>NC_066581.1:15950676-16689529 GCF_024323335.1 Lathyrus oleraceus
AAAAACTAGAATAGACAGCGCACCTTAAAGGGCGCTTTATTACAAAAGCGCCCTCGAAAGTGAAGCGAAAAATAAGGAGCAATAGACAGCGCACTTTAGAGGGCGCTTTTGTAACAAAGCGCCCTCTAAGGTGAAGCGAAAAAATAAGGAGGAGATAGAGGGACAACAATACATGGCGCTTTTTAGAAAGCGCCCTCTAAGGTTACCCTTAGAGGGCGCTTTTAATAAAGCGTTGTTATAAGTCCATGTGCATTTCCAGCTTATAAAGCGCTTCTGGAAAGCCTTAGAGAGCGCTTTCATAAGCGCCCTCTTAGGCCCCCTTTAGAGGGCGCTTTGTTTCCACAAGCGCCCTCTAAGGTGAAACGAAAAAATAAGGAGGAGATAGAGGGACAACAATACATGGCGCTTTTTAGAAAGCGCCCTCTAAGGTTACCCTTAGAGGGCGCTTTTAATAAAGCGCTATTATAAGTCCATGTGCATTTCCAGCTTATAAAGCGCTTCTGGAAAGCCTTAGAGAGCGCTTTCATAAGCGCCCTCTTAGGCCCCCTTTAGAGGGCGCTTTGTTTCCACAAGCGCCCTCTAAGGTGAAACGAAAAAATAAGGAAGAGATAGAGGGACAACAATACATGGCGCTTTTTAGAAAGCGCCCTCTAAGGTTACCCTTAGAGGGCGCTTTTTAGAAAGCGCCCTCTAAGGTTACCCTTAGCGGGCGCTTTTAATAAAGCGCTGTTATAAGTCCACGTGCATTTCCAGCTTATAAAGCGCTTCTGGAAAGCCTTAGAGAGCGCTTTCATAAGCGCCCTCTTAGGCCCCCCTTAGAGGGCGCTTTTTTTCCACAAGCGCCCTCTAATGTCCCCTTTAGTAAACATTAAAATTATAACATACTGCGCGTTTTGTTATTTCACTATCTGTTATTAGCGTTCTTTTTCACGTTAGGGTTCTGAGGCGTTTTCCTTCCACCTCTGTTAGATCTACATGCGCGTTTCCTCCTTCTACCAATCAAAGGTACACGCTTTTCCCAATTTCTGTTTTATGTTATTGCTTTGTTTTAGCTTTGCCCAATTTCTGTTTTACCTTATTACTGCGCGTTTCCTCCTTCTACGTTTGTTTCGACCATGATAGTGGATGCAATAGGAAATTGATGGTTGGTTTTTAGTGACCATGATAGCGGATGTAATGGGTTATACGACCTATGAACATATGATTTTGTGTCAACACCAGTATCATTAGAAACCTAGGTCCGAATGTGTTTGAACTCTTCTGAAATTGTTTTTTGTTTATTCTAATTAGTAATGGATAATACATGGATGTCTTCCAATCGATTGTCGAGAGAGTACGAGAATGGGGTATCAGAATTCGTTAAGTTTGCCGTTGCGCACGCCGAAGACCCCAGTAGAATGATATGTCCTTGCTTGGGTTGTTGTTATGGGAAACGGGTTGACGCAGTTCAGTTGACATCGCATCTAATGAGGCATGGAATTGATCGAAGTTATACATGTTGGAATTTGCATGGTGAGAAAAGTAACGATAATGTTGAACCGGGGGATAGTACGACCTATGCCTCAAACTATAGTGGCGCAGATACATACGATTTTGATCGAGTTGAAGAGATTGCAGAAGCACTTGAAGGAGATCTTAAGGATTGTCCCGAAATGTTTGAGAGGTTGGTAAGTGATGCAGAGAAACCTTTGTATGATGGTTGCACTAAATTCACAAGATTGTCTGCGGTATTAAAGTTGTACAACTTAAAGGCGGGCAATGGATGGTCGGATAAAAGTTTCACAGAGTTATTAGCCCTTTTGAAAGATATGCTTCCTGAGGATAATGTTCTTCCCAATCGAACATATGAGACCAAAAAGATGTTGTGCTCTATTTGCATGAGCTATGATAAGATACATGCATGTCCAAACGATTGCGTTTTGTTTCGAAATGAGTATGCATCGTTAAATGAGTGTCCTAAATGCGGTGTCTCGCGATATAAGAACAAGTTGTCTCCAGCAAAAGTCTTGTGGTATTTTCCTGTTATTCCGAGATTTAGACGCATGTTTCGTAGTGAAACCGATTCAAGACACTTGACCTGGCATGCAGATGAAAGAATTATAGATGGAAAGTATCGACATCCGGCAGATTCACCACAGTGGTTGAAAATTGATAATGATTATCCTGAATTTGGAGAAGAATCAAGAAACCTTCGCTTGGCATTATCTACTGATGGAATGAACCCACACGGTATCCAGAGTATCTCACACAGTACATGGCCTGTGATTATTATGATTTATAACCTACCTCCATGGCTATGTATGAAGCGTAAGTACATGATGTTGTCTATGTTGATTTCTGGACCTAAACAACCAGGGAATGACATAGACGTGTACTTGAAGCCCTTAATCGAAGATTTAAAGATTTTGTGGGAGACCGGTGTGGAGGTTTATGATGGATATAGGAAAGAAAGTTTCAACTTGAGGGTGATGTTGTTTGGCACAATTAATGATTTTCCAGCATACGGAAATCTATCAGGGTATAGCATAAAAGGTCAATGTGCGTGTCCTATTTGTGAAGATAAAACAGATTGGAAGCGCTTGGAGTTTGGTCAGAAGAATGTCTTTCTCGGTCATCGGAGATTCTTAAATTCAAATCATCACTACCGTGGATGGAGAAAGGCGCTCAATGGAGAGACAGAACAAGGCAGAGCTCCACCTATATTGACGGGTGATCAAATTTTTGAAAAGGTGAAAGATTTGGATACTCAGTTTGGCAAGCCTTTTGCCCACACACTTGTCAAAAGTGGGTGGAAGAAGAGGTCAGTTTTTTTTGAATTGCCGTATTGGAAGTCCTTGTATGTGAGACATTTTCTTGATGTTATGCATATTGAAAAAAATGTATTTGAAAGTGTTATTGGCACGTTACTCAATATACAAGGAAAGTCTAAGGATGGCCTTAAGGCAAGAAAGGACTTGATAGCGATGGGAATAAGAACTGAATTAGGACCCTTGAAGAAAGGAAAACAAACATATCTACCTCCTGCTGCTTATACTCTATCTAGAAAGGAGAAAAAAACATTGTGTAAGTTTCTAAGTGAAGTTAAAGTTCCAGAAGGGTACTCTTCAGATATTAGAAGACTTGTGTCTATAAAAGACCTCAAGTTAAAGAGTTTAAAGACCCATGATTGCCATGTTATAATGGAACATTTTCTCCCAATAGGTATACGTTCTATTCTTCCAGAAAAAGTAAGAAGCTCTATAACTAAGTTGTGTTCTTTCTTCAAGTCAATTTGCAGTAAGGTGATCAATCCTGCGATCTTACCAATGTTGCAAAAAGAAATCGTTATTACTTTGTGTGAGCTTGAAATGTTTTTTCCTCCATCATTTTTTGACATAATGGTACATCTAGTTGTTCATCTTGTGAAAGAGACACAATTGTGTGGACCAGCTTATATGAGATGGATGTACCCTGTTGAACGTTATATGAAAATATTAAAAGGGTACGTGAAGAACCGAAGTCGACCAGAAGGTTGTATGGTTGAAAGATACATTGTTGAAGAAGCGATTGAGTTTTGTACTGAATATTTGTCTAATGTTCAGTCAATCGGACTCCCCAAGTCTCAGCTTGTCGAAAAGAAAGAAGGAAAAAATCTAATTGGAAATAAAATCGTGGCAGTATCAAGGGTCGAACGGGATCAAGTGCATTTGTATGTTCTGCACAATGAGAATGAGGTTGAGCCGTATGTTGAAATTCACAAGGATGTTCTCCGAGGTTTAAATCCCAATAGAAATGAAAATTGGATAGTACGAGAGCACAATCGATGTTTTATACCTTGGTTTAAGGATCATATTTATTCAAAGTATTATTTAGATCCCGCTTCAATAACAGAAAGGTTGAGATGCTTAGCATATGGTCCAAGTTTCCATGTTTTTTCTTATAGCGCATACGCGATTAATGGATACACATTTTATACCAAAGAACAAGATGATAAAAGTACTATGCAGAATAGTGGTGTCACCGTGGTAGCTGAAGCAATGCACATATCAAGTGTGAAGGACTTAAACCCCAAATTTGCAAATCTGTCGTATTTTGGTGTTATCGAGCGCATTTGGGTGTTTGATTATGAGAAGTTTCAGATTCCTATATTTGGTTGCAAGTGGGTTGAAAATAATAACGGCATTCGAATGGATAAGTCAGGATTTTTGCAAGTGGATCTTAATAGGGTGGGATACAAAGATGAGTCTTTTATTCTATCCTCTCAAGCTAGACAAGTGTTCTATGTCAATGATCCGAAAAGTACGAAATGGTCTATAGTTCTTTTTTCCAACAAAGTAATTGATGAAAACACTGGAGATCAAGGTGATATTGATGTTGAGATTGAATCGTTTACCAGAAATGATCAAGATGAGAATATTATATCAAATGATTCATATATTAGAAATGATCATAATGAGGGTATTTGGATCAATCCAACCGTCCGTGTTGTTAAGAGACATGTAGAACATATTCCAACCAAGAAAAGAAAGAGAACTTAGTGAAAAAGGTACAGGTCAAATGATTTTAATTGTTTTCTTTATTACAGGTAAAATGACTTTTATGATTTTAATTGTTTTTACATTTGTCATCTGATTTTAATTGTTTTCTTTATTACAGGTAAAATGGCTATTATGAAGTCAATCATTCGTGCAAGAGACAAGGGTGTAAAATTTGAAGTACATTGGAGTGCTGAAGACCAACTAATTTTTTTTCATCAGGCTTGTGTCTCAATAGAGGATGGGTATCTACCTAAAGTTACTTTTGTAGTGGTCCAAAAGAGACATCACACCCGTCTCTTTCCTGTCAACCCCAAAGAGACCGATAGAAGTGGAAATATTATGCCAGGTTTTTTCAATATATTTCTCAACGCAGCTGGTATATATTATCATTTGAATTTATCACTTTTTGCTGATTTTGTTGTTCTAAATTGTCAAAGGAACCGTGGTAGACACCAGCATTTGTCACCCTAGGGAATTTGTTTTTTACCTTAACAGCCATGCAGGAATTCAGGTAATATTAGCTATGTCATTTAACTTTATGCCATTGTTTACTATTTGTTGCTCAATCGCCTTTTGACAGTTCTGTGTTATTTGCATTTGGACGTGTTCTTTTTGCAGGGGACTAGTCGACCAACGCATTATCATGTGCTGTATGATGAAAATAAATTCACTGCAGACCAGCTACAGAGTTTGACCAATAACTTGTGCTACACGTAATGATATGATTTGCTTTTTTAATCTTAATTAATGTTTTCTAAACTTGTACTGTCTTCATTTAATTTTAGAAGCCTTCTGATACTATTTTTTTCCATTCAGTTATGCGAGGTGTACTCGATCTGTCTCAATAGGTTTGTTACTCGATTCCCTTTGCTTGTTTTTGTTTTAGGCTATACAAAACTTTAGTTTAACAAAAATGTTATCTTGTATGCAGTTCCTCCTGCCTATTATGCACACTTGCTATTATTCATCATGGGTGGATGGACGTTATTTTGTTTAGTATTGGTTAGAACTACTAGACAGCTTTTGGATACAGTGGTCACTGGGTGTTGGTTGCTATGGATCTTTCGAGACTAATAGTATATATTGTTGTTGTACTTTTACTAAATCATGAATATGTTGTTGTATATTGTTGATCAAAGAATCATATATTAATGTTGTATATATGAAGGATTAATGTTGTATATAAATGGATTCATGTTGTATATATCAATGGATTAATGGTGTATAACATTGGATTAAAGGATGAATTCAATATGAATTTTACACTTTTGCAGCATGCGAACAGGTTACCAATTAAATATCCACTGTTTTTCAAACAAATTTTTTTAAAATAACTAACACTTTAGAGGGCGCTTTTTCCTGAAAGCGCCCTCTAAACACTTTACATTGACAACTTTAGAGGGCGTTTTTTCCTGAAAGCGCCCTCTAAACACTTTACATTGACAACTTTAGAGGGCGCTTTTTCCTGAAAGCGCCCTCTAAACACTTTACATTGACAACTTTAGAGGGCGCTTTTTCCAGAAAGCGCCCTCTAAGGTGTCCCTTTATGGACCACTCCAGAGGGCGCTTTTTTCTGAAAGCGCACTATAATGTGGCCACTTTAGACAGCGCTTTCTCCAGGAAAATAAAGCGCTGTCTTTACCTATGCCAGCGCCACTTTAGAGGGCGCTTAAAAGCGCTGTTATAGGCCAAAATAAGCGCCCTCTTTTCCCTTATTTGGCGTAGTGAGAATTTACCTTGGCACCTTGTACTTTTAAATTTTTAATATTGTGTAAGTGATTCAAGGTGGTGGAACAGTGATGAATCTGTTTAAGGGATTTTTTTTAATTGGTGGTGATGGATATCGTCGGCGAGTGCACAGAGGTACGAAGGCCGGTTTGTGGAGGAGGTTTGCGTGACAACATTTCCGGCGTGATTTGCAAAGGCGATGTTGTTGTGGTGGTGGTGTTCGCGGTTTTGAAGGTTAGGAAGGTGATTTCACGATTTTCCTTTTTTTTTATCCTTCTACTCTAATTTCATTTTCCTATTTTTCATATTATGTGATTCGATGTTGATTATCGGTCATTAACAATGTAGAAGTTTTGTTGATGATGTTAGGGTATTGTTGTTTCTTGTTTCTACGGGTTCTATAGATAATTGTTGTTGGCAAATTCAAGGTTAATTGTAAGGGTAATAGAGGATGAAAGTTTTAATGGTTGAAGGATGTAGTATGGAGGAAGTTTTTGAGATAGATGGTAATTCTATGGTGGGTTGTGTTTGAAGCGATTTTAATTGAAACTGGAAGTTTTGAAAGCGAGTTGATTTTGTTGCTTGAGACAAACTAAATATGTTGGTGTTTCTGTGTGAATTTGAACTTGTTGTGATTATGTGGTATTATTGTTGATGCCTATTTGTTAATGTTCTATGTTGTTATGGTTTCAAGGCATGATGGTGACTATGTTAGCTTGTTGAACAAATCTGGTTTGTGTGTAATGAGATCATTAGAGTGTGTAAGGGTTTTGTGATTGTTTTACAAGAAAAAAGTCACAGGAATTAATCCATGTGGATGAGTATGAGTATGTACCACTACAATAAATAATGCTTTTTATGACGAAACTAACACCTCGAACAATAGAAAAATGAGGGTATAGGTACTAGGAGAGTCAGGTTTCATTTTTTAAAATAAATAACCATTTACCTCAGGTTTTAAGAAAAGCGAGGGAATAGAGCTATAAGGGAGCTCGCTTCGACACCCCGGCCTTTGCACTTTATTTTTTCCTAGTTGTTTAGTTAGTATTTCTCACTTGACGTCTTTCCAAGTTCCATTTTTATCATTGTTATTTTTTTTATTAGTATTGAAGGTTTTTTTTATCAAATCTCATTGCAACCGTGGCGCAAATACTTCAAAGCATATGATTAGTCCTAACAACTGTAGCTGCATGATTTTCATCAATCTCATTGCGCATAGACACAAGCCTTTCTACCACATAAGAAGCAAAGGCTTCAAAATTGGCATCTTATGCAGTCATGTGCTCTTGCATGAGACAAAATATCTCCATTTGAGCAGCCTCAAAGGCGTCTCGCCTTAGACAATCTTCCTCATAACGCCTATCTTGCCTAAGTTGCATGTTTTTAAGCATAGTCATGATGGAAGATGGATCACCAAAATCAGAACTAAAGTTATTACCATGAGCATTCTCATGAGCATCATCTTGCATAAAAGCATCACCTTGAGGACCATTATGAGAAGTACCAATTGGTTGATCATCAACCACATGTATCTCAGAAGATTCATCACCAAACTCAACAGGGTCATCAAAATTCTATATCTTCTTACCATTCTTGCCCATACAGAAGTCATACACTCGAGAATTTTCATCCCAAAAGTATCTCATGGTGGTTAGAGTACGTTGGGAGAACTCTTGATCCATACTTAGAGATTTGTACTGAAGATTTGACATCCCAATGTTAAAATAGTTCAAGCTCTTAGCAATCATGGAGACTTAACAGAATGAAGTTCCTTTATTGTAGTCCTTGATGGAAAACATTTGTGACACAAAGTAATTTGCCTAATTAATTCGAATTTTCTTTAGAAGAATATAGACAAGATGAATTTCAGCATTGTCAATTCTTGAGAACCCATTATTCTTTGGGCGGAACACATGAGAAACAAGCCACAACAAAATCCTAGAAACCATCTTCAAATGACTGGTTATTACATGATCATAGCAATCATCAGAACGAGGAGCTTTAAGAAGCTCATTCAAATGAATGTTCCACTTAAAGTCGTGATTAAGGTTGGTATCTGTCACCAACGACTCAACATCACTACCAACAATAATGATACCAAACATATACTTCCAAAGATCATCAGTAAAATAATAAACTGTGTTACCTATTGTAATCTTGAAGGATGAGACATGTCTATCATTCTACTTACCTAAAGTATCTTTTTATAAAGAAAATGAAAAAAAAAATGTTTTGATAATATGTTTTAATATTAAATTGCCTTTTTATTTTAATCTTATCCTTTACTGTATTTTTTCCATTTTTTATTTGTTTCAATCCTTATAGTTTAGACCAATGTTTAAAAAATCCTATCGAACTGGCCGGTTTAATCGGTTGGACTGGAAATCGGAGATGAATCCGATTGGATCAATTTTTTAAAACTGCTAGTGGATCAAAACCGAAAAAACTGGATTGAACCGTCCAAAATCATTCGAACAAAAAAATCAGAGTCGATTTAGTAAAACCGTTTGGTTCAAAAAATGCATCAAATTAACCATTTAAAACAAAAATAATATGTAAATAACAAAACTTAACATACATTCTAAATCACAAAAAAAAAAATCGTATTTTTTCACAATCATACAAGCTTTTATGTGTTGTCACTCCATTATAGTTCGTTCAAGTCAATATTGTTTGTTGTTATCAAGTAAGATTTATTTGTCATAGTTCAACTCAAATTCGTTTTTTTTTATTTAATGAAGTATATTATTTTATTATTTTTGATATTTTATCTTATTTAATTTAGGTATTCTTAATTATTTATACCTTATTTTAGTTATTATATTTTATTATTTTAATTTTTGTTTGAATTAGTTTAACTTAGTTTATTGTAATTCTTTAATTTGATCAAATTATTCTTAAATGAATCTTGAAATAAAATATAGAACTATGTTATATTATTATATGTATTATCAATATTATTGTATTAAATTTGTAATAAATTTTTGAATATTTATTTTATAAAGTTGTGAAGATATGATTATGTATGATATATTTATGAAATTTAGTTTTAAATTATTAGTTTATTTAATAAATGGTTCGACCGTAGGTTTAACCGGTTAAACAAATTGAACATTAAACCGCAAGTTTCACCGGTTCAATCTCCGATCTAATTTTTAAAATATTGGTCTAGAAATATAATCACACACTTGTTATACAAAATAACCTTTATATATATATATATATATATATATATATATATATATATATATATATATATATATATATATATATATATATATATATATATATATATATATATATATATATATATATATATATATTTGTCATCACCAGTGTTCGATCCACTAAAATGACTAATTTGATTCTGGAATAAGTTCTAACATCAAGTAGTTCTTATTCCTTCCTAATCGTAATCGTGTGGATCGAATTGTGATCCTTCCTACTAAGTCTAACGATTAAATATATTTTTAATCACACTAAAATTATGACTTTTTAATTTATTATCAACAAAAAAACTTATTAAATTTTAATCTTAGTTTTGTTAATTTTTTTTTAAATAAATATTTCTAGTTATTATATTTAATACTTATAAAAAAATAGGAACATAATTGAATAAAAATTTGTGTATCTACGATTTTAAATATTTTTGAGAATTTAAAATGTATTCAATTGTATAGAATAATTATGCACTGTCAGTGTAAAAAGTTTTACACTGTCGATTCGTCGCCATCATCTATCTGTATTACTTTATAGATTTTTAAAATAAAAATAAATTTTATTTCAATATCCAACGGCCATGATTAACTCTGAATTACTTATATTACTACAAAAACACAAGGGTTCCGTCTGAAACATTGTTCATTCCTTTATGGAAGCTTCTCCAATCTTGCGTATTGAATTTTTTTAAATAATGTTTCTCGCGTATCTCAAAATTACAACTATGATCTTTCATTTTTTAATTGATTGAAAAACTAATTAATATATATATATATATATATATATATATATATATATATATATATATATATATATATATATATATATATATATATATATATATATTGAAAAACTAATATATTTAGATTATATATAAATCAAATATATTAAATATTTAGTAAATTTAAGAAATAAACTGTTTCTTATAAAAAATATTGAAGATAATATTTTGTTTATTACTAAAAAATAATTCTATCTAAATATATTTAAATTATTAGACGATAATAATTTCTTCCTCTAAATTATATATTTTGAATTTGAATCCATCACTAAAAAACAAATATTTTTAATCTAACCAAGAGACGAATTTTAATTTACCATCAATATAAAACATTTTACATTTCCAAATAATCAAAACTATCATTTTAATAGACCAAGAACTCCAATAAAAAAAAAAGTAAAAGATACAAAAAGAAGGGGGCTAAAACCTGACCCTAAGTATAGTTTGTGAATCTAAACAAAAAAAAAAGCCTATTTTGTTGTGAACAATGAAACGAACAAGAAAAGGAGAGGGAACTCCCCATTGAAGAAGCGATTGACAAGAATAATCATAGGAGCAAGCTTGTCACACAAGCAACTCCTAGCATAGAGAAAAACCAGTTCTAGAGTTTTGTTGTCCGAGAACAATGGAAGAAGAGATTATTAGTGGATTCCTAACTAGAACAATAGATGGTGCACATTGAAGGAAGGTTACAACCTCTTTAGCCAATGATCAGTAGGGATTTTATTCAGATATAATCTCCAAACTAAAAAAGCTTTAGAGGGGGTGAAGTGAGCATTCCATAAGTGGTTAGGCCAATAAAAAATAGGATAAGAGATAGACTTGAAGACCACAACATCCTTCAAAGTCAAAAAACCAGAGCTGGAATGAAGCCAAACAAGAGAGTCAACAACAGGTTCCAAAGGCAGAATGACTTGACTCGCAAGCAAATGCAGATTAGGAACCAAATTTAGCACAATATCAAGGAAGTTCCATCTCCCATCAAGTATAAAATCCGACTATGAAGAAAATGTTGGTGTCATATGTTTTTTTTTTGGGATGTTTTGGATATGATACGAGGATGTGTTGGCGGCATAATTTTTTTATTAATTAATTAATTGTATTAAAATAAATTTAAAAAAACATCCAACACATAGAAGATAGATGAATTGGTGACTGTTCATAAGGATTCTATATTGTTGCCAATTCAATTGAATATATTACTTGCAGTCGTCAATTTGATTGGGTAGGGAACTTACTTTTTCAAAGCTATCTCAAATTAGATTGGCTAATGCTCTTAGTTTTTTTAAGTTGTCACCTATTGGATTGATTAGTTCTTTGCGTTGCTGTTTTTTGTTTAATATTTTGTAAATTTATCCAGAAAATTGGGTATTTTAAAAAGGCTTAGTATACATTTTAGTCATTTAACTTAATTTAATATTTCGCTTTAGTCCCTTAACTAAAAAACGATACAAGTTAGTTACTTAAATTCATTTATGTTATCCTATTTAGTCCATTCCATCAATTTTTAGCCAAAAAACATTAAACTTTGGTGACGTGACGTGACAGCAACGCCATTGACACAAATCTGAGTCAGTATATGTAGTTAAAAACTGATACATTATTTAAATTGTAGGTATTTTATTTTGGGA
Source organism: Lathyrus oleraceus (assembly GCF_024323335.1). Lineage (NCBI taxonomy): Eukaryota > Viridiplantae > Streptophyta > Magnoliopsida > Fabales > Fabaceae > Lathyrus > Lathyrus oleraceus. The sequence goes on from NC_066581.1 coordinate 15,962,553, forward strand.
GGTTAAATTTAATTAGGAGATTAAATCGGAATATTAAATTAAGTTAAAAGACTTGCCGACTAACTAGTCCTTTTAAAAAATTATCTTTCAAACAAACAAAACTATCATTTATATTTTTTTAATGAATTGTAATAATTTCAAATAGTCTTTTTTTTAATTTAACCATTATGCTTAATTAATAGATTTTAACGGTGATGCAATAACATTTAAAAAATATTTTACACTGTCATCCAATAAAAATATATCATTTTGTCATATTATATAATTTAAAATTTTTAATATAATTTAATATAATAGATAATCTTCGTTGATAGACACTGTAAAATTAATTTATCAAATGCATCACCCATTTTCTTAATAATATATAATTTTTTTCTACTATTATTTCGTATTAGTCAAAGATTAAATTTTGTTTACCAAAAGTATAATACCTTTTTAGCATTTTCATTAAATAAAAATTGCAAAAATAAATCAATATTTGTAGAAATAATTCAAAACAATGGTTTGATTCAATGTAGCGGTAAACAAATTCTAGATGAATCAAGTCTAGACCAAAAAAAATGTGAATTATGTCATAAAGTAAAACAAAGTTGTAGACAAAATTTCAGTATAAATAGAGAAACAGTTGAACGTTATTTTCATCACTACTCATAGTTAGAGAGAGTTATACCTTCACTCATCATCCTCTTTCCCATTATCAATCAAAGAATGAACACTATCAACAACAACACCAATTTAGTTGAGTCTTCAATCGTGAATGGAGGTTCTGAGGACGCTGATCTTCGCTTTGCCTTCGACTTTTTCTCAGATAAAATCATTCAACTCGAAATCATGAAGGATCTCATTGATGTTTTCCCTAATGTCGAGAGTTGCTCCACAAGTGTGGATCCGAATAGCCGCAACAAAAGAAGAAGGGAGGACATACAGAAAGACAATGGTATACTATACACTAATATTTTACGAAATTATTTTTGATGTCTTGTTGTTGTTTATATATTTTTATTCATTTCATCTTCTAGAATTGGTAGTCTATGCTTTTTTACCTAGTTTCTCAGATTTATGATTTTTTTTATTGTAAGAAAGCCACAGTTCAAGTCATGGGGAAACATCTTGCAGTTGTTTTCACCATGTTTATCAGAATCTATAATGTTTTGACACCGATTGTGTGGTAGAAATTGTAAATTGTGGTCGTAACTTGATTCAATTGCTTCGGTGGCAACACAGTCTTGAGCTGAAAAACACTTTTCTTTTGCTTGGTAGCTATAAATTTGAAGTTTTCAGTTCTAATCACTGTGTTAATATAGGTGATGAGGCTGCCAATTCCCCGGATGTTGCAGATTATCACATGGACTTGTTTACCGTACTTAAAGTAAGAACACTGCATGTTAGCTCTGCGGTCCTGGCTGGGAAGAGTATGTTCTTCTACAAGGTATGTGTCTTTTCTTTATTAGTTAGATTTGAATATTTTTGGTAATTTTGTTTTCTTAGTTATGCGTATTATTTTGCAGCTCTTCTCTAACGGGATGAGGGAGTCGCAACAGACACACGTCACCCTGAGAATCGAAGCATCTGGTATAACATATATCAAAAGCTTTTTAGATTATTTGCTTAAACAGATTTGTTTTCTCCAATAGTTTGCTTAGTAATGCTGATTTATTTTGCATGTGACAGAGGAAGCTCCAATCATGGAGCTTTTGAACTTTATGTATAGAAGTTCTCTGAGTGCAACCTCCCCGCCTAACTTGCTGGACATTTTGATGGCAGCGGACAAGTTTGAGGTGGCGTCCTGCATGAGATACTGCATTCGGGTATTGTTGAGCATACCCATGACAGTGGAGTCTGCATTGCTCTACTTAGAACTCCCTTTCAATGTGCGAAAGGCTAATGTTGTTCGCCCATTGATTATAGCAGCAAAACAGTATCTCGCTACTCGGTACAAGAACATCACAAAGTATGTTTCATTTTGAGTAGAATGTTCAAATGATTTTTTTTAGGATATAGTTGATATATTTATAATTGTCTCTTGAATTTTTGCCGATTTTTTGAATGCTAATAAGTCTGATTTTGAGCAGGCATCAGGAGGAGCTGATGGGACTGCCAATTGCTGGGGTGGTGGCATTATTATCCAGTGATGAGCTGCAGGTTGCATCTGAGGATGTAGTGTTCGACTTCGTGCTGAAATGGGCTCGAACCCAGTACCCTAGTCTTGAAGAGAGGAGAGAAATTTTCAGATCAAAACTTATCCACTTCATCCGCTTCCCGTACATGACCTGCGACAAGCTGAGGACGGTCCTAACTTGCAACGACGTCGACCATAGAGTGACTTCTAAACTAGTATTTGATGCCTTGTATTTCAAGAATGAGGTACCACACGTGCAAAAGATACTAGCTGCGAAATCGGCTTCCACTGGCCGTCGCTTCGTTGAGCGGTCATACAAGTACCGTCCTGTTAAGGTTGTGGAATTTGAACTTCCACACCAACATTGCGTGGTTTACTTAAACCTGAAACGGGAGGAGTGTGCCAACTTGTTCCCCTCTAGCCGCATCTGTTCACAAGACTTCCATTTAGGCGGTCAGAGGTTTTTCTTGTCAGCGCACTGCAATATGAACCAGCGGAGCTTCTACCATTGCTTCGACTTGTTCTTGTGCATGCATGAGAAAGACTCTTCCAACATCACTATCGGCTATAAATTTGATGTTCGGTCAAGGTCATCCTTAGAATACATCAACAAGCATAAAGGAAACTTTGTATTTACTGGGGGAAGAGCAGTCGGTTACCGGAACTTTTTTGGCATACCATGGACATCATTCATGGCGGAAGACAGCCTCTTCTTTATTAACGGAATCCTCCATCTTAGAGTAGAGCTCTCCGTCTTAGAGCAGAGCTAGCTGGATTTCAATAATCTTGTAGTTTGATATCTCTGATATTTTGTTGCACCTTTATTTGTTTCTCTTTTAACTCTCTGTAATTATTTAGTTGTAAATTTATGACAATTTATTCTTGGTGGCTAGTGATACATATTTCACAGTCAAAAATGTCTTTGCAATCTAGCTATGGCTTGACAAAACTTGTCCTTGTATGATGTATATTTGGACGATTGAATTCAATTTTGTAAATTTGTTTGGTTGAATTTTAATTTTATTTGAAATTAATTTTCTTTTTGATATTTTTATTCGATCAAGAGACTTTTGATTCAGAATTTAGTGTAACTCTTAAATATATTGTAAACTAGATTTAGACTCACATGTTGTGATGTGTGGTTTTTAATTATTTTTAATTTATTTTGTATCCAGTTATAATTATATTAAAAAAATTTATTTAGTAAATATGGACAATAAATTTATATTATAATAATTTTATTATGAATTCTAATTGAGATGTGAACCGCAAATTAAAAAAATATATTTGTAAGTTGAGAATGCCATATATAATTTTATTTTACAATTTTAAATAATTTTAAGAGATATCTTTAACGGTTTATTTTTTATTTTGATTCTAATATTTTTTTATTTTATATTTTTCTCTATTTTAGATACTTAATTATAAGTTGTTAAAGATATATATTCATTTCTAGTCTTAAATAAAAAATTAAACTTTATTTTAAATTATTATTGAATAAAGTATTTAATAGAATTACAAATTTATATGTATAATTTAAAATTTAAATTTTAGAAATTGAGAATTTTGCTATTTTTTTATACTTTATTTGTGTGATATTATAAGAAAGCTATAGAAAAAACATATAGATTCAGTAGAGAGGGTTGTATTCTTTATTATATTTTTAGATCAATTGAGAATAATTTAATTTAGAGAAATTCTTGAATATATACTTTAATATTAAAATTATTTTTCAAGGATTTCTTTTCTGGCTATGATTTTAAGAAAACAAAAAATATTTTAAAGTGTGTGGATATGCTCATCTCTTTTACTTTTTAAATTTTGAATAATATATTTAATTGAAATAATTGTAAAGGTTGAATCCCAAATTATTATATACAATAAAAGAATATATGTAATATATCATATTTAAATTTTTGCAATGTGATTTTAAAATTAAAATATAAAAAAATAATTATATATGTTTGAAAAAATACTTTTAATAATTTAGTTCTTATATTTGTAAATTCATATATTTTTTTTAAATTTAATATTATTTAATTTATTTATATACTTTTTATGTTAAATATATAATTTTTAAAATACATTAAATATAATTAATTTTATCTCTATTTTTATTAATTTTAATTTTATCTCTTTTTTATGCACTATTTTTTTTATCTTATAATATAATATGTTCTATCTATTTTTTAAAGCTTTTTAATTTATTTAATTTTCATTTTAAAATTAAATGTTAAACAAAATAAAATATTTAAATATTTGTATTTGTTATTTTAAAATATATGATGAAGAAGTTCTATGCCATTTATTTTTTTTAATTGAAAAATTCTAAAATTATTTTAGAGATATTAAGTCAAAAAAATTAAAATATGTTTTTTTTTTCATTTTTATAATACAAAAAGTATTGTAAGACAAATATGGATAGTATTTTATAAACCTTTTTAAAATAATATATATGAGAAACTTAGTTGTATATTGAAAAATTATTCGATGAGGTTTAAAAAAAAAATAATATTTATGTTATAATGTATTTTATTAAAAATAATAATAAATTTATTGTGAGTAAATTATATGATATTTTTTGAAATAAACAAATTTAACAATTAAATATCAAACTATTATATTTTTGCATTTATTAAGATTTGAACTCAAGACATTTTATGGAGAATAATAATATATTTTGACCTTTTGAAAATGGAAGATGGATTTTGAGAGATAGGGACATGGAAAAATAAATTATGTGACATAAAAGAAGTTGTAAGATAATTTGATGGACTGGATTTAATAAATATAAACTCTTTTTTTTTAGTAATTTTAATTTTATCTCTTTGTTATGCACTTATCTTTTTTTATGTGATAATATAATATATTTTATCTCTTTTTTTAATAATTAATTTAATTTTTATTTTAAATTAAATGTTAAATAATATTAGTATTTTTAATTGTAAAATATATGATGTATGTCTTTAGTTTTTTTAGATTGAAAGATTCTAAAATTATTTCAGAGATACTAAGTAAAAAAAATTAAAATATTTTTTTCATTCTTATAATAAAAAAATTATTGTAAGACAATTATGAATAGTATTCTATAAACTTTATAAAAACAATATATACGAACAAGTTAGTTGTATATTGAAAAATTATTTGTTGAGATATAATAAAAATTTAATTATATTTGTCTTATAATGCATTTTATTAAAAAATAATAATGATAAATTTATTATGAGTAAATTTATATGATCTTTTTTGAAATAAACAAATTTAATAATCAAATGTCAGATTATTAAATTTTTATATTTGTTAAGATTCGAATTCAAAATATTTTATAAAGAGTAGCAGTATGTTTTGATTTTTAAAAATTAAAAAGAGATTTTGAAAGATACCATGGAAAAATAAATAATGTGACATAAAAAAGTTAAAATATTATAAAATAATTTAATGCATTGAATTTAATAAATATAAATCAATAGAAGTTGCTTTTGATGACTTGTGGTTAAAGGGATCTCTAGTGGCAAATTTAATCCTTATACAAAGATAAACATAGATATTAGCGGGTTGGGATTTTGTGACTTTAGGGAAGAAAAATCACCATAATCCATGAAATCCACACAATCTATTAAGAATAACTACAGAGATTTTAGCAAAGCATGCATGTTAAAAATAAAATCAGTACATATATTATAGATTCAGATATGGCAATGCTTGTCCTAGATTTTACAATCATTTCTTTTCATTAAAATATAAGTTTTAACATGCATTCCGTTTTCTTCCAATATATCATTCTTTAGGCATCCAATCTATTTTTGTTATTTTTCAAAACTGATACTTTGATATCCATAAATCTTTACCTATATATATAAAAGGTGTTAGAAAGTAAAATTGAGTAAAAGTAAATAATTAAGAAAATCATGTTACTTTAGATGAAGAATTCTCGGAAGATTTTGTTTATTGGTGATTTTGATAAACAAATCACGATCAAAAGGATAAAATAAATGAATAAAAATAAAAATAAAATTGGGTAAAATTGCGTTTAATTAAAGTGAGACACAAGTTCATATATTTTTTACAAATTATTTATTTCTTTGACTCAAGTGTGTGAATTCTAAAGAGAATAGAATGGAAATGTCACTACGCCAAAAACTGGAATAGACAGCGCACCTTAGAGGGCGCTTTATTACAAAAGCGCACTCTAAAGTGAAGCGAAAAAATAAGGAGCGAACAACTGGAATAGACAGCGCACTTTAGAGGGCGCTTTTGTAATAAAGCGCCCTCTAAGGTGAAGCGAAAAAATAAGGAGGAGATAGAGGGACAACAATACAGGCCGCTTTTTAGAAAGCGCCCTCTAAGGTTACCCTTAGAGGGCGCTTTTAAAAAAACGCTCTATAAGTCCATGTGCATTTCCAGTTTATAAAGCGCTTTTGGAAAGCCTTAGAGAGCGCTTTCATAAGCGCCCTCTTAGGCCCCCTTTAGAGGGCGCTTTTTTTCCACAAGCGCCCTCTAAGGTCCCCTTTAGTAAACATTAAAATTATAACATACTGCGCGTTTTGTTATTTCACTCTCTGTTATTTTCGTTCTTTTTCACGTTAGGGTTCTCACTGCTATGATTTTCGCTACTTCTAAGGCGTTCTCCTTCCACCTCTGTTAGATCTACGACGTTTCCTCCTTCTATCAATTCGTTGTTAGCTGTTCGATTTTGACACCATAGGTATTTTTCTAATCTTCATATTACACCATAGGTATCTACGACGTTTCCTCCTTCTATTAATTCATATCATATTATTCCGAGATTTAGACGCATGTTTCGAGTGATGTAGCAATATTTGGAGTCGGTGCTGTTCAGGTTCGACCGAAAGGAAACTAAATTTGTAACGTTCCAAATTTATTAGACCATAATCTGAACAATATTTACATGTCATTTAGGTTCTTGCTACGATTTTAACTTTGTGGTTAGCAGACAAATCTGGTCGCCGGCTTTTACTTATTGTGAGTCTGAGTTTTTTCGATAATTTTTGCATTCACATTACTATTTGTTTAGAGGGTAATAAGAGATTAATCAAAATCTCCTATTGCAGGTTTCTTCATCTGCAATGGCTTTGAGTCTTTTGGTTGTTTCAATATCATTCTACTTGAAGGTAATAATAATTTTTTTGTTTGTTATATTTTTTGAACATTTTTTTGTTGTTTATTTTTATATATACATAATACATTAACTAGATATTACACATGCATTCATGCATAAATGTTCAGAAATTTGTAACACAGATTCACAGGATTATATATCAGTAAATTCTTCTTTATATTTTTGGTTTTTTATATGGATAATATATTTTATGTTGAATTTGCTCTCAGGAATATATATCACCAGATTCTGATTTATATGCGACATTGAGCCTCGTATCGGTGGCTGGAGTTGTGGTGTGTAAATACAACTTTATTACACAAATGATGGTTTCTATTGTTTGTTTCCCTAACTTCATTATTATAAACTTTCAATTTCTTTCAGGTCATGGTTATTGCATTCTCTCTGGGATTAGGAGCAATGTCATGGATTATAATGTCTGAGGTACAATTTTCTTCAATAATAATATGCATGACAACCCTATATGAACAAACCTTTGTTGTAATATAATGTGATAGTTGATGTGTTGAATATATTTTACATAATAGATTCTTCCGATTAACATCAAAGGCCTAGCTGGAAGTTTTGCAACACTTGCCAATTGGTTCTTTTCCTGGTTGGTTACATTAACAGCAAATTTGCTCTTGGATTGGAGTTCGGGAGGTTTGTGTGCATTGCCTATGTTAATTTTCTATAAATATCTATTGTTTCTAACCAGAAGCTTCCTATGTTTTTATCAGGAACCTTCACAATATATACTGCAGTGTATGTTTTCACAGCAGGATTTGTTGCCATTTGGGTCCCCGAGACAAAGGGAAAAACTCTTGAAGAAATACAACAGTTTTTCAGATGAAGTTTCCTTTCGAGTAGCACTTCAGCTAGTGTTCACTCATGTATTCACATTCATATTTTTTTTTCTGAATCAACTCAATTCATTTTTGTGCTCTTTGGTCTTGTTAAATATGAAAAATACCAAAACAGTGTGATTTTCTAATCTAGCAGCATACTTGCATTTTTGTTGTAATTGATTGATTATAAACAAATAAATGAAAGAGAGTGGTTATTATACATTTCAATTAGAGTAGCAGTGGTTTCGGTTCATGACATTTCAAATAGCAAGAGGATCATATAAACAATAAGCATATATCAGTATTTGTATTTTAATATTATAAAAGCATAAAAAGAACCTTTAGTTGCTCTTGTGAATTATAACAAGCAGTTGTATGCCATTTTCTTCTGGTTACCTCTTGTGGCTGCAACATAACCTGAAATGAGAATATGGTCACAGAGACATGTGATGCATGTAAATGTTAAATAACCACCCACTTTAGAGGGTGCTTTCCAAAATAAGCGCCCTCTAAACCCTTTAAATTTCCACTTTAGATGGCGCTTTCCAGTAAAAGCGCCCTCTAAACCCTTAAAGGTTCCACTTTAGAGGGCGCTTTCTAGTAAAAGCGCCCTCTAAACCCTTAAAAGTTTCCACTTTAGAGGGCGCTTTCTTTAAAAAGCGCCCTCTAAAGTGGCCCTTAAAGGGCTTAAAGAGCCACTTTAGAGAGCGCTTTCACCAGGAAAAAAAGCGCTGTCTTTACCTATGCCAGCGCCAGATTAGAGGGCGCTTTAAAGCGCTGTTATAGGCCAAAAAAAGCGCCCTCTTTTCCCTTATTTGGCGTAGTGTGTGAACCCTTGTTGGAAAACAAATTTACTTATATGTTATGTACATCAATAATTGTCAGAAATAATCACCCCTCTAGAATTCGACATATATCTTGTTACGTGGGCTTCTGTGTTTTGATGTGTCTTTGATTCTTAAATTGCCTTAAACTTCCAACACACTTGAAATTGTATTCAAGTTCTCTAAGTGACTCTATGGAAAAGTTTTTTTGTCGAATCTTATGATTTGGTGTCGAAAGTCATACCTTAGCTACTGATAACACGAAATTATATCACATTTTAAGACTTAATTCAATTAGATTATATTATCATTTACTTTAGTATATCTCATTTTATCAGATATTATGCAGTATTTCCTTGCTATGTATGTCAGGTATCCATTTTGAAGCAAAAGTGAAAAAGGGAAGAAAAGAAGGTGTAAAAAGGAATAAAAAGGAAACAAATAACAAAGACCAAGCCCAGCCCAAAGAAAGTGCACGTTATGCCTGTGACGGGCGTCACAAGGGTTGTGACGAGCGTCACACTAAAAGCACTCCTGTGACGAGCGTCACACATGGTGTGACGAACGTCACACCAGTCCTCTATATTTTTGGCGCAAGGAACTCAACTGACCACGTTGAAAGCTATTTCCACGCACGCTTAACCCTCGGAACGAGACCACGCACACGGAAACCCTTGAAAAGCAGTTACACCAGCAGCTGTATAAATAGCAGCTAATTGGGAAGTTTCAAAACGGCCGGTTTTTCCACGCTCATATTGCCGAAGCTCTGCCAAATTTTCTTGTCACACCTTTTGCTTATTTTTTCCTTTCCAGCACTTAACATTGTTTATTTTATTTATTTCTTTTGCAAGCTTTACATTCTTTTTTTCCCTTGTAAAATTTACCTTTCCCGTTTCAGCTTCTAGATATTTTTCGCATAATAGTTTCTACACCGGAAACTATTGTGCAACTTTATACTGGATTTAACCTTACGTTATATTCCAGTTTTAATTCCTTGATTTAATTTACTGTTTAATTGAAGAATCCAAGAACAAATCCTACCGGCTTGTGGTGGAGTGTTCAAGACTATTGTATTACGCATTCAGGTTCTTTAATCATTATTTAATATTTTGTTTTATTATTTATCTATATTATCTGCCTGGAATGAGTCTGTTTATGCATGATATAAATTCTTATTTGTTTAGCATGTCTGGCTAATTTGCCTAGGTATCGGTATGTAAAGTAAGCAGAATAAGGGATCAAGACTGAGTCGGTCTATCTAAACTTAAAATCAAAATCAATCTTTTTACGGTCTCAACTTACAGGTTTAATAACAAGATTTTTTACAAAAGTAAAAGACATAAAGAAGTTAAAATCAATAGAGCGAGAGTTTGAGATTTTAACTGGACAGTGTAAGTTAGGCATTAATTCTAGATCAGGGCGAGAGCAAGTTTTAGAGTTAATTAAATTCTGACCTTTTCCAAAAAGTATTTTTAAAGATTGAATGTGAGGACGAGAGTTAAGCATTTGGATTTAATTATATAACCTAAGTCAACAGAGCGAGAGTTTGAGATAAGGGTGTTTAAAACGGTCAGTATTTTCTTAAAAAGAGTTTCTGCAACTTTATTGCTTTCAAAATATGGTTTTTGACTTAATTATAAGTGACAGCAACATTAATATAAAATCATGGTTTATTCAACAGAGCGAGAGTTTGAGATAGAACCTTTAACCAATAAAGTTAACCGAAACGATTCATTTTAAAACCAAGAAGCCGACAAAGACTTGATTCCCTAGTTTTGACGAACTACATACCGATATCCGTTTTATTAATATTTAATCTAGATATTAGTTTAGCCCTTAGTTTTTCCCCAAACAATCAAACATTTTCACCTTAGATTTACGTAGTAACCTTAGATAACGGTATATCGATTCATAAGTCCCTGTGGGATCGATATCTTTTAAAACTACGCGATAGAACTGTGCACTTGCAGTTTGTATCCCATTCTCGACTCACACAGTCGAGCGATCAAGTTTTTGGCGCCGTTGCCGGGGACTTTTATTCAATCGATATCGTAACTCTTCCGTTACGCTGTAGAGACTAAGGTTTCTTTTCCCTCTATTTTCTTTCTTTCGTTGATTTGTATGCCACGCACTCGCTCTCAAGGCGAACCGCTCTATTTACGAATCAACGATATCGAACTATATCTCCGAGTCTTACGACGAATTCAGGAATATCGTGCTGAAAACAATCTCCCTCCTATAGACCTTCCTGATCTCAAAGATTTTCCTTCTTTAACCGAGATGGCAGAACCAGCTCGTGCTCTTAGAGATTACGCCGCTCCATCGCAAGATGAACCGCATTCAAGTATTGCTCCGCCCGCAATCGAAGCAAACAACTTTGAACTTAAACCTTCGTTGTTGCAGGCTGTGCAACAGAACCAATTCTCTGGAAATCTTACCGAAGATCCAAACCTTCATTTATCCGTATTTGTCCAATACGCTGATACTGTTAAAGCTAATGGTGTCACTTCAGAGGCAATTCGACTTCGTCTTTTTCCTTTCTCATTAAGAGATAGCGCTAGAAGATGGCTTCAATCTCTTCCTTCCAACTCAGTCACCACATGGAACGAGTTGAAGAAAGTTTTTCTTGCCCGATATTTTCCACCAAGCAAAACAGCTATGTTAAGAGCCCAGATAAACGGATTTAAACAGAAAGACAACGAGTCTCTTTTCGAAGCATGGGAAAGATACAAAGACATGATGAGACTTTGCCCACACCATGGTTTGGAAGACTGGTTAGTAATTCACACATTTTATAATGGTCTCTTATACAATACAAGGTTAACAATAGACGCCGCTGCAGGTGGTGCACTAATGAACAAACCTTACGCTGATGCTTACCAGCTTATCGAGAGCATGGCCCAAAACCACTATCAGTGGGGAACCGAACGAACAACGGTGGAAAAACCTCAACCGAAAACTGGCATGTACGAGATAAGTAACCTTGATCACGTCAATGCAAAAGTGGATGCTTTGGTCCAGAAAATTGAAAGTTTAAACGTATCACCTCCAGCCGCCGTGGTTGCTGTAACTCAGAATTGCGAGGTCTGTGGAATCCAAGGCCACACTCCTGCGGAATGTCAACTCTTGACTGGAATCCAAACAGAGCAAGTAAACTATGCTCAAGGAAGCCCCTATTCGAATATCTATAACCCAAATTGGAAGAACCATCCAAACTTCTCGTATAAGAGTAATAATGCTTTATACGCACCTGGACAGTCTCCAAATCAAGCCCCATCTATACCTCCGGGATATCAGAAACCGAATCCTAACAATAATACCCCTAGAAAATCCAACTTGGAAATCATGATGGAAAACTTTATAGCTTCCCAACAACAAACCAATAAAGATTTCTTAAACCAGAACATACACACTGGCGAACAACTTAAACAACTAGCAAGCAAAGTAGATGCCCTGGCTACCCATAACAAAATGCTGGAAACGCAAATATCTCAAGTAGCTCAACAACAAGCACCTACTGCTGCACCAACTGGTACATTCCCTGGACAGCCCCAACCCAATCCGAGAAGCCAAGCTCATGCAATTATATTAAGAAGTGGAACGGAAGTGGAAGGACCGTCTGACCCAAGGATAGAAAACCAAAACCCTAAGAAATCTACTGAGGAAAGTGAACCTAAGGAAAAGGAAGAGAGTAATAAGGAAACCCTAGAAAAGAAGGAACCTTATGTACCTCCACCACCTTACAAACCACCTATACCTTACCCTCAAAGGCTTGTTAAAACCAAAGATGTAGGCCAATTTAGAAAATTTGTTGATCTCCTTAAACAATTAAACGTTACAATTCCGTTTACCGAAGCTATTACGCAGATGCCTTCATATGCTAAATTCTTAAAAGAAATTCTTTCTAATAAAAGGAAACTTGAGGATAGCGAAACCGTTACACTCCCTGCCGAATGTAGCGCTATAATCCAAAACATGCCCCCTAAACTCAAGGATTCGGGTAGTTTCTCTATACCCTGTCACATAGGAAAATTTGTCATCGACAAAGCCTTATGCGATTTAGGAGCCGGAATTAGCGTTATGCCTTTATCCATATGTAAGAAACTGGAAATGGGAGAATTAAGACCGACCAAAATGTCTGTGCAATTAGCAGATCGTTCCATCAAATATCCTGTAGGAATCCTTGAAAACGTTCCCGTACGCATAGGTCAGTTTTACATTCCCACTGACTTCACAATTATGGACATTAGAGAAGATGATACGACACCTATTATACTAGGAAGACCATTCTTAGCAACTGCCGGTGCAATCATAGACGTAAAACGAGGACGACTCACCTTCGAAGTAGGTGAAGAGAAAATTGAATTCATTCTTTCCCAATTCTTGAAAGCACCTGCAATAGAAGATACATGTTACTTCATGGATATCATCGATGAATGCATAAAAGAAGCAGAGTCAGGAGAAGACAAAGCATCAGACTATCTTTTAGAGGACAAATCTAAACAATGCCTAGCAATAACACCGGATCCTACGCAGTGTCTTAACAAACCAACCCCTGATTTGAAAACACTTCCCAAAAATCTGAGATATGAATTCCTAGACTTAGAACTTGAACGACCTGTGATAGTTAATGCAGATCTAGGAAGACTCGAAACAGAAAAACTCCTACATATCTTAAGAAAATATCCAACCGCACTAGGATACCACATCACCGATCTTAAAGGAATAAGCCCTTCTATTTGTATGCACCGCATCATGTTAGAAGAAGACTGTAAAACCTCTAGGGAACACCAGAGAAGACTAAATCCGATCCTAAGTGAGGTAGTAAAGAAAGAAATAACCAAGTTATTAGAAGCAGGTATTATATATCCTATATCTGATAGCAAATGGGTTAGTCCTGTACACGTTGTACCAAAGAAAGGAGGCATAACCGTTATTGAAAACGAAAAAGGAGAAACAATAACTAAACGAATCGAATCGGGATGGAGAATGTGCATTGATTATAGGAAACTAAACAAAGCAACCCGAAAAGATCATTTCCCTTTACCATTCATTGACCAAATGTTAGAACGATTAGCTAAACATTCACATTTCTGTTATTTAGACGGTTATTCAGGCTTCTTTCAAATACCAATTCACCCTGATGACCAAGAAAAGACAACATTCACATGCCCTTTTGGTACCTTCGCGTATAGACGAATGCCGTTTGGTCTGTGTAATGCCCCTGCAACTTTTCAAAGATGCATGATGGCAATATTCGCCGACTTTCTCGAAAACATCATGGAAGTATTTATGGATGACTTTTCTGTATACGGACAAAGTTTCGAAGAATGCCTTGAAAACCTGGAAAGAGTTCTGGAGCGATGTGTAAAAGTAAACTTAGTACTTAATTGGGAAAAGTGCCACTTTATGGTACAAGAAGGAATTGTTTTAGGACACATCATCTCGAACAGAGGAATCGAAGTAGACAAAGCCAAAATAGAGGTAATCGAAAATCTTCAACCCCCAAGAACTGTGAGAGAAGTACGAAGTTTTTTAGGACACGCCGGTTTTTACCGACGATTCATCAAAGACTTCTCTAAGATAACTAAACCCTTAACCGGACTGTTGATGAAAGATGCTGAATTCATATTCGACGATAACTGTTTAAAAGCATTTCAAACTCTTAAACAAGCATTGATCTCCGCACCCATTATGCAGACACCAGACTGGAATGAACCATTCGAAATAATGTGCGATGCCAGTGACTATGCTGTAGGTGCTGTTTTAGGACAAAGAAAGGATAAAAAGCTTCACGTTATATACTACGCTAGCAGAACCCTGGATGAAGCGCAAATGAATTATGCCACAACCGAGAAAGAACTCCTAGCAGTGGTATTTGCGCTAGATAAATTTCGTTCTTACCTGGTAGGAGCCAAAATAATAGTTTACACCGATCACGCTGCTATCAGGTACCTTTTAACAAAAAAAGATGCTAAACCTAGACTCCTAAGATGGATCTTGTTACTACAAGAATTCGACTTAGAAATCAAGGACAAGAAAGGAACTGAAAACGTAGTAGCAGACCACCTCTCTAGACTTGAGAACCTTGAACCGGAAAGAACATCCATTAATGATGATTTCTCGTATGATAAACTCATAGCTACTTTGGAAGAGAACAACTCCGACATGCAAGTAGAAACCACCTTAGCTATATCTGTCACACCATGGTACGCTGATCTAGTCAATTATTTAGCTGCCGGAATAGTTCCACCTACTTTATCTTACCAGCAGAAGAAACGATTCTTCCACGACATAAAACACTATTACTGGGATGACCCCTTACTTTTCAAAAGAGGCCCCGATGGTATTTTCCGTCGATGTATACCCGAAGAAGAGGTAGAAAATATAATCCAACACTGTCACTCTGCGCCTTATGGTGGACACACAAGTACATCCAAGACCTGCTCTAAAATCCTACAAGCTGGCTTTTATTGGCCTACTATATGGAAGGACGTACATGCGGCTATTAAGGAGTGTGACAGATGTCAACGCACGGGAAACATATCTAGACGTGACGAGATGCCACAAAAAGGTATTTTGGAAGTAGAGATTTTTGACGTGTGGGGGATAGACTTCATGGGACCCTTCCCATCCTCTTTCGGTAACAAATACATACTCGTGGCAGTTGACTACGTATCAAAATGGATCGAAGCTATAGCTTCTCCAACAAATGACACCCGAGTAGTAACTAGACTCTTTAAAAATATAATATTTCCGAGATTTGGCATCCCAAGAATAGTAGTCAGTGATGGTGGATCACACTTTATATCCAAGGTACTCGAAAAACTACTACTTAAATATGGAGTGAGACATAGGATAGCAACACCTTACCACCCTCAAACCAGTGGACAAGTGGAAGTATCTAACAGAGAAATCAAGCAAATACTAGAAAAAACGGTCGCCACTTCAAGGAAAGATTGGTCATTGAAATTACCAGAAGCTTTGTGGGCATACCGAACTGCTTATAAAACTCCCATAGGGACGACCCCATTTAGGCTCATTTATGGAAAATCCTGTCACCTCCCGGTAGAATTAGAACATAAAGCCTATTGGGCTATTAGAAATTTAAATTTGAATTATAAAGCCGCCGGTGAAAAGAGAATCCTTGACATAAACGAATTAGAGGAACTCAGAAGAGACGCCTATGAAAATGCCAAAATCTATAAAGAAAGAACAAAACAATGGCATGACAAGCGTATATCAAGGAAAATCTTCAAGCAAGGCGACGCAGTACTTTTATTTAACTCTAGACTAAAGTTATTCCCGGGAAAACTACGATCCAGATGGTCAGGACCTTTTCATATCACTAAAATCTTTCCCAGTGGAGCGGTAGAAATAAAAGGACAATCTACAGAACCGTTCACCGTAAACGGGCAACGTCTGAAACATTATCACTATGCGGAAACCAACGAGGATTCGCAAATTCTACACTTAGACGAAACGCCCCCAGGACTCATAGACTATATTTAACAGTTTATTTGTCGAGCTTGCGACATTTAAACAAAGCGCTTAGTGGGAGACAACCCACAAATTAATTTGTTATTTTATTATTCTATCATTATTATCATTTCCCTATTTTTCTCTTAATTATTCTTTTAATTTCTATTTAGTATTCATTATTGATTTATTAAAAAAAAGAAAAAAAAATATATATATATAATAATAATAATTCTTTTCTTCTTTCGGCATTTGGCCAAATCCTGACTTAAACTCATGTTTCTTTTCTCTAGCTAACACTAACCAGATGGGACATTCTGATCGTATGGGTATCAAGTTCAGAGGAATGGCTCAGAAACAAAAGTTTGAAGAACTAGCCGCTAGAGAGATGCTACCTAGTTTATATGCTGATGATTGGGCTATGACTGCCCTTGGACTGAGACAGAGTGTCCTGTTTTTACTGAATCAGATAGGATGGGAGACCTCCCCTATCCTGAGACATTTCACCACCTACCGGAGACTCACACTAGAATTCCTTAGTTCATTAATCTATCTACCCAGCCACGGAAAAGGAATTAGCAGAGGTTTTATCCAGTTCAGAATGTTCAATATGGAGTACCAATTTAATATTAGAGACTTCACCAACCTTTTGGGTTTTCCTACCTCCTTTGATACATTCACTGTAAGCCAGGAAGAACTTTTTGAATATAGAGAGCTTGAACACTTTTGGGGTAAGCTGACTGGAAATGATGAGCCCGAAGAACATGAGTTTCTCTCTGGAAACATACATAACCCGGCTTTCCGCTATTTCCATAAGATCCTGACCCACACTTTATTTGGGAAGAAGCCAAATAGTACTTCAGTTTCACGTGATGAACTCTTCATCATATTTTGTGCTTCCCAGAACCGTCCAGTAAACGGTGCTACTTTTATGTTAGCTAATTTGGACCACCTTATCCAGGATGAGCGAGCACCCATTAGAATAGGCGGTTTGATCACTATGATAGGTAATGCTATTGGATTACGTCAGCCTATGCTTGACCTTAGCCCTTTTTGTGGCATTACTACTATGAGTATACCCTTCCTCTTCAACACTATGTTTATAGCAAACATAGGGTCTGATGAGTTTGAGCTTATTATTGATAACCAGGTTCTCTGCCTATTCACCATGCCCGATCCTAGAACTAGTGTTCATAACCAAAGGAACTGGCTCTATAACCTGAATGAAACCCCAACTCCTGCTGGATCCACTGAATCCATCCAGGACTATGAGATTTGTGATGACTATGAGCACTATGTTGACCATATCTCTCAGGCTGAATCTGACCCTCAGACACCTTCCGGCTACTATGATATTGATCCTCCTCCTCAGCCTGTCCTGACCGAAGAATCGGCCATGCCTGATCTCCGACATCATATGCCAGGAACAGATATTAAAACCGTCATTGAAGCTTTGATGTCAGAACAAGACGCCCTCAGGGAAGATTTCCACAACTTGAGACATGAAATCCTAGAATACATGAGCAGCACGGCAAGTCAGTTACGTATGTTACGGCATCGTGTTAACTCTTTTGCTCCTCCGGCCAGAGATCCGAAGATAGATGGAATTTAGTTATTTCTTTCTAAGTTATTTAGTTTTAGGCTAGATTTTTCATTAATGTTATTTGAATTCATGCTCGCATTTATTTTCCTTTCATTTCATTGTTTTCCCTTCCTGTATTACATTATGTTAATTTTATTAAAGCTTTTATTTTATGCAATGGCTATGTTCTCTACTGTCCTACTGTTACTCAGAATGAATTACTATTATGAGAAATAGAATAGCATGCAACACAAATTAATTAGCTAAATTAAATAGAACAATCTAAAAACCAAATAAAACAAAATAATCAAAATAAATTCATCCCCAGATTAATTATGTGAAGCGCTGCTGAATGCCCTGCCAAAAAGAAATGTGTGACGAGCGTCACACACTCCATGACGAACGGCACGCATAACTCCTGTTACGACCGTCACACCCTTGTGACGAGCGTAACGCCCTTCAGACATGTGAACGTTAGGGAGCCGTTGGAGACGAACGTTACACCTTTAATTTTTTACCTTCCCCACTCACTTTTCATTTAACCACACTTAATTACTCTTCAACCACTTTTTCTTTCTATCTTCCAACCCTTCTCCTATAAATACCTACCAAAACTTCCTTCATTCACCACAAAACAATTCTCTCCTATCAAATACACTTCTTTTTCTTTCCAAATCACCCCTTCAAAAATTCATCACATGGCGGGAAATCAAAATTTCGGAAATATCATCTTCCGATCCGGAGATGACAACTATCAGCAAGAGCAATTCGAACGTTTCCAACAGCGAGGCGTCGCTTCCACCAGGTACCCCGATTTAACTTGTTTACAACAATTAGGATTACTCCAAGGTATCGAATGGATGCTCCGCCTAGCCGACTTAACCTTCCTTTGCACTCATAATCAACCCACCTACCCATCCCTAACCTTAGAATTCTTAAGTTCATACGACTACACCACTCCCGCCGGTGAAGACGAATTTTTAACCGGTACCGCAACCTTCCGTATGTTCAACACTGAGTACTCCTTAACCCAAAACCAATTGAGTACCATGTTACAATTTCCCATAGAAGGTCAGGTACACCCCATAATCCCTCCAAACTCAAACTGGAACACAGTTGGCGTTTTTGGCCTTTTTAAGAAAATTACCGGTATAGATACCTACAACTGGGAAGAACTCCTTCTCTCCCATATACATAACCCCACTATCCGGTACTTCATCCGCATCTTGCAAAACACAATTTTTGGAAGACCAAACAACAGCAAGGTCAACTCAAAGGAGCTATTTTTCCTCCAATGCGTCTTCGAACCGGATACTCAGGTAAACGCCGCCTCTTTTCTCTTTCATCATATCCGCACCTTGTGTGCTAGAGGCCGGCAACCCTTTATAATTGGTGGATTAATAACATCCATAGCACTTGGCCTGAACCTAGGGGATAAACTCCAAACTTTAGAATCCCTACCTCCCCTGTCTATGGATATCAGCTATTGCCGCTCCAGCCGCCTGATTAAAAACAGAGTAGGCGGAGGATATTATCTTATGGTGAACAACCAGGTTGTCCCAAGCGTTGTTCTACCAAATATCGCCCTAACTGATGTCACAAACCCCGACCGCCACCTCTATGATTTAAACGCTCCTGAAACCACCGAGCCTTTACAAACAAACCCACAAACAGATGAGTTTGAAGAAATGGAACAAGGTGATCATCCTCCTACACAACATTCAGCCCCGCTCAACCCTTCCGGTAATGCAACTGGCCCATCCTCCCAACGTCGTCGACGAAGAAGGCCTGCAACCAACGACGACATTATGGATGCTATCGATGGTATGCAGGCACAGAATGCAGAGATGATGCAGATGATGCGTCAAATGCAACAGCAACAGGATGCCCGGAATGCCATAACCGACCAGCGGTTTACTGAATTGTTCAGCAGGTTCGACAACTTAGACATACGTCAAAGATCACCAGGTCCTAGAACCAGAGGCGGAAGGCAGCCTTAGTTGTTATTTTCTTTGCATTTCCATTTTGTATTTCTTTCCCTTAAAACATTGAGGACAATGTTTAGTTCAAGTATGGGGGGGAAACAATATTCTTCCTATTTCCATTCTTCAAGTATGTTATTTTCCCTTTCATTGTTATTTCCCTTTCTTATTATGAAAAAAAATAAAAAATTATTATAATATATATTTATTTTAAGTCAAGTCCCTAGTGTGAAAAATTCTATTATCTATTCCCCTCAATTTTCTTGAGCCATAACAAAAAAATTTTTTTTAACACACCCAATAAGTATAAAGGTTGCTTACTTTATAAAACTTGAGTGAAATCAAAACAAAATCATTACCATAACAACGCTCTGAGAACCTCAATATGTTAGATCAGGATAAGTACCTATTATACCGATTCCTTGAACTTTTAGTTCTATGGCAACCCCAAGTAGTTTATACAGAAGTCAGCACCGTCTTAATAGCAAACTACGTGGAGAGCCGATGAATATAAGTGAATGATCCCCAAAGTAACATAAAATATATGAATATATCAAGAAATGCACTAAGTAAATTAGGTGATCCTTACCAGATCATTTAATCTAAAGGTTGCAGATCATGCAAAAGCACAATACGAAAGATCCATTATGAGTTGGTTCAGTAGGAATCTGGTACTGAACTTGGTAGGGCGGACTACGGTTCGATCCCCCGCAATTTGCAATGGACTGAATAATGAAGTTATCCGACTTATGTACCAGAACTTCTAGCTAAAAGCGGATCATAATCACTAACCGGTTACTCCACTATGTGCGCGAAAAGATAAAGGGCTTAATGTGATTTCGCTAGAATGAAAACGGGTAAAAAAAAAAAAAAAGACCAAAGGAACCAGGATAGCTATCATAGGGTACTTGAACTGATTTACATAAGGTAGGGTTATCTAAGTTGTAACGGTAGTTGTTGATGTCAAGATTAAACTCAAAGTCCTCCTAAACAAAAACCCATTTGCAACCTAGTACGAATTGATGTGTGCTTTGAAATTTCATCTGGCTAAAACTTTTAACAAGTTCTATACTGAATTTTGCTTGAGGACAAGCAAAGATTTAAGTATGGGGGAGTTTGATAACACGAAATTATATCACATTTTAAGACTTAATTCAATTAGATTATATTATCATTTACTTTAGTATATCTCATTTTATCAGATATTATGCAGTATTTCCTTGCTATGTATGTCAGGTATCCATTTTGAAGCAAAAGTGAAAAAGGGAAGAAAAGGAGGTGTAAAAAGGAATAAAAAGGAAACAAATAACAAAGACCAAGCCCAGCCCAAAGAAAGTGCACGTTATGCCTGTGACGGGCGTCACAAGGGTTGTGATGAGCGTCACACTAAAAGCACTCCTGTGACGAGCGTCACACATGGTGTGACGAACGTCACACCAGTCCTCTATATTTTTGGCGCAAGGAACTCAACTGACCACGTTGAAAGCTATTTCCACGCACGCTTAACCCTCGGAACGAGACCACGCACACGGAAACCCTTGAAAAACAGTTACACCAGCAGCTGTATAAATAGCAGCTAATTGGGAAGTTTCAAAACGGCCGGTTTTTCCACGCTCATATTGCCGAAGCTCTGCCAAATTTTCTTGTCACACCTTTTGCTTATTTTTTCCTTTCCAGCACTTAACATTGTTTATTTTATTTATTTCTTTTGCAAGCTTTACATTCTTTTTTTCCCTTGCAAAATTTACCTTTCCCGTTTCAGCTTCTAGATATTTTTCGCATAATAGTTTCTACACCGGAAACTATTGTGCAACTTTATACTGGATTTAACCTTACGTTATATTCCAGTTTTAATTCCTTGATTTAATTTACTATTTAATTGAAGAATCCAAGAACAAATCCTACCGACTTGTGGTGGAGTGTTCAAGACTATTGTATTACGCATTCAGGTTCTTTAATCATTATTTAATATTTTGTTTTATTATTTATCTATATTATCTGCCTGGAATGAGTCTGTTTATGCATGATATAAATTCTTATTTGTTTAGCATGTCTGGCTAATTTGCCTAGGTATCGGTATGTAAAGTAAGCAGAATAAGGGATCAAGACTGAGTCGGTCTATCTAAACTTAAAATCAAAATCAATCTTTTTACGGTCTCAACTTACAGGTTTAATAACAAGATTTTTTACAAAAGTAAAAGACATAAAGAAGTTAAAATCAATAGAGCGAGAGTTTGAGATTTTAACTGGACAGTGTAAGTTAGGCATTAATTCTAGATCAGGGCGAGAGCAAGTTTTAGAGTTAATTAAATTCTGACCTTTTCCAAAAAGTATTTTTAAAGATTGAATGTGAGGACGAGAGTTAAGCATTTGGATTTAATTATATAACCTAAGTCAACAGAGCGAGAGTTTGAGATAAGGGTGTTTAAAACGGTCAGTATTTTCTTAAAAAGAGTTTCTGCAACTTTATTGCTTTCAAAATATGGTTTTTGACTTAATTATAAGTGATAACAACATTAATATAAAATCATGGTTTATTCAACAGAGCGAGAGTTTGAGATAGAACCTTTAACCAATAAAGTTAACCGAAACGATTCATTTTAAAACCAAGAAGCCGACAAAGACTTGATTCCCTAGTTTTGACGAACTACATACCGATATCCGTTTTATTAATATTTAATCTAGATATTAGTTTAGCCCTTAGTTTTTCCCCAAACAATCAAACATTTTCACCTTAGATTTACGTAGTAACCTTAGATAACGGTATATCGATTCATAAGTCCCTGTGGGATCGATATCTTTTAAAACTACGCGATAGAACTGTGCACTTGCAGTTTGTATCCCATTCTCGACTCACACAGTCGAGCGATCAGCTACCCGCATTTAACACTTATATTTATATAATATCCACATTATTTATCTAACAACCTGTACACCTTTCTTTCTTCGCCTTGTTTCACAAACCCAGCTGCTTGTGCAACATAAACTTCTTCTTCTAATGGGCCATTCAGGAATGCACACTTCACGTCCATTTGACACATCTGCCAGTTATTCATGTTTTCTAGACCAATAACCAACCGGATTGTTTCGATCTTAGCAAGAGGTGCAAAAACTTCGTAGAAGTCGATTCCTTCTTTCTGAAGAAATCCTTTTGCCACAAGTCTCGTCTTGTGTCGAGTCACTTCTCCTTTGGGATTAAACTTCACCTTGTATACCCACTTCACATTGATTGTCTTCTTGTCTTGGGGAAATTCGATAGATGACCAAGTGTTGTTGACTTTGATTGAATTCAGTTCTTCATCATTGCTTTCACCCACTTTGATTCTTTCAATGTCTCAGTTGCATTGACTGGTTTAGCATCTGCGTAGAAAGCACAGTGTACTAACTCACCTTCTTCGTTGACCACATCATCTGATGTAATCACACATTCTTGCAAACTTGCAGGAATATGTCTTGTTCTATGAGGTCCGCTTGAGCCTGCTTCACCTTTGACTTCTTGTCGAACTTCTCTTTCAACTTCACTAGTTGGTTCATTGCAAAAGATTCTAACTGAATCCTTCTTAACATTCTCAGTCCAATCTCATTCCTTAAGATCATATATGACCAGGTCCCTGCTGATCACCACTTGTTTGTTCACTGGGTCAAACAACTTGTACCCTCTAGTCGAATGATATCCTATCAGGATCATCTGATTCGACTTGTCATCAAGTTTTCTTCTCAACTGATCTGGCACATGTATATATGTTATAGATCCAAACACCTTCATATGAATTAATCTAGGCTTGACACCAGACCAACATTATTCTGGCGTGATTCCTTCTAAATATTTCGCCAGAAATCTGTTCAGGATATATGTTGCAGTCGACACAACTTCTCTCAATAATTCTTTGGGTAAATGCTTGACTTTCAACATACTTCTCACCATATTCATGATGGTTATATTTTTCCTTTCTGTGACTCCACTCTGCTGTGGAGTGTAGGGTGGAATCACCTCATGCATAATCCCTTCTTTCACATATAATGCATCGAAGTCTTTCGACATATATTCTCCACGGCCATCACTCCTCAAGAATCTTGAGCTTTCGACCGCTTTGTCTTTCGACCATCGATTTAAACTTGGAAAATACCTCGATCACTTCACGTTTCTTCTTGATCAGGTAAGCCCGCAGATTTCGACTGAAATCATCTATGAATGTAATAAATCATATGTTACCTCCAATCGAATCCACTTGGATAGGACCACATACATCAGAGTATATGATTTCAAGATTTGCCTTCGACCTGCTTCCTCTGAAGTTGTTCTTGTGCTGCTTCGCTTGTACATATTCTTCACGCACTTTGTTTGGAGTGTCGATTTCTGGTAATCCTGAAACCTTATTTATTCTCTTCAAATCTCTGATGTCTTTGAAATTGAGATGGCCAGGTCTATAATTCCATATCCATTCATCTCTGTTGGTTGTTGTTGTAAGGCACTTATGCTCCATCACATTAAGCTCAATCTTGAAGGTTCTATTCTGAGACATTGGAGCCTTCAAGATTAACCTTCCATTTGAGTCGGGAAGTTTCATCATCTTGTCTTCGATCGATACCTTGTAGTTATTTTTGACTAACTTCCAGATGCTGAGAAAATTGCTCTTCATGTCTGGTATATACAACACATTTGAAATTACTGACCTCTTACCATCTTTCCTCATAATCAGAATATCACCAACACCTTCAGCTGCTAGAGTGTCGTCGTTTGCAAATTTCACCATGTTCTTCATTGAGGGCTTTATGTTGACAAATCAATCTTTCCTTCCAGACATGTGTGATGAGTATCCCGAGTCAAAGTACCAATGGTCCTGGAATCTCTCTTCATCTCTCGTTGTAACCATCAGTAACATCTCTTTTTCTTCATGTTTCACCAGCTTTGCATCAATTTCTTGATTCTTCTACTTTTCTGGACAATCACTAGAATAATGATCATGCTTCTATCAATTGTAACATTAAATGTGACTCTTGTCTGACTTTTGACCAACACCTCTTCCTCTACCTGCAACACCACCTCTTTGGTTGCCTTGGTTCCATGGTTTTCTATGATTCGACCAGTTTCCTTCTTGCTGATTCAACCAGTCAAATTGTTGTAGCCTCTTCTACTTTTGTTGTCATTCCAACTTCCTTTGCCTTTCCTTTCTTTTGTTGATTACGCCTGCAAAGCCACATCACTATTCGACTTTTCTACAGCTCTTTCAGTCATTCTTTGTTCATGAGATTCAAGCGTCCCTTGAAGCTCTTCCTTTGTCATTTTTGACAAATCTTTCGACTCTTCTATGGCTACTACCACGTAGTCGAATTTTGGAGCTAACGACCTCAAGATTTTTCCAACAACTGATCTTGATGTCAACACTTCTCCACATACCTTGATTTGATTCACCAATTTCGTAACCTTAGTGAAGAAATCAGTTATGCTTTCATTGTCTTCCATCTAAAGCAATTCATACATTCTTTTGTGAGTTTGTAACCTCACCTCTTTCACCTTCTTTGCGCCTCCAAACGACTTCTCCAGAATTTCCCATGCTTCTTTCATTGACTCTACATCACTAACCTTTTCAAAGTTATCTGGATCTAACATATTGATGGATTATAAAGCGGGCTTTATAATCTTTCTTTTTCAATTCTTTATGCGCAACCATTTCTTGATCCGTCGCATTTTCTACAAGCGTTGTTACTCCTTCCATCACAAGATCCCAAAGATCTTGATAACAGAACACAACCTTTATCTGCTTGCACCAATTCTCATAATTATTGTTCTTGAGAATCGGAAGATTCGCTGAAAAATACATGTTTGGATGATTCATTGTCATCGTGATTTTCTTCCCACGAAATGCTCAAATCGAAGTTCTAAATACCAGATGTTGAAAATCCATCACAACCTATGAAAAATTTCTATCAATCTTGATTAACAAGATTGTTAAGAAAAGAACGTTGGAGAAGAAGAAGAAGAATATTTTCTGCAGAGTTTTCTCTCTACCTATAGCCTATGGAAAACTTCTTTATTCATTTTAGAACCGTAAAATTCTATAAATATAATGTTATGAGTTCTTCTTATAAGTATAAAGGTTACATCTTATATTTATATATAACAAGTAGAAAAAATAATAACATATCAACGTACCATTTTAATTTATATACTGTTCCGTTCGGTATAGTAATGTTTAAAATGTGAACCTTAGTAATCATGAACAATTCAGCATTTTTGAAACACTTTTAATTATGATTACATTTATCATAAGAAGAATTTCCTTTTTAATTTGTGGAAACCCTAACATTGATTCATTTAATCTGAGTAATAAATTTCAATTCATTCTCTTTGTTTACCTCACATTTATAGAGAAATATGAAATAAACAAAAACATTTGGTTCAAGCATGCCCTACCAACTCTAGAGGATGAAATGAATATAAACAATTAATCAACAATAAGATTTATACATACATTTCTGGCTATCCTTCATGACCTCAAGTATAATGATTCTATCTGAGAAATCAGAATTGTTGAAGGCAAAGGCAAGATCGTCGTTCTCAGAATCTTCATTTTTAGAGGAATATGAGTCCATCATGTTTAGAAACTCAACTTCATTAGTGTTGTTGATACTACTCATGTTGTGATTAACTTTACAAGAAAGAACAAAGAAAATAACAATGAGGATGGAGAAAGATAGAGAATGTATTTAGAAGAAGACAATTGTAATGAAAATAACTCAGACGGCTTCTCTATTTATTCTGAAACTAAGATTGTTTGAAAAAGTTAATTTATAATTTTTTTCAATAATTCTTTTATTTTCTAACTTAATTCATAGATTTTACTTTGTATGGATTGAAAATCTTATATTTATATATTGATACATTTAATAAAACAACTTTTTAGAATTATTTTTACAATTTTGATTTGATGGAAATGTAAAAATAAATATGCTTTGGGTCAATAAAAATTAATTTGAGATGAATATCTAATAATAGTAGAGATTAATTACTATACACTGTCAGTGTAAAAAGTTTTACACCGTCGATTCATCACCATCATCCGTTTGTATTACTTTATAGATTTTTAAAATAAAAGTCAAACTTCTTTTAATATCCGACGTCTATAATTAACTGATAGTGTAAAATCTTTTTACACTGTCAGTGTATTTCAATTAAACTCATAATAGTATTATAAAAGTATTTTATGTTAGGATTTAATTGAAATACACTGACAGTGTAAAATGATTTTACACCGTCAGTTAATCATAGCCGTTGGATATTGAAATAAATTTGATTTTTATTTTAAAAATCTATAAAATAATGCAAACGGGTGATGATGATGAATCGATAGTGTAAAACTTTTTACACTGACAGTGCATAGTAATTAATCTCTTTATGTTATCAATCAAATATAATTGCTAAATTAATTAAACTATTTAAACAGCAATACAAATGATAATGAACAATTGTCCGAGAATGAAAAAAAAATCAAAATTGATTTTTAAATTCAAATATTTTTTTTTTAGTGATGTTCTTACCATTTCATCCAAGTATTTTTTTTTTATATATTCATTAACTTTTGTGATTAAATTTTCTATTAATTCTATCTTTATCATATGATAAGTTAGAAAAACTTATATTTTTTTTTCTAGAAACTATTTTTTGTTTAAAATAAGAATTTAATTGAAGTACACTGACAGTGTAAAAGAATTTTACACCGTCAGTTAATTATAAGCGTTGGATATTGAAACAAGTTTGACTTTTATTTTAAAAATCTACAAAGCAATGCAAACAGATGATGATGATGAATCGACAGTGTAAAACTTTTTACACTGACAGTGCATAGTAATTAATTTCTTAAAATAATTGTATATTTTAATATTTTTCAATTTTAACTATAACATTTGATAAAAAATGTAATTATTTATTAATATAAATATATATTCTATTGATGCAGACATTACGCGTACTCGACGGTGTT
Source organism: Lathyrus oleraceus (assembly GCF_024323335.1). Lineage (NCBI taxonomy): Eukaryota > Viridiplantae > Streptophyta > Magnoliopsida > Fabales > Fabaceae > Lathyrus > Lathyrus oleraceus. Next base: position 15,990,488 of record NC_066581.1, read on the forward strand.
AAAGTTAATAATTATCTATATATTAAAAATGAAAAATATTATAGTTTTTGATATTATTTAGTATTTTTTTTAAATAATCAATTTTTTAATTAAAATTCTAAACTAATCAAATTTTCAAGATATTTACCGAAATAACCATGTTTCATACACATCTCTAAAGGATGCGCCAGTTGAACTGACGCATCCAATTTATAATTTAACATAGATATTAATGGTGTTGGCGCATGCATGAAGTAAAGTCAATGTAAATGACACACACTTAATTATATCAAGTGTATGTGACATTGAATGTGGCGCATGCTTTATATAATTTTTTTTAATTTTTAATTTTATGTGTTATACTTATAAGTAAATAAAATAAACAGGTAAATGAAAAATAATTATTAATATTATGATATAAAGTTAAAATACAGTACAATTGATAAGAAAATCAATGACCCGTCCGATTGAAATGCCCCCATGTTCCATATCCTGGTACTTTAGTCTGTCTTCGAGGTCTTCCACGATTTCCTTGAGGTGTTTGAGGTCTTTGAGTGCTAACATGATGCAATGATGGCTGGTGTGAAGATCCGGTGGAAGGTCCAACGATATTTGATAAATTTGTCATCATTTCTCCTCAATAGTTGAGGGTGTTGCCGTCAACGGCGCTGCCGTAATTGAGTTTGGTGCCCATGTTGTCGTAGTTGGATCGTTGTAGTTGGGTTATTTGTGGACAATATGGTTTCCCGAATAGGGACATTGGATCGTTTTGGAAACGAAGCAATGATTCTTATGATGTAATAAAGTCAAACAATGGTTGGGTGTTGTGACGATGAGATGTTTGGATGTTCATAAGTGGGGGCTATGATGGCCTGAGGTTTAATCGTATGAATCGTCCGGGCAATAGACAGATGTGGTGGATGCGTATGATTATTGGTGGTTAGGGTTTGGTTCCTGGTTTTGAGTTTGGGTATGTGGCATGAATTGGTTGCGAGGTTGAGTGTTTGGTGGTTGGGTGTATATGGTAGGGTGATGATGTGAGGTTGTTCGTTGGGTTTGGGTAGGTTAACATTGTTCTTGGGCGGGGTTGTTGGGCGTTTCATGACGAAGATCGTTGGCGTGGATCAATCAAATACGTTGGCTCATACACAAACCGTGACGTTGTAACCGACCTAAACTATGTCATATAATGTTGAGTTGGTCTAGCATAATGTATGATTGGTTCGTTTAAGATGTGTTACTGTTGATTCCTCCAATGACGGCACATCTTTTTTGCGAAGTTTCTCTAATCAGAATAATTCCATTGACCATCGACTCTTTGTTGATGTCAATCTCCCAAACACGTCGGAGGTTCTGGAATTTGTTGTTGCTTGCCGAACTGCAGTTTTACACGGTCACTCTGGTGCATCTCCACAATAGTGATAATGGTTGGAAGGATCCTCCTTCGATGCATGTCTACTGCATTAGACATATCACTCAAAATTTCATGCGGAAGATCAAAGACAAAATTTCATGGCGTCATATATATATATATATATATATATATATATATATATATATATATATATATATATATATATATATATATATATATATATATATATATATTATATATATATATATATATATATATATATATATATATATATATAAGAGAAATATTTGCTTTGCTATTTTTCCAGCGTGAAATCCAGAGAACCATTGGATGCGTTGGAGGTATGGATCTCTTGCTTCTATATCATTGAAGGTCTAGTGGTTAGGCAAATATCCAAGAAGCTTGACAGATACATGATTTGAAACTGGGATATGACGTTTAGTTATGGTCGAATTGAGGGGAATATGACCAGCTCAGACTTTTTCCGGGTTCTCTTTTTATAATAGTCAGATCTCTATAACAACTATATATTTTGAATTTGAATCCATCATTAAAAAAAAATATTTTAGTCTAACTATGAGACTAATTTTAATTTACTATCAATATAAAACATTTTACATTTTCAAACAAATCAAAACTATTATTTGTATTATTTTTAAATGAACTTTATTCCAATTAATCGATCCTTAATATAAGAAAATATTATTTTTTTAGATTAATTGAAGAATCAACGTCTGACTACTACGTATATAGTCCAAAACTATCATTTGTATTGATTTAAAATGAATTTTATTAATTTAAAATAATATTTGGTAATTTTAACATTATGAGTAATATATAATATTTTTGTACTATTATTACGTATTAGTCAAAGATTACAGTTTATATACCAAAATTGCAAAACATTTTAACATTTTCATTTAATAAAATTGCAAAAATAAATCAATATTTGTAGAAATAATTTATAAACAGTTGTTTGATTAAATGTACCGATAGACAAATTTATGATTTTAAATATAAACAAAATAAATTCTATGAATTAAGTCTTGACCAAAAAATGATTCAATAAATTAAGTCATAAAATAAAACAAAATTGTAGATAAAATTTCATTATAAATAGAGAAACAGTAGAGCGTTATTTTCATCACTACTCATAGTTAGAGAGAGTTATATCTTCATTATCATCCTCTTTCCCATTTTCCTTGTTCTTCTTTGTGTCTCTTTATCAATCACAGAATGAACAGTATCAACAACAACACCAATTTTGTTGAATCTTCAATCATGAATGGAGGTTCTGAGGACGTTGATTTTTGCTTTGCCTTCGACAGTTTCTCGGATAAAATCATTCAACTGGAAATCATGAGAGATCTTATTGAACTTTTTCCCAATAATGCTGAGGGTTGTTCCACAAGTGCCGATCAGAATAACTGCAACAAAAAGAGAAGGGGAGACATGCAGAAAGACAATGGTATACACTAATATTTTTTCTTCAAAACTCTTCACTTTTTTCAATTATACTATACAGAATTCAGTGTTAAAAATTGTATGCTGAAAAACACTTTTCTTTTGCTTGGTAGCTATAAATTTGAAGTTTTCAGTTCTAATCACTGTATTAATATATAGGTGATAAGGCTGCCAATCCCACAGATGTTGCAGATTCTCACATGGTCTGTTTTACGGTAATTAAAGTGAGAACACTGCATGTTAGCTCTGCCATCCTGGCTGGGAAGAGTAATTTCTTCTACAAGGTAGATAGACGTCTTTTCTTCTGCAAGTTAAATTTGAATACTTTTGGTAATTTTATTTGCTTAGTTTTGTGTACTATTTGTCAGCTCTTCTTTAACGGGATGAGGGAATCGCAGCAGACGCACATCACCCTGAGAATCGAAGCATATGGTATAACATATATCAAAAGTTTTTTAGATTATTTGCTTAATCATATTTGTTTCTTCCCATAGTTTTCTAATTACTAATGCTGATTTATTTTGCATGTGAAAGAGGAAGCTTCATTCATGGAGCTTTTGAAGTTTATGTACAGTGGTTTTCTGAATGCAGCCTCACCGCCTAGATTGTTGGACGTCCTGATGGCAGCGGACAAGTTTGAGGTGGCGTCCTGCATGAGATACTGCAGTCGGGTATTGCTGAACATACCCATGACAGTGGAGTCTGCATTGCTCTATCTAGAGCTTCCTATCAATGTGCGAAAGGCTAATGTTGTTCGACCATTGATTATAGCAGCAAAACAGTATCTCGCTGCTCGTTACAAGGACATCACTGAGTACGTTTCTTTTAAACGGACTTTTCTTTATAAATTATCATAGAAAAAACAATAAACTATATTGTATTTTATACACTATCAAAGAATTGTTGTCGATTTTTTGAATGCTAATAAGTCTGATTTTGAGCAGGCATCAGGAGGAGTTGATGGGACTGCCACTTGCTGGGATGGTGGCACTATTATCCAGTGATGAGCTGCAGGTCGCATCTGAGGATGCAGTGTACGACTTTGTGCTGATGTGGGCTCGAAACCAGTACCCTATTCTTGAAGAAAGGAGAGAAATTTTCAGAGCAAAACTTATCCACTTCATCCGGTTCCCGTACATGACCTGCCGTAAGCTGAAGACGGTCCTAACTTGCAATGAGTTCGACAATGAAGTCACTTTTAAACTAGTATCTGATGCCTTGTACTTCAAGGCCGAGGTACCACACGTGCAAAGGATACTAGCTGCGAAATCAGCTTCCACTAGTCGCTGCTTCATTGAGCGGTCATACAAATACCGCCCTGTTAAAGTTTTGGAATTTGAACTTCCACATCAACATTGTGTGGTCTACTTAGACCTGAAACGGGAGGAGTGTGCCAACTTGTTCCCCTCTGGCCGCATCTGTTCACAGGACTTCCATTTAGGTGGTCAAGGGTTTTTCTTGTCGGCGCACTGCAATATGGACCAGCAGAGCTCCTACCATTGCTTCGACTTGTTCTTGTGCATGCATGAGAAAGACTCTGCCAGCATCACTGTCGACTATGAATTTGAGGTTCGGTCAAGGCCAACCTTAGAATACCTTCACAAGTATAAAGGCGACTTTACATTTACCGGGGGAAGTGCAGTCGGTTACAGGAACTTTTTTGCTACACCATGGACATCGTTCATGGCGGAAGACAGCCCCTTCTTTATTAACGGTGTTCTCCATCTTAGAGTAGAGCTCTCCCTCTTAGAGCAGAGCTAACAATCTAAAAGTAGTTGGATTGGATTAGTCTTGTAGATTGGTATCTATGATTTTCTGTAGCACTTTTATTTATTTCTCTTTAACCATTTGTAATTATTTAGTTGTAAATTTTTGGCAAATTATTCTTGGTGGCTAGTGATACATATTTCACAGTGAAAAATGTCCTGCAATCCAGCTATGGTTTGACAAAACTTGTCCTGTATGAGGTATATTGGGATGATTGAATTCAATTCTGTAAATTTGTTTGGTTGAATTTTAATTTGAAATGAAAATGTTTTTCTTTTAATATTTTTCTTCTATTAAGTGACTTTGATTCAGAATTTAGTGTAACTCTTAAATATATTGTAAAAGTTACTTTTGATGATTTGTGGTTAAAAGGGTCTTTAGTGGCAAAATTATTCCTTATACAAAGAAAAACATAAATATTAGTGGGTTGGGCTTTGGTGACTTAGAGGAAGTTACCAAGAGATTTGACTCAAGTTAAAGTTGGGAGATTGTGGGATTCAGTGTCAGGTAGAAGAAGTTACCAAGAGAAGGTTCATAGATTTGATGGATTTGTTGGTTTCTTTCTCTCCTGTCAAAGACGTCGAGTGTGTTGGGAATTCGAGATTACTTCATCTCAGTAGAAGGAACATGGGATATATCGTGGGAAGGGGAAACATTGCTTCTAACATATACACGCGGTTTCTTGGAGGCAAAGATCTCTTTCTCGTTGGAAGAGGATAAAAGGAAAGCTCTTAATATTCTTTGGAAAGTTGTTGTCTCGGATAAAATAAAAGTTGGAGGTTATTTCTGGGTCGTTTGGCTACTAAAGACCAAAGATCAAGAGAGGTATTAGTTTTGTGTCTAACGAAGATGTTTGTGTGTTGTGCCTTAACGAGGAGGATGACCTTAATCACTTGTTCTTCCACTGTCCGATATTAAATTTAGTTTGGGATCAAATAGGTCCTTGGATTGACTTCAAGGTTAGTGTTTTTGGTCCCTCTTGAATGTTTTTCTTAAGATGGAACTCTTTCTTTAAAAGTTTTTCTAGTAAGGGAAAAACTTATAACATTTGGTTGCCGGTAGTTTGCTGCGTGTGGAAATCTAGATACGATATTACCTTCAATGAAGCTAAATGTGTTTTGAATAACATAGTATGGTTCATCAAGTTTTTGGTTTGGAAATGGTCGATTATAGGAGATATTCCGTATTCCAACGTAAATTACCTAGACATGTGTATGAATCCTTTGCACTGTTTATCTTAGTAGTTGGTGGTGGGAAATTTCTCTTTGGTTTCTCTTGTTTTCTTTTGGGCTTGAGTACCCCTGATGCCCCCTTAATTAAATTGTTTTTTTTAAAGTATTGAGTGCAAGATTTTTATTAGAACCACCACAGAAACTTTAAAATAGTAATCAACATTGAAACTTAATACATTAGATAGAATTAAAGTAGTTAAACAAGACTAAGACAAATGTGAAATCCATACATATAAATCACCGAGACAAATCAACAACCAAATGAATATAATCTATTATTTGGAGGTAATAAATATGCGTATTAAAGAAAATATCGGTAAATTTTGTGTTAATGGAAGTATATTAGATATAGAGAAGATCTAAGAATATTATAAAAAAAATTATTAAAAAAGATTTCAAAATTAATAATTTGAATAAAAATATAGTCTTAGATAAAATATTATAATTGAAATTATCATGTAACTTACCTCATACGATAAGATAAAACATGATTGTTGTTGTTATACAATAGAATCTCGAGTCTTTTCACTTTTCAGTAATCATTCAAATTCTTTCTTCATAAATCAGGCCCAGACTAAGCTTTAATAAAAATAAGAGAGCCTTATCAAAGTTGAAAAGAGAAATAAATCCACACAATCTTATAGATTCAGATATGGCAAGGCTTGTCCTAGATTTTACAATCATTTCTTTTCATTAAAATATAAGAAATGGCTTTAATAATCCCTATATTTCAACATGCTACACATCAAAAGATCAATGATTTTGCATGAAAAAACACATTTGTTTTCTTCATTGCATTCGGTTTTCTTCTCATATATGATTCTTTACACATCCAATCTATTTTTGTTATTTGTAGTCTATATAGACCCAAAAATGGTAGTTGGATATCCATAAATCTTGACCTATATATCTTATAAGAGAAAAAAATCTCCTAAATATAATATTTTGTTGAGGTGATATGAAAAAAAGATAGACTAAATATTAAATATCAAACAGTTAATAAATAATAGAAATTAAAAATATCTAAACTCAATCACTGTTTTCATCTAAAATATTTTTACATATTCTTGACTGACGTGCTTGTCCCCAACATATGTGAATTCAATGTATAAGTTATCTTTGTTGTTCTAGTCCTACATATTATTTCTATTTGTTACTTACCATGGTTTTTATTTATTTATGTAGTATAACTTTCATTTCTGAGTCGCACTTGAAGTTTTATTGAACGTCCGTAGGGATTGTGCCCGACTAAGGTTTAATACCACAGCTGCCAACTCTAAATCGTGTGTCGGATAGTTCCTCTCATGAACCCTCAGTTGTCTCGAAGCATAAGCTACAACCTGCTTATTCTGCATCAAAACACCACCCAAACCCAACAATGAAGCATCACAGAAAACCTCAAATAGTTCTGACGGACTTGGTAATATCAAAATAGGAGCAGTAGTTAACCTTCTCTTTAACTCTTGAAAACCTTCTTCACACTTTGAGTCCCAAACAAACGCTTGCCCCTTTCTAGTCAACATCGTCAACGGTAACGCCAACTTAGAAAATCCCTCAATGAACTTCCTATAATAACCTGCAAGTCCAAGAAAACTCCTTATCTCAGAAACTGACTTCGGAGCTTCCCACTTAGATACCGCTTCTATCTTAGAAGGATCAACAGCAACACCACCTCTGGAAATCACATGACCAAGAAAACTAACCTCTTCTAACCAAAATTCACACTTGGACAGTTTAGCAAATAACTTCTTTTCTCGCAGAACTCCCAAAACCACTCTCAAATGTTCAGCATGCTCTTCTTCAGATTTCGAATACACCAAAATATCGTCAATAAACACCACAACAAACTGATCTAGGTACGGATGGAAAATCCTATTCATATACTCCATAAATACTCCAGGCGCATTAGTCACACCAAAAGGCATTACAGAATACTCATAATGTCCATACCTTATTCTGAAAGCAGTCTTCTGAATATCCTCAGTTTTCACACGTATCTGATGATACCCAGATCTCAAATCTATTTTGCTGAACACACTCGCACCAACCAACTGATCCATCAAATCATCAATCCTCGGCAAAGGATACCGATTCTTGATCGTCACTTTATTCAGTTGCCTGTAGTCCACACACAACCTCATAGTACCTTCTTTCTTCTTAACTAATAACACTGGTGCACCCCACGGCGACACACTCGGACGAATAAATTTCTTATCCAACAGATCTTCCAACTGACTCTTCAATTCAGTTAACTCAACAGCAGACATACGGTACGGAGCCATCGATATCGGCCTAGTACCAGGTACCAAATCAATCGAGAACTCAACCTCACGCTCTGGCGGTAATTCATTCACTTTTTCAGGAAACACATCCGGAAAGTCACACACCACGGCTAGATTACCAATCACCAGTTTATCTTTAGCTTCCAAAGTCGCTAACAGCATAAACAACTCTGCCCCATCTGCTACTTCCTCATTCACCTGCCTTGCAGATAGAAACAAACTCTTTCCTTCCTCAATCTCAGGAAAGATCACAGTCTTATCAAAACAGTTGATAGAAACTCGGTTAAACACCAACCAGTTCATACCCAAGATAACATCAATCTGTACTAGTGGAAGACACACAAGGTCCATTCCAAAGTCTCTACCAAAAATACTCAAAGGACAATTCAAACAAACTGAAGTAGTAGTCACTGAACCCTTCGCAGGAGTATCAATCACCATACTACCCAGCATCTCAGATATCTTTAACTTAAGTTTCACAGCACAATCCAAAGATATAAAGGAATGAGTAGCACCTGTGTCAATAATAGCTACAAGAGGAAAGCCATTAATATAACACGTACCTCGGATCAAACGATCATCTGCAGAAGTCTCAGAACCCGATAAAGCAAAGACCTTGCCTCCCGACTGATTCTCCTTCTTCGGCTTAGGACATTGTGGACTAATATGACCCAACTCTCCACAGTTGAAACAAGTCACAGTCTTCAACCGGCAGTCTGCAGCCAAGTGACCACCTTTTCCACACTTGAAACACTTCTTCTCATTACTGGTACACTCATGGATACGATGTCCAGCCTGACCACATCTGTAACACTTAGCAGGGGCACTGGAGTCTCCCCCACTAGGCCTCTTCATCCCACTTTGTCTCTGGAAACCTTTGCCAACTGCATACGGTTTCCCACGATCATTCTGATTCTTGCCTTTCCTATCAACCCTTTGCTGATAGCTTTCCGCTCTGGCCTTGGTATCCTGTTCAAAAATCCTGCAACAGTCAACCAAATCAGAAAACACTCTAATCCGCTGATACCCAATAGCCTGCTTGATCTCGGGACGTAACCCGTTCTCAAACTTCACACACTTTGAAAATTCCCCAGTAGCCTCGTTATAGGGAGTGTAATACTTTGACAGCTCTGTGAACTTAGCAGCATACTCAGTAACAGACCGGTTACCCTGCTTCAATTCCAAGAACTCTATCTCTTTCTTTCCTCTGACATCCTCTGGAAAATACTTCCTCAGGAATCTCTCTCTAAACACAGCCCAAGTGATCTCAGCATTCCCAGTAGATTCCAACTCAGTGCGGGTAGCAACCCACCAATCATCTGCTTCTTCTGACAGCATATGCGTACCGAACCTGACCTTCTGGTTATCGGCACACTCAGTCACTCGGAAGATCCTCTCAATCTCCTTCAACCACTTCTGAGCACCATCTGGATTGTATGCTCCCTTGAACATTGGAGGGTTGTTCTTCTGGAACTCACTCAGTTGACGAGCAGCTCCCATTCCCACAACATTCGGATTCCCTCCAAGTACTCCAGCTAGCATACCCAGAGCCTCAGCAATCGCAGCATCATCTCTGCCTCTTCCAGCCATCTCTATTCTGAAAACCCAACAAGCTAAACAATAAGTACTGATAGGGTTACACAACACCTATCCCGTACAGGGAAACAGAATAATTACGACTCGACTCGACCGACCAGGCTCTGATACCACTAATGTAACACCCTTCTAAAATACCCCAATAATTTAAATTATTATCAAAATACAACATCAGAGTAACTATGCAGTTAAGGGTGTCACATAAACACTTCACACCATGTTCCGAAATAACAGTCATACTCTTTATTTAATCAAATAAACATTTGCATAAATCGCAGCGGATAGAAATCAAATCAATCAAAACATGTAACACATTACATGTAAAATGGTTCACAACCAACATAAAACATTTAAAACATCCCTTCCCGATGTTACATCTATCAGAGCATGACCCACTAAGGAACTACTCTAGACTCCAAGTACTAGCTCCTACTCAATCACTGCTCGTTACCTGAAAAACAGTTGTAAGGGTGAGTTCCTCAATCGATATAATAAGTATTATAAAATATCATGTCATGTTAAGTAATCTAACACACTTCATCACCCTAATCCAAACATATATTCAGTAACAGCACATCAACTCAACAGAATACTCAACACCAGCACAAACACACGTATAATACTGGAATACATCCATTCATATTATACGCCATACATATATTATGCAATGAGACTCCATGCATGCGGTACCGACTATTTTGTGAACATATAGTTCAACCTCACCGTCCAAATCCAGGCACGGCTACCAAGCTCACTAGTCCCACTCATTTGAGACATAGTGACTCACTCACTAATTCCTCACCATGGGAATTAGCTACCACCCCAAATGGGCCATGCTATGCACGCTAATTCACCTAGCATGCAAACATCAACAACAGTCCATAATGACTAACTCACTAATTCCTCACCATGGGAATTAGCTACCACCATAAAGGCCACAATATGCATGCTAATCACCTAGCAATGCAACAACAACAACAACTCAAGAATAGACATATGCTCACACTCTAAGCCATAAAACAGTCTATTCACAAATGCATACCTAACTGATACATTCACAGGATCATGCATATCATCACACATCATCAATATTTTATCACATAAGCATATCAGATCATGCCAAAGAATAACCACAGTATTAGCACACTCTACTAATACCTATACCACTCAAAACAACGGGAAATGATCCCTAATATATCGTACATCAGCTAAATCACATTACTCAGCTGAACAACCAAAAACTGCACAACAACAGCACAGAAAAATCACAATCCTGCCCATACGCGTACTGCCTAGTCCCATACGCGTATGGCCCATTTCTCAGCCAAATCCCATACGCGTAACACCATCTCATACGCGTATGCTACGCGTATCACTTCCCCTTACGCGTACCAACAGAGACCAAACTACGTTCAAAACATCATCTTCCTCATCCATACGCGTATTGCCTAGTGCCATACGCGTACCAGACCATCTCATACGCGTATTGCCTAGTGCCATACGCGTATGACCAGAAACCAGACTTCCAGATCTGCTATGGCTTTCTCTGCTACGAGATCTATCCAATCCAACCTTCCACAGTCCAATTTTACATATTATTCGTTCATATCTTCTAACACAATTCATACTCTATTCGATTTCACAAAATCTAACATTATTACATCTAATTCCTACGAATTTCCTCCATTTATAATCCAAATTTCGTTCATCCAATATTTCACAAATTTCATCATACATCATTCAATCAGAGGCAAATCAATGGTTTCTCACTACCCATCACATATTATCCCATAATACCCATTAATCGATGATAAACCCCCCTTACCTGAGTTAATCCGGCAAATCCTGCAGCTTCAAGTTCTTCCTCTCTTCAACCCTTGTTCTCTGGTTCTCTTTGCCCTTTTTCCACTTTTCTGCCCCTTTTTCCTTTTCACGTGAAAAATAAACCTTTTTACTAAATGGGACCTTTTCTAATTCCAACTTTTATTCCAATAAAATAATAACCCAATAATAATAATTCCAATAATAATCCAATTATTTAATTAAATTAATAAATATATTATTAACTTAAATTAAATAATTATCTTATTTTATCGGGGTGTTACAACTCTCCCCCACTAAAAGAGTTTTCGTCCTCGAAAACATACCTCAAGCGAATAACTCTGGATAAGACTCCTTCATCTGACTCTCAAGTTCCCAAGTCACATTGCCACCTGCTGGTCCTCCCCAAGCTACCTTCACCAAAACAATCTCTTTACCCCGCAACTGCTTCAACTCTCGATCCTCAATCCTCATAGGTGATGTTTCAACAGTCAGGTTATCTCTCACCTGGACATCATCTACTTGGACCACATGCGACGAATCATGAATGTACCTCCTCAACTGAGACACATGAAAAACCTCATGCAAATTCGCAAGTGACGGCGGTAAAGCGATACGATAGGCTACCTCCCCTATCCTCTCCAAAATCTGATAAGGACCAATAAATCGAGGTGTCAACTTCTTCGACTTCAAAGCTCGACCAACCCCAGTTATCGGAGTAACACGAAGAAACACATGATCTCCCTCTTGAAACTCAAGTGACTTCCTCCTCTTGTCGTGATAACTCTTCTGACGACTCTGAGCAATCCTCATCTTCTCCTGAATCATCTTAATCTTTTCCGTAGTCTGTTGAACAATCTCCGGTCCAACCACAGCACTCTCACCGGACTCATACCAACATAAAGGCGTCCGACATCTCCTACCATACAAAGCTTCAAATGGTGCCATACCAATGCTCGAATGAAAACTATTGTTGTAGGTAAACTCAATCAAAGGTAAATAACAATCCCAAGCACCTCCCTTTTCCAAAACACAAGCTCTCAAAAGATCCTCTAGTGACTGAATCGTCCTCTCATTCTGACCATCAGTCTGCGGATGATATGCAGAACTCAATCTCAACTTGGTTCCCAAAGCCCTCTGCAAACCTTCCCAGAACTTCGATGTAAATCTAGGATCTCTGTCCGAAACAATACTCGACGGAATACCATGCAAACTTACAATTTTCTCAATATACAATTCAGCTAATCTCTCCAATGGATAGTCCATTCTGATCGGAATAAAATGAGCCGATTTTGTCAATCTGTCAACAATCACCCAAATAGCTTCAAAATTCTTAATCGTTCTCGGTAAACCAGAGACAAAATCCATACTGATACTATCCCACTTCCACTCTGGAATAGCCAACGGTTGCATTAGCCCAGACGGCTTCTGATGCTCAATCTTTGACTTCTGACAAGTCAAACAAGAATAAACAAAACTCGCAATTTCTCTTTTCATTCCCGGCCACCAAAATAACTTTTTCAAATCATGATACATCTTCGTAGCCCCAGGATGAATACTCAAGCCACTACGATGTCCTTCCTCAAGAATACTCTTCTTCAGTTCGGTAACATCCGGAATACATACCCGATTACCAAATTTCAAAACACCATTCTCATCAACTCTGAATTCACCACCTTGACCTTGATTCACTAGAGTCAACTTATCAACCAAAAACACATCGGATTTCTGACCCTCTCTAATCTCATCCAGAATACCACTCGTTAACTTCAACATTCCCAATTTAACACTATTGTGAGTACTCTCACACACCAAACTCAAGTCTCTAAACTGCTCAATTAAATCCAATTCCTTAACCATTAACATGGACATATGCAATGATTTTCGACTCAATGCATCAGCCACTACGTTTGCTTTACCCGGATGGTAGTTCAAACCAAAGTCGTAATCCTTCAGAAACTCTAACCATCTCCTCTGTCTCATATTCAGCTCTTTCTGATCAAACAAATACCTTAAACTTTTATGGTCACTGAAAACCTCAAATCTTGACCCGTACAAGTAATGCCTCCATAACTTCAGAACAAATACCACAGCTGCCAACTCTAAATTGTGTGTCGGATAGTTCCTCTCATGAACCCTCAGTTGTCTCGAAGCATAAGCTACAACCTGCTTATTCTGCATCAAAACACCACCCAAACCCAACAATGAAGCATCACAGAAAACCTCAAATAGTTCTGACGGACTTGGTAATATCAAAATAGGAGCAGTAGTTAACCTTCTCTTTAACTCTTGAAAACCTTCTTCACACTTTGAGTCCCAAACAAACGCTTGCCCCTTTCTAGTCAACATCGTCAACGGTAACGCCAACTTAGAAAATCCCTCAATGAACTTCCTATAATAACCTGCAAGTCCAAGAAAACTCCTTATCTCAGAAACTGACTTCGGAGCTTCCCACTTAGATACCGCTTCTATCTTAGAAGGATCAACAGCAACACCACCTCTGGAAATCACATGACCAAGAAAACTAACCTCTTCTAACCAAAATTCACACTTGGACAGTTTAGCAAATAACTTCTTTTCTCGCAGAACTCCCAAAACCACTCTCAAATGTTCAGCATGCTCTTCTTCAGATTTCGAATACACCAAAATATCGTCAATAAACACCACAACAAACTGATCTAGGTACGGATGGAAAATCCTATTCATATACTCCATAAATACTCCAGGCGCATTAGTCACACCAAAAGGCATTACAGAATACTCATAATGTCCATACCTTATTCTGAAAGCAGTCTTCTGAATATCCTCAGTTTTCACACGTATCTGATGATACCCAGATCTCAAATCTATTTTGCTGAACACACTCGCACCAACCAACTGATCCATCAAATCATCAATCCTCGGCAAAGGATACCGATTCTTGATCGTCACTTTATTCAGTTGCCTGTAGTCCACACACAACCTCATAGTACCTTCTTTCTTCTTAACTAATAACACTGGTGCACCCCACGGCGACACACTCGGACGAATAAATTTCTTATCCAACAGATCTTCCAACTGACTCTTCAATTCAGTTAACTCAACAGCAGACATACGGTACGGAGCCATCGATATCGGCCTAGTACCAGGTACCAAATCAATCGAGAACTCAACCTCACGCTCTGGCGGTAATTCATTCACTTTTTCAGGAAACACATCCGGAAAGTCACACACCACGGCTAGATTACCATTCACCAGTTTATCTTTAGCTTCCAAAGTCGCTAACAGCATAAACAACTCTGCCCCATCTGCTACTTCCTCATTCACCTGCCTTGCAGATAGAAACAAACTCTTTCCTTCCTCAATCTCAGGAAAGATCACAGTCTTATCAAAACAGTTGATAGAAACTCGGTTAAACACCAACCAGTTCATACCCAAGATAACATCAATCTGTACTAGTGGAAGACACACAAGGTCCATTCCAAAGTCTCTACCAAAAATACTCAAAGGACAATTCAAACAAACTGAAGTAGTAGTCACTGAACCCTTCGCAGGAGTATCAATCACCATACTACCCAGCATCTCAGATATCTTTAACTTAAGTTTCACAGCACAATCCAAAGATATAAAGGAATGAGTAGCACCTGTGTCAATAATAGCTACAAGAGGAAAGCCATTAATATAACACGTACCTCGGATCAAACGATCATCTGCAGAAGTCTCAGAACCCGATAAAGCAAAGACCTTGCCTCCCGACTGATTCTCCTTCTTCGGCTTAGGACATTGTGGACTAATATGACCCAACTCTCCACAGTTGAAACAAGTCACAGTCTTCAACCGGCAGTCTGCAGCCAAGTGACCACCTTTTCCACACTTGAAACACTTCTTCTCATTACTGGTACACTCATGGATACGATGTCCAGCCTGACCACATCTGTAACACTTAGCAGGGGCACTGGAGTCTCCCCCACTAGGCCTCTTCATCCCACTTTGTCTCTGGAAACCTTTGCCAACTGCATACGGTTTCCCACGATCATTCTGATTCTTGCCTTTCCTATCAACCCTTTGCTGATAGCTTTCCGCTCTGGCCTTGGTATCCTGTTCAAAAATCCTGCAACAGTCAACCAAATCAGAAAACACTCTAATCCGTTGATACCCAATAGCCTGCTTGATCTCGGGCCGTAACCCGTTCTCAAACTTCACACACTTTGAAAATTCCCCAGTAGCCTCGTTATAGGGAGTGTAATACTTTGACAGCTCTGTGAACTTAGCAGCATACTCAGTAACAGACCGGTTACCCTGCTTCAATTCCAAGAACTCTATCTCTTTCTTTCCTCTGACATCCTCTGGAAAATACTTCCTCAGGAATCTCTCTCTAAACACAGCCCAAGTGATCTCAGCATTCCCAGCAGATTCCAACTCAGTGCGGGTAGCAACCCACCAATCATCTGCTTCTTCTGACAGCATATGCGTACCGAACCTGACCTTCTGGTTATCGGCACACTCAGTCACTCGGAAGATCCTCTCAATCTCCTTCAACCACTTCTGAGCACCATCTGGATCGTATGCTCCCTTGAACATTGGAGGGTTGTTCTTCTGGAACTCACTCAGTTGACGAGCAGCTCCCATTCCCACAACATTCGGATTCCCTCCAAGTACTCCAGCTAGCATACCCAGAGCCTCAGCAATCGCAGCATCATCTCTGCCTCTTCCAGCCATCTCTATTCTGAAAACCCAACAAGCTAAACAATAAGTACTGATAGGGTTACACAACACCTATCCCGTACAGGGAAACAGAATAATTACGACTCGACTCGACCGACCAGGCTCTGATACCACTAATGTAACACCCTTCTAAAATACCCCAATAATTTAAATTATTATCAAAATACAACATCAGAGTAATTATGCAGTTAAGGGTGTCACATAAACACTTCACACCATGTTCCGAAATAACAGTCATACTCTTTATTTAATCAAATAAACATTTGCATAAATCGCAGCGGATAGAAATCAAATCAATCAAAACATGTAACACATTACATGTAAAATGGTTCACAACCAACATAAAACATTTAAAACATCCCTTCCCGATGTTACATCTATCAGAGCATGACCCACTAAGGAACTACTCTAGACTCCAAGTACTAGCTCCTACTCAATCACTGCTCGTTACCTGAAAAACAGTTGTAAGGGTGAGTTCCTCAATCGATATAATAAGTATTATAAAATATCATGTCATGTTAAGTAATCTAACACACTTCATCACCCTAATCCAAACATATATTCAGTAACAGCACATCAACTCAACAGAATACTCAACACCAGCACAAACACACGTATAATACTGGAATACATCCATTCATATTATACGCCATACATATATTATGCAATGAGACTCCATGCATGCGGTACCGACTATTTTGTGAACATATAGTTCAACCTCACCGTCCAAATCCAGGCACGGCTACCAAGCTCACTAGTCCCACTCATTTGAGACATAGTGACTCACTCACTAATTCCTCACCATGGGAATTAGCTACCACCCCAAATGGGCCATGCTATGCACGCTAATTCACCTAGCATGCAAACATCAACAACAGTCCATAATGACTAACTCACTAATTCCTCACCATGGGAATTAGCTACCACCATAAAGGCCACAATATGCATGCTAATCACCTAGCAATGCAACAACAACAACAACTCAAGAATAGACATATGCTCACACTCTAAGCCATAAAACAGTCTATTCACAAATGCATACCTAACTGATACATTCACAGGATCATGCATATCATCACACATCATCAATATTTTATCACATAAGCATATCAGATCATGCCAAAGAATAACCACAGTATTAGCACACTCTACTAATACCTATACTACTCAAAACAACGGGAAATGATCCCTAATATATCGTACATCAGCTAAATCACATTACTCAGCTGAACAACCAAAAACTGCACAACTACAGCACAGAAAAATCACAATCCTGCCCATACGCGTACTGCCTAGTCCCATACGCGTATGGCCCATTTCTCAGCCAAATCCCATACGCGTAACACCATCTCATACGCGTATGCTACGCGTATCACTTCCCCATACGCGTACCAACAGAGACCAAACTACGTTCAAAACATCATCTTCCTCATCCATACGCGTATTGCCTAGTGCCATACGCGTACCAGACCATCTCATACGCGTATTGCCTAGTGCCATACGCGTATGACCAGAAACCAGACTTCCAGATCTGCTATGGCTTTCTCTGCTACGAGATCTATCCAATCCAACCTTCCACAGTCCAATTTTACATATTATTCGTTCATATCTTCTAACACAATTCATACTCTATTCGATTTCACAAAATCTAACATTATTACATCTAATTCCTACGAATTTCCTCCATTTGTAATCCAAATTTCGTTCATCCAATATTTCACAAATTTCATCATACATCATTCAATCAGAGGCAAATCAATGGTTTCTCACTACCCATCACATATTATCCCATAATACCCATTAATCGATGATAAACCCCCCTTACCTGAGTTAATCCGGCAAATCCTGCAGCTTCAAGTTCTTCCTCTCTTCAACCCTTGTTCTCTGGTTCTCTTTGCCCTTTTTCCACTTTTCTGGCCCTTTTTCCTTTTCACGTGAAAAATAAACCTTTTTACTAAATGGGACCTTTTCTAATTCCAACTTTTATTCCAATAAAATAATAACCCAATAATAATAATTCCAATAATAATCCAATTATTTAATTAAATTAATAAATATATTATTAACTTAAATTAAATAATTATCTTATTTTATCGGGGTGTTACATGGACCGGGGATGCCATTGAGTCCAAGGTCGTTGCGAAGGATTTGCCTAGGATGCAGTTGTAGATGCTTTTGCAAGGGACTACTAGAAATTGAGAATCAATTTTCCTAGTATATCGCGTGAAGAAGAAAACTTCTATCTAGTTTGCTTAAGATGAATACAAGAATTATCAAAGAAGAAAAAGATTAAAAGTTTAATGACAAGTATATCGACGATGAAGAATAATCAAGAAGGTGGAGCATTGTAAATCAAATGAAGAATTGAGATAATTGATCATAATGAAGGTGTTGATTCCAATTCATGTTATAAAAATTTGAATGCTCAAAATTTCATGTTATTCTTCATCTAAAATCCTCTTACATCATTATGCATGAAAACCCATGAAAGCCTTGCCTTAAAAAGTTGTTTTTAATGTTGGAAACAAAGTTGTATTCGATTACAGTATTACTATATCAGAATATAGGTGGCAAATTTTCAAAAAAATTAACATTGCAAGTGTTGTATCCGAATACAAGTGTATTGTACCCGAATAAATCCTGAACTAGTATGTTTTTCATGAACCATAATAATTATTTTGATTAACAATGACTCATGGAAACTTTTCTAACTTATGCAATAATTCAAAAAGGGTGATGTGTAAATAAGGAATCATACACCAGAAAACAAAATTATCTTTTTTCATAAATCATTTTGATACAATTCAAACACATTTATTGTTCCTTTTGAAATTAACTGCATTATGCAAAACAACATGGAGTTTTCTCAAGCTGGTTCTGATGGCGAAGAGACACATGTTGAACACGATGTTCCAACATGTACGCTGCAACATTTGGTCTCTAGCAATAGACAAATGGTATTACAATTTGGTTTATAATTATTTTATTCAAGATTCTCTCTACAAATAAGATCTACAAGTCATGGAGAAAAGTTAATTTGGATGTACTGGTGAGACATGTGGAACACGATGTTCAAACATGTTCACTGCAACATATGACCTTGTTAGTAGGTCATAAGGGATGTTGTTTAGTACGATTTTTCTGATTGGATTTCAATCAGACTTTTTGCAGATTTGTTAGCAACATATAGTTGATTTG
Organism: Lathyrus oleraceus; assembly: GCF_024323335.1. Taxonomy (NCBI): domain Eukaryota; kingdom Viridiplantae; phylum Streptophyta; class Magnoliopsida; order Fabales; family Fabaceae; genus Lathyrus; species Lathyrus oleraceus. Next base: position 16,009,906 of record NC_066581.1, read on the forward strand.
TGTGAAAGTTGTTGTAGATCAAATCAAATTTAAATGGATATTTAAATTTGAATGTAACAAATCATATATTTTTTGAGAGTTTTATGGAGCAATCAATTCCAACAAGATTCTTTATTATTCTGGACGAATTTAAATTAGATATCCATAAGGAAAAAGTCCAAAAGACATTGCTATATAGGGACACTCAATTTTTATATTTTACTTGAGGGTTTTTGTACGCAAGTTTAAGTTATTTGTTCTAGGGTTTGTGAGTCTTTTCTTTCTTGTATTCCATGCTAATGACCTCATACGGATTAATGTTGAATATAATGTTGTACACCATTCTATGTTTCAGTAACTTGACATAGTTGTTGGTTTGTCTTAGTTGAGTTGTAACTTCAACCATCAATAAACTTGTTATTGAAGTTGATAACTAGGGGTTAGTGATTGAAGAAAGTCAGTTGGTTCTCATATTTAGGGGGAAACCTAAATACAAATTCACTAGGATTAGGGAGATACATAGAACTTCATAGGCTTTGATGTTCTTATATGACTAATTATTCTAATTTGAAGTAGTGAATTCCCTTTCTTGGATAAAGTTCCCCCTAGACGTAGGTGTGGTTTCACCGAACTGGGTTACCAATCTCTTCTATTTTTATTGCTTTCTTCATTATTATTTTTATTATTGTCATTCTAGTTTAAGAAGTTGGGTCAGTCATCCCAACATCGTATCCAACATCTCTCCCTCTAGGAACATAATTTCTATTGGAATTAGAGCAAACACACGATTCTGTTTGGGTGGGCTTTAGGGAGGATATTTTTTTTCCAAATGGACAACACTAAGGATGAAGGTTTAGTCAACATGCCACATATTTTGGATGGCATAAATTATGACTATTAAAAAGGAATGATGGTTGCTTTTCTCAAATACATTGACAATAAAACCTGGAAGACTGTGGTTAAGGATTGAAAACATCCAGTGATAACTACTGAAGATGGTTTAACAAGTTAAAATCCTAAAGTTGATTGGTCAAAAGATGAAGATGATGAAGCTCTTGTAAATGATAAAGCCTTAAATTCTATATTCAATGGTATGAACAAGAACATGTTCATATTAATCAACACATGTATCATAGCCTAAAAAGCTTGGGAGATTCTCAATACTGATCATGAAGGCACGTCCAAGGTTAGCATGTCAAGTCTATAGCTCCTCACAACCAAGTTTGATAATCTGAGAATGTTGGAAGAGTAATCCATTTATGAGTGCAACATTAGATTGTGTGACATAACCAACATTTTTTTTTGCATTGGGAGAAAATATGTCAAAAGAAAAGATGGTTAGATAGATTCTCAGATCCTTGCCTTAGAAGTTTGACATGAATGTAATAACAATTGAAGAAGCTCAAGAATTAATCACCTTGAAGGTTGATTAACTCATTGGCTCTCTTCAAACCTTTAAAGTTTCCATAAATGGAAGATTATAAAAGAAGACTAAAGGTGTAGCTTTTACAGCCAATACTCAAGAAAAGAAAGATCAAGGTGATAAGGATACTGAAGAAAGCTTATCATATGATATATATTATATTGGAAGAAAGTTCAATAATTACTTAAGAATACTGGATAGATATTGGAGGACAATATGTGCAATGCAAAGTGTCAGACATTTATCCCCAATACAAGAGCAAAAAGGAAGACTATTCTCAAGGAAAATGACCAAAATGTATTGAATGTGAAGTCTTTGGCAACATCAAAGATAAATTCACTATGTTTATAAAGAAACATAAAAAAGGATTGATCATTGCTTGGTATGAGTCTGATGATGAGAGTGAGAGAGAAATTGCCAACAAGCTTATGGCTTTCACTAGAAAGTATGTGTCTGAAGAGGAATCTAGTGATAAAGACATGACAGAAAATGAATTGGCTATAACATTTAGGCCCTTGTACACCAAGTGTGAGGAATCTTGTTTAAAAATTGAAAAATAGAAATAAACATAAGTGTTCTTCATAAAGAAAAAAAGAGTATTCCCTCAACCATCACAGGTCTAGAAGAGGAACTCATATTGTTAAAATCCAAATTGGAGAACATTACAAAGTTTATACACATGTTGAACAATGGAGAACATTACAAAGTTTATACACATGTTGAACAATGGAACTAATATCTTATAGGAGATATTATAAATTGGGGAGAAAAAGGTTATTGGGGTTGATTATAGTGGTATGAACAAAAAGATCAAAACTCTCTCAAAGTAATTTATTTCTTCTAAGAAGAAGAGTGAATACCTAAAGAAAGACCACATGTCTCAACATCGTGCTCAACATGTGTACCCTAAACATTCTAAATAACAGAGATTAGAAATTTCAAGTAAATGATGATTTTTTTCTTTCTACAACACCATTTTCGTAAAGGGTGTCGACACACGTGGGTGGAAATTACTGTGAAGACAAGCCTTCAACAAGTTTTGATGAAGAAAATGGTTTAAAGCTCAAGTATTATTATCAAGGAAGAAGAGGGAAAAGTGCTTATGATTAATCAAGGTATATGGAAATTCTTATCATAGGAAATCTTAAAGTACTCAATTTAATTGATCATGCATTTGAAAATATTCATTTCATACTTTGTTAAAATATTTTTTTAATATTTTAATAACATTGATTGAAAATAAGTTTTGATGCATGGATGGAGTTTTGGACTTAGAAAATTTTTCAAATTAATTCAACAAGCAATTGATTAACATCCTTGTGCAAACAACTGAATGGAATTATGAAATTCAAAATTTTGGCCCTTGCAATCGATTAACATGATCCTGCAATCGATTGTAGCAGTGCATTTTTTCAAAATTTTATCCCTTGCAATCGATTGACAAACTTATGCAATCGATTGCACCTGAACAAGTTTTGGAAAATACTGAATCGTGCTCACTACTTCAGTCACTTCTTTTTATGGCATTTCCTAATTATAATCTCATTTTATTTCAGAAGTATTTCCCAACCATTGTCATGTTTTATCAAGAATTATTTTCACTCAATAAATATAATTCAAATTTCATTTTTACTGTTACCTCTTTCAATCATATTTTATAAAAACTCTCTGCATAATTTTCAATTCACGATTATAGACTTAAATGCTTTTTGAAAAACTTTCATATCATTCTAAAAGCATCATTGAGCACTTAGAGAGTTTATGATATTGAACTTTCATATTTGAAAGAGAAGAAGTCATACTTACAAGATTTAATATATTAAACTTATTATACTCAAAATTTGTTACTGTATCAACATCTTATATTTCCAGGATTGTTGGATATAAGATTGAGTGATTGTTGTACTTATTATTCACGATTGTTGAAAACAATGGTGTAAGAAAAGGGAGGATTGTTTTCTTTTCTTAAGTTGTAAATCATAAGAGGATTATTCTTGAGGATTAGGTTAGAACCCAGTGTATAGAAGTCTAGCTTAGGATTGTACAAAATTTCTGACATTATTGAAATCCCTTACCACGTAAGGGGACTAGAGTACTCTTTGAATGTGAGGGGAACCAGGATAACTCTCGGTGTTCTTTATTTGCCACATTTATTGCTTTCATCACTTATCACATCAAGCGAGAAAAGAAATATCACCATACAAAAACTAGATAAATTTTTAAATACCTAACTCACCCCCTCCCCATTTTTAGGTGTTCTTACCCACTTACAATTGGCATTAGAGCGGGTTATAGGTAACTTATTCCTAAAGATCCAGAATGGCTTCTGCAAGTGCAAATCTTGTTTTTAATGATGGTGGAAGTAACAATAAACCTCCACTATTTTATGGTGAAAATTTCAACTTTTGGAAAATTCACATGAGGGCTCATTTGGAAGCAATAGGAGATGAAATTTGGGATGCTGTGGAGAATGGTCCATTTATTCCTACAAGTGTTGTCAATGGGGTTGGGACACAAAAGATTAAGAGTCCATGGGATGATGATGATAAGAAAAAAGTCCTTTGCAACAAGAGAACAATCAACATACTTTAAAATGCACTTAACATGAATGAGTTATTTCGTGTCTCTCAATGTACAACGACAAAGAAAATATGGGATACATTAGTAGAAAATTATGAAGGAACCACTTAATTAAAGAGATCTAGATTAAATACTTTAAGTCAAGAGTACGAGATGTTCAGAATGCAACCCGGAGAATCTATCGTCGCGTTGCAAAAGAGATTTGTACACTTGACAAATCACTAGATTTCTCTGGGTAAGACTTTTACTAATGATGATCTTAATCTTAAAGTGCTTAGGTCTTTAACCAGGGAATGGCAACCAAAGGTGACAACAATATTAGAAAAGAAAGGTATTTTTACCATGACATCCATATCCTTGTTCGGAAAACTTCAAGAGCATGAACTTGAACTCGGAAGACTTGAAAAGCATGAGAATCAAGGACACATAAATACAGATTGTCTAAAACTCACCAAGAAGAACGACTTCAAAAGTAGAAAAGAGTCAAAATCTAAAAGAGACTATATTGCATGGAAGATAATGAAATAAGTTCACCATCCGACTCGGAAAGTGACGAATGTGCAAATCTTGCTTTGATGGCGTCACACCATTCTGATGATGAAGATGACGAGGTTAGTAATGATTTTTCCATTTATGATAATGATGTACAAGGTGCCATAAATTAACTTCTCAATGAATGCAAAATTCTGTATAAAACGGTGTTTAATCAAAAGAAATAAATTTTATCTCTTGAAGAAAAAATTGACACCTTGGAAAAAGATTTTGAAATCGAAAAAAAAACTCTGTTAAAGAACAACAACAAAATTTTCTATGCAAAGAGTGTGAATCACTTTGTTTCCAATTTGTCCAATTAAAAAGATTTCTTGAAAGATATGAAAAATGATAAATTGGATTGGATGGTGTTCTTAGTCAACAAAGATATTCAAATGATAAAAGTCTACTTGGTTATTCTAAATTTAATAAACCAAGTTCTAGTAAAACCATCTTTGTTAAGGCTAGTGATCAATTCAATAAAGAAAAAGTGAACAAAACAAACAATGTCCATAATTATCTTAAAAGGAAAAGATTTGTTAAGAAAAAAATATTATGTTCCTAGATATATAGGTATTTTTGTTCCTACTTGTTTCTATTATGGTATAAGAGGTGACACACCTAAAGCTTGCCATGTAAGGAACTTTAGTGTGGAAAGTGAGCACTATGTGGTCAAGAAAGGAACTAATTATGAAAGACCCAATGCAATTTGGGTACCTAACAAAACCTAATTTGTTTTGTAGGTATGCTTCAAAACCCTAAAAATCCTTGGTATCTCGATAGTGGTTGTTCTAAGCATATGACGGGAGGTATCAACCAAATTTTCAAATCCAGTGCTTAAGGTAAAGGGTTACGTCACTTATGGAGACAACAACAAAGGAAAATTTTTTGGCATAGGAAAAGTTGAAGCACCGCATTTAACATCCATTGAATATGTTCTTTATGTTTAAGTACTAAAGCACAATCTTCTTAGTATAAGCCAACTTTATGACAAAGGCTTCAAAATCAAGTTCACCAAGGATGAATGCTTGATTGAAGATGAAGCCACTCATGAGGTAAAACTCAAACATAAGATGTTTAATAATATTTTTTATGATTTCCTTAAATGATTTATCTTTGAAAGTAAAATGTCACATGGTAAACAACAATGACTCATGACTATGGCATAAAAGAGTTGCTCATATTCATATGGAACATTTAAACAAACTATTCAAGCATGACATTATCATTGATTTACCTAAGATAAAGTTTGTGAAAAATAAATTATGTGATGCTTGTCAAAAAGGAAAAAAGTCAAATCAATTTTCAAACCCAAGAATATGGTGTCTACTTCAAGGTCAATACAATTGTTGCATATGGACTTGTTTGGTCCATCAAGAACGAGAAGCTTCGAGGTAATGTATATGCTTTAGTTATTGTTGATGATTCATCTATATATTCTTGGACATTCTTTTTAGTGCAGAAAAGGGATGCATTCAAGGCGTTCAAAATGAGAAATCACTAAAAATTACCTCCATAAGAGGCGATCATGGTGGAGAGTTCCAAAATGCATCGTTTGAAGAGTTTTGTGAAGAACATGAGATCTTTCACAATTTTTCAGCACCGAGGACTCCACGACAAAATGTAGTGGTGGAGATAAAAAATCGATCTCTAGTAGAACTTGCAAGAACAATGCTTAGTGATTCAAATCTACCAAAATATTTTTAGGAGGATATGGTAAGCACGACATGCTATGTAAGTAATCGAGTTATTATAAGACCTATTTTGAAAAAGGCTCCATATGAACTATTCAAGGGAAGAAAGCCAAACATTGCTCACTTTCACATATTTGGATGCAAGTGTTTTGTCCTAAACAATGACAAAGACAATCTCGGTAAGTTTGACGAGAAGTCCGATGAATATATTTTTCTAGGCTATTCTCTTACTGGTAAAGCATATAGGATTTATAATAAAATAAATTTAACTATAGAATAATTAATGCATGTTTCCTTTGATGAATCTAACACCTCTAAGGAGGATATAGTTGTTTGTGATGATGATGATGATATTTTAGAGGTTCCTTTGGAAGATGTTTACAAATTTAACAAAGAGGGTCATTTGGAATGCAAAGGGGAATCAATACAACAAGAGTCAAATCAAAAGGATATTCATCAAGAATGGAGAACACATAGAGATCATCCTATTGACGGAGTTATTAGAGACATAAATCAGGGAGTATCTACTCGTTTAAATTTTAAAGATGCTTGTCTTAATATGACTTTTGTTTCCCAAGTCGAACCTTATAAATTCAAAGATGCCTTAGATGATGGCCAATGGATTCTAGCCATGAAAGAGGAACTAAATCAATTTGAAAGAAATCAAGTATGGGATTTAGTTCCTATACCAAAAGGTAAACATATTATTGGCACTAAATGGATTTTTAAAAATAAGCTAGATGAAAATGGTATCATTATAAGGAATAAGGAAAAATAAGTAGCCCAAGGCTATAATCAAGAGGAAGGTATAGATTTTGAGGAAACATTTTCTCTTGTTGCTAAACTAGAAGCAGTTAGATTATTGTTAACATGTGCTTAATCTTTGATTTTCAGTTGTACCAAATGGATGTCAAAAGCGCTTTCCTAAATGGATACATACTTGAAAAAGTTTATGCAAGTCAACCTCCAGGTTTTTAAGACTTCAAACATCATGATCATGTGTACAAACTCAAAAAGGATTTGTATGAATTAAATCAAACACTAAAGATTGGTATGATATGTTAAGTAATTTTCTTTGCGGACATCGTTTTGAAAAAGGTAAAGTTGATACTACTCTCTTTATCAAAAGAATTAACCATCATACCATCTTAGTGCAAATGTATGTAGATGACATCATATTTGGATCCACAAATAAATATTTATGTGAAGAATTCTCATCAATAATGGAAGGAGAATTTTAAATGTCAATGATGGGTAAGTTGAACTACTTCCTTAGGTTGCAAATTAAACAAATAAAGAATGAGATATCCATCAATCAATCTAAGTGAAATTCTGGTATAGTCAAAGTTCAGATGTTCTACACGAAGTCATGACATCTGATCCAACATTGTTACTAATACAACAAGACAGTCAGAAACAAATAAAACCCAGTACTCATATGCAAACTTTTCTGGGATGATTCCTCTGGACGCAGGCTATTCTGGTGGCTCATTTTAGGGCTCGCTAGGCGAACCATTCTGCTCGCCTAGCGAGCATGACAACTCAGTAACCATTACTATAAGTAGCATGGGCTACTTTTTGTAGCAACATCTTTTAACTTCATATTTTTCTTAGGATCATCTTTTTACTTGTTTTTGGCTTAGAGGTGATTTTTGTGCCCTAGAAACCCATTTTCTCATTCTTCTTCTTCTCTTGATAATATTTTACAAAAAGAAGGTGGATTCCCATCCAATCTCGATTCTTCGACTCGGATGTTGATCAACCTTCAACCGAAACTTGTTGACCAAGCTACCATGAAAATGAGTAGCTAAGTCCTTCATTTTGTCAAGGTTAGATGTAGATGATCATAAGCTTTGTATGTACATGGGTTGATCTTCATTTGTAAACTCTTTGATGATGAATGTATGGTGAAAACCTTGTTTTATTGATAACTCTTTGTGTTGGTTTATTATTGAAAGGTGTTTTCCAACTCTTGACCTAGGTTTTCATCCATCCGTGTTCTTTAGCTAGAGATAGTATTGAATGAGTTTGTTCACTAAAAAGTTAAACCTAAAAGTTGTCATTTTGATAGATTGTGTGAGAAATCAACAATGGATCAAAATGGGAAAAACCCACAATGTGTGTTAGAAATAAACACATTGAGAGGATTTTATGAATGTGTTTATCATCTAATGGAGTTTATGAGTTTTGTTTGATCGAACATATGCATGCAAAGTGATCGTTGAACTCTAAACTTTGACAATCTTTCTCAAATCGTAAAACCAAAACTTTTACCGCAATTTCTTACTTTTTATGCAAGCTACCGTAACCAAAAACTAAAACCCCCTTGTTACTATAAGTTAAGAACTTAACAACTGTCGAATGACGGCAATATCACATAATCCCTGTGGAGACGATAACAAATCCCGATACTCTAACCCTGTTCTAACAGTACTCTCACGTAATGATCAAACATTAGTAATAAGTTATGTCAGACAATGGATGCCTTTGACATCAATCATTACTCACATGGATAAACTTGATAATTACTACATATTTATCATCACAGGTGTGCGAATTTCCGGTCAAACTATGTCTTCCTTTTGGCTGACCATAACAGTTCACATGAAAAATTATACACTACATCTTTTGTTATTCTAATTGAATCAAATTTAAATAACAGAGGTTACTTTTGCAACTTGTTGTTTCAACTAATTCAATCGAAGTTACTAGACAATTTTTAATTTGATAAATTGAATTGGAAGGTCTTTAAAATTCACATGAACATTACCTGCAAATGTAATGTCAAAATTGTATGTTTACCTGATTGCTTAATAATTGTATTTATATCATGTACATACGGGTATAACAAATTGGATGTACTCAAAGGGTGTTATAATAATAATAATAATAATAATAATAATAATAATAATAATAATAATAATAATAATAATAATAATAATAATAATAATAATAAAATTAACACATTTGATTGTGTTTAATCTATGTAAATATAATAAATAGAAAAGTTGATATAAATAACCAAAATAAAGTTTCAAGCATCAAGCATCAAATTGATATAATTAATCAAAATTGATATTCACGTTGAATCTCCTTTACTGATTTTAAGCATCAAGTTTCAAATCAATAGAAATCGCCGACTGAAAAATACTTGTGTTTCAAAATAAAACATGGAGAGAAACTCAAATATAATAATAACATGATGAAGAGCACATATTGACTTGTCAAAATTCCATACTACCACTAACGGTTTGATATAATAAAATTGGATTCAATTCAGACATAAACATGCTTACACATATGTTAATATATATAAAAAGGTATAGAAATTTTAAATGCACCGATACGACAATAGAATTGTCAATTACATATAATTTTGTTCTTGGATCCATTGATTATGGCAATTTTCAAAAGGCTCTGATATCATTTATTGGAATAAGATTAATACTATTAATCAAAATATACATGCTCAAGAAATTATAATATATAATTTAGACGCGAAAATCATGCATGTATAAAATTAAAGGATCGATAATGGATTATAGAATACCTAGATCCATTGAGAAAAATCTCTTAGACGTTAATCCTAAAACTCAGAAGTTGATGACTTTTGTGATTCTTCCTCATCCGGTACTCCTTATGCCTCGAATTCTATTCAGATGAGAGAAGAGATAATTTGCTTGTGTAAGATATATTGGAGATCATAGCCTATATATATATATATATATATATATATATATATATATATATATATATATATATATATATTATATATATATATATATATATATATATATATATATATATATATATATATATATATATATTGATTGCCAATTATGGCTCCCATTATTCTCTAATGGATCATCCTGACATCCACTCATATTTAAGCTCATACATAATTATTTAATTAATTAAATAATTTCTAAATAAAATCTAATAAATTTTTTAACTCTATTTGATCACTTAATTATTTAAGACACTTAATCGATGAAATAGTTAATATAATTAAAATATATATGCTCATATAATATTCATTGGGATATTAAAATAACATATACAAATATTTCAACTTCACAAACTCAACTGTGACAGTAGCGATTTATTGCATACACAGGACTACACGGATTTGTCTGAATATCTTAAGGAATATCTTGCCGGTGGTGATGATGATGTTCATGGACCCTTTAATCCTCAAACATCTGTGATGAATCATCAACGTGCGTTAGGATCACACGTTCGGGTAGCTAGTGGATGTGGTACAAGAGGTCGGTTGAGTCATCTCGGTTAACGATATTAGTATTTTTGGTATTCTTATGTAAACGCATATTAATATTAATATAAATTGGTTCAATTTCAACTTTTAAATAAAATGTCCATTCTTTTTATAAAAAAAAATTACACAACACACATGCGTCATACCGATTGGCGTCATACCAATTGGCGTCTCCTCTCATTCCTTATACACAAGCGTCAATTGGATTGGCAACACCATGTGCAGAAGGCAATTCAATGACACATCCTCTTTAAACTTAAGAGTAAACGCCAACTCATCTGACACATGTGCTTCAATGTAGGGTAGTTTGAGAATTTATCTGAAATGTTGATTATTTTGAAAAAACATTTAAAAATTGAATTGTTTCCGTAAAAAATTTACTTGGTTTAAAACTTTTAAAATTAATTGAATTCATGAATTATTTAATATTTAATTGTTTTTTAAAAGCATTTTTTATAATTAAAAATGTTAACTTTTTAATTGTAAAATTTACTTTTTTACCTATAACTCGGAGAACTTACAAATTTGTTATCTTTTCTCTTTGCTTAGCTAATCTTTAATTTTAAAAATATAATAAATCTACAATTTGTTAGATTGTTTTAGAAAAATAAATATTAGCTACAAAAAAAAATTCAACTAAAACACATCTAATCAATCTCAAGTTATCTAAAATATTGTAATTGTAGCAATATTTTAGTAGCTAATATTGTATTTTCTTGTAGTGTCTCACAACATCTCTCTACTGAACAACTCAGAAAATATTTCGAAAGTTGTGGTATCGTGGTCGAAGTCTATGTGCCATCGAAGAGATCCAAATCTGGTGCTTGTTTTGGTTTTGTTAGATTTGAAGAGGTGAAAACATTGCTAAGCTTCAAAACTTGCTCTCTGATATCCAGTTTGGTAGTTTTACGATTCAGATTAAGTTAGCTAAATATGTTCGAGGTTCATCTAAGCAAGTTGTTCCAAAAGTCTGTACTTGTTAATTCTATGGGGAAGTAGAAGGTTGGGAATATTATGGTGAGTCAGAGTTGTCACAAGTATTTGAAGACTCTGTGTGTTTTCTACAATTTAGTTAGGATAAAACAAATGTCTTATTTAATCATGATTTAATTTAATAAATATTTTATGAGGTTCTAATCAACTATAGTTTAATCCTATTTCACGTCCTCCAAGACAATTCTGCCAGTCAAAATGTTTGCAGATAAATCTTACATGTAGCCAGGCAAAAAGGGGGTGTGGGTGTGATTCATCAACCTAAAAGCTTCAAATTCTGGTTTGAAAAAACGTTTAATAGTGAAACATGTAGAAGATAATTATTCCGCTTCAAAAAGTTTAATTGGTGCTCTCAAAGATCTTATAAGCATTTCTCATGTTCAAAAGCAGTTTTAAAATATTTAATTTTAAAAAGTAAGCAAACCCTTAAATTATTTTAAGGACCAAAAGTTTAATTAAGCCTATTAAATTCCTTAAAAAAAATATTATAAAAGTCAGACAAAATGTAAATAAAACTCACTTAATAAACAAAAATATAAATAAAAAAAAAGTTCATTTCAAACTCAAATTCAACCAAACAATTATACAAAATTGTATTTGATCCCAATGTAGATTGAAAGGACAAGTTTATTATAAAGCTAGAGTGTGGGGACATTTTTTTCTGTTGAAATTTGCTTCAGAAGCCACCAAATGCAATTTGCAGAAATCAGAGGTACCAACTAAAAGACTAAATTTATTATTGTTAATTTAGTCTATTTCTAATGGTGAGTTCAGCTCTGAGATGGAGAACGCCATTGATGAAGAAGCTGCTATCCTCCGCCATGAACGATGTCCATGGTGTAGAAAACAAGTTTCTATGACCTACAACCATTCCACATTTGAATATATAGTTGCCTTTAAATCTGCTGATGTATTCCTCTTTTGGCCGTGTCCGAGCAGCAAATTCATAGTCGACTTCGTAGCTGGAAGATCTCTCCTGCATGCCCAAGAACAAGCCGAAGCAATGGTAGGAGCTCTCCTGGTCCATGCGGCAGTGTGCCTTCAAGAAGAACCTCTGGCCACATAAACGGAAGGGGACTGAATAGATCCGGCCAGATGGGAACAAGTTCGCGCACTCCTCCCGTGTCAGGTCTAAGTAGACCACACACTGTTGACACGGAACTTCAAATTCCACGACCTTAACAGGGCGGAACTTGTATGACCGCTCAATAAATACGCGACTAGTGGAAGCTGACTCCGCTGCTAGTATCTGTTTTCGGTGTGGTGCCGCAGCCTTGAAATCTAGGGCGTCAGATACTAATTGCGAAGCAACTTCGTGATCGAAGTCATCGCAAGTCTCGACCGTCCTCAGCTTACGGCAAGACATGTACGGGAAGCGTATGAATCGGGCAAGCTTCATCCCGAGGACTTCCCTCCTCTCCTCGAGGATTGGGTATTGAGCTTTTGCCCATTTCAACACGAAGTCGAACACTACATCCTCAGATGCAACCCGCAGGTCATCACTTGACAGTAATGCCTCCATTCCAACCAAAGGCAAGCCCATCAGCTCCTCCTGATGCCTGGTTACGTCCTTGTACCGACATGCAAGGTATTGCTTTGCTGCATCAATCAATGGCAGAACAGAATCAACCATCAAGACACTAGAGGGAAGTTCTAGATACAGCAATGCGGACTCCGGCGTCATGGGTATGTTCAGCAATACCCGGGTGCAGTATCTCATGCAGGACGCAACCTCAAACTTGTCAGCAACCATCAGGATATCCAGCAATATAGGTGGTGAGGTAACATTCAGAGAATTGGTGTACAAAAAATTTAGAATCTCCATGAATGGAGCTTCCTCTGTAACAACCAAATTAAATCAGGATTAGTAATTCAATTATTAGAGAAAACAAATATGATTAAGGATATAATCTGAAAAACTTTTATACCTGATGCAGCAATTTTCAGAGTCACGTGTCTATTCTCCGACTCTCTCATCCCTTTTGAGAAGAGCTACACAATAATACACATAAATAAACAAACAAAATTTACAGAAAGCTATTGAAATCTAACCAATAAAGAAGAGACGTCTACCGTGTAAAAGAACGGGCTCTTCGCCGACAGGATGAGAGAGCTAACGAACAATGTCTTTATTTCAAAGACTGCAGAGAACAGATGAATGTTTTCCAAATAATCAATTCACTGGAAGGTGCAGTTCAATAATGTATTTAACCGATACTATACCAAACTTAACGTATATATATAGCAGTAGTAAAAATTATATACAGGTTCCGTATAGTATTGATTAAACATGTAAACATTAATAATCTTGAGCAATTCAGAAATTTTGAAAACAATATTTAACATTGAAAAAGTTTCCTTTTGGTGGAAACCCTAAGATTGATCCATTTAATCTCAGTATTAAATTTCAACTCATTCTCTTTATTTCCCTCACATTTCTAGAGAAGAAAAAAAAACACAAAAGTAAGGATTTTGGAAAACAAGATTTATACATACCACTGCATTGCTGGCTATCCTTCATGACGTCAAGTAGAAAGATTCTATCTGAGAAATCAGAATTGTTGAAGGCAAAGCCAAGATCTTTGTTCTCAGAACCTTCATTTTTAGAGGAATATGAGTCCATCATGTTTACAAACTCAACTTCATTAGTGTTGTTGATACTACTCATGTTGTGATTAACTTTACAAGAAATAACAAAGAAAATAACAACGAGGATGGAGAAAGATAGAGAATGTGTTTAGAAGAAGACAATTGTAATGAAAATAACTCAGACTGCTTCTCTATTTATTCTGAAACTAAGATTGTTTGAAAAAGAAATTTTGCTTAAAAAAGTTAATTTATAATTTTTTTCATTAATTCTTTTATTTTATGACTAAATTCATAGATTTTACTTTGTATAGATTCAAAATTTTATATTTATTTATTGATACATTTAACCAACCCACATTTTAAAATTATTCTACAATTTATTTTATGACTTTATTCATAGATTTTACTTTGTATAGATTCAAAATTTTATATATATTTATTTATTGATAGATTTAATCAAACCACATTTTAAAATTATTCTACAATTTATTTTATGACTTAATTCATAGATTTTACTTTGTATAGATTCAAAATATTAATTATATTTATTTATTGGTACATTTAATCAAACCATTTTTTAAAATTATTTCTACAATTTAAAAAAAATGATTTGATGGAAATGTAAAATTAATTATTCTTTCGGTCAATAAAATTAATTTGAGATGAATATTTCATAATATTATAAAAATATTTTATGTTATTAAACAATTATAATTGCTAAATTAATTAAACTATTTAAAAAGCAATACAAATAATTTAAGGGTCAGTTTGTTTTAGTTTTAAAAAACAGATTTTTTCTTTATATTTTTGAAAATGGATTTTGCAAAAATATTTTTCAAAATATTACTAGTTTTTCTAAATTTGTTTTTTATAAATTAAAAGACTAATTTTGATATATTACAAAATAAATCTACATTATTGAAGATCAAAGTTAAATCACAGTTTTTTCGAAAAGTTCTATTTCAAAAATAATTTTTACGAAAAACTATTTAAAATAGTTTCAAAATTAAGTGATTTTTTAAAATTTTAATATTTAAAAGAAATAGATAAAATGATAAAATACCTAAAATAATATTTTAAGAAACTATTCAAACTAAATTTTCATTTAAAATTTTTATGAAAAATTTCTTTATAATTTTTTTTTACATCAAAATATGTTATATTATAAAAATCATTTTTAAAAAAAACAACGCAAACTGACCCTATTTTGCAACCCCTTGATTGATGATAATCTCTAAATTCAAATATTTGTTCTTTAGTGATGATTTAAAATTCACAAACTCTCAAATTTAAAGTGATCATTGTTATCTCATTTTAGTGCTTTTAGATAAATCTAAATTTGAATAATAAATCAAAAATATAAATTTAAGATTTAATTTTTTTTATATAAGTAAAATAGATTTTTATTATAATATTATTAAAGTTAAAGCAATAAATTATATTAAAACATATGATATATTAAAAATTAATATATTAAAAATTAATATATTAATCACATCAATTAAAATATGATGTCTCATACTTAAGATTAAATCTTCCAAGCATGGTTTCACTTCAACTTCTATCTAAAAATCATGTTACAGCAACTTTATTATCTTTTCATAAGAGTTACTCCTAATTAAACACAATTATCATATATCTTAAATTCCTAATTTAATTTTATAATCTTTTATTCTCTCAATTGTTTTATTCAAGTTTCTCACCTTACCTCTAAACTTTATTGCATATCCTTTAATTTTTTTATAGAGTCTAATATCTAAAAAGAATAACAACACTATTTTGGTAAATCAAAAAACATTAAGCACAAAAATAAATCGACTATTCAAAAATAAAATAAAATAAAATAAACTAATAACTAACAATAAAATTCTATTAAAAACATTTAAAACTCTTACAAAATTTAATAACAATAATGGTAAATTTAAAGATAAAAAGAATAGACTATCCAAAATTATAAGAATTTATTTCTATGAACAAACATAAAATAATATACTTACACCGCCTCCTTTATTTGCACTATTTCTAAAACCTATAAATGAGAAGTGCTTATTAGATTAAAATAACACAAAAATAACTAATTTATTTTAGTCTAATATAAAATTAATTGAAAAATAGCAAAATAATATATTTTATTTTTTGTAAAAAATAATAAAAGTTAACACAAGTATAAGCCATTTGACCATGTTCCTCTAGGTCATGTCATATAAGCATGTCATACAAAATTTATTCCGAAAGAAATTTAAATTTTGAAGCATCGATTAATATGCATTATTTCCATAATAATCATAAGCGAGTTTTTTCCATTTCATAAACATGATCATCATAAAATTGTTATTTTACAAAATCACATTACAAGCATTTTACAAACTTTCATCACAAATACTTTGACTTAATTTCCATAATAATATGTGCATTAGGTGCACCTAATATATTTTCATATTTCAAGCATCAATACTAGTAGGCACAAATTCTCACCTCCTAAAACAATCTTGTTTCCAAGTTCTCCATTCAATGCAAGCTCCCTTTAAGCACATAAGTTCAACTTTGCAAGTATCCATAAGGCAAAATTCAGTTTCTACATTAGGTGCATTGCTCTTGAGATGAATATGAAAATTATAACGTTACTTCACCTTGTTGTGAAATTGAACATACACAGCTGGACTGTTTTGCATTCCCATATCTTGATTGAAATGCTGCAACCAGGTTATATTGTGGCATGTTTTGTTTTACTTTTGAACTGATCCCGCATGCTTGCAATAGTGCCTTGTATGAACTGCATTGCTTTGTGCATAATTGAATTTGTATTGGTATGCCTCAAAAATTTATTTGAACTGATTTGGCACATTCTTGTATTGATATTGCAGGCTTGGCCAGCATTGGAATTTGAACAGGGAAAGGGGCATCCAAAGTGATCATTCACATTGCTTGGACAAGAAAAAATGGAGAACTCAGAGATGACTTGAAGATTTGAAGGGGAGGTCTAGAAATTAGGTCTTTAGGAAGTAAAAAATGGACTAGAAATTAGGTCTTTTAGGAAGGAAAAAATGGACTGGCCAACATGTATTTTTTTTGATAGGTTCTTTAACGGTTCTTATTTTTATTATAATTATTATTAATAATAAAAAATCAATTTCATGTGGTCCCAAAATTATGGACCGGCCAACATGTATTTTTTGTAGGTCCTGATCCATGGCATTCATGAATGTTACCGCTTGACTGCTTTGTTAAACATGTATTTTAATTCTGTTCATATCTATATGATTTCATATGATTTCATTTTTACTGATCATTATGTCTTACTATTTAATCTTTGAATTAAATTTGTGTATAAATTAAAATTGATTTATAATGTTATTATTTTGTTAAGCAATTGTATAAGAGATCTTATTTATTTAATTTTGTTCTCTCATATAATTGAGTTACTATGTCTTGTGATCGTCATAATTTTGATTAATTTGGATTAGCCACAACATCCTTAAATTAATTAAGATTTTTTTTTAAAATTTTGAGATCACATAAATCATTAGACATAAAATTGTAATTAATTATTCGTGGTATAATGAATTTTATCCTACAAGAATTTTTATTATATTTGTATGATTAACCGTGATAAAAGTCAAAATGTTTTCATAACTTGCCCACAGGAATTATGAATTGGTACATAATTTGATAGTTATATCATAAAGTATTAATTTTGGATAGAAAAACAAAATTATATCATGCACGTAAAGTGTGAGGTTTGAAAAATCTATCGCAACTTTTTTTTAAATCTTATTACATTAAAATTTAGCCCACAAGTAATTTTATGTTGCAAGATTTATTTTATGGTATGTTTATATTGGTAGTACATACAATTTGGATAATATTTATGCCTCGAATTTTGACATCAATTTTATTTATCTTTTTAGCTTCTCAACCTACTAATTTTTCTGATATCCGATGTGATATTCCCGAGCTCAGAGGAGATAACTATAAGGTGTGCGTGAGCACATAATGAAAATGCGTGACATTTCAGCTCAACTTAAGAAACTTGAGGTTGATATGTCTGACTCCTTCCTGGTGCACTATATTCTGAACTCTCTTCCGGTTGACTATGGGCCTTTCAAGATCTCCTACAATACACATAAAGACAAATGGGCAATCAATGAATTAATGACCATGTGTGTTCAGGAAGAAGAAAGACTTGTAATGGAACAGAGTGAGAGTGCATTGCTGACAAGCACTCGCGGGAAGAACAAAGCTTTCCAAACTGACAAGTCACAAGCCAATCAAAAAGGGAAATTCAAAATACCACCGCAAGGTGATATCAAGAAAGAAAGAAGCAAAGTGTTACTTCTGTAAAAAGGGAGGACACATGAAGAAGGAATGCCTTAGATTCAAAGAATGGCTTGAGAAGAAAGGTAATTTATTCTCATTTGTTTGTTATGAATCTAATATGACCGATGTTAATATTAACACCTGGTGAATTGATTCTGGATCAATAATCCATATAACAAATTCCTTACAGGGTATGCAAAACCTAAGGAAGCCAGTGGAAAGTGAGCGGACTGTCCTATCAGGAAGCAGGATAGGCTCACATGTGGAAGCTATTGGAACTTGCAATTTAATTTTGAATAATGGTTTTGTTTTGAAATTAGAAAGGACCTTTTATGTACCAAGTTTCTCACGAAACTTGATTTCAATTTCTAGACTTGTACCTTTTGGATATTCCTTTAATTTTAAAGACACCTTATTTGAATTATTTTATAATTCGAAATATGTTGGGAATGATATATTGTCTGATGGTCTTTATCGTATTAATTTACAAATCGAATCCATTTATAGTTCAATGCATGTTCAAACTGTCACTAAGCGGTGTAATATTAATGAGAATTCTTCTATGTTATGGCATCGGAGATTAGGACATATCTCCATAGAGAGAATTAAAAGGTTAGTAAAAGATGGGGTACTTAATACTCTAGATTTTGCTGACTTTGAAACTTGTGTTGACTGCATTAAGGGAAAGCAGACCAACATGTCTAAGAAAGGTGCCAATAGAAGTTCAAGTATATTAGAAAGAATTCATACAGACATATGATGTCCTGATATGGATGCACATGGTCAGAAATATTTCATCACTTTCATAGATGATTACTCACGATATATGAATATTTATTTGCTTAACAATAAATATGAAGCATTGGATGCCTTCAAAGTCTTTAAGGCTGAAGTTGAGAACTAGTCACTACGCCAAATAAGGGAAAAGAGGGCGCTTTTTTGGCCTATAACAGCGCTTTAAAGCGCCCTCTAATCTGGCGCTGGCATAGGTAAAGACAGCGCTTTTTTTCCTGGTGAAAGCGCTCTCTAAAGTGGCTCTTTAAGCCCTTTAAGGGCCACTTTAGAGGACGCTTTTTAAAGAAAGCGCCCTCTAAAGTGGAAACTTTTAAGGGTTTAGAGGGCGCTTTTACTGGAAAGCGCCCTCTAAAGTGGAAACTTTTAAGGGTTTAGAGGGCGCTTTTACTGGAAAACGCCCTCTAAAGTGGAAATTTAAAGGGTTTAGAGGGCGCTTATTTTGGAAAGCGCCCTCTAAAGTGGATGGTTATTTAAATTTTTTTTTTAAAAAGCGCTATATTTTTTTATTTATTTTAGACAACCTGTATATTGAAGCAGTACACCTAAAACTGTATAATTTGAAGCCCTTTTTCACACATTGCATTCAACAAGCCTTATATACAACAATCCATACATATACAACAATCCACTGATATATAATCGTTTAACTTCTAAAGATTCTAAATATACAACCAATTCATAACTTAAAAAGAAATAAAACTAAGTAGCAAAAGCATCTCTGAGATGTATGTTTTTTTTAGTTCTTTATTGTTAACTATGAATAAAACTAAGTAGCAAAAGCATCTCTGAGAATATGCATGTCAATAGCAGTACTCAAAAGATCTTTAAAAACCCTAAGGATATATGTTCAAAGACTCCAAAAAATTACTTTGAAGTATGAGTTCTCTACCAAATCCAAAAATGGAGTTGATAGCCAGTGCAGCAGCTAAAACGATGTCAAACGGGGTGGCTTCTGCGTAGTCTCGCCTTGATACATCAATATGTGCTTCTTTGAAGCACCTTGATACTGGTAGATGATGCTGTAGAGGCACTGCCTAAGATTTATGATGTCAAACATCTCTATAAATGTTAAATCCGATGTTCTGGATTTAGCACCAGCATAACGCTGGTACTCCTCAAACACAGAAGATAGACACCAGTTCTGCATCTTTCTGAAGCAACCAACTACACAACCTGTTCTATGCTGCATTACAAAAGAAAAATCATCATTAGAACAAACAATTAGGAATTCAAAACAGAAATTCAGAATTGAGAAGATAAACTTGCAAGTGATCAATCTTATACCTTTCCTCGTTTGCAATGAATCAAAACAGGGTGATTTCTCACATCTGAAACCAGACAAAATTAAGGAATTAGATATCTAACAAACAAGAGAAACACCAACAAAGATATACAAAAAATCTGCATTTCAAAGTTGAATAAGCTTGCTTCAAATACCAAGTAAAATTTTCAAAGCCTCCATAATAGAATCACTGAGAATAGGTAAAGAAACTTCCTGCAGAAAAATACAAAGATTTATTAACTCTAAAATAAAAAAAAAGAAGAGATAAAACAAAAAATGAATCACCAATCCACAAAGGTCAAATTTCATGATTATTAGCAGCTAACACCAACCCATATTTATGATAAACCCCAAACCCCCCTTTTCCCCTAATTATACAATTAAACCTAAAACCCTAATCTAATAATCTGCAAAAATAACACAATCACAGAAAAAATTCAAACTTTGAGTAATACACATACATTTCATGATTTCAATGAAATTTCATTAACAAAATTCAGAATGATTCAAACAATCACAGACTTTTTAACAACAATCAAAACCCAATTCAAAACATCATACATTGAAATAACATGATTAAACACATTTGAACACATATATGATGAATACGAATATAAAAAATTACCGTTTTCCCCTCAATTCCAAATTGAAATAGACGAATATTTTGTGATTTAAGAAACTCCAAATTCTCCTCCAGATAGGGTTCAGGACACAAGTATCTGCATCAATTCGAAAAAAGTTTCACCCTAACCATATATATATATATATATATATATATATATATATATATATATATATATATATATATATATATATATATATATATATAACATCAATAAATCAATAAATAAAGAGTCATTTTAATCATAGTTAACAATAAAGAACTAAAAAAAATGGAACAATTGGTGAAATTTAACCCATAATGCCTAGTCTCCATTGCTAGCATTGCAACACAATAATTATTGTTGAGAATACTCAATAAATGTATGAACCAAGAAAAATGGAACCAAAAATGAACAATAGCGAACGTCAGAAGAGAAACCAAGTAATATGAAGATTAGAAAAATACCTATGGTGTCAAAATCGAACAGCTAACAATGAATTAATAGAAGGAGGAAACGTCGTAGATCTAACAGAGGTGGAAGGAGAACGCCTTAGAAGTAGCGAAAATCGTAGCAGTGAGAACCCTAACGTGAAAAAGAACGAAAATAACAGAGAGTGAAATAACAAAACGCGCAGTATGTTATAATTTTAATGTTTACTAAAGGGGACCTTAGAGGGTGCTTGTGGAAAAAAAGCGCCCTCTAAAGGGGGCCTAAGAGGGCGCTTATGAAAGCGCTCTCTAAGGCTTTCCAAAAGCGCTTTATAAACTGGAAATGCACATGGACTTATAGAGCGCTTTTTTAAAAGCGCCCTCTAAGGGTAACCTTAGAGGGCGCTTTCTAAAAAGCGCCCTGTATTGTTGTCCCTCTATCTCCTCCTTATTTTTTCGCTTCACCTTAGAGGGCGCTTTATTACAAAAGCGCCCTCTAAAGTGCGCTGTCTATTCCAGTTGTTCGCTCCTTATTTTTTCGCTTCACTTTAGAGTGCGCTTTTGTAATAAAGCGCCCTCTAAGGTGCGCTGTCTATTCCAGTTTTTGGCGTAGTGAGTGTGGAAAACAAATAAAGATAGTGAGATCAGATCGGGGTGGTGAATACTATGGTAGATACACTGGGAGTGGACAAGCACCTGGTCCATTTGCTAAGTTTCTTCAAGAACATGGGATTGTTGCCCAATACACCATGCCCGGTTCTCCGAACCAAAATGGTGTTGCAGAAAGAAGAAATCGAACATTATTGAACATGGTGCAGAGTATGCTTAGCAACTCTAATCTTCCTAAATCATTGTGGAATGAAGCACTAAAGACGGTTGTGTATATTCTAAATTGGGTTCCATCCAAGGCTGTCCCAAAGACACCGTTTGAGTTATTTAAAGGATGGAAGCCGAGATTACGACATATGCGCGTTTGGGGATGTCCGTCTGAGGTGAGGATTTATAACCCACAAGAAAAGAAACTAGATCTAAGGACCATTAGTGGGTATTTCATTGGATATGCCGAAAGGTCTAAAGGTTATAGATTTTATTGTCTATCTCATACAACTAGGATTGTGGAGTCAAGAAATGCAAAGTTTCTTGAAAATCATTTGACTAGTGGGAGCGATCAAATCAAAAATTCAATTTCTGTGCATGATCATATAGAGTATGAACCTTCCACTTCAAGTAATAGATTGGTTACTATTTACAATATCCCTCAAGTTCAAATGGATGTTGATCAACCAATCATCGAGACTCCATAAGCTACTGATGATCTAGTAAATCAAGTTGGTCATCAAGATGATGAACAATTAGTTGAACAATAAGATCCACAAGAAAATGTTGATCAAAAATTAAGAAGATCTACTAGGATAAGAAAATCAGCTATTCCTAATGATTACATTGTGTATCTACAAGAATCTGACTATAATGTTGGAGCTGAGAATGATCCTGAGAGCTTTAGACAAGCCATGAGTTGCAAAGAGTCAAATTTGTGGTATGATGACATGAATGATGAAATGAATTCCATGAAAAACAACGACGTATGGGATCTTGTAGAGTTACCTAATTGGGCAAAGGCCATTGGTTGTAAATGGGTCTTTAAAACCAAGAAAGATTCATTAGGCAACATCGAGAGATACAAGGCCAGACTCATTGCTAAGGGATTTACTCAAAAGGGGGAAATCGATTACACTGATACTTTTTCTCCTGTATCAAAGAAAGATTCTCTTCGTGTTATCTTGGCATTAGTTGCACATTTTGACCTTGAGTTGCATCAAATGGATGTGAAAACAACCTTTCTTAATGGTGATTTAGAGGAGGAGGTTTATATGAAACAACCTGAAGGTTTCTCTTCTAATAGTGGTGAGCATTTGGTTTGCAAGCTTAAGAGATCCATATATGGGTTAAAACAAGCCTCTCGTCAATGGTATCTTAAATTCCATGAAACGATATCCTCATTTGGGTTTATTGAAAACCCCATGGATCAATGTATATACCAGAAGGTCAGTGGGAGTAAAATTTGTTTTCTCATTTTGTATGTGGATGACATACTACTTGCAACCAATGATAAAGGTTTTCTACATGAGGTGAAACAATTCCTCTCTAAAAACTTTGATATGAAGGATATGGGTGAGGCATCTTATGTCATTGGCATTAAGATCCACAGAGATAGGCTTCCAGGAATTTTGGGTCTATCACAAGAAAGCTACATCAATAAAATTTTAGAGAGATTTAGAATGAAAGATTGTTCACCAAGTGTTGCATCCATTGTCAAGGGCGATAGATTTAATTTGAATCAATGCCCTAAGAATGATTTTGAGCGGGAACAAATGAAGAACATTCCATATGCTTCTGTTGTTGGAAGTCTTATGTATGCTCAAGTATGCACAAGGCCCGACATTGCATTTGTTGTTGGAATCTTAGGAAGATATCAGAGTAATCCAGGTATGGATCACTGGAAAGATGCAAAGAAGGTGTTGAGATATCTTAAAGGAACAAAAGATTACATGCTAATGTATAGGCAGACGGACAATCTTGATGTGATCGGCTATTCAGACTCTGACTTTGTTGGTTGTGTTGATTCTCGCAAATCAACATCAGGATATATTTTTATGATGGCTGATGGAGCTATTTCATGGAGAAGTACTAAGCAAACCTTGGTTGCTACTTCTACTATGGAAGCCGAGTTTGTCTCCTGTTTTGAGGCTACTTCTCATGGTGTATGGCTTAAGAGTTTTATTTTTGGGCTTAGAATCATGGATTCTATTTCTAAACCTCTGAAGATTTTTTGCGATAATTCAGCAGCTGTCTTTATGGCTAAGAACAATAAAAGTGGAAGTCGAAGCAAGCACATCGACATAAAGTATTTAGCCATTAGAGAAAGAGTGAAAGATAAAATAGTAGTTATTAATCACATTAGTACTGATTTAATTATCGCTGATCCTTTGACTAAGGGCATGCCACCAATAAAATTTAAGGATCATGTAGAGAACATGGGACTTGGGTCCTCCTTATGATTGTATACATACAGTTTATTAATAAAAATCTTATATTGTGATGTTTTCTCATTTTCATGCGCACATCAGTTTGAGAAAATATGTTACATCTGGACCAAGAGTAAACATTGGTTTATTCATCAAGTTAGTTACCACATTACAGATATATACTTGAAAATAGACATGCTGTAATACATAGATGAGACTACTCGCTTTAAGAGGGACTATCTCTATGATTCACATATTTATTTCTTGAGTAAGTTTTCCATAACTCATTTATGTCAATAATCAGTTCTATGGACCAAGTGAGAGAATGTAAATTGATATGACCATTTAATTGGGTGGTAATGAGTTTTAATGGCTTTAAATTCTTGATGGTAGAATCAAGCCTATAAATAGTCTTTGGTCCCCAAAGCTTTCTGTTAGATACCCAAAAGTGCTTATTTGAGCTATCAAATATAGGTATCTTTCACTCCATTTCCTTGCTAAAATGTCGAGACCACCTTTGTTTCAGATGAAATGCAATGCAATGATAATCTATCTTGGTACCTTTGATTTGTGTGTTATTGTGCAGGAAGTAGGCATGAAATAATAGAAAATGAAGACACAAGAAATGTGGCAAAGGGATCAAATGAAACAAGCATTCATCAGCTGCCTCGCTAGGCGAGGGCTGTGGCGAAGGACTCGCTAGGCGAGCGTCCAGCGAGCGTCCAGCGAGAAGCTCCAGTATTTAACAGAGGCAAACATCACCACACTCGTTAGGCGAGCTTCCAGCGAGGAGTGTGGCGAACGCGTCCAGACTTGGTGAAAAGCGCAGCCAGCACTCACTCGCTAGGCGAGCCATTAGCGAGCTCCCAACGAGGATTCCAGTAGCAAAACCTCTCAACCTCGCTGGAGCGAAGGTTGAAGCGTGCCCTTCGCTAGGCAAAGGTTTTGTTCGCTAGGCGAACATGACAGTCTAGTAAAGGCTGTTTCTCTGGGCGCAGGTGCCTCAATTAGGGGCTCACTAGGCGAGCCATTCTGCTCGCCTAGCGAGCATGACAGCCCAGTAGCTGCTCTATAAGTAGCAAGTGCCACTTTTTGGAGCCATACCTTGTTTTTCCATACTTTTGTACTTTTTCCAGATATTTTTACAGCATTGTTCCAAGGATCTTTTGTGACCTAAAAACCATTTCTCTTCATCTCTTAACCATCTTTCACAAAAAGAAGGTGGATTCCCATCCAATCTTGATTATTCGACTTGGATGTTGATCAACCTTCTTCCGAAACTTGCCGACCAAGCTACCATGAAAATGAGTAGCTAAGTCCTCCATTTGTCAAGGTTAGATGTAGATGATCATTAGCTTTGTGTGTAAATGTAAGGATCTTCATTTGTAAACTCTTTAATGGTGAATATATGATGAAAACTTTGTTCTTATTCAAAACTCTTTGTGTTGGTTTATGATCGAGAGATGTTTACCAACTCTTAACCTAGGTTTTCATCCAATCTTGTTTGTTAGCTAGAGATAGTAATGAATGATTTTGTTCACCATAAGGTTGAACCAAAAAGTTGTCATTTTGATAGATTGTGTTAGAGATAAACAATGGATCAAAATGGGAAAACTCACAATGTGTGTTAGAGATAAACACATTGGGAGGACTTTGTGAAATAATTTATCATCTAAAGGAGTTTATAAGTTTGTTGATCGAACATATACATGCAAAGTGATCGTTGAACCCTAACTTTGGCAATATTTCTCAAATATTCAAACCAAAACTTTTACCGCATTTAATTACATTTTTATGCAAGATACCGTGACAAACACCAAAACCCTATTGTTACCTTAAGCTAAGAATTAATACAACCATCGAAAGGCGGTGATATCTTACAATCCCTGTGGATACGATAACAAAAACCCGACACTTAAAATTACACTCAACAAAATGGCGCCGTTGCCGGGGATTGTAAATTGATATTGCGAGCATCGCAATGGTTGCTTAATTTTTAGCTTTTGAATTTTTGACTTGTGCTTGTAATTTGTTTGGTTTAGTTTGCAGCTTACGTTTTATGCGAGGGCAAATCCCTGTGGACGAACTTCTTTTTGATCTTGAGATCGAGAGAACCGCAAGGAGGCTCAATAGCAAAACGAGACGTAGGAGGCAACAGGATAGACAACGTCAAGAGCAAGGAGAAAGTTCTTCTACCACAAATCCACCACCATTCATACCTAACATGGAGCCACCACCACAACCGCCTATTTCTACTCCATGCATAAACAGTCCAAGAAACACCGCTCAGTTTGCCAACCACACGGGAAGGAAAGCTGAGATGAAAACGGGAACTCTCAATTTATTATATGGAAGTCCATTCACCCGAATGGACCATGAAGATACCTTTGCTTTTCTCACAAAATTTTATGAGATAGCATTGGCGGCCGGAGTGGATCAGGCTCAGGAGCTCCCGTTGTTCAGAAGATTATTTCCCCACGCTTTGCTCGGCAAAGCAAAAGATTGGTACTTAGACCAAACACCAGCCGTCATGACAGACTGAAACGTGTTAGAAGAGAAGTTCATCGAAAGATTCTTCTCCCATAACCGGTTCATGGAATCCAAGACGACCATCTCGGTGTTTGCACAAGGAATCAATGAATCCTTAAATGAAGCGTGGGAAAGATTCAAATCCATGTTGCGGAAGTGTAAAGGGCATGGATTTGATGAGATGACTCAAATCCATATTTTCAAAAATGGACTTCAACCAAATTGCAAGACGTTGTTGGATGCTATATAATTAAAAAGATGAATAGACTTCAACCAAAATCCCTCTATTCATCTTTAAATATTTTAAATCATTAATATTTATCGTAATAATTAAAAAGCTATATAACAATAATTAAAAAAATGGATGTAACATTTAAAAAATGGATGCAAGTAATGAAAAAAAAGTAAAATCAAGATGATCAAATCTGCAACAATAATTAGAAAAAAATAAGTTCAAGAGGATTGAATCCACAATATATACTCTACTTTAATTTATTTAATATAATATTTACTATATATTTTACTTATTTTAATAAAATAAGACCTGAAGTCCTGGATCGTCTTGCCCTACTCAAAATCGATTATATATATATATATATATATATATATATATATATATATATATATATATATATATATATATATATATATATATATATATATAGATAGATAGATAGATAGATAGATAGATAGATTAATTATTATAAATTGTCAGTGTAAAAAGTTTTACATTATCGATTCATCACTATCATCCGTTTGTATTACTTTATAGATTTTTAAAATAAAAGTCAAACTTGTTTCAACATCCAAGGTCTATGATTAACTGTCAGTGTAAAATTCTTTTACACTGTCAGTGTATTTCAATTAAATTCATATATATATATATATATATATATATATATATATATATATATATATATATATATATATATATATATATATATATATATAATCCTCATAGATATATTAATATTCAATTTTAGTCCCTCTCAAATTTGAGATACCGGTCCGTAAAGGTGTTTGTGCAAGAACATTTGCTGCTCTGCTAGTTAGTTTTCGCATAAGATTCCATCCATGCAGACCACCATCTTTAACATAACGAATCCCTGTAACTATATCAGCACCCGTTTCGAATTGCAAACAAAAAGGGCAAAGTTAAGTTGTGGCAGGTACGAAGAAAACAAGAAAATTTGAAGAGAGTATAATATAAGGAACAAAGTTAAGTTGCGTATGATTGATCATAATATAAAAGGAACAATAATGAGGTTTATGTTGAGTCGTTCGTTATATGTAGGAACAATTATACTGTACTTGTTTTTCTGCTTCTGTGCATCCATTCATATCTAAACATGAAACAAATTCACTCAATGAAAGTGAGTTTGATGAACTTTTAGACATATGATATGATTATTGGAATCCTTATACTATACATGAAAGGAGAGACATGATTACCAATTCCATATAATCAAATCCAAATTTGTATAAACTCGAGTTACCAATTTCATATAAATTTTCTGATTTTTGAATTTGTTATAAATTAGTTATGATTTTAGCTACCAATTTTTATGGGTTCAAGTATAATATTGACCTTAGTCATATGGCATGCCACATCAGTATTTTTGTCATTGTCATTTGTGCGTCCAATCATCAAAAAAACGTTCACGTGATGTGTGCCACGTCAACTTCTATTAATGGATATTGACAGGAGGGATCAAAAATATGGACAAAAAATATTAAGAGGACCATTCTTTGAAAAAAATTTTAAGGAACTAAAAATTAAAATCACAATATTTATGAGAATCAAAAACATATTTAACCCTATATACTTTCACTATTATATAGTTAATTTACAAATACATTAATTAAATTTTACGGTTGACTACAAATGTATATCGATCCTTCGATCTCAGATAAGTGGTCCGAGAGGCTCGTTGTTCGACAGATCTGAAGGGCTAAACATTTGGTTGGTGAGATGTTCAGCAGATCTGAAGGACTCCCTGTTTACCACGTCAATTTTCATTTGATTAAAAATAAGCATTTCACACCAATATATCGCAGGAATATCCACAATAACAACAAAACGATGTTTTAAAATCCAGACGGATTATCGACCCGGTCATGCTATCGTGTCATTGAATTATTGCTCGGATGATCGGACCGCATGATTTATAATAATATAAAAATATAATTTTATTTTTATTTGATATCATGATTTTTTTTTCAAAATTACTAATTTATAGTATTATTATATAGTTTAATTAATTTTAGATTTATTCTATTGTTTTATTATATAATTAATAATAAATAAATTTAATGAGAATTGTATCAAAGAAAATTATTGTAATTATAAAATATATATCTCACATTTCTTTGACCAAATTAAACATTAAAGAGATTTATAGTGTAATTAATAAAACTACAGTTTTGAAAACTTATCTTAAAATTTCTTAAAATTTTACAAAAAAAATATTTAACTAATTTTAATATTATTTAATTATTATAAATAATATTAATAAAATCAGATTTTAAAACACAAGCACCAAAACTTTGAAAAAATAAAAATAAGGAATCAAAATTATAATTAAACTAAAAAAATAAAATAAAAAGATCAATCCGCCGACTTAAAAATCCTGTGAATTCATTAGTCTGACTAGTAATTTCACCCGGTCATATCAATTTTTATCGAATCATTTGCAACTATGATTCGAAGAACTTATCAAACCTCTCTTCCCTCTAACTTTTATCATCTAACCGGTCTGGCTGTCCGAATTTTAAAACACTAAAAAAAACTAGTATTATTATGTAACGTCCTAAAATTAAATTAACCAATTTTATGTTATACTCTTGAAAAATACATACACTTTCTTTTTCCAACACTTTTTATTTTCATTATAAAGGAGAAACACTTACTTTATTTTCATTACCATTCTCTTCTCATTCTCATAGTTAGTTATAGATTTCAGTTTCACACCATCCTCTTTCTCATTTTCTTTATTCTTTCTTTGCAAGAAAGTTCAGTGTTTCTTTATCAAACACAGAATGAACGCTATCAACAACAACACCAATTTAGTTGAGTCTTTCAACTCAGATGCCTCTAGAAACGGAGCTTCTGAGGATGTTGATTTTAGCTTTGCCTTCAATGATTCTAGTTTCTCGATAGAATCATTCAACTTGAAATTATGAACGATGTTCGTCCTAATGTTGAGACTTCTTCCACAAGCAAAAGGAGAATGGAGGACATTCAGAAACACAATGGTTTACACTAATATTTTTTCTCCAAAACTTAGTTTTTTCTTCTTCCAGTTTTCTTATTCAAAAGTGAGTGTTTATATGACTTGAATGGTGTTCATTTCATAGGTGTTTATGAGATTATTCTAGATGTCTTCTTGTTGATAATTTTTTTTCATTTCATCTTTTAGAAATAAGATATGAATTGGCGTAGCTTCAAAATTTATCTACATATCAGAGGGAAACAATTTTAAAACTCATATCAAATGAACCATATTAGGGTTCCAAAAATTGAAAGGGAAAAAATGTCTATGTTAAATGTAATGCAATCATACTTAGATATGTTTTTGAAAAGGTGTTGAATTGCTCGACATTACTAAGGCACACATTTTTCAACTGATACTATATTGAATTATTGTAAATATCTGCTACTAATCAATGGTTGACACATCTTTTGTTCACTTTAGTTTGGTTGCTACTGAACCCTACAACGCCAGTCATGTGTTATTTGATATGAGTTGTTGTTGTGTGATAAGAAGGTCCCAAGGTCAATTTGTGGATTCAGGCCTCCTGCAAATGTTTCATAGTTGTAGAGCTATCACAGTGGGTCCGACAATCCTGTTGGAAATCCCCCAAAACCTATGGAGAATTTCAATCAATCTTGATGAACAAGATTGTTATCACCCACATAATAGCAATGAAAAGAAAGAACAATTGAGAAATAAAGAGTGTAAATAACGATGAAGGAGAAGAGTAATTAGAATTCTGCAGAGTTTCTCTCTGCCAACAAACTGTGGAAAACTTGTTATTCACTTTGCAACTGCAAAATATTGTGAATTACAAGTGTTATGAATACTATATTCACTTCACTACAAAAATAAGGGTTACTCCCTCTATTTACAAATTTAGGTTAACTTGGACCTCAAGGCAAAGCCCAAAACTATAAAAACCCAAAATAGCTAACACTATTAAAATAGGCCTAAGTCGAAATCCTGTGTGAAGCAACATGCTTCGACACTTCGACACTAATACAACTCAACACACTAGATGGTTCAACACTTTCTTGTTCTGTTGAGCAACCTGCTTTGACACAAGGAATTACAATTAAACACACCACCTAATTCATTGTGTCTAAGATATCTACATTCATCATAGCTCTTAGTCTTCTGAACACTTCGACTTGCACTCCCTTCATCATGATGTCTGCAATTTGATTCTCAGTTCTGCAGTGCTCCACGTTCATCTTTCCATCTGCCATCTGCTCTCAAAGATAATGAAACCTCATTTCGATGTGCTTGCTTTGACCATGTGCTATCGGATTCTTCTCCAGGTTGATAGCTGACATGCTGTCTATCTTCATGGTAATTGCTCCATGACTATTCGATGTTATCTCTTCGACCAGATTCACAATCCATGTTGCTTGACATGCACAAAGAGAAACAGCTATGTATTATGCTTCGCACGATGATAATTCCACTACTGGCTCTTCTCTCGAACTCCAAGCAACTGGTGCACCACCTAGCATAAATACATAGTCAACTGTGGATTTTTGATCCTCATCATCACTACACCAACTTAAGTCGGTGTATCCCACTAATTTGCATTCTTTTCCTTCATCAGCTGCAGGAAACAAAATGCCATAGTCAAGAGTTCCTTTCAGATACCTTAGTATCCTCTTCGCCACTACTAGATGTGATACATTTGGCTTCTGCATGAACCTACTCAGCATACCTACACTGTATGCTAAGTCAGACCTTGTATGACAAAGGTATCGAAGTGACCCAATAAGTCTTCTATATTGGGTTGGGTCGACATCATCTAAATCTGAATCTTTCGACAGTTGTAATCTGGGCTCAGCTGGAGTCGAAGTTAGGTTGCAATCTTGCATCTCAAATATCTTGAGTATTTCACCTGCATACCTTCTTTGTTGCATCATCAAACCTCTACCGCTCTTGTAGAATTATATGCCAAGAAAATATGAAATGTTACCCAGATCTGACATTTCGAATTCCTTGTTGAGATCACCTTTGAAGTCTTCGATCTCCTTCTTGCAGCTACCTGTTATCAACAAGTCATCGACATAAAGATATAGTATAAGCAATTCACTCTTGCTTCTTCTTACATATACTCCATGTTCAGGTTTTCATTTCACAAATTCCTTCTCCCTTGGAAATCCATCTATCTTCTTGTTCCAAGCTCTTGGAGCTTGTTTAAGTCCGTTCAGGGCTTTATCCAGCTTGTACACTTTTCTTTCTTCGCCATGTTTAACAAACCCAACTGGTTGTGCAACATAAACTTCTTCTTCTAAGGGGCCATTTAGGAATGCACATTTCACTTCCATCTGACACATCTGCCAGTTGTTCATGTTTGCTAGACCAATAACCAACCCGATTGTTTCGATCCTAGCAACAGGTGCAAAAACCTCATCGAAGTTGATTCCTTCTTTCTGAATAAATCCTTTCGCCATAAGTCTCGCCTGGTATCAAGTCACTTCTCCTCTAGGATTCAACTTCACTTTGCATACCCACTTCACATCGATTGCCTTCTTGTCTTGGGGAAATTCGACAAGTCACCAAGTGTTGTTGACTTCAATTGACTTCAGCTCTTTGTCCATTGCTTTCATCCACTTCGAATCTTTCAATGCCTCAACTGCATTGACAGGTTCAACATCTGCATATAAAGCATAATGTACCTGCTCACTGATCGCGACTTTATGAGTCTATTGGGATATTAACTGCAAGTGCACAGTCTAATCGCGTAGTTTTAAAAGATATCGATCCCACAGGGACTTAATGAATCGATATACCGTTTTTCTAAGGTTACTTCGTAAAGCTAAGGCGGATGATACTTTGATGATTAGGGGGAAAAGTAAAACTAAAATTGGATCTAGATTAAATATAAAATAACACGGATATCGGTATGTAGTTCGTCGTAATTAGGGAATCAAATTTTCGTTGGTTTCTTAGTTTTAAAATAAGTCTTTTCAGTAGACACTATTGATTAAAAGTCTTTTCTCAAACTCTCGCTCTGTTGAATCAGACTATGACTTTATATTAACGTATGCTCTCACTATTTAGTTAAATCTAAAATCACTTTTTGAAAACAATAGAATCTATAGAAACTCTTTTTAAGAAAATACTAACCATTTAAACGCCCTCGTCTCAAACTCTCGCTCTGTTGACTTAGATTATATGATTAAACTTAAATGCTTAACTCTCGTCCTCACATTTAACCTTTAAAAATACTTTTTGAAAATGATTAGAATTTAATTAACTCTAAAAATTGCTTTCGCCCTGATTTAAAGTTAATGTCCAATTTACACTGTCCAGTTAAAAGCTCAAACCGTCGTTCTATTGATTTTAACTTCTTTATGTCTTTTACTCTCGTACAAAAACTTTGGTATTAACTCTGTAAATTGAGACCATAAAAAGAGTGACTATATTTTTAAACAAATTTAAACCAACTCAGTTTTGATTCCTTTATTCCGCTTACTTTACATACCGATATCTAAATTAATTAGCCGGACATGCTAAACAGACCTAAACAATTATTATGCTTAAATACAGCCATATCAGACAAACAATATAGATAAACAGCATTACAGAGCATATATAAATTAAAACAATAAATTAATGAACCTGTAAAATTAATAGAAATCTTGGTTGTTCCCTAGCTTCGATGCTTGAACACTCCACCACAAACCGGTTGGATTTGTTCTTCACAATCTTCGTTCGGACAGGAAAATAAAGGCGAAGGAATAAAATACTATGACCTAACGTAAGGTTAGATCCAGTAAAAACTACACAATAGTTTCCGGTGTAGAAACTAGTGTGAAAGAAAATAAATTCAATGCTTTGGAAATTAACTAGAAAAGAAAAGGAAATAAAAATGCTCAGAAAGTAGAATGCTGTAAAATATATTGCTGTAAAAGCTTGCACGGCGGAAAAAAAGAGAGAGCAGGCAGGGCACCACTTAAGGTCTATTTATATTCATCCCTTTAGTAACCGTTTCCCAAAAGTTCCTTCAGTAGGTTTTCTAGCGTGTCAACGAGTCAGAGGAAGAATAAGGGAGAACGTGCTTCTGTTACGCGTCAAAGCCAAAAAAATAGGAGTGGGGGTGTGACGTCCGTCACACCATGTGTTACGCTCGCAACACTAAGCAGAGGGGCGTGACGCTCGTCACACCATGTGTGGCGGTCGTCACAGTGTCACAGCGCTTCTCCTTGTAGTTGTGGGTTGGGCTTTAATGGAATGCTTTTCCTAGAGAATCCTCTTTTTGCACCCCCTTTTCTTTCTTTTTCATGTATGCTTCAAATAATGTTACCTGAAATAAATAGAAGGAAAATACCATGTAATATCGAATAATATAAAATAAATCGAATCAAATAATAATATAATTTAATTAAATCGAGTCCAAAAATGTGATATTATTTCATGTTATCAACCTCCCCCACACTTAGACTTTTGCTTGTCCTCAAGCAAGATACAATGTAGAAATCGGTTTAAAATATTAGCCAGATGAAATTTCCAAACACACATCAATTCGTAATAGGTTGAAAGTAAATCTCGTTTAGAAATAACCTGAGCTTAATCTTAACATCAACAACTACCGTTACAACATCAGATAACCCCACCTTATGCAAACCAGTTCGAGTCACGTTATTATAGCTATCCTAGTTCTTTTACTCTTATTTCACCCGTTTTCATTCTAGCGAAATCACATTAAGCCCTTTATCTTTTCGCGCACATAGTGGAGTAACCGGTTAGCGATTCTGATCCCCTTTTAGCTAGAAGTTCTGGTACATAAGTTGGATAACTTCGTTATTTAGTCCATTGCAAATTGCGGGGGATCGGATCGTAGTCCTCCCTACCAAGTTCAGCACCAGAAACCGCTGAACCAACTCACAATGGATCGTTCATACAATGTTTTTGTAGGGTCCGCAACCTTTGGATTAAATGATCGGGTAAGGATCACCTAACTTAATTAGTGCATTTCCTGATTTTTAATATATTGTTTTGGGAATCATTCACTTATATTCATCGGCTCTCCACGTAGTTTGCTATTAAGATGGTGCCGACTTCTCGTATAAACTACTCGGGGTTACTATAAAACTAAAAGTTCAAGGAATTGGTATAATAGGTACTTAGCCTGATCTAACGTGTTGAGGTTTTTAGAGTGTTGGGGCGGTAATAATTTTTGTCTTAATTTTACTCAAGTTTGATAAAATAAGCAACCTTTATACTTATTGAGTGTGTTGAATTTTTGTTATGGCTCGAGAAAATTGAGGGGAATAGATAATAAAAATTTTCACACTAGGGACTCGACTTGAAATAAATATATTATATTCTTTTTTTTATGAAAGGGAAATAACAATGAAAGGGAAATAACATACTTGAAAGAGGAATGTTGAAAGAGAAGTAATCATAACTGAAACAAAGTTTTTCCCCCCACACTTAAATGAAACATTGTCCCCAATGTTTTAGAGAAAAGCGAAAAGAAAGGGAAAAAAAATAAATAAAATGCTCAATTATGCCTGCGTCCTCTTGTTCTCGGACCCGGTGAGCGTTGACGTATTTCCAAGTCATCAAACCTGTTGAGCAAGTCAGTGAACCGCTGGTCGGTTATTGCATTCCTCGCTTCTTGTTGTTGTTGCATCTGGCGCATCAGTTGCATCACTTCGTTATTCTGCGCCTGCATGGCATCAAGCCGTTGGGCTTGATGTTCAATAGCGTCCATGATGTCATCATTAGTTTCTGGCCTTCTTCTTCAACGACGTCGGGAGGATGGACCAGTTGCATTATCGGAAGGGTTAAGCGGGGCTGACTGTTGTTCAGGACCTTGATCACCTTGCTCCATTTCCTCAAACTCGTCCAGGGGCGGGTTTGCTTGTGTAGGCTCGGTAGCTTCGGGAGCATTCAGATTGTAGATGAACCGGTCGGGGTTGGTGACATCTGTGAGGGCAATGTTGGGCAAAACAACGCTTGGGACTTCTTGGTTATTCACCATAAGATAATACCTTCCGCCTACCCTATTTTTGATTAAGCGGCTGGAGCGACAATAGCTTATATCCATAAATAGGGGTGGCAGAGATTGTAAATTCTGAAGTCGGTCCCCTAGATTTAAGCCGAGTGCGATGGTGGTTATTAATCCTCCAATCACAAAAGGTTGGCGGCCTCTAGCACAAAGGGTACGAATATGGTGAAGTAAGAAAGAGGCGGCGTTTACCTTTGTATCCATTTCAAAGACGCAGTGGAGGAAGAATAATTCCTTCGCGTTGACTTTGCTGTTGTTGGGTCGACCAAAAATGGTGTTTTGCAGAATGCGGATAAAATACCGGATAGTGGGGTTATGTATGTGCGAAGCAAGTAGTGCATCCCAGTTATTGGTTTCCACACCGAATATTTTTCTAAAGAGGTCGAAGGCGTTTATGTGCCACTCTGAGTTCGGAGGGATTCTTGGGTGGACTTGGCCTCCTACAGGAAAGTGTAGCATGGCACTCAACTGGTCCTGGGATAGTGAGTACTCGGTGTTGAACATGCGGAAATTTGCGGTACCGGTTAAGTACTCGTCTTCACCGGTTGGAGTGGTGTATGAATAAGAACTTAAAAATTCTAAGGTGAGTGATGGGTATGTAGGGTGATTTTGTGTGCAAAGAAAGGTTAAATCAGCAAGCTGAAGCATCCATTGCACACCTTGAAGTAATCCTAATTCTTGTAAGCAATTTAAATCAGGATACC
Source organism: Lathyrus oleraceus (assembly GCF_024323335.1). Classification (NCBI taxonomy): domain Eukaryota; kingdom Viridiplantae; phylum Streptophyta; class Magnoliopsida; order Fabales; family Fabaceae; genus Lathyrus; species Lathyrus oleraceus. Next base: position 16,046,918 of record NC_066581.1, read on the forward strand.
TGGTAGATACGACACCTCGTTGTTGGAACCGATCGAACTGCTCCCGTTGATAGCTATCATCTTCAGATCGGAAGATAATATTTCCGAATTGTTGGTTCTCCGCCATATTGATAGGTAGGTTGAAAGAAGGAAAGGGGATGAAAATGTATTTGTATAGAATGGTTTGTTGGAATGATGTGGTGTAGGAAGAAATGAAGTGTAGGTATTTATAGGAAAAGTTTTGGAATTGGGAAGAGGAGTGGGTGAGAGAAAAATAAATGTGGATGAATGTGAGTGGAATGGTGTAAAGGTGAGTTGAATGGAGAAATGAAAAGATGGGGAGCAACGGTCATGTCCCCAACGGTCACCAACGTTCACCTGTTCTGAAGTTGTCACGCTCGTGACAAAGTGTGTTACGGGCGTCATGTGCACTTGCGTGGCGACCGTGATGGCTTGTGTGACGCTCGTCACACCGGTTAGCTTGCAACGGTCACTGGCGCTCGTGACTGCTTACGTGGGTGCTTCATAAATTGTTTTTATTATTTTATTGTTTTTTATTTTGTTTTGTTTTGTTTATTATATTTTCTATTGTTATATTTTTGAATTGCCATGTATGCTATTCTACTACACACCATAGTGTATATATATATTTTTCTCTAATAGGCTATGTAAGTAGTAGCATATAGTGAATATCATTACTGGTAATTGTAGATATTGCATAAATCAAAATAAAATAAACCAATAATACCAATAGCTTCAATAAAATAAATATAATGTAACATTTGAAGATAAAAGAAAACATGCGAAAAACAAATACTAAGATTAAAAGCAATGTTAAACAAAACTATAAGTTGCCTAAAACTAAAACTAATTAACTACAATTCTTCTAGCCACTTGTAGGATCTCTGGCCGGAGGAGCAAAGGAATTTACACGGTGTAGCAACTCGTGGAATTGATTTGTCATTCTACTCATGTATTCCATGAATTCATGTCCCATATTAGTTAACTCTTCTTTGAGGGCATCTTGTTCTGACATCAAGGCTTGAATGGCGGTGTTATAGTCAGTTCCGGGCATATGATGTCTAAGATTAGGTATTGCCGATTCTGCGGACGGGATAGGATGAGGTGGAGAGGCAACATCATGGTAACCAGTTGGTGTCTGTGGATCAGACTCAGCATAAGGAATCTGGTCGTCACAAATCTCATAATCTTGGATGGATTCGACAGATCTAACAGGAGAAGGTATTCCATTCAGGTTGTAGAGCCAATTATTTCGGTTATGGACACTAGTCATCGGACTAGGCATGGTGAATAGGTAAAAAGCTTGGTTATTAATTATTAGTTCAAACTCTTCAGGTCCAAGGTTTCCTATAAACATAGTGCTGAAGAGGAAAGGTATATTCATAGGCTCAATGCCATAAAAGGGTTCAAATCAAGCATGGGTTGGCGCAATCTAATAGCATTAGCAATCATAGTTATCAATCCTCCTATTAGGATCGGTGCACGGTCATCTTGAATAAGGCGGTCAAAACTCGCCAACATATAAGTGGCACCATTCACTGGACGGTTCTGGGAAGCACAAAATATTATGAAGAGTTCATCACGTGATATTGTGGTAATGTTTGATTTCTTCCCAAAAAGAGTGTGTGCTAGGATCTTGTGGAAATAACGAAAAGTCGGGTTATGTATGTTTCCAGAAAGAAACTCATGTTCCTCGGGGTCGTCATTTCCCGTCAAACTTCCCCAAAAATGCTCAAGCTCTCTATATTCAAAAAGGTCTTCTTGGCTCATGGTGAATGTGTCAAAAGAAGTAGGGAACCCTAAAAGGTTAGTGAATTCTTGAATGTTAAACTGATACTCCATATTGAACATCCTGAACTGAATGAAACCTCGGTTTATTCCTTTTCCATGGTTTGGTAATGGTTCAGGGAGCTAAGAAATTCTAGAGTTAGCCTCCGGTAAGTAACAAATTGTCTTCGAATAGGAGTGGTTTCCCACCCTATTTGACTCAGCAGATATATGACACTCTCTCTCAGTCCAAGGACAGTCATTGCCTAATCATCAGCATAAAAACTTGGGTGCATCTCTCTCTCCGCTAGTTCTTCAAATTTTTGTCTCTGAGCTCTCCCTCGGAATTTGATACCCATACGATCAATATGTCCCATCAGGTTAGTGTTAACTAAAGAAAAGAAAAACAAGAATTTAGTCAGGATTTGGCCAGATGCCGAAAGAAGAAAAGAAGAAAAGTTTTATAAAATAAAATAAATGAAGAATGAATACTGAATAAAATCAAAAGAATAATCAAAGAAAAAATAGTAAAAATTTTGTGGGTTGTCTCCCACGAAGCGCTTTGTTTAATGTCGCAAGTTCGACATAAAACTATTAAATGTTAATCTATAAATTTAGGAGACATTACGTCTAAGTGCAGGACTTGCGAGTCTTCATTGTTTTCATCATAGTGATAATGTTTCAGACGCTGCCCGTTTACGATAAATGCTTCAATAGATTTTCCTTTAATTTCCACAGCCCCACTAGGAAAGACATTAGTGACTTGGAAGGGGCCTGACCATCTAGAGCGTAGTTTTCCTAGGAATAACTTAAGTCTAGAGTTAAACAATAGGACTACATCGCCTTGTTTGAAAGTTTTTCTTGATATGCGTTTATCATGCCATTTTTTCGTTCTTTCTTTGTAGATTCTGGCATTTTCGTATGCGTCTTGTCTAAGTTCCTCTAATTCGTTTATATCAAGGATTCGCTTTTCACCGGCGGCCTTATAGTTTAAATTTAAATTTTTAATAGCCCAATAGGCCTTATGTTCTAACTCTACCGGGAGGTGGCAAGATTTACCATAAATAAGCTTAAATGGGGTTGTTCCTATGGGAGTTTTGTAAGCGGTTCGATATGCCCATAAAGCTTCGGGTAATTTTGATGACCAGTCTTTCCTCGAGGTGGCGACTGTTTTTTCCAATATCTGTTTAATTTCTCTGATAGACACTTCCACTTGTCCACTGGTTTGAGGATGGTAAGGTGTCGCTACTCGATGTTTTACACCATACTTAAACAATAGTTTTTCGAATATCCTAGATATGAAATGCGATCCACCATCACTGACGACTATTCTTGGGACACCAAATCTTGGAAAGATTATATTCTTAAAGAGTTTAATTACTACTCGTGTGTCGTTTGTTGGAGAAGCTATAGCCTCAATCCATTTTGATACGTAGTCAACCGCTACGAGTATGTACTTGTTACCGAAAGAAGGTGGAAAAGGTCCCATGAAATCTATTCCCCACACGTCGAAAATTTCTACTTCCAAAATGCCCTTTTGTGGCATCTCGTCACATCTAGATATGTTTCCTGTGCGTTGACACCTATCGCATTTCTTGACAGCAGCATGCACATCCTTCCATATGTTTGGCCAATAAAGACCGGCTTGTAGGATTTTAGAGCAGGTCTTGGATGTACTTGCGTGTCCACCATAAGGAGCGGAATGACAATGTTGGATTATACTTTCTATCTCTTCTTCAGGTATACAGCGACGGAAAATACCATCGGGGCCTCTTTTGAAAAGTAAAGGGTCGTCCCAGTAATAATGTTTTATGTCATGGAAGAATCGTTTCTTTTGTTGGTAGGATAAATCAAGTGGAACCACTCCGGCGGATAAATAATTGACAAAATCGGCGTACCATGGTGTAACGCATACAACCAAGGTGGTCTCTATCTGTTCATCAGCTCTATTTTCTTCCAAATTAGCTATAAGTTTATCGTACGAGAAGTCATCATTGATCGATGTTCTTTCCGGTTCCAGGTTTTCAAGTCTAGAAAGGTGATCTGCTACTACGTTTTCAGTTCCTTTTTTATCTTTGATTTCCAAATCAAATTCTTGTAAGAACAAGATCCACCTTAGAAGTCTAGGTTTAGCGTCCTTTTTTGTTAAGAGGTACTTAATGGAAGCGTGGTCAGTGTAAACGATTATTTTAGCTCCGACCAAGTAAGAACGAAATTTATCTAGTGCAAATACTACTGCTAAAAGTTCTTTCTCGGTCGTGGCGTAATTCATTTGTGCTTCATCTAGAGTTCTACTTGCATAATATATGACGTGAAGTTTTTTATCCTTTCGTTGTCCTAAAACAGCGCCTACGGCATAGTCACTTGCGTCACACATTATTTCGAATGGTTCATTCCAATCCGGAGTCTGCATTATGGGCGCGGAGATCAATGCTTGTTTAAGTGTTTGAAATGCTTCTAAACATTTATTGTCGAAGGTGAATTCAGCGTCTTTCATTAATAATCCGGTTAAAGGTTTAGTTATTTTAGAGAAATCTTTAATGAAGCGTCGGTAGAAACCGGCATGTCCTAAGAAGCTTCGTACTTCTCTCACAGTTTTTGGAGGTTGAAGGTTTTCGATTACTTCTATTTTGGCTTTGTCTACTTCAATTCCTCTATTTGATATGATGTGTCCTAAAACAATTCCTTCTTGTACCATAAAGTGACATTTTTCCCAATTAAGTACTAGGTTTACTTTTACACATCGTTCTAGAACTCTTTCTAGGTTTTCAAGACATTCTTCGAAACTTTTCCCGCATACGGAAAAGTCATCCATAAAGACTTCCATGATGTTTTCGAGAAAATCGGCGAATATGGCCATCATGCACCTTTGGAAGGTTGTAGGAGCATTGCACAAGCCAAACGGCATTCGTCGATAAGCGAAGGTACCAAAAGGACATGTGAACGTTGTCTTTTCTTGGTCATCAGGATGAATTGGTATTTGAAAAAAGTCTGAGTAACCGTCCAGATAGCAGAAATGAGAATGCTTTGCTAATCGTTCTAACACCTGGTCTATGAATGGTAAAGGAAAATGATCTTTTCGGGTTGCTTTGTTTAGCTTCCTATAGTCAATGCACATTCTCCATCCCGATTCGATTCGTTTGGTTATAGTTTCTCCTTTTTCATTTTCGATCACGGTTATACCCCCTTTCTTTGGTACTACGTGTACAGGGCTAACCCATTTGCTATCGGATATAGGATATATGATACCTACCTCTAATAACTTCGTTACTTCCTTCTTCACTACCTCACTCAGGGTCGGGTTTAGTCTCCTCTGATGTTCCCTAGAAGTTTTACAGTCTTCTTCTAGCATGATGCGGTGCATACAAATAGAAGGACTTATCCCTTTAAGATCGGTGATGTTGTATCCTAGTGCGGTTGGATATTTTCTTAAGATATGTAGGAGTTTTTTGGTTTCGAGTTTTCCTAGGTCTGCATTTACTATCACTGGTCGTTCAAGTTCTGAGTCTAGGAATTCATATCTCAGATTTTTGGGAAGTGTTTTCAGGTCGAGGGTTGGTTTCTTAAGGCATTGCGTAGGATCCGATGTTATTGCTAAACATTGGTTAAGTTTGTCTTCTACACGACAGTCAGACAATTCGTCATTTTCTACTTCTGTTTCTTTTATGCATTCATCGATGATATCCATGAAGTAACATGTGTCATCTATTGCAGGTGCTTTCAAAAATTTGAAAAGAATGAACTCAATTTTCTCTTCTCCTACTTCGAAAGTGAGTCGTCCTCGTTTTACGTCTATGATGGCACCGGCGGTTGCTAAGAATGGTCTTCCCAATATAATGCGGGTAACTTCATCTTATCTTATGTCCATAATTATAAAATCGGTTGGAATGTAGAATTGACCTATGCGCACGGGAACGTTTTCAAGAATTCCTACAGGATATCTAACGGAACGATCTGCTAATTGCACAGACATTTTAGTTGGTCTTAATTCTCCCATTTCAAGTCTCTTGCATATGGACAAAGGCATAACACTGATACCGGCTCCTAAATCGCATAGAGCTTTGTCTATGACAAATTTTCCTATGTGACAGGGTATAGAGAAACTACCAGGATCTTTAAGTTTAGGAGGCATATTTTGGATTATCGCGCTGCACTCAGCAGTGAGTGTAACGGTTTCGCTATCTTCAAGTTTCCTTTTATTAGAAAGAATTTCTTTTAAGAACTTAGCATATGAGGGCATCTGCGTAATAGCTTCTGTAAAAGGAATGGTGACGTTTAATTATTTCAGTAGGTCAACAAATTTTTTAAATTGGCCCGCGTCTTTGGTTTTAATTTGCCTTTGAGGATAAGGGATAGGTGGTTTGTAAGGCGGTGGAGGTACATAAGGTTCTTTCTTTTCTACGATTTCCTTATTACACTCTTCCTTTTCCTTAGGTTTACTTTCTTCCTCAGTTGACTTTTTAGAGTTTTGGTTCTCAATCCTTGGGTCAGATGGTCCTTCTACCTCTGTTCCACTTCTTAATATAATTGCATGAGCGTGGCTTTTCGGGTTAGGTTGGGGTTGTCCAGGAAATGTACCAGTTGGGACAGCAGTAGGCGCTTGTTGTTGAGCTACTTGCGAGATTTGTGTTTCCAGCATTTTGTTATGGGTAGCCAGGGCATCTACTTTACTTGCTAGTTGTTTAATTTGTTCGTTAGTGTGTACATTCTGGTTTAAGAACTCTTTATTGGTTTGCTGTTGAGAAGCTATGAAGTTCTCCATCATGATTTCCAAGTTGGATTTCCTAGGAACGTTATTGTTAGGTGTAGATGGGGTCGGCTTTTGATATCCAGGGGGTATAGCTGGGGCTTGACTGGGAGCTTGACCTGGTGCGTATAAAGCATTATTACTCTTATATGAAAAATTAGGATGGTTCTTCCAGTTTGAGTTATAGGTATGCGAGTAAGGATTTCCTTGAGCATAGTTCACTTGCTCTGCTTGGATTCCTGTTAGGAGTTGATAATCTGTAGGAGTGTGATCTTGGATTCCACAGACTTCGCAATTTTGAGTTACGGCAACCACGGTGGTTGGAGGTGATACATTTAAACTTTCAATTTTCTGGGCAAGAGCATCCACTTTTGCATTAACATGATCAAGGCTACTTATCTCGTACATGCCTCCTTTTGTTTGAGGTTTTTCTACCATTGTTCGGTCGCTTCCCCACTGATAATGATTTTGGCCCATGCTCTCAATAAGTTGATAAGCGTCAGCATAAGGTTTATCCATAAGCGCACCACCTGCGGTGGCGTCTATTGTTAACCTTGTGTTGTACAAGAGACCATTATAGAAGGTATGAATTACTAACCAGTCCTCTAAACCATGGTGTGGACAAAGTCTCATCATGTCTTTGTATCTTTCCCAAGCTTCGAAAAGAGACTTGTTATCTTTCTATTTAAATCCATTTATCTGGGCTCTCAACATAGCTGTTTTGCTAGGAGGAAAATATCGGGCAAGAAAGACTTTCTTCAACTCATTCCATGTGGTGACTGAGTTGGAAGGAAGAGACTGAAGCCATCTTCTAGCTTTATCTCTTAATGAGAAAGGAAAGAGAGGAAGTCGAATTGCCTCTGAAGTGACACCATTAGCTTTAACAGTATCAGCGTATTGGACAAATACGGATAAATGAAGGTTTGGATCCTCGGTAGGATTTCCAGAGAATTGATTCTGTTGCACTGCCTGCAACAGCGAAGGTTTAAGTTCGAAGTTGTTTGCTTTGATTGCGGGTGGAGCAATACTCGAATGCGGCTCATCTTGTGATGGAGCAGCGTAATCTCGAAGAGCACGAGCTGGTTCTGCCATCTCGGGTATCGGCGAAGGAAGGAGATTTTTGAGATCAGGAATTTCGATTGGAGGAAGATTGTTTGCAGCACGATACTCTCGAATTCGTCGTAAGACTCGGAGATATCGTTCAACGTCGTTGATTCGTAAGTAGTACGGTTCGCCTTGTGAGCGAGTGTGTGGCATACAAATCAACGAAAAAGAAGAAAAAAAATAAAAAAACCTTAGTCTCTACAGCGTAACAGAAGAGTTACGATATCGACTAAATAAAAGTCCCCGGCAACGGCGGCAAAAACTTGATCGCGACTTTATGAGTCTATTGGGGTATTAACTGCAAGTGCACAGTCTAATCGCGTAGTTTTAAAAGATATCGATCCCACAGGGACTTAATGAATCGATATACCTTTTTTCTAAGGTTACTTCGTAAAGCTAAGGCAGATGATACTTTGATGATTAGGGGGAAAAGTAAAACTAAAATTGGATCTAGATTAAATATCAAATAACACGGATATCGGTATGTAGTTCGTCGTAATTAGGGAATCAAATCTTCGTTGGTTTCTTAGTTTTAAAATAAATCTTTTCAGTAGACACTATTGATTAAAAGTCTTTTCTCAAACTCTCGCTCTGTTGAATCAGACTATGACTTTATATTAACGTATGCTCTCACTATTTAGTTAAATCTAAAATCACTTTTTGAAAACAATAGAATCTATAGAAACTCTTTTTAAGAAAATACTAACCATTTAAACGCCCTCGTCTCAAACTCTCGCTCTGTTGACTTAGATTATATGATTAAACTTAAATGCTTAACTCTCGTCCTCACATTTAACCTTTAAAAATACTTTTTGAAAATGATTAGAATTTAATTAACTCTAAAAATTGCTTTCGCCCTGATTTAAAGTTAATGTCCAATTTACACTGTCCAGTTAAAAGCTCAAACTGTTGTTCTATTGATTTTAACTTCTTTATGTCTTTTACTCTCGTACAAAAACTTTGGTATTAACTCTGTAAATTGAGACCATAAAAAGAGTGACTATATTTTTAAACAAATTTAAACCAACTCAGTTTTGATTCCTTTATTCCGCTTACTTTACATACCGATATCTAAATTAATTAGCCGGACATGCTAAACAGGCCTAAACAATTATTATGCTTAAATACAACCATATCAGACAAACAATATAGATAAACAGCAGTACAGAGCATATATAAATTAAAACAATAAATTAATGAACCTGTAAAATTAATAGAAATCTTGGTTGTTCCCTAGCTTCGATGCTTGAACACTCCACTACAAACCGGTTGGATTTATTCTTCACAATCTTCGTTCGGACAGGAAAATAAAGGCGAAGGAATAAAATACTATGACCTAACGTAAGGTTAGGTCCAGTAAAAACTACACAATAGTTTCCGGTGTAGAAACTAGTGTGAAAGAAAATAAATTCAATGCTTTGGAAATTAACTAGAAAAGAAAAGGAAATAAAAATGCTCAGAAAGTAGAATGCTGTAAAATATATTGCTGTAAAAGCTTGCACGGCGGAAAAAAAAAAAGAGAGCAGGCAGGGCACCACTTAAGGTCTATTTATATTCATCCCTTTAGTAACTGTTTCCCAAAAGTTCCTTCAGTAGGTTTTCTAGCGTGTCAACGAGTCAGAGGAAGAATAGGGGAGAACGTGCTTCTGTTACGCGTCAAAGCCAAAAAAATAGGAGTGGGGGTGTGACGTCCGTCACACCATGTGTTACGCTCGTAACACTAAGCAGAGGGGTGTGACGCTCGTCACACCATGTGTGGCGGTCGTCACAGTGTCACAGCGCTTCTCCTTGTAGTTGTGGGCTGGGCTTTAGTGGAATGCTTTTCCTAGAGAATCCTCTTTTTGCACCCCCTTTTCTTTCTTTTTCACGTATGCTTCAAATAATGTTACCTGAAATAAATAGAAGGAAAATACCAAGTAATATCGAATAATATAAAATAAACCGAATTAAATAATAATTTAATTTAATTAAATCGAGTCCAAAAATGTGATATTATTTCATGTTATCACTCACCTTCTTCTTTGACCATATCATCTGATGTAATCACACATTCTTGCAACCTTGTAGGCATGTGTCTTGGTCTTTGAGGCCTGCTTATGCTTGCTTCACCTCGGGCTTCTTCTCGTCGAACTTCTCTTTCGACTTCACTAGCTGGTTCATCACAAAAGATTCTCACTAAATCTTTCTTGACATTCTCAGTCAAATCCCACTCCTTAAGATCATATATGATCACGTCCCTGTTGATCACCACTTACTTATTCATTGGATCGAACTACTTGTATCCTCTAGTCGAATGATATCCTATCAGGATCATCTGATTCGACTTGTCATCAAGTTTTCTTCTCAACTGATCTGGCACATGTCTATGTGCTATAGATCCAAACACCTTCAGATGGCTCAAGCTAGGCTTGACACCAGACCAATGTTCTTATGCGTGATTCCTTCTAGCTTCTTAGTCGGACATCTATTCAGGATATATGTCGAAGTCAACATAACTTCTCCCCATAATTCTTTGGATAGATGCTTGCCTTTTAACATACTTCTAACCATATTCATAATGGTTCTATTCTTTCTTTCCGCGACTCCATTCTGTTTTGGAGTGTAGGGTGGCACCACCTTATGCATAATCCCTTCTTTCACACATAATGCATCGAAGTCTTTTGACACATATTCTCCACCACCATCAGTCCTTAAAATCTTGATCTTTCGACCGCTCTGTCTTTCGACCATAGATTTAAACTTGGCAAATACCTCGATCACTTCACTTTTCTTCTTGATCATGTAAGACCATAGTTTTCGAATGAAATCATATATGAATGTAACAAAGTATTTGTTACCTCCAAGAGAATCCACCTGGAGAGGACCATATACATCAGAGCATATGACTTCAAGAATTGCCTTTGACTTGCTTCCTGCATCCTTACTGAAGTTGTTCTTATGCTGCTTCGCTTGCACACATTCTTCAAAGACTTCGTTTGGAATATTGATTTCTGGTAATCTTGAAACCATATTTCTTCTCTTCAAGTCTCTGATGTCTTTGAAATTGAGATGACCAAGTCTATAATGCCATATCCATTCATCTCTGCTGGCTGCTGTTGCAAGGCACTTATGCTCCACCACATTTAGTTCAATCTTTAAGGTTTTATTCTGAGACATTGGAGCCTTCAAGATCAACCTTCCATTTGAGTCGAGAAATCTTATCATCTTGTCTTTGATTGACACCTTGTGGTTCTTTTCGACTAACTTCCCTATGTTGAGGAAATTGCTCTTCATGCCTGGTATGTACAGCACATTTGAAATTACTGACCTCTTACCATCTTTTCTCATAATTAAAACATCACCAACACCTTCAGCTACTAGAGTGTTGTCATTTGCAAATTTCACCATGTTCTTCATTGAGGACTTTATGTTAACAAACCAATCTTTCCTTCTAGACATGTGTGATAAGCATCCTGAGTCCAAGTACCACTGGTCTTTGAATCTCTCTTCATCTCTTGTTGTAACCATCAGCAGCGTCTCTTCTTCTTCATGTTTCGCCGACTTTGCATAAGTTTCTTGATTCTTCTTCTTTTCTGGAAAATCACTAGAATAGTGATACTTCTGACAATTGTAACACTGGATGTGACTCTTGTCAGGCTTTTGACCACCACCTATTCCTCTACCTGCAACACCATCTCTTTGGTTGCCTTGGTTCCAGGGTTTTCTCTGATTCGACCAGTTTCCTTCTTGCTGATTTCGACCAGTCGAATTGTTGTAACCTCCTATGTCTTTGTTGCCATTCCAGCTTCCTTTGCATTTTCTTTCTTTTCCTGATTGAGCCTGCAAAGCCATATCACTCTTCGACTTTCCTACAGCTCTTTCAGTCATTCTTTATTCATGAGATTCAAGCGTCCCTTGAAGCTCTTCCTTTGTCAGTTTTGACAAATCTTCCGACTCTTCTATGGCTACTACCACGTGGTCGAACTTTGGAGCCAATGACCTTAAGATCTTTCCAAAAACAGATCTTGATGTCAACACTTCCCCACATACCTTAATTTGATTCACCAGTTTCGTAACCTTGGTGAAGAAATCAATTATGCTTTCATTGTCTTCTATCTGAAAAAATTCATACGTCCTTTTGTGAGTTTGTAACTTCACCTCTTTTACCTTCTCCGCGCCTCCAAACGATTTCTCTAGAATTTCCCATGCTTCTTTCGTTGACTCTGCATCACTAACATTTTCAAAGTTATATGCATCAACACATTGATGGATTATATAGAAAGATTTATAATCTTTCTTCTTCAATTTTTTATGTGCAGCCTTTTCTTGAACCGTCGCGGCTTCTGAAAGTGTTGCTACTCCTTCCTTCACAAGATCCCAAAGATCTTGATAACAAAACACAACATTTATCTGCTTGCACCAATTCTCATAATTGTTGTTCTTGAGAATCAGAAGATTGCTTGGAAAATGCCCGTCTGGATGATTCGTTGCCATGGTGATTTTCTTCCCACGAATCGTTTCATCCGGAGCTCTAATACCAGAAGTTGAAAATCCCCCAAAATCTATGGAGAATTTCAATCAGTCTTGATGAACAAGATTGTTATCACCCACACAATAGCAATGAAAAGAAAGAACAATGGAGAAAGAAAGAGTGTAAAGAACGATGAAGGAGAAGAGTAATTAGAATTCTGCAGAGTTTCTCTCTTTCCACAAACTGTGGAAAATTTGTTATACACTTTGCAACTGCAAAATACTGTGAATTACAAGTGTTATTAATACTCTATTCACTTCACTACAAAAATAAGCGTTACTCTCTCTATTTATAGATTTAGTTTAACTTGTACATCAAGTCAAAACCCAAAACTATAAAATCTCAAAATAACTAACACTACTAAAATAGGCCTAAGTCGAAATCCTGTGTGAAGCAACATGCTTCGACACTTCAACACTAATACAACTCAAGACACTGAGTGGTTCGATACTTCCTTGTTCTGTTAAGCAACCTGCTTCGGCACAAGCAATTACAATTCAACAAATCCTTCTTTAAGTGCCGCTTTGGCGGGAGTTTCATAGCACCAGGTTGGCCTTCTGGTTACGTCTGTTCACATGCTTTCCATTTAGGTGGTCAGTGGTTTTTCTTGTCAGCGCACTGCAGTATGGGCCAGCAGAGCATCTGCCATTGTTTCGACTTGTTCTTGGGCATGTTGGGGAAGGCTCTGCCAACTTCAGTGTCGACTATGAATTTTCTGTTCGGTCGAGGCCAACTTTAAAATACATTAGTAAGTATAAAGGCAACTTTATATTTACAAGGGTAAGTTTATTGGGTTACTGGAACGTTTTTTGTACACCATGGACATCGTGTTCTTTATTAACGGTGTTCTCCATCTTAGAGCACAGCTAACAATTAGAAACCAACTGGTATTACAATAGTAAATTTAGCATGGTAGTTGGTTTGATAGTCCTGATATGGCCAGTGAAGCATAGTTTATGAGTAGAAAATGTCCTTGTATGTATATTGGGATCAATAATTCAATTTTGTACATTTGTTTTTTTTTGAAGTTGAGATCGAAATGAACTAAAATCTACATATAAGGTACAATATAAAATATATTTAAAATGATACATAGGAGTTCTGGCTGGTTGGAGAGGACCATGTATACTTATGAACTCCCACTGGCATTAAAATCCCATATGAAGCACCAAGCGAGATCTGTCTGATCAGGTTGAGTGTTCCAAAGCTCCCTCCTGTCCTGTGGATGTAACAAGTAGAAACATCAACCAAGTAAGATATATTATACAAAAGCATCACAATAATATATTATTTTATTTGTAACTGTGTTACAATTAAAAACTATTAGCCTCATTAAAAACTTAAATATTAGGAGTAAGTTGATAACAAGGAATTTTAGATATTATTGAAAATATAATTAATATTAAATTTGATATAATTACAATTGAAAAGATTATATATATATATATATATATATATATATATATATATATATATATATATATATATATATATATATATATATATATATATATATATATATATAATTATATATATATATATATATATATATATATATATATATATATATATATATATATATATATATATATATATATATATTATATATATATATATATATATATATATATATATATATATATATATATATATATATATATATATAATATGTTCCGCACAAGAATTAGAACCGATTGATGAGTGATGGATGTGGTTCGCAACAAAAGATTATATATATATATATATATATATATATATATATATATATATATATATATATATATATATATATATATATATATATATATATATATATATATATATATATATATATATATATATATATATATATATATATATATATATATATATGTTCCGCACAAGAATTAGAATCGATTGATGAGTGATGGATGTGGTTCGCAACAAAAGATGTTGAATGTAAAGGGATGGTGAAGAACATTGAGATAACTTGTTAGTCAAGTTAACTCAATTATGGTTGTAGCAACTACTTTCAGTTAGGTTGTTAGAAGTTAGTTGTTCAACTCTAATCAATTGTAACTGATATAAGTAGTGACTTATACTCATCACTTTGCTTTTTTGTGTAACCTTTTCATTCAATCAATATATTGACCTGTCAATAATTCATCATCTCTTTCGGCTACTTACACAAAACTCAAATCTTCTTATGTTTCTTCTATTGCTTTTCCTGTTCTTTCCACTGTGCATTGCATCTTCAACCTTTCTTTTTATGCTCCAACAATGTCAATTGAAAGCCTTTCTAGTTCTAATGGAGTTCACATGAATGTGTCCACTATCAACAATAGATATCATAATGATACTCTCAACCCATATTTCATGCATCCAAATAAAAATCCCGCATTGATGTTAGATACTCCACTCTTGAATACATTAAATTATCATTCTCGGTCGAGATCTATGATTATGACGCTCAGATCCAAGAACAAGATTCATTTCATCAATGACATTTTTCCAAGACCACCGGATGAATCAAAATTGCTATTTTTTCTCAATAATCAGTCCCAAAGTAGAGGAAATTCTATGTTTCATGGAAATAATACTATAGGAGGTCAATCTTTCAATGGTAGAGGTAGGCGTACAAAGATATGTACTCACTATGGGTGACAAATCACACCATTGACACTTGTTTCAAGAAGCATGGGTATCCCCCTTATTGGTAGTCACAACAAGGTCACATCAATAATGTCAACAATTCATCTTATGGTAATCCTCAAGACCCTGATGCTCAATCTGAATCACATGAAGACCAAAATCAGGAAAAATCTTCATCTTCATCCAGTTTTACTCATGATCAACATATAACCCTATTAGGTTTACTCCAACAAGCATCTTCAACAAGTTCTCATAGTGTTAATCACATTACTACTCAACCTAAATCCACCATAGGTTTATCTTCACTTTACCTCCTCTAGTCACATCTATAGAATTTATCCTTGACACTGGTGCTATAGCTCATGTATGCTTTACTAGCCATTTCTTTACATGTTTGAAGAAGATACCACCCATTACAGTCAAACGTCCTAATGATTCTCTAGTTACCACTGAATTTGCAGGAACCATTCTTTTTAATTCAGATTTTCTATTGACAAATGTTCTCTACATGCCAAAATTTTCATTTAATCTTATATCAGTTCCAAAATTGACTCAAAACCTTGAACGTCGACTCATTTTTTATCAATCTACTTTTTTCATACAAAAATCTCACTCCAAGAAGATGATTGGTACAATTGATTTAAGAGGAGGGATCTACATTCTCAATCAACCTCGAGTTGTAATTCCTCTAAAACCACATATTTCCAATAATACTCTTGTGAATTCATTCATTTGTCAACATACCATTTGTAATAACTCTGTTAATAAGCATATTACTTTACATGATACTAATTATGATATTTGGCATTTGAGGCTTGGCCACCCTTCACATGAAAAATTGCTTGAAATACAAAAATCTTTTCCTTTTGTCCAAACTACACTAAGTACTTCCCCATGTGATGTGTGTTTTTATGCCAAGAAAAAGTGATTTCCTTTTCCCCATAGAAATCATAAGTCAGTTGATATCTTTGATTTGGTCCATATGGACATATGGGGCCCCTTGTCTATACCCTTCATACATGGCCATAAATATTTTTTTACAATTGTAGATGATAAGAGTAAACATACATGGATTTTTCCTCATGAAAAGAAAAATTGAAACTGCCACTCTTATTAAAATCTTTGTGTTTCTAGTTAAAACCCGGTTTAGAAAAAATATCAAGTGCATTAGATATGATAATGCCAATCAATTTCTTCTCAAGGACTTCAATAGGATATTATGCATTATACATCACACATCATGTGTTGCCACACCCCAAAAAATGGCATATTTGAGAGAAAACATCAACATATCCTTACCATCACTAGAGCACTTTTATTTCAAGCCAGCTTGCCCAAACTTTTCTTATATTATGTTGTTAATCATGTCACACACATCATAAATAGATTACTTACACCTTTCTATCATAACAAGTCACCTTTTCAAGTTTTACATAACCACCTACTTAACATCAAGCTTCTTAAAGTTTTGAGGTCTCTATGTTTTGCTACAACATTGCAAGCCAACAAGAAGAAGCTTGGTTCTAGATCTAAGAAGTGCACATATCTTGGCTTACAAAAATGTGTTAAGGGTTATATCTTGTTTGACTTACAATCCAAAGAAATTTTTCTCTCTAGAGTTGTCATTTTCTTTGAATACATATTCTCGTACACACACTCTGCACATACATCATCTACATCTTCTTCTTCTCATATTCCATCATCTTCACATGACTTGTTGGATTTTCTCTTTGTTCATGACTTTCCTAATCATGATCCACCTATTACTCAAACATACACCCCTAACTCCATCACTAATCATAATACACCTATCAATCATACACCTACCATATATGATATTTCCACCAATACACTTTCTCATCCACCATTCCATACACCTATTACTCCTCAACCTATCATTAAACCTGATGTATCCTTTAAACCTATGAGATCTTCTCGCATCAGTCACCCTCCTATGTTTCTACATGACTATCATTGTAACTTGATTGAGAATGCAAGCATTTCCCCTAATTCCAACTTCTTCTGCAAGTAGGTATCCTTTATCCTCTTTCATATCCTATAATAACTTATCCACTCCTTATGCTCAATACATTCTCAACATGACTTCCATGACTGAACCAAAATCTTATGAGGAAGCCGTCAAGGATATGAACCGGAGTAGAGAAATTCAAACTGAATTGTAGGTCCTTATGAAGACAAACACATGTAAACACGTTTCCTTGCCCAAGCATAAAAAGGCCATTGGCTGCAGATGGGTTTTCAAACTCAAAC
Source organism: Lathyrus oleraceus (assembly GCF_024323335.1). Taxonomy (NCBI): domain Eukaryota; kingdom Viridiplantae; phylum Streptophyta; class Magnoliopsida; order Fabales; family Fabaceae; genus Lathyrus; species Lathyrus oleraceus. The sequence goes on from NC_066581.1 coordinate 16,063,948, forward strand.
TATGCCAATGGATCTGTGGAGAGATGTAATGCACATTTGGTAGCTAAGGGTTACTCAAAACGAAGGCCTTGACTATCTTGACACCTTCAGTCCAGTTGTCAAAATGGTAACCATCAAAATCTTCATGGCCATAATAGTTATTCATAACTGGCCCTTATTTAAGTTGGATGTCAACAAAACTTTTCTTCATGGCGATCTCCATGAATAAGTATATATGTAGGTGTCATCTAGTCTTGATGTCCCTCAACTTGACATGGTGTGCAAAGTTCAGAGGTCTTTATATGGATTCAAACAAGCTAGCAGGCAGTGGAACACTAAGCTTACTAAAGTTTTAAGACAATCAGGTTATGTTTAGTCAAAATATGATTATTCCAGATAAGGCATCAAACATCAATAATAGAGAAATAAGGGATTCTAAACACAATTTGACTACTTTCATAATTATGTTTAAACACTTATTTACCTTTTGCATTGCAAACTCAACCCCCACCCCTTTTTACTATTTTCTATACACTGCACACAATTTATCTTGGTAAAAGGAAGTCCCTGTGGATTCGATCTTTTTATTAATTCGAAACTATCGGTATACTTGCCGAAAAGTCGTCAAGTTTTTGGCTCCGTTGCGGGGGACTGTTGATATTTCAAAAAGGCGACGTTTATGCAACATGTATATTCTTTTTACTTTTACAAAATTTATTTAATTTATTTATTGCTTTCAATTTTCGAGAAATACTATTGTGGGTATTTATTCTTGTTGGTGAAGTGCAGGGAACAAATGTTGAAAAGTTTACCATGGCAGAACCAAGAGCACAAACTATGGGGGACTACTGTAGGCCTACTAACGCATCACAAGTTTCTTTGGGGTTTATTCTAGCTACTCTCATAAATTTTAACATCAAACACTCCATGTTTTCAGATTTAAGGGATAAACCATTTGACGAGAATGCAACCATTGACCCATGGGAATATCTAGCCAGGTCCCATGAGACAACATCAATGTGTCAACCAGAGGATATTACGGAAGATCAGGTTAATTTGAAATTATTCAGCTTCTCTTTTATGGGGAAAACGAAGGATTGGTTATTATGTCTTCCAAATGGAGTAATCGGAACTTGGAGAGAATCGGAAGACAAATTCAAGGAAAGATTATTCACTACAACAGAGTCCATAAAGAGAAAAGTTGAAACTACACATTTCAAACAACAAGTGACCGAATATATTTACGAAGGTTTAAATTATTGATACGCAGATGCCCTAATCACAATATGAGGAATATGGAACAAATGCAGAATTTTATGAAGGGTATCCAAACGCAAGTTCGAATGCTTTTAGAGGCATCCGTAGGAGGCATAATAAGAACACTAATCGAACTACAGGTAAAAGAGCCGATAGAGAAGATGAGTCTAAATGAATACAACTTTGCAAATACCAGAGGATTTAATCGGGTAGAAACAAAGAATAGATATCATAGTGAGTTGACTGTAGGGCATGATTCTCGAAAAGTATATTGATATTGTCGAAGTAATAAAAAGATAGAATCCACAAAGACTGCCTTCAAGCAAGACAATATGTGTGTAATGTATAGAAAACTAGTAGGGGGGGGGGTTCTAGTATCAGGGCAAAAAGTAAATAAACGATTAAAAAATATCACGAAAGCGGTCAAGTTGTATTCTAGAATCCTATATTCCTCTATTGTTGATGTTTGATGCCTTGTATAAATGGTCTTATCACTATAACACCACGAAGAATTAACAAAATCGTTATAGCCGATCCCTCATGAAATAACTCACTAGCCACTACTAGGGTCTTTCTATCCCTAGTCCGGCAGCGTAAGTAGGGTTAGGCGATGTATAGAACTTTAGGCGATGTTTGATGCCTTGTATAGAACATTCACTTCTTGTTTCTCAATTTTTTTAAAAAAAATTTGGACCATATTCTCTAGTACCCCAATCTCAAACTTTAAAGTTTGCTTACTTCCATGAGCAACCCCAAATTTAATATTTTACATATGACCAAGGAACTAAATTTTCTACCAAACTCCAAAGATAAGGTGGAAAGATTTAATATTTCAAGTCAATTGGCTAATATATGTGTCTATGTCATCGAAAAAAAGGGCTTAGACGCAAAGTGGTTAGCAATGTATATATCTATTATTATAAGGTGGTTTAAAAAGGCTCAAAGTCATAAACAAAAAACATGCCTCAATTTGTGTTGGTCAAACCAGATAACTTAATTGGAAATAGATCAAATCATATAAAATAATAATGCATGGATACACTCATAAAGAAAGAAAAGTGAACGATGAAAATATTTGGCTCAAACCTTACTAGATGAGGTATCTGTAGGTTGGGTACAAGTTCGTTGATTATTTTCTCATCCTTTGTCTTCAAATTGCTATTTGTTATTGTGATGATCAAGTTTATTTTAGATTATCTCTTCAAATCTAAAGTGCTAAACTTGCCAATCTGAAAAAAATAAATCAAAATAGCTACAAACTTGTTTATCAAAGACAACATAGATCTTCATGGAAGGGTTATGCTTGAGTAGCTACTTACTGTTGTGGATGGTCTTGAATAAAAATAAAGTAAATTCTGCAAAACAAAAAATTATTAAAAATGATGGGTTGCCTCCCATCGAGCGCTTCTTTTTCGTTAATAGCTTGACGTTTCAAGCTTAAAACACGTCAGGCGCAAGGGATACCCTCACGCCGGTGAAAACTCTTTTTTTAATTTTTTGTGAACTCCACTACCTTTCTGTTCTAATTGATAAAATGTCCCTAGATCCTATACATATGATGTCCATTGATATGCATTAAACACCACTTTTTCCTTGTTGAACTTCAAAATCAGTTCACCTATTTGCACATCTATTTTTGCCTTTTCGGTTGCCAAGAATGGGCGGCCGAGAATCACTGACTCTTCTGAATCATTTTTCATGACGATCACCACAAAGTCTGTAGGGAATGTTAAACCATTGACATGAACTAGCATATATTGTACAATACCAAACAGATGTGACACAGATGAATCGCCTAAAGTGAGTGTCATGTTGCTCGGTATGATCTCTCCTATCTTCAATTCCTTAAATTTGCTTAGCGGCATGACATTGATGCTCAATCCTAAGTCATATAAAGCATGTGGTATTTTCAACCCACCAATGGTTCAAGTGATGTTGAACTCCCCTGGATCTTTCATCTTTGGTGGAACTTCCGACGGTTCTGCCATCTCCTCTTTCTCTGTCATGTTGACCTGCTCTTGAGTCAACTTCTACTTTCCACCTTTCAGTAATTCTTGCATAAACTTAGCAAACTGAAAAATTAATTCTAAAATTTCATGAAAAGAGATATTTACCTGAAGTTGTGTCAACACTTCTTTAAAATTTTCAAACATTCCAACCTCATCCTCATGTACCAGTTTCTTTTTAATGATGGGATATCGTGGTTTTATGTAATCTGATAATGGTGAGTTTGGTTCATTCAGGATTTGCTTCTTTATTCTCCTACAAGGAGAGTTTTTGTCTATAAGTTGATCGATGGTGACTCCTCTTTCCTCTTTGTCTCCTTGATTTTCCCTATCATCTTTTTCACTTCCACCTTCCTTTTTCTCAATTTCAACCTCTTTAACTTTTTCACCTTCACCCTTTTTAGTAACTACCCCAAAATCCGTTTCCACAACCTTGCGTATTTCATTCTTAGGATTATCAACGGTGTTACCGATGAATCCCCCACTTGAGCTAGGAAAATAAACTATTTGTCTGGATAATTGACCAATTTGTGTCTCGAAATTCTTGATTGGCGCATCATGGTTTCTACTCATAGTTTCATGGTTCTTATTTACCTTATCAAAGCTACTTTGAGTGACCTTAATGAAATTCTGCAAGGTCTTTTCCAACTATGATGGCTTCCTTTAAAACAGAGTTTGTTGGCTTTGTTGCATCCCTTGGTTAGCACTTTAGTTTTAATTATTATTCCAATAAAAAGTTGGGTGATATTTCCAACCTGAATTGTATGTGTTTGAATATGAGTTATTCTTTTGAAAATTAGAAAATTGGACCTCCTCACTTGTCCCTTCCAATGAACACGTTCCATTTGCACGTTCTCCTCCACAGAAATCACACTTGAGTGTTTGTACCTGGCTCACGTTAGCTTTAGCTAAGATGCTTTCAGCTATCTTTTAAATTAACATTTCAATATGAGCTAAAATGGCAGTATATGTATCAATAACTAACATATCTTTAGGCGTGCTCACAGTTTCTATCTTGACATACCTTTCACTTTTGTATTTGTACTCATTGATACACATATTCTTAATAAGATCTTTTACTTGTGATTCGGTCATTTGGCGGATAGTACCTCCCGCGGAAGCATCCAATAACATGTGAGTTTGACTCTTGAGACCCTTGATAAAGTTTTGTATCTTCTCTATATTATTCATGTTGTGATTCGGGCATCTGCATAACAGAAGTTTGAATCTTTCCCAAGAGTCATAAAGTGACTCAGTTTCGTGCTGCTCAAAATTCACAATTTCTGCTCGGCACTCGGTAAATCGAATAGTGGTGAAGAATCTTTTCAGGAATTTATCCTCTAAATCCTTCCAAGTTTGCATCGTTCCATTCGAAAGGCAAAGTAACCAATCTTTTGCCCTTCCAATCAGTGAGAATCCAATCAACCTCAATTTAACCTGGTCTTCAGTGACATCAGTTGGTTTGCACATTGAAGTTGTTTCATAGAAGTGTACAAGATGCGCCTATGGGTCTCTAATCGTGTTCCCATCGAATAGATTTTCTCTTAAACCTGAAAGCACATAATTTTTAATATCAAAGTTAGCAGGGTCTGCCAGTACAAATCCTCTTGAAATCTGTCATTCATCGATTCATTTACAGTAATCCCCCATAGTTAGGGGTCGTGCAGTTGCCATTATGACTTCTTCAAAGTCAGAAGAACTTGATAGTTGTTATTCTTCTTGTATGGGTAGCTTAGCTGACTTGAAACAGTTGAGTTAAGGGTTAAAAGAAGTTGGAGGTCCAGGGTTCAAGTCTTGGAAATGGTGTAAGATGTATACTATCAATTAACCATTTAAAATTTGCCATTCAAAGAAAAAAGTCACTGGTTACTCGTTCCAGCATAGCGGTCGAATATCATGCCCTCGTACACTCCATCTCAGAACTTCTTTGGCTGAAATCTTTATTCGATGAACATAGCGTTCCATTCTATACATCAACTCTTTGTGACAACTTGAGCGCAATGTTGCTGTCCCATAATCCTGTGTTACGTGTTCGTACTAAGCATATCAAATTTGGCACATATACATTTTGTGCCGGAAATAGTGGTAGCTAAGAAACTTCTGATCCAACATGTCCCGACTACTGCTGCTCAGATTGCAGAAACTCTGACCAAACCACTTGGGTCTGCACTCTGCACAATTTCAAGATTTGCATTCTAGACTCAAGGTGTAGTGTGAATCTCACTTCCCTTGAGCTTTAGGGGGTGTTAAAGATATGTGGCAAAACACTTGAAGTATTTGCAAGCTAGGAAACTGCATCAGTATGTTAGTGAACTAACAAAGTTAGTTCACTAAATAGAAATTATTTTGTGAAGTTGTTAAAGTTCAGTTAGAGGTTTGTCTCTAACGGAACTCTCTTAGTTAGCTTGGATAGAGTTAGTTATGCGGTGTATATCACAATCTATTCTCCACTACAAAAGATTCAGCTCTGTTCATGTATAGCTCAATGCATTTTCATCTTTATCAATGTAGACAAAATATTATTTTTTATTACTTATGATTTGAGTTAAAATTATAATTTAAGTGAATATGTTTACTATTTACTCCATCTGCTCCTTTTTAAGGGTCGTGTTTTGATTTTTTACACATATCAAAACAATTAATAATTGTTGTTATTTTTTAAACAATAATTATGTTTTTTTCTTATAATACCCTTAACTTTTAAATAATTTATTTAATCTTTTTCTCTCTATAATAAATGATTAGAGATAATTTTGACAATATTACAATTAACTTTACATTGAACTTTAAAATGACACTTAAAAAGAAACAATTTTTTTCTTTAAAAATGACACTTATAAAAAAATATGGGAGTATATACTAATATTCATCCTAGGAAACAAAATTAAGTTTTTTTATTTGTTTACAATTTCTTTCCCAACAGTTTTATTTTGAGTATAAATAGAGAAAGAGTTGAACGTTATTTTCGTTACTATTGTCTTCTCATATTCCAACACTCATGTGTCCAATTTCACCATCTTCTTTCTCATTTTTATTCTTTCGCTGCAAGAAAATTTTGTGTTTCTTTATGAATCAAAGAATGAACACCATCATCAACAACAACAACGATTCAGTTGAGTCTTCAATCCTGATTAACTCGGATGGTTCTAGAAATGGAGGTTCTGAGTACGTTGATTTTAGCTTTGCCTTCAATGATTCTAGTTTTTCGGATAGAATCATTCATCTTGAAATCATGAACGATTTCATTGAAGTTTGCCCTAATGTCGAGACTTCTTCCACAAGTGCCGAATGGACTAGCTGCAACGGAAGGAGAAGGGAAGACATTCATAAAGACAATGGTATACAATAATATTTTTTACTCCAAATTTTTTTTCTTCAGTTTATGAGATTATTCTTGATGTATTCTTGTTGATAATTTTTTTTTTCATTTCATCTTTTAGAAATAGTATATGAATTGGTGTAGCTTCTTTGTTTATTTCAAATTTTATCTACAAATCAGAGGGAAACAGCTAGGATATGAATTGAAATTTAAATCTAACGAGCCACGTTAGGGTTCCCACAAACTGAAAAGGAAAAAAATTCTATGTTAGATATGTTTTTCAAAAGGTGCTGAATTGTTTAGGGTTACTAAGGCGCACATTTTTCAGAAGATACTATACCGAATTTAAATTTAATCGTATATCACATTACCAAACTGGTTTTTCAACGGCTGACATGCCGTACTCGACGGTATTTTGATTAGTTCTCAAGCATTCATTGATTGCTCGCAGCGATGTACTTTTATTGATTAGTTGTCAAGCATTCATTTGCTACCAATCAATGGTTGATCGCAGTGAATCTTGAGCATCACACACAACTTTTGGTTGCTGCTGAACCGTGCAGCGCTAGTCATGTGTTATTTGATCCTGCCATGACTGAACGATCGGAGTTGTTGCTGTGTGATAAGAAGGTCTCAAGTTTAATTTGTGGATTCAGCCTCCTGCAAATGTCTCACAATGGGTCCAATGATCCTTCCCTACGTCCTGCTTTGGCGGAAGTTTTATAGCACCAGGTTGGGCCTTTGGGGATCTGTTCATTGAATTTAGAATTTTGTCTGCTGTGGAGTTACTAGCAATATCGAAGTTTTTTCAATTTTTTTATAGTTATGATTTATGTCTAAAATATTTTAATAATGGACACTTTTTTATTTATAATTATGAGTTATGTCTAAAATATTTTAATAATGGACCCTTGTGATTCAAGTTAAATATGGTTTGGTGTGCATCATTATGATAAGAGCCAAAGAAATGATAAAACATGATTATGTGCATGTGTTTGCCTATAAAGTGTCACTCTGTGTACATATCAGGTTATATGTTTTTATACACTTTTTTCATCATACTAACATGCTCTCTCCTGTTTTTGGTAGCAGATTTATTATCTGACCAACCTGCTGTAGACAACTGTGCGCAGTGTGAGCCTCATGATGCAGAGGCGGATGCAATGGTTGAAGCGTCCACCGCCGGTACTTCAATAACTTAAGAAATAACACGGTTCAAATCATGGAGGCAACATCTTGCAGTTGGTTTGCCCATTTTTATCAAAATCTTAAATTTTTTGACACTGATTGTGCAGTTTGATAATCATATTGATAATGAATGAAATTTCATAATTTGGCAAAAATTGTGAATCATGCCTGTCTGTACACTGGTTCAACTGCTTCTGTGGTGATTTCTATCGTCAATTTGGGTTGATTATGAGCCAACACGATCTTAAGCTCAAAAACAATATTCTCTTGCTTGCAAGCTAAACATTTCCTTTCAATAAATGTAAAGTTTTCAGTTCTGCTCAATGGTTTGAGTTGGTTTAATATTAATATAGGCGATGAGGCTGTAAATCTTCACATGGACTACTCTGCAGTCGTTAAAGTGAAGACAGTGTATGTCAACTCCGCCATCCTAGCTGCGAAGAGCCCGTACTTCTATAAGGTAGATGTCTGTTCTTTATTAGTTAGATTTGAATACTTTTTGGCAAATATTGTTTGGTTAATTATGCATGTTATTTTGCAGCTCTTCTCTAATGGGATGAGGGAGTCACAGCAGAAGCATGTCACTCTGAGAATTTTTGCATCCGGTATAGACATATATAAAAAGCATTTTAATTTATTTTCTTAATCATATTTGTTTTCTCCAATAGTTTGCTTACTAATGCTAATTTATTTTGCTTATTACAGAGGAAGATCCATTCATGGAGCTTCTAGAATTTATGTACAACAAACCTCTAAACACAACCTCACTGCCTAGATTGCTGGACGTCTTGATAGCAGCAGACAAATTTGAGGTGGCAACATGCAAGATATATTGCAGCCAGGTATTGCAGAAGACACCAATGACACCGGAGTCTGCGGTGCTCTACCTAGAGCTTCCTTATACTGTCCTTATGGATGATGATGTTCGACCATTGGCTGTAGAAGCAAAAAAGTATCTCATTGCTCGTTACAAGGACGTCACAAAGTATGTTTCTTTTTTCCTCTTTGATTAAATTAGTTATATGATATATGTTACAGATGATTTTTTAGGACATGCTTGCGGCTGATTTTTGTGAATGCTAATAAGTTTTACTAACGACCAGGCATCAGGAGGAGCTGATGGGATTGCCACTTGCTGGGGTCATGGTATTATTATCCAGCGATGAGCTGCAGGTCACATCTGAGGATGAAGTGTACGACTTCGTGCTGAAGTGGGCTCAAACCCAGTACCCAAGACTGGAAGAGAGGATAGAAATCCTCAGAGCAAAGCTTATCCGCCTCATCCGCTTCCCGTACCTGACTTGCGGCAAGCTGAAGATGATCCAGACTTGCAGCGACTTGGACCATGAATTCACTTCTAAGCTAGTATTTGATGCTTTGTATTTCAAGGCTGAGGCACCACACCGGCAACGAATACTTGCTGCTGAATCGTCTTCCTCTAATCGCCTCTTCATTGAGCGGTCATACAAGTACCGCCCCGTAAAGGTTGTGGAATTCGAACGTCCACATCAACAGGGTGTGGTCTACTTAGACCTGAAACGGGAGGAGTGCGCCAACTTGTTCCCCTCTGGCTGCGTCTTTTCACAGGACTTCCATATAGGCAGTCAGGGGTTTATCTTGTCTGCTCACTGCAATATGGACAAGCAGAGTTTCTACCATTGCTTCGACTTGTTCTTGGGCATGCTGGAGAAGCCATATGCCAGCTGCTGTGTCGGTTATGAATTTGCTGTTCGGTCGAGGCCAACCTTAGAATACATCAGCAAGTATAAAGGCGACTATATATTAACCGGGGGAAGTGGAGTCGGTTACAGGAACTTTTTTGGCACACCATGGACATCGTTCATGGCAGAGGACAGCGTCTTCTTTATTAACGGCATTCTTCATCTTAGAGTAGAGTTAACCATCAAAAACCAGCTGGATTAACAATAGACTTATAGTTTGGTAGTTATTTAGTTGTAATATATTTCAATTGTAAATGGTGGCTAGTGAAGCATAGTTAAACAGCCGGAAAATGTCCTGCAAAAGTTGTCCTTGTATGTATACTGGAATCAATGAATTCAGTTTTGTACATTTGTTTTTGTTTGGTTGAAGTTGAGTTTGATTTAGACTTGAATGTGATTCTTGTTTAATTAATCATAATACAAAGAAAAACATAAATTTTTGTTCATCAATGTTTCATCTACTTACATCGTTTCATTCACGGTGGTGCCTATTTCTATCAGATTCTTCTTAGAGGATAATAATCAGCATCAGAACAATTCTCCTTAGAGCATCAAATCCAACACCTGAATCAACATAAATAATTTGTCGGTGTCGTTATCAACATTTATGATATCCTTTAAGCCAACTCCTGATTAGCTTGCGATTGTGATCCCTAAGTAGGAAGATCAACTCCGTTTGAACGAACGCATGTAAACGTAGTGAGAAACTGAGGATAATGATAACGTATGGAATGATCAGGATAATGATAATGATAACGTATAAAATGTCCATGATGACAATGAGGTGATAAACTAGAAAAATAAGGAAATCATCCATGAGGTTGTGTAGAATGGCGTAGAACTTTTTAAACATTCATGGGCCAACAAGGCATACTTAGAAGCTTTGGAAACACATGAGAGGGTCACAAAGATGATGGTTTCCACAAAGATGTGGTATTACCAACTCTCCTTCAAATTTATCTTTAAAAAGATTGATGACTCAACATAAAACTCACATTATCATCATTGCTGAACCCTGGAAGATCTATAATGCCTTTCCACAAAGATTGTTGACTAGGCTTAATTTAAAGATTTTGCCTATCTACTTTCTTTATTAAGGAGCACGATAAGCAGTGTATGCTTTCACCAATTATATTCTTTGAAGATAGTTTGGGCAGGCTCTCTAGTCTCTACTCTACCCTTGCTCTTCACATGGACTACTCTGCAGTCGTTAAAGTGACGACGCTGTATGTCAACTCCGCCATCTTAGCTGCGAAGAGCTCGTTCTTCTACAAGGTAGATGTCTCTTCCTTATTAGTTAGATTTGAATAGTTTTGGTAACTATAGTTTTCTTACTTATGTGTATTATTTTGTAGCTCTTCTCTAACGGGACGAGGGAGTCACAGCAGAAGCATGTAACTCTGAAAATTGCTGCATCCGGTATAGACATATATAAAAAGCTTTTTAGGTTATTTTCTCCAATACTTTTCTTACTAATGCTGATTTATTTTGCTTATTACAGAAGAAGTTGCATTCATGGAGCTTCTAAAATTTATGTACAACAAACCTCTGAAGGCAACCTCAGTGCCTAGATTATTGGACGTCTTGATAGCAACCAGGTATTGCTGAACACACCCATGACACTGGAGTCTGCAGTGCTCTACCTAGAGCTTCCTAATAGTGTCCTGATGGATGATGTTGTTCGACCATTGGCTATAGCAGCAAAAAAGTATCTTGTTGCTCGTCTCATTCACGGTGGTGCCTGCCTATTATCTATTGATTCTTCTTAGAGCAACAAATCCAACACCTCGAAGCAACATAAATAATTTGTTAGAAGTTCAGATCAATAAACTCATAGAACTGAAGTCTGTGTTTGCTAAAACTTTTTCCTAGCATTCTTAAACAAACCTTAGCGCAAGTTTGGGTTTGGAAAGACTAGTGGTTGTAAGACCCCAATTTTGTTCCTAAGATCCCTCATGGCATCATATCATAACATTGCATTGCCTCAAGGATCATTGGACACCTTACTTCCTTCCCTGTGGGTGGGATTTCTTGAGAGTGGTTCTTGATCACCAAGCATTGCTTGCATTTGTATATCATTGCTTTTCTTTTAATCACTAACCAAAAATGTACAAAAATATGTCATTAACCTTTGTTACTTGCAGCTTAAGCAGTCAACAGGTCAAGGCATCAGGTGAATTCATGGTACAAAGAGCAGATGAAGTTTCCATTGAGATATGAATCATGTGATCATTATATGGAGCTTATATGATCTATAGGTTCATTTTGGAGCAAATTCCCAAGTGGCAAAGGTCCCAAATTCATCAGGACATTTTCAGGTCATCTAAGGGCCTATGTAGTCAACTGAAAAGTCAACTGTGGGTTTTGAATGTGAGAATTGAGTTTCTTCATCCCATTCATGTCCAAATCATGCTTATTCATCATGCCAAAGATCAAGATTGAAGAATTTGAAGTCAAGTCAAAAGTTTCCAAAAATGGAAAGTGACCTATAATTTCAACTTTCCAAAAATGGCAAGTTTTTGATCCAACTTCAACTCGACTTTCCAACATCAAAGAAGCTTCAAATGAAATTTTGTCCAACATGAAAGTTGAAGATATCTCTTTCCCATTTTCAAAAAGTCCAAGATCATGAGCATCTGATGAATGGTTGAGGAGATATGGTCCAATCATTGCCAAGTGTGCATGGAACTTCAAATGGCCATATCTTTTGATTCATAACTCCAAATTTGGTGCCTCTTTTTCTAAAATGCTTCTCATGACATGAACTTTTCAAAACATTCACCACATTACATGAATTGTTATCACATGATCATTTGCATATCCATGCCTTTTTTTGGAGGGAAATTGCGAAATTCAAAAATGGTGCATCATGAGAACTTTCTACCATTGCCATTGTGTTTAAAAAATGATTTTAAGTGTAATTGATCAAGGAAATGGTACTGCTCACGTGGGATTAGTCCATGCACCATGCATTTTTCAATTTTTGCAAAACACCTTATTTTAATTAACCAAGTTAAGTATGGATTAGCAAGGTGATTAGGACTTCATATAAATACTCTAATCTAACAGAATTTGTGGGGAGGTTAATCATTTTTCACCATTTCAAGATCCAAACTCTCTCTCCCTCCAAAATTTTCTCTCAAGCATAATTCAAATTTTCTTCAAATAACATTGCAATTTTATTTCATATTCTTGTTCTCTGACTTTGATATAGTGCAGATCAAGCTTTAGATTGGTGAATTCGTGCAAGAATCAAGTGTAGCAAGTTCTTGAAGTTGAAGATGGAAATTCTGATTTGAGCTAGATCTACACGTTTTCAAGCTTCCTTTTCTTCATCAAACATCATCACAAGCATTCTGGAGCTGATTTGGATCATTACAAGCTGTGAATCGTGCGAATTCAAGAATCTGCTCTTCAAGAGGTACCTAAGTTGCTTTAAGTTCATTTGAACTTTGCTTTGCTTTGCTTGTGGTTGGCATACCACTTAGGTATAATCCCTTGATCTTCATGTAGTCTGGAAGACCTGTCATGTTACTTTGGCAGGCACCTGTCTGAAGCCCTCCTTAAGAGGCCATGTTTTTGTTTGTTTAATTTTGTGCCAAGCAGGTTAAGTCCTCTTAAGAGGCAATTGGCAGATAAAAGGGATGTGTAATCCATCCCCTGCTATTCTGTTGTGTCATTCATCTTGCTCACACAATGTGTTGATGCACTTTGAATAAAAATCAAAAAAATCTTGTACATAGAGTCAGTCATTTGTGGAGAAGAGTTCCTTCATTCTGAACTCCCACACCTTCTATTGATTCAAGCTCTCCCAGGCCAGGGATAAGAGCTATGAGGCATAACCCTCATCTCCATTTCATCTGCTTCACCCTAACTCTCAATGTTAGGGTTAAGAGCTCAAAACACCCATTTCCAGTTGGCTTGTTTGTTAAGGTTGATATGACCCCTTGACTAAAACCTAACCTTGCTTGAGCCCATTGCTTGTGTATAGTGTGTGCTAATTGACTGATTGTTTGCTTATTTGTTCATCTGTGCATAATTGTTTGTGTGTGCCTCTGTGCATTGTTTTCACCTTTGAGCATTAATTGCATATCATTTTATGATCATTGTTCATACTTTGTGACATTTTGTTTTGTCCATTGAGGAGTCAATTGTAAGTCCATTTATTGGCAGTTTGTTTCCTATGATCTGGTAGGATTTGGAACTAAGACCATTAATTGGCATTCCTTTCCTTGGAGTCGAGTGTAAGACCATTTATTGGCAACTTGTTTCCTCTTGCTTATTGCATTTGTTTTCTTTGCTTTGTGAGACTAGTATAAGTCCATAGATTGGCATCTGGTATCCGTCTTTGTTTTGTGAGACTAGTATAAGTCCATTGATTGGCATCTGGTATCCATATTTGTTTTGTGAGTCTAGTGTAAGTCCATTGATTGGCATTTGGTTTCCATTTATGTTGTTTATCTGTTATTTGCTTGTTGCCTTTTCCAAAGGAATCACTTGGATCATCTACATATGATCTCAAGAGGTGAACATCTAAGAAGTTTTGCATCCTTTAACCTCCCACCCTTTTTGTTCCTTAAACCTCCATTTGCATGTTAACCCAAACCAGAAAACTTTTGTGCAAACATTCTCACCTGTTTTCAAAACTAGAAACCTAGGCCTTAAGCCTCTGATTTTCAAATTTTATTTTCACAATACTTCTTCTGAATTGAATTTAATGTCAACTTTGACTTTATTTTGTGAATAATTCCAAATGGTTAATTTCACCCACTCAATTGCTTTTGTGGCTTTTGTCCACTTCTTGATAAGTTTTCATACATTAGCCATAGATCTCAATTATCTTAGTGGTTGATGTAAATCTCACCTTTTGTCCTTAGTGATTGAATCGTAAGACTTCCTTGCTTATTATAGGGCATGGTCCCTCACTAGCAAGTTGAAGCTTTTCTCACATGGTGGACTTGTGGTTGTATAGGTTGAGTTTTCTCCCGTGGATAATGAAAGACCTTAGGGCTTTTGTTTAAAATCAATTCACTCACTGTTTGGAAATTTTTTAGCCGAACTACGGCGTTTTGATCCTTATCTTTCATGAAAAGATACGTAGGCAATGGGTTTCATCCATCCAAACACAAAAATAATAAAAATTGTGTATTCTTTTCTCATCCCTTCCATCAATGTTTGCACAAAAATATTTCATAAACAAATAAATTGATACAACAAGTTGTGAAAAGAGGTTCCCTTAGAGTACTAAGGATGTTGTGGGTGCCTAACACCTTCCCACAACATAATTACCCCCTTACCCAGATCTCTGACCTTTTCATTAGTTTTCTATGTGTAAAACTTCTTAGGCTTTTGTTCGCTTTCTAGCCATTCCTTTGGAAAAATAGAAGTGCGGTGGCGACTCGATTCATTGTATGCTTTGCTTTTGGTTTAATCAATAAATCATAAAGTGACGAATACACCGCTACAGTGGTGTTCAAAACCTGATTGAAAAAGAAAACTTTAACAATGATTCATAAAATTTTAGTTGAAAAAGAAAACTTTAGAAGCTTTGGAAACACATGAGAGGGGTAACCTAACTGATAATATTGAGGGTCACAAAGATGATGGTTTCGAGTTGGTGATTTCCAAATCTATAATGCCTTTCCACAAAGATGGTTGACTAGGATTAGTTTAAAGATTTTTGTTATTAACTCCAGATGACTTTGACCCTAATATTTGGTGTTTTTTCTCTCCTGTATGGACCCTAAAGTGGTTCTAGTTAATGACCAACAAGTTACTTTCTTCATTAAGGAGCATGATAAGCAGTTTGGCTTCACTTCAGTGTATGCTTCCACCAATTATATTCTTAGAAGATAGCCCGAGCAGACTCTCTAGTCTACCATTACTCTTTGCAACTTTCACTAGTGCTTCATTGGAGACTACAACCTCATTCTAGGATCACATTCGGGCTTTGCATAAACTTGAATTCCTTTCATATTGTTCTTAGAATTTGATCTTTTTGTTCCATATATCGGAATCTTCTTGCATTTTTTATTTACTTCTATTTTCTTTTATTTTCTTTGCCATCATCAAAATCTATTATACCTGCTTAGCACATAAAGCCATGTGGGATAACTACATTGAAAAGATACTTGACTGGACAATATTTAATCAACATTGTGTTTGGAGCTACGCGAAAAATACTCAAGCGCATCGTATGTTGTAGCGATAAATTTATAACCATCAAGCTATGGATAAACTTAACGTCAATAACACTAGAGTCGTCACTGCGGTTTTATTGTTTTCAAAGGAAAATGGCAAAAGTACGAACAAAACTCAAAGATAATAAATTTTCACATCAAAACTAATAAAATGCCAGAGATTACAAGTAAGGGGGTTGGTTACACAGAGGGAAGGTGTTAGCACCCAAAATGTCCTAGGTACTCATAGAGAGTCATTTCTTGTGTGCAAGTGATTTGGTCAAAATGATGTTTGATAAAATATAGAGTGAGAGGATGATAAAAGAATTCATTAATTATATTTTTGTGTTTGACAAGACCTTCGGTCTTATGCCTACGTACCAACTTAAAAATGAGGGATCAAAATCCCGTATTTCGTGGTAAAAATTTCAAAGAAATTAGTGAATTGATTTTAACAAAAATTTAAATGAAAAGGCACAAAAGACCAAATATTTGAATAAAGTTGTTAGTTCTTTTTGTCTTTTTAAAATTAAAGTCAATGTGATTAAGTTCATTCACAAGTTTGATTAAGGAAAAAAGTTTGAAAATTCATTGGCATAAGACCAAAGTTTCTAATCATTAAAACGTGTCTAAGTTGAAATCACAAACAAATAAAGTTTTTGAAAAGAGGAAGAGGTTTTGAAATTTAAGAAGTGGTAAGAGATGAAGGGACTATCCTAGACAAAAATTAAAAGTTAAAAGTTGGAAAGATTTGACCAATGAAATGCAATCCAACAGATAAGAATATCATATAGAAACTCATTTTTCTTTGGACTTTAGCAAGCAACAAGCATAAGTAGTCCAAACAATTATATGAAGATCAAGGCATCAAATAAAGATAGCCATAATATCCAAGCATGCACTCCAATAGCTAGCAATCTTCAATGTGTTCCAATGTATCAGATGAAAATATCCCTTCGTAAACTCAGAAATAAATCATCAGACATCAATAATAATAACAGTATAACAATTAAGTACAAAGACAAAATGACAGATGAATCAAGGGCACTCAAGGTCTTGCATCAGATGAAAAGACATAGTAAAAGATGACTTAGTTTTGAGTAGTGACATTGGTCAAGTCCTCAAAGCATAGGGAAGTTGCATATCCTAAGTTCAAAAGTTCAGATCAAGTCCAACAGTTCACCAAGATGTTTTTTAGGGTTTTTGTTATTATTAGGTATTTTAAGATCCTAAGACCACAAACAAAAACAAAGACAAGCAAACAACATATGCAATCACAAGATATGGCTCAAATGAGCAAAGTGAAAAGGACTTGAAACATAAACAAGTTGCATGAAATGTAAATGGAAGATGAATGATAAATGTACTGAAATTTAAAGTGCATTAAGTAAATGACTTGAAATTTAAGCAACGTTAATAAAAAGTTAGTCAATGGTTAGTCAACTGTTAGTGAATAGTTTTAATCGTTTAAGTCATTCTTTGGAGAACACTCAACCATTCATTCACAAGTATGAATCCATGAACCAAGACATCATCCATGAGAAGGGCTCCAAATTGGATAAATCAACAAGTATGCCACTAGCTCTCATGAATGGAAAAAATGTCAAGTTTTCACACAATACCATGAAGAATGAGAGACTTACAATCTCACTTACTAAAATGCTATGCCTTGTGGGGAAAATTTAGCTCTATGTTAAGCAATCGTAATTGGACTTATGTAGAAGTCACAACTATCTGAGGTCGGGCAGTAAAAAATATAGGTGTTAATGCATGTTAGAGATTTGGTACAAATAACTAAACTCCTAAAAACATATCACACACTAAAAAAAGGGAGGGACCTATCTTAGTTAGGCTCATGTTGATTCATCTGACACAAGGTCATTGATGAATCAACTAGCATTAGACATTAGAGAAATCATTGGTCAATGATGGATTGAGAAATAATAGGGATGAAGATGAAGATGGAAGGGGAAGTTGAAACTCAACTTGATCATATGAGGAATTTCATCTGATCAATAATATCCATTCATTTTGGGAAATATACATTTCATCAATCCCCTAAATCCAATAGTATTGATCAAACAAAAGTCAAATCAACTATGATCAAGGCCAAACAGAAAGTCAAACATCACAAGATCAATTAAATGGCTCAACACAAGTTTTAAACAATTATTCAATTAAAAATCAATTTTAAAATGAAATAAAATGCATTTTAAATGGACAAAACCTCAAATCTCTTCCAAACACCAAATAAATGATCAAGGTATTTATCCTAGCTCAAAGGACCTTAGACAAAAAATTTCATAATTTTTGAAAAGTCAGAAGTATTTTAAAATATTTAAAAATAAGTCAAAAATCATTTAATTCATGAAAAAATATCAAAATTAATCTAAAAATTGATTTTAATTCGAAATATGGAAGAGGAAAATATTTAAAGATTTTTGGTGAAAGTCCCATATTTTTTGGATTAAAACTGAAATTTCTATGTATTAAATAAAATAAAAGGATTAATATAAAATCAGAAATTAAAAAGAAATTCAAAAAATAATGGTCATCAGATCTCCCTCATTAATTGAGGTGGCAGATCTGATGGTCACGCGCGCGCTATCCACCATGGTCTCTAGTCAATGCGTAACACAAGTGGTAATCAAATTGGAAGGCTGAGATTATAACGTGATATCATGTCAGATGGCCTGGGACATTCCAGCGCAGCACCAGAGCCCTAGCTCCGGTCATTTTCTCCGGTGGATCTCACCGGTCTGGTCCACCACTAACCATCAAGAAAATGAAAAATGAATACACTATTTTAAAGGAAAAAAAACCCAGGAGCTCGAATCTGGCCTCAATTTCTCCTAATTCCAAGTATATTGAAAGATACGAGGATTTGAATTTTGAGGTACACGATCTGAGTTGCTTCAATTTGACCTCAAAGCAACTCAATCTTGTTGCCTACATTGGTAGGACTTCAGACAACCAATAAATAAACAAGCAAAATTATGGAGAAATTAGAGACAATCGAAGACTTAACAATCTGGAAAAATCACCTTCGGGTTACAGTGATTTGACTTGATCTCGATGCAATTCCACTTGGTTCTTTCTCCTCTTGCTTGTAGGAGTTAAATGGCTATGAATCCTTGGAGTTATTATTCACAAACAGAAGTTGAATCAAGAACTCGATTTCAATGAAATCCTTAAGGTATTATATGGAATGAGGTTCTGAGATTGCTTGACACAACTTGGGCAAAGAATCCTCTTCAATTTGAGGCAATGCACTTCATTATATAGGCTATGGTATTTATTTTTACACCATTTCAAATTTGAACCAAAAATAGAAATTTCAGGTGCATGGGTGCATGGACATGCACTAGGCCCAAAATGATGATTGCGTTGAGTCCAAATTCGTGCACAAATGCTACTGATGTTATAACATGGATCCATGCAAAGGTAATTGGAATTTGAGTTCAAAAGTTGGCAAAATAAGCCATGAGAAGAATCCATGCGTAAGTCCTTCAATTCTTGTCCAAATGAAGTGATTTTGAACTTTTTGAAAAGGTGACATGAAGGGGAACAACTTTGATGTTGAATACGTTTTCATTTGGAACTTGGATCATGATGAATTATGAGGTGGAAGTTGGAGAAATCAAACATGGTTGAAAATATTCTAAGTACAAAGTCAAATGACCACTTCTTCCACCTTGAATAACTTTTGCTATGAGCTTCAGATGAAAATGGTTTCTTCACCAAATTTTCACCTCTTTCATTTATCTTAAATTTGGTTACAAATTTGAAATCATTTGGATTTTTAATGAGGGAGTTATGGATTTTATAAGTTGAGGAAAATTGCTTGTTCAATGATGATGGCCCAAAATGACCTATAACATTTCCTCTTGTAACCTGCCCTTGCAAGTCAAATTTGACATTTCTCAAATAATAAAAGTTGTATAAGACATCTTGAAGTTGATAATAAAACTTTGATGGACTTCATATCATAAAAATTTAGCAAGTTATGGTTCTTGGAAATTGACCTCCTAACTAGGGCACAAACAAACTGACCTATAATCTTTTACCATAAAAAATGACTTTCCAAGAAAAATTAGTTCTTTAATACGACATGAAAGTTGTTTGGAATGTCATAAAGAGTAACGCTTCTCTTGGAATAATTTTCATATGACAAACATTCTAGGAAATAGGGTTTAGGGAACCCTAGTTTTGACCAGTTGACTTTCTCTGGTCAACCTCTTTGAACCAACTTGAAAACTTGAAGTTGTCTTGATATTTGGGGCTCATTGAGGATAATATATGCTTTAGATGATGTATAATGGAGTATCCCTTGATATATTTGACCAATTGATGAAGAAACTTGCTGAGGAAGTCACACAAGATACCTAGATGAATTAGGGCTTCCAAGGCAAACAAGCTTCAATCTCTTAACAGATTCTTGATCAAAATGAAAAATAATGAACATGGGGATCCATATATGATACTTAGAACCAATGTGTACCTTTTCTTAATTGATCTCTTTCCATGGGGTTCTTAAACCCTAGTTTTGAGCTTGATGAGGCACATGTGGACACACACACTACCTACAATAGAAACAAAGCTACACATAGTCATATTTTTGGTATTTTGGTCAGTAAACAAATAAAACAAAGTATGATATAATCAAAAGTGCTTGGTGATATATCCCAATGCAAACCCAAATGAATAAGGGGTAAGGAGGATGCCAAGGTGTGATCCCAAAGTCAATGCAAATGATGAGATAGCATGAGGGGTCTTAGGGTCAAAATTAGGGTCTTACAGCTGCCCCTATTTAAGGACAGTCTGGTTGAGGATGTGAGGTTAAAATCTTCGTATCAACTCAGTAGAATGGACTTAAATAACAACATCAAGAAATAAATTTTGGTACCTAAGAGACCTCATGATGCATATGATATAAATGTTAAAATAATCTTTGTGGGGAACATATTGCCACAAAGGAAAAGAATCCCGAGAGACATGAAAATCCACAGGAGCATAATGCATTCCATAAGGAAAGGTCATTAAGGAGACAGAGACTTTGGGGATAAAAGATATGTGTAAGCCAAGCTACGACTTTAAAACTGTTGGAGACACGAGGGGATTTTCCATGAAAATAAATCAGTGGAAAGACTCGGTCGGGGAAAAAGGAAATCTGCATGTATTGGGATAACACCAATACAACAAGAAACACCCTCTGGGGGAAATGCATAAATCAGAACAAAGCTGAAATATTCACGTAAAAGGGGATTCATTTTCTCAAAGAAATACGAAACCAAACTCAAACGGGGAATAAAAACTTCAACACAGGAGTATGAGATATATATTATCCACTACCAGTTACTAGGTAAGAAGATAATATACTCGGACAAAGGGACATCCGTTATCGGTTAGGGTAAACATATCTAGGATGACTCATTGAGAAAAATGAAGCATATTTATGACCAGTTACTGGGTAAGAATAACCTACTGGGGAAAAGAAACCAAATAGGAATTACAACTACCTGTTACTGGGCAGAAGACTAAACAGAGAGCATTCGTCACAGATTAAAGTGAACATATCAAGGATAAACTCAAAGGGAAGAATATTCGTCACTAGTTCAGATGAACATATCAAGGATAGACTGTCAAGGAAATGAGGAATTACAACTGCCAGTTACTGGACAGAAGACCAAAGAGAGAAAACTCGTCATCGGTTAAAGTGAACATATCAAGGATAGGCTGAGAGGGGAAAATAGGATTTATATCTACCAGTTACTGGGTAGAAGACCGAAGAGAGAGAAAATCCATCCACAGTTAAAGTGAACATAACAAGGATAGACTCTTTTGGGGAAAGTAGGAATTACAACTACCTGTTACTGGGTAGAATACCAAAAATAGTGGTTACAACTACCGGTTATTGGGTAGAATACCAAAGAGGAAGAATATATGTCATCAATGAAGATGAACATATCAAGGATAAACTTGCCGAGGAAACGAAAACGAATCCGCTAGAGAAAATCAAAGAGATTCATTACCTTTTACCCGTTACTGGGTAAATTAACACAGGTAAAGTAATCAACATCAAAAAGAATATTACCAGCTACTGGGTAATAAGTCCTTAGGGACCAAAAGATCTATCTAGGTAAAAACTAGAATGAAATTGTCAAACAAGACTTAACCTAATGAGGATATAACTCAAGGGTAGTGGGTCCATCCAGATAATGGTCTGAGGAGAAAACTGAAATGATAATCATCCACAAGGAAATAACTCAGTGGGGAAAGGAGAAAAGATAAACTTTTTTGCTTAAATAGGCTGACACTCTACAATTGAAAAAGGACAGACACACCAAATCTACGTGAGGAAATAATATCACCAAAGCAGGGGATCAGAAGAAAGATCAATGCGATAGAAATGCACAATGAAATATATGATGATGTGTTTCATGCATGTATATGCATGAGTAGTATATGATTATGCTAACAAACGAGCACCAAGGATACAAATAACAAAGATTTGAATCATCACAACTAGATACTCGACTAATCTCGACAAGATGAAAACACCAACTAGAGAACCTACTAGGGGTGAAAACTAAATCACCGAGGATATAAATCCTACTCAATCAACTTTGGTTGGGAAAAGGCATGGAAAACATGCATCCAACCCATAATGTTGAGGATACAGAGGGATCTGCTAAGGATCCTAACAAGTCAATGCTGCAGGGGATTTTAAGTCAACACCATATCAAACGAGAGACAACCTTGCAGGGGAAACCATCAATACTGCTCAGAACCAAGCACTGCTGGGAGAAGAGCTTCTATCAGAAAATGAAAGTCTATCGGGGTCTCAAGTCACAAGAAGAGGTAAAACTCTGAGTAAGGAGAACCAGACAATCTATTGGAGATTCCATCCAAAAACATCTTTGTGAGGCTTCACTGGGGATACAACAACCTGCCAGGATAAATCAAAGATCACACGAGGATACAAAGATCCATAAAACTTCTTCAATAGTCATCAAATTCTTCTTGGAGATTTAAAAATAAACCAATTCCAAGGTACCAGAAAATCAACCGGATATGTAGGCTCATGCAGGGGAGAAACTGTCACGGTTGTGCAACACACAAGTAAATGTGTTGAGGATTTGGAGACCAAATAAAGATTCCAAGATAATTCAGGGTTCATTCATCAATACACAAACTGGGAAATACAAAAACATGAACACCTCAGCGGGGGAAAGATGAAATGCACATGGAATAAAGTATCAGCTTCTCCGGGGATGAAAACCCACCAACCATGTCGGGGATTAACAACAAACTGCTGTGGAGGTAAAGTCACTAAACCACTGATCGGGGGAAGACCAACAATGCCTCACACGTTGAGACTTATCGTCCTTGACATTGCTGTTGATGTTCCTTTTTGAAATCGATTATTCCTAAAGTAAATGCCTTATTATTTTTAAGAAAAATGATTGTTCATTGATTTATTTATTTCAAAATTATCATCATAAAAATTCAATTTTAAAACATAAATAAATAAGAATATCAAATAATTGGATAAAATCTCAACTTTATTTAATAGAATGGTAGTCCGCAAATGGAGGGACTCCATGGATCTTTACAAAGTTTGAAAGATGGTAATTTACATGAAAAAGGGCTACATTGAACACAATGACCACTACTCTCCCTACCAACTTCAAAATCCATTGTGCTTGTCTTTGGTTGAGAAGGATGAATCAGAACCAAATGATTGCTCAAACTGCTTCAACGATCACGACCAGCCGAATGCAGTTACTTGCCATAATTCCTAATTTTTACCTAGATTTCCCCAAGGTGGGGGTACTCAATCTACCAGGATGAATTTTATATTTTATGTCTCTAACTTTTGCCTCGATCACTGTTTCGGGTTTTCAATCCATCGAGACGCTCATTTTTGCCTAAGTCTCCCTTTCGGGTTTTCAACTTAGCAAGTTGTTCTTTTATTTTTAGGTGAAGTATTTCTTGACTGCATGAATATTCACATGACGAGTGAACTCTTCATCATCCATAGTTGTAAGAATTAAAGAACCGCCTACAAAGGTTCTTTTAACAACATATGGGCCTTCATAATTAGGAGTCTATTTGCCCCTAGCATAAGGTTTGAAAGATAAGATATTCTTGAGCATGAGGTCACCTTCTTGAAACACACGAGGCTTGACCTTCTTATCAAAAGATTTCTTCCTCCTTTGCTGATATAACTGACCATGACATATGGTAGTCAATCTCTTCTCTTCAATTAAGTTCAACTGATCATACTTGGTCTGCCACCATTCAACTTTAATCAACTTGGCTTCCATCAACATATGTAATGACGTGATCTCAACCTCCACGGGGAACATAACCTCCATGCCATAGACAAGAGAGAAATGGGTTTCCCCTGTTGAAGTGCGGATGGATGTACGGTACCCATGCAAAGCAAATGGGAGCATCTCATGCCAATCTTTGTATGTCACAAACATCTTATGAATGATCTTCTTAATATTCTTGTTCGCAACTTCAACAACCCCATTCATCTTGGGTCTATAGGGAGAAGAATTATGATGTGCAATCTTGAAGTCTTTGTAGAGAGCTTCCACCATATTATTATTCAAGTTTGATCCATTATCAATAATGATCTTACTTGGCACACCATAACGACATATAATTTGATTCTTGATAAACCTTACAACAACTTGCTTGGTCACATTTGCATACGATTCCACTTCAACCCACTTTGTGAAGTAAACAATAGCCACCAGAATGAAACGATGTCTGTTCGAAGCTCTGGGCTCAATCATGCCAATCATATAAATTCCCCACATGGAGAAGGGCCACGGAGAGGAAATGACATTTAACAATGTCAGAGGAACATGAATTTTATCTGCATAAATTTGAGACTTGTGGCATTTTTCGCAAACTTATAACAATCATATTCCATTGTCATTTAATAGTAACCTGCTCTCAACATCTTCTTTGCCATAGCATGTCCATTGGAATGAGTACCAAAGGAATCTTCATGGACTTCAGTCATTAGCAGGTCTGCTTCGTGTCTATCCATGCATCTGAGCAAAACCATATCGAAATTTCTCTTATAAAGCACATCACCATTCAAGTAGAAGTTACCAGGTAATCTTCTCAATGTCTTCCTATCTTTCAAAGATGTCCCAGACGGGTAAATCTGACTTTGGAGGAAACATTTGATATTATAATACCATGGCTTTTCATCTTTGACTTCTTCAATATCAAACACATGAGTTGACTTATCAAGATGCATCATGGTCAAATTAGGAACCTCATTCAAAAACTTCACCACAATCATGTAAGCCAACGTTGCAAGAGAATCTGCCATCCGGTTTTCATCTCGAGTGATATGATGAAACTCAACCTTTATGAAGAAAGTTGATATCCTCCTCGCATAATCTCTGTACGGTATCAAACCGGGTTAATTTGTCTCCTGTTCAGCTTTGATCTGATTCACAACCAAAGCTGAATCCCCATAGACGTCAAGATATTTGATTCTGAGATCAATGGCTTCTTCAAGCCCCATAATGCAAGCTTCATACTCATCCATGTTGTTTGTACATTTGAAGGTCAATCTCGCTGTAAACGGAAAATGAGTGCCTTGAGGAGTAATAATAAATACCTTAATGCCATTACCATATGAATTAACAGCTCAATTAAATACCACGCCCTAACGGGAACCAGGTTCTGGCCCTTCTTCAAGTAATGGTTCATCACAATCTTTCATCTTCAAATATAAAATCTCTTCGTCAGGAAAATCATACTGCACTGACTGATAATCTTCAATAGGTTGGTGAGCCAAATGGTAGGCAAAGACAATATCTTTAATAGCTTTCCGAGATCGGTATTCGATATCATGCTCTGATAACAACATCTGCCAATGGGAAATCCTCCCAATTAAAGCAGGCTTCTCAAAAATATACTTGATTGGATCCATTTTGGATATCAACCAAGTAGTATAATTCAACATATACCGGCGCAGACGCTTAGCAGCCCAAGCCAATATGCAACATATCTTCTCAATCATAGAATACCGAGTCTCATAGTTGGTGAACTTCTTACTGAGGTAGTAAAATGCATATTCTTTCTTCCCAGATTCATCTTGTTGACCAAGAACACAACCCATACTCTCTTCCAGCATGGTCAAATACATGATCAATAGTCTTCTTTCAATAGGTGGGGACAAAATCAGAGGCTCAAGTAGATATTCCTTGATACTGTCAAATGCTTTCTGGCAATCCTCAGTCCAATCACAAGACTTATCTTTCTACAGAAGCTTGAATATAAGCGCACATGTAGCAGTTATATGCGATATAAATCTTGAGATCTAGTTCAAGCGGCCGAGAAAACCTCTGGCTTGCTTCTAAATTTTGAGCGCATGCATATCTTATATTGCTTTGACCTTGGCAGAATAAACTTCAATACCCTTCTCACTGACAATGAAGCCCAACAACTTACCAGAACAAACACCAAAAGTACACTTATTGGGATTCAAGCGGAGTTTATACTTTCTCAAACGCTGGAATAACTTCAACAAATGCTCAACATGTTCTTCTTCATCACTTGGCTTAGCACTCATGTCATTAACATAGAATTCAATCTCTTTATGCATCATATCATGAAAAAAGAGTGGTCATAGCTCTCTGGTATGTTACACCAACATTCTTTAAACCGACAGGCATCACTCAATAATAAAATGTTCCCCAAGGCATAATGAATGTGGTCTTCTCCATATCTTCGGTTGCCATCTTAATCTGATTATAACCGAAAAATCCGTTCATAAACGAAAAGACTTTGAATTTAGCTGTATTGTCTGCCAACATATCAATGTGTGGCAGAGGAAAATCATCTTTTGGTCTAGATTTATTCAAATCTATGTAATCAACACACATACATGCTTTTCCATCTTTCTTAGGAACATGCACAATATTGGCCACCCACTGCAGATACTCGGAGGTAACAAGGAAACCAACATCAATCTGCTTCTACACTTCCTCCTTAATCTTCAGTGCCATATCAGGATGAGTTATTCTCAACTTCTGCTTGACCGACGGGCATTCTGGCTTCAATGGCAATCTATGCTCCACAATATCAGAATCCAAACCAGGCATATCTTGATAGGACCAAGCAAACACATCAGAATATTCATGAAGAGGATCAATCAACCCCTTCTTAGCTTTTGGACACAATTGAGACTCAATCTTGACTTTCTTCACATCATCATCGGAACCTAAGTTGACTAATTCAATCTGTTCTTCAAATGGCTGAATGGTTTTTTCCTCGTGCTCAAGCAAATTGGATAACTCATCAGATACTTCTTCATCATCATTCTCTTCCTCAACTTCAAACACAGGGAAATCAAAGTTTGGAGAGGGAGTAGGATCATTATATTCAATGGGTTTGAGAACCAACCTGCATAATGATTTGATATTTTGATTTTAGAGAAGTGGAGTGAGAACAAATATTATGCAGATGGAAAGATTATTATTTATTTATGTTTTTTTGTGATTACCATTTTGAGAAAAAGTATAAAAATAAAAACAAACATCATAGATGTGGATGAATAAAATTGTATTTTATTGATGATAATAAGGAAAATGCCCAACAGTGTTTCACTTCTCCCTTAGGCATAAGAGAAGGATTTTTCTTAAAATAATAAAAACAAATTACTTTGAACGGTGCATAACAAAAGGAACATCAACAACAACCCAGTTGTTGCAAGTCTGGCAGTGGTTTACAAAGTTGGCACAAACTTCATCTTCATCATTGTCTTCAATAATGACAGCTGAGTGTTGATCATCCTTGTGAATGAATCCTCCACTGCAGAAAACTGGTTGTATAGCCTTGACATTGGCGTTGAATGACCTTTGCTGAAATCCAAGCCCAACCCTGTTCTTGTTTTTAATGACTTCCATAACGCGACCCCATTTGTCGGTGCTACCAGCTTGAACAACCTCTTTGGAATCCTTTAGAGAAGACATGGGTGCCCTAGTCTTCTTCAATTCATCAGCAATATACAAAGCTTGAAACGGTGTTCCAACCTCTTTGCCAGCATCTACATAAGTAAAGGATGACAAGTGGCTTACCAATAATGCTTTTTCACCACCAACAATGACAAACTTACTATTCTTCACAAATTTCAACTTCTGGTGCAGAGTAGATGTCACAGTGCCAGCTTCATGGATCCAAGGTCTTCCCAACAAGAAGTTGTAGGCGGGGTGAATATCCATTACTTGAAAAGTAATTTGAAAATCACTCGGACCTATCTTAACCGGAAGGTCCAGTTCTCCAACACATTGGCCAGAGCGTCCTCTTTGCAGTTCATTGAAATGTTAAGCGCCAAATTATGATTCCTACCTTACTCAGGAAGTTTTTCATCACAAAAGCTCAAGTTATTACAAGAAGTGATGTTGGAAACAATATGGTCAAACTGATTCACAATAACATCGTGTTCCATGTAAGCTTGTTCCAATATCCTTTGCAAAGCTTCCCTGTGTGCCTCAGAATTCATCAATAATGACAACACATGAATTTTTGACGGTGTTTGAAGCAGCTGCTTCACAATGTTGAATTCACTTCTCTTAATCAGGCGCAATGCCTCATCATCATCATCATTAGCCTTCAACTTGCTGAATTCACTAGACTGACACGTTGGAGCACTAATCAGAAAAACTATAGGAATATCTGTCTTCTTACCTACTGACACATCTTCCACAACTTTAGGAAATACCGGGCTGAACACATAACCACTACGGGTCACCTTCACTACATCTGCGATATTCACCATTGAATTTGCAACTGGAAGAGTAACCTCTTGACCGTTCTCAATCATGGTGGCATTATACTTGTATGGCACAACTTTATCGGATGAATAAGGGACAAGGCCCACTAACCATATAACCAACGGTGATACCGATCTATTTTCCTTCTTGCTGCTGCTATCAAATTGAATGACTACTCGCTCAGGGGTTTTGAATACCGACACAATGACATTCACATCAACTCCCATATACCTCGACTGTTAAACCTGAATAACATTGCTATCCATCAACCTTTGAATACCCCTCTTAATAATTATACACCCTCGAGGGTTATGAAGCTAACGAAAATATACCCGAACGTATCGCACGCTCGAACATACAACAATGTCGCCATCAAACTTTATTTATTCCCAAAGGAAAGGGAAAACACTAATAAAACCCGGGGGAAAGAGATATGTTGGACAAGAAAGTCGGTTATGCAAGGGAAAGGTATTAACACCCCTAACATCCATGGTACTCCATGGGAACCATTTTTATGGTTCTCGCTCAAATAGGTGTGATATCTAAGGATTATGATCGTGACTTAGTAAGTCTATGGGAATCGTGACTGCAAATACACAGTCGTATCGCGTAGTTTTAAAGATTATTCGACCCAAAGGACTAATAATCGAACGTACAATTATCTAATGTTACTATGTAAATCTAAGGGTGCGGATCTTTCTAAGAGTGAAGGGACGAAGAGAAATAACTATAACTAAAACATAATATAAAGATATTTAATAAAGGGATATCGGTATGTAACGCATCAAACTTCGTGGATTCGATAAATAGTTGGTATAATCTTAAAGATCAAAATATTCCTCAGTAGAAATTATTTATAAAAAGGACTTTGTCTCACACTCTCATTTTTATTGACTCTGACCATACTCTTAAACCAGAATGCTTGGCTCTCGCGGTCTCATTATGAATTTAAAAGTAATTTTTGAATATAAATAAAGTCTAATTAATCCTAAAGCGCTCTCGATGTGTTTAGGGTTAATGCCTAGTTTCAGCTATCCGGCTAAAAACTCAAACTCTCGTTCTTATTGACTGTAACCTTTGTTTGCTTTGTACTCTCGTACGAAAAACAGTTTTAAATAAAATAAGAAACTAACACCGGAAAATAATATTTTATAAAAGCCAACATCAATTATTTACGAATCTCGCCGTTTCGACGGTCTTTACATACCGATACCTAGGGGTTTAGCCGGACATGGATCTGGTAACAGACATGATATTCAGATAATTAAGCATACAATAAGGAATAAGTAATTAAAATGGCAATTAAAATAAAACCTGGAATATAAATTGAGAACTTGGAATGAATACTGATTCTTCAAATTAAACAATGCCAACATGCTTTGGCAATCGAGAACACCATTACAATCAAATTCAGATGCTTAAATAATAATTGCAATAGTCCCCATTATGGATAATCTATTGGTTTTACAAAGTGAGAAACTTCCTAAGAAAAATCTAACAACAGGAATCTGACTGGAAAAATGCACACCTTTTCGTAGAAACTACCCTTCCCATATATACTCCCCACTCTTCTTAAATGTAGCATTGTATATCTACTAGTGGGGAGTGGTTGGTTGAAAAAGTAAGAGACGGTCGTGGCGAAAAGTGTGGATAAGAATAAGGAAGACCGGGTTGATGGCGGCTGCCACAACCCTAATATGGTCTACGTGGCGGGCACCACATTGTGTGAGATGGGTGCCACCACTTCTTAAATCCTTGTGACGGGCGCCACACTGTGTGAGGTAGGCACCACCACTTCCTAAATCCTTGTGGCGGGCGCCATGCATCCAAGTGGTGGGCTCCACCATTCATTTGGTGTGGTGGGCGCCATGCTTTCATGTGTGGTGTGTAACACCCTTCTAAAATACCCCAAAAGTTTAATTAAAATAACAACGTATATCAATCAGAGTAAATATGCAATTAAGGGTGTCACACAATTACTTCACACCATTCACCATGATAACTGTCATGCTCTTTTATTAATTCAAAACATAAAGCATTTGCACAATACGCAGCGGATAGAGATTAAATCAATCATGCAAAACATGTAGCATATTACATGTAAACTGGTTCACAACCAACAATAAAACATTTAAAACATCCCATCCCGATGTTACATCTACCAGAGCATGACCCACTAAGGAACTACACTAGACTTCAAGCACTAGCTCCTACTCAATCACTGCTCGTTACCTGAAAAATAGTTGTAAGGGTGAGTTCCTCAATCGATATAATAAGCATTATAAAATATCATGCAATGTTAAGTAATTTAACACATTTCATCACCCTAATCATAACACACATTCAGTAACGGCACATCAACTCAAACATCATACTCAACACCAACATAAAGCACACGTATAATCTCAATTCATACTCAACACCAACACAAAACACACGTATAATATTGGAATACATCCATTCATATTATACGCCATACATACATTATGCAATGAGACTCCATGCATGCGGTACCGACTATTCGTGAACATATAGTTCAACTTCACCGACCAAATCCAGGTACGGCTACCAAGCTCACTAGTCCCACTCATTTGAGACCTAGTGACTCACATCACTAATTCCTCACCATGGGAATTAGCTACCACCCCAAGGGCCATGCTATGCACGCTAATCACCTAGCATGCAAACATCAACAACAGTCCAAAATGACTAACATCACTAATTCCTCACCATGGGAATTAGCTACCACCATAAAGGCCACATTATGCTATGCCAAATCACCTAGCATGCAACATCAACAACAATCCACAATGGACATATGCTCACACTCTAAGCCATAAAACAGTCCATCCACAATTACATACATAATATATACATTCACAACATTATGCATATTTCCACACATCATCAGCATATTTATCACATAATCATATTATGTCATGCCAAATAATTCAGTCACAGTATTAGCACACTCTACTAATACCTATCCTACTCAAAATAACGGGAAATAATCCCTACTATATCACACACCGATATAGGCTAATCACCAATTATGTTCACAACATTAAAATATCAATTTTTCCAATTTCCAACAGTGTTAACCGGTTAACGCCCTGGGTTAACCGGTTAACGCAGCACAGAACACGCTTTCTGGAAAAATTCAACAGTGTTAACCGGTTAACGCCCTGGGTTAACCGGTTAACGCAAACAGAACAGCAATTTTCACAAATCACAACAGTGTTAACCGGTTAACGCAAGCAAAACAGCAATACTTCACAATTCCTAACAGTGTTAACCGGTTAACACCCTGGGTTAACCGGTTAACGCAAGACAGAAAGCTGTTCCTGCGCTAACACGAAGCAGAATGCAGAATTCTCCGTATTTTCCGCCGTTGGAGGACTTCCAGACCTCCGATTCCGATTCCGTAAAAAGCTATACGTTCGGGAAATCACAACTCACACAAATACAGATTCAATTACAACTTTAACACAACTTATCCAACACAATTTTTCAGCATTCAACATCCCAATTAGGGTCAAATCAACGGTTCATCACTACCCATTACATGTTAACCCATAATACCCATTAAACGACGATAAACCCCCCTTACCTGAGTTAATCCGGCGGATCTTTAAGCTTCAAGCTTTTCTCTTCTCCAACCTTCTTCCTCTTGCTCTGTCTCTTTGCCCTTTTCCTCTTTTCAGCCGCTTCTCTGCTTTTCACGTGAAACCCTTTCTTTACCAAATGGGACTCTTTTTCTTATTTCCAACTTATATATATTTTCCAATAATTATTATTCCAATAATAATAATAATAATCCAATAATTCCAATTATTTAATTAAATTAATAAATATAATATTAATTTAAATTAAATAATTATCTTATTTTTATCGGGGTGTTACAACTCTCCCTCACTAAAAGAGTTTTCGTCCTCGAAAACATACCTCAAGCGAATAACTCCGGATAAGACTCCTTCATCTGACTCTCAAGTTCCCAAGTCACATTGCCACCTGCTGGTCCTCCCCAAGCTACCTTTACCAAAGCAATCTCTTTACCCCGCAACTGCTTCAACTCTCGATCCTCGATCCTCATAGGTGATGTTTCAACAGTCAGGTTATCTCTCACCTGTACATCATCTATTTGGACTACATGCGACGGATCAGGAATGTACCTCCTCAACTGAGACACATGAAAAACCTCATGCAAATTCGCAAGTGACGGCGGTAAAGCGATACGATAGGCTACCTCCCCTATCCTCTCCAAAATCTGATAAGGACCAATAAATCGAGGTGTCAACTTCTTCGACTTCAAAGCTCGACCAACCCCAGTTATCGGAGTAACACGAAGAAACACATGATCTCCCTCTTGAAACTCAAGTGACTTCCTCCTCTTGTCGTGATAACTCTTCTGACGACTCTGAGCAATTCTCATCTTCTCCTGAATCATCTTAATCTTTTCCGTAGTTTGTTGAACAATCTCCGGTCCAACTACAACACTCTCACCGGACTCATACCAACATAAAGGTGTCCGACATCTCCTACCATACAAAGCTTCAAACGGTGCCATACCAATGCTCGAATGAAAACTATTGTTGTAGGTAAACTCAATCAAAGGCAAATAACAATCCCAAGCACCTCCCTTTTCCAAAACACAAGCCCTCAAAAGATCTTCCAATGACTGAATCGTCCTCTCAGTCTGACCATCAGTCTGCGGATGATATGCAGAACTCAATCTCAGCTTAGTTCCCAAAGCCCTCTGCAAACCTTCCTAGAACTTCGATGTAAATCTAGGATCTCTGTCTGAAACAATACTCGACGGGATACCGTGCAAACTTACAATCTTCTCAATATACAACTCGGCTAATCTCTCTAACGGATAATCCATTCTGATCGGAATGAAATGAGCCGATTTTGTCAATCTGTCGACAATCACCCAAATAGCTTCAAAATTCTTAATTGTCCTCGGTAAACCAGAAACTTTTCATTCCCGGCCACCAAAATAACTTTTTCAAATCATGATACATCTTCGTAGCCCCAGGATGAATACTCAGGCCACTACGATGTCCTTCCTCAAGAATACTCTTCTTAAGCTCGGTAACATCCGGAATACACACCCGATTACCAAATTTCAAAACACCATTCTCATCAACTCTGAATTCACCACCTTGACCTTGATTCACTAGAGTCAACTTATCAACCAAAAGCACATCGGATTTCTGACCCTCTCTAATCTCATCCAGAATACCACTCGTTAACTTCAACATTCCCAATTTAACACTATTGTGAGTACTCTCACACACCAAACTCAAGTCTCTAAACTGCTCAATTAAATCCAATTCCTTAACCATTAACATAGACATATGCAATGATTTCCGACTCAATGCATCAGCCACTACGTTTGCTCTACCCGGATGGTAATTCAAACCAAAGTCATAATCCTTCAGAAACTCTAACCATCTCCTCTGTCTCATATTCAGCTCTTTCTGATCAAACAAATACTTTAAACTTTTATGGTCACTGAAAACCTCAAATCTTGACCCATACAAGTAATGCCTCCACAACTTCAGAACAAAAACCACAGCTGCCAACTCTAAATCGTGTGTCGGATAGTTCCTCTCATGAACCCTCAGCTGTCTCGAAGCATAAGCTATAACCTGCTTATTCTGCATCAACACACCACCCAAGCCCAACAATGACGCATCACAGAAAACCTCAAATAGTCCTGACGGACTCGGTAATATCAGAATAGGAGCAGTAGTTAACCTTCTCTTTAACTCTTGGAAACCTTCTTCACATTTTGAGTCCCAAACAAACGCTTGCCCCTTTCTAGTCAACATCGTCAACGGTAACGCCAACTTAGAAAATCCCTCAATGAACTTCCTATAATAACCAGCCAAACCAAGGAAACTTCGAATCTCAGCAACAGACTTCGGAGCTTCCCACTGAGATACCGCTTCTATCTTAGAAGGATCAACAGCAACACCACCTCTTGAAATCACATGACCAAGAAAACTAACTTCTTCTAACCAACAACACTGGTGCACCCCACGGTGACACACTCGGACGAATAAATTTCTTATCCAACAGATCTTCCAACCGACTCTTCAATTCAGTTAACTCAACAGCAGACATACGGTACGGAGCCATCGACATCGGCCTAGTACCAGGTACCAAATCAATCGAGAACTCAACTTCACGCTCTGGCGGTAATTCATTCACTTCTTCAGGAAACACATCAGGAAAATCACATACCACAGCTAGATCGCAAATCACCAGTTTATCTTTAGCCTCCAAAGTCGCTAACAGCATAAACAACTCTGCCCCATCTGCTACTGCCTCATTCACCTGCCTTGCTGATAGAAACAAACTCTTTCCTTCCTCAATCTCAGGAAAGATCACAGTCTTATCAAAACAGTTGATATAGACTCGGTTAAACACCAACCAGTTCATACCCAGAATAACATCAATCTGCACAAGTGGAAGACACACTAGGTCCATCCCAAAGTCTCTACCAAAAATACTCAAAGGACAATTTAAACAAACTGAAGTAGTAGTCACTGAACCCTTCGCAGGAGTATCAATCACCATACTTCCATGCATCTCAGAGATCTCTAATTTAAGTTTCACAGCACAATCCAAAGATATAAAGGAATGAGTCGCACCTGTGTCAATAATAGCTACAAGAGGAAAGCCATTAATATAACACGTACCTCAGATCAAACGATCATCTGCATAAGTCTCAGAACCCGGTAAAGCAAAGACCTTGCCTCCCGACTGATTCTCTTTCTTCGGCTTAGGACACTGTGGACTGATATGACCCACCTCTCCACAGTTGAAACAAGTCACAGTCTTCAACCGGCACTCTGCAGCCAAGTGACCACCTTTTCCACATTTGAAACACTTCCTCGCAGCACTGGTACACTCATGGACATGATGTCCAGCCTGACCACATCTGTAACACTTAGCAGGGGCACTAGAGTCTCCCCCACTAGGCCTCTTCATCCCACTCTGTCTCTGAAAACCTTTGCCAACTGCATACGGTTTTCCATGGTCATTCTGATTCTTGCCTTTCCTATCAACCCTCTGCTGATAGCTTCCCGGTCTGGCCTTGGTATCCTGTTCAAACATTCTGCAACAGTCGACCAAATTAGAAAACACTCTAATCCGCTGATACCCAATAGCCTGCTTGATCTCGGGACGTAACCCGTTCTCAAACCTCACGCATTTTGAAAATTCTCCAGTAGCCTCATCATAGGGAGTGTAATACTTCGACAGCTCTGTGAACTTAGCAGCATACTCAGTAACAGACCGGTTGCCTTGCTTCAATTCTAAGAACTCTATCTCTCTCCTTCCTCTGACATCCTCTGGAAGGTACTTCCTCAGAAATCTCTCTCTGAACACCGCCCAAGTGACCTCAGCACTCCCGGCAGCTTCCAACTCAGTGCGGGTAGCAACCCACCAATCATCTGCTTCCTCTGACAGCATATGCGTACCGAACCTGACCTTCTGGTTATCGGCACACTCAGTCACTCGGAAGATCCTCTCGATCTCCTTCAACCACTTCTGAGCACCATCTGGATCGTATGCTCCCTTGAACATTGGAGGATTGTTCTTCTGGAACTCACTCAGTTGACGAGCAGCTCCCATTCCCACAACATTCGGATTCCCTCCAAGTACTCCAGCTAGCATACCCAGAGCCTCAGCAATCGCAGCATCGTCTCTACTTCTTCCAGCCATCTCTATTCTGAGAACCCAACAAGATAAAACAATAAGTACTGATAGGGTTATACAACACCTATCCCGTACAGGGGAAACAGAATAATTACGACTCGACTCGACCGACTATGCTCTGATACCACTAATGTAACACCCTTCTAAAATACCCCAAAAGTTTAATTAAAATAACAACGTATATCAATCAGAGTAAATATGCAATTAAGGGTGTCACACAATTACTTCACACCATTCACCATGATAACTGTCATGCTCTTTTATTAATTCAAAACATAAAGCATTTGCACAATACGCAGCGGATAGAGATTAAATCAATCATGCAAAACATGTAGCATATTACATGTAAACTGGTTCACAACCAACAATAAAACATTTAAAACATCCCATCCCGATGTTACATCTACCAGAGCATGACCCACTAAGGAACTACACTAGACTTCAAGCACTAGCTCCTACTCAATCACTGCTCGTTACCTGAAAAATAGTTGTAAGGGTGAGTTCCTCAATCGATATAAATAAGCATTATAAAATATCATGCAATGTTAAGTAATTTAACACATTTCATCACCCTAATCATAACACACATTCAGTAACGGCACATCAACTCAAACATCATACTCAACACCAACATAAAGCACACGTATAATCTCAATTCATACTCAACACCAACACAAAACACACGTATAATATTGGAATACATCCATTCATATTATACGCCATACATACATTATGCAATGAGACTCCATGCATGCGGTACCGACTATTCGTGAACATATAGTTCAACTTCACCGACCAAATCCAGGTACGGCTACCAAGCTCACTAGTCCCACTCATTTGAGACCTAGTGACTCACATCACTAATTCCTCACCATGGGAATTAGCTACCACCCCAAGGGCCATGCTATGCACGCTAATCACCTAGCATGCAAACATCAACAACAGTCCAAAATGACTAACATCACTAATTCCTCACCATGGGAATTAGCTACCACCATAAAGGCCACATTATGCTATGCCAAATCACCTAGCATGCAACATCAACAACAATCCACAATGGACATATGCTCACACTCTAAGCCATAAAACAGTCCATCCACAATTACATACATAATATATACATTCACAACATTATGCATATTTCCACACATCATCAGCATATTTATCACATAATCATATTATGTCATGCCAAATAATTCAGTCACAGTATTAGCACACTCTACTAATACCTATCCTACTCAAAACAACGGGAAATAATCCCTACTATATCACACACCGATATAGGCTAATCACCAATTATGTTCACAACATTAAAATATCAAATTTTCCAATTTCCAATAGTGTTAACCGGTTAACGCCTTGGGTTAACCGGTTAACGCAGCACAGAACACGCTTTCTGGAAAAATTCAACAGTGTTAACCGGTTAACGCCCTGGGTTAACCGGTTAACGCAAACAGAACAGCAATTTTCACAAATCACAACAGTGTTAACCGGTTAACGCCCTGGGTTAACCGGTTAACGCAAGCAAAACAGCAATACTTCACAATTCCTAACAGTGTTAACCGGTTAACACCCTGGGTTAACCAGTTAACGCAAGACAGAAAGCTGTTCCTGCGCTAACACGAAGCAGAATGCAGAATTCTCCGTATTTTCCGCCGTTGGAGGACTTCCGAACCTCCGATTCCGATTCCGTAAAAAGCTATACGTTCGGGAAATCACAACTCACACAAATACAGATTCAATTACAGCTTTAACACAACTTATCCAACACAATTTTTCAGCATTCAACATCCCAATTAGGGTCAAATCAACGGTTCATCACTACCCATTACATGTTAACCCATAATACCCATTAAACGACGATAAACCCCCCTTACCTGAGTTAATCCGGCGGATCTTTAAGCTTCAAGCTTTTCTCTTCTCCAACCTTCTTCCTCTTGCTCTGTCTCTTTGCCCTTTTCCTCTTTTCAGCCGCTTCTCTGCTTTTCACGTGAAACCCTTTCTTTACCAAATGGGACTCTTTTTCTTATTTCCAACTTATATATATTTTCCAATAATTATTATTCCAATAATAATAATAATAATAATCCAATAATTCCAATTATTTAATTAAATTAAAAATATAATATTAATTTAAATTAAATAATTATCTTATTTTTATCGGGGTGTTACATGGTGGGCCCTCCATTCTTATTTTTCTCTATTTTCTTCTCTTTTTCTTTCATTTTTGCTATTTTCCTCTTTGCTTGCCTATACATCTCTTATTCGATAAATACCTGAAATAAACATAAATTACTGCGTACTACTAAGTGTTAATCAAGTAAAAAGCAATGCATATTAAGTCAAATATATGATACGTTTTCGCGTTATCAAACTCCCTCATACTTAAACCTTTTCTTGTCCTTAAGCAAATGCCGCGTACATGAATAAAAAGTTTTGTTAAATCTTTACAGCATACAGTATCAAGACTCGTGAAAGACACGGTTGCATTTGGATACTCATTCCAGTCTATAAACTCTACTTTGGTCAGAAGTTGCATCAACGTGTACTAACTTCCACACTAAGGGTATCGTTGGAACACATAGTCACAATAGTGCAACCATAAGCCTCCCTCCTATACAAACCAATATGGATCATGTCATAATGCCTAAGTCTACCTTACCAATCCTTCTTTTTATCCTTTTTCATTCTGGCGCAATCACATTAAGCCCGTTATCCTTTCACATTCATAGCAAGATAATTTGTTAGTGACTATGATCTCATCATTATTTCTTTCTTTTCTTACACTTTGGCTCAAATGCAGCTAAAGATGGTTATACCGTTGGGTTAAATGACCGGGTGAGGGTCACCTAACTTAGAAGGAACAACATTTTTCATAAATTTTGTCAATCTTTTTCTCTTTTAAGCCTGAGATCATACACTTGTTTGCATCGACTTCTTGCGTAGTCTGTGCTTAGGATGGTGCTGACTACTAAATAAACTATTTAAGGAATATTAAAGGATAGAATTTAAGGATATGGCATGACAAGTACTCAAATCTTTCTTATAATTGGGAGATTTAAGGTGTTAAAACGATACCGATCTTGTAAAGTTTTTCCAAATCTCTATAATTCAACCTCAGTTTTATTTATAGGTTAGAATTTTCAAAAGATGTATTGTATTTCTAAGTCTAGATTTTTGCAAAAAAAAAATTGTATGGCTTAAGCAAATGGGAGGATTAGTAAATAACGGAAACCACACATAAAGACTCGACATCACATTGATATTTGACTCGACTGACACTTAACAAAAATAAAATAACAAAAGGAAATACAAATAATTTAAATCTACCTAGAGAGTGATAAATAAAAGCGGTAAAACTTCCTCCCCCATACTTAAACCGTGCATTGTCCGCAATGCAATGACATAAGATAGTAAAGAAAGGTAGAACCTGGGTAGCATGCTACTGGCGCCTTCTTCCACGTGTTCGTGCACGTCCACCATTTCCAGGTTGGTGAGGTGGCGCATAGTCTTGCAGATCTTCCACACGCACTGTCAATGCTTCCATTTTATCGATCAAGTCAGACATGTTCTGTTCGGTTCTGAAAGAGTAGTCATGTTGGTCATGCTGCATCTAGCGAAGGATTTGCAACATTTCTGTTTGTTGAGCTTCCATGTTTTGGATTTGTTGGTCGCGCTAAGCATCTAATTCGTTATGCCGCAGCAGTTCAGCATAGATCTCATCAAGAGTGGAAAATGCCATATTTCTTCTTCTAGGTCTTTGGCTGGATGATGTACTTGTAACATTTTCAGAAGCCATGTGTGGTATGTGGGTGTGTGTCAGTAGTGGGAGCAGCCTGCTCCTGAATATAATCCTCGTCGGTGTCCCCGCCAGCTGCTACATTCTCAGGAATGTCGCGGGGACTTGGTCAGGTACCAGGTCATGTATATAGCGATAATTTTCCTGGTTACGCACATCTGTGCGAGTTTGGTTTGGGAGGATGAGATCCTGTAAAACATTATTTGCAATTATTAGGTTAAACTTACCATCTCGCATTCGTTTTACCAATTTTATGCTCCTCACCATGTCAATGTCAATGGTATGAGGTAGGAGCGGAGTTAGCCGGGAGAATTTTTCTTCGAGTTATAGGACTCGGGCTATTGAGGTTATTAAACCTCTAAAAATAATTGGCCCTCTCTTCACGTTGACAATGGCCTGCATGTGAGAGAACATAAAAGGGACGGTATTTACCTTTTGTGGCAGAAAATTGGCGAAAAAATAAAATAGTTCTTTTTCGTTCACCTTGTGAGAGTTGGCTTGGAAAAAATGGTGCATGCTAATATTTGGCGGAAATAAGGAGTATCCGGATTATGAATCAAAGTGGCTCTGTTTCCCTCAAAACTGTGGGTTACTGACCTGTTATTGCCCTCCAAAATGGTTGAAAGGCATGCTGCCAACCTTCAGTATTTGGGACCTCACTTACTAAGCCATTCCCATGGGGGAATTGTAGCAAGTCCGCTAGTTGGGCAAAGGTAAAAGCACATTCTATATTGAACAAGCGAAATTGGGCAGTCCTACTGGAATAGTTTGTGTTGGGTGCGGGACTAAAAGTTAGCGAACTAGGGAATTCTAGTGTTAATTGGGCATATTGGGTCTTTAAAAGATAGGAAATAATTTAAACTTAAAGTATTTAGCATATGATTAACACTATAAATAATTCCTAAGGCTATTAAGCAGGGTTCACCGGCGTACCTTGTTGATTCGATTTCTCTTGCGCTTAAAGTCGTGTAAATTTCTTCCTACAATTTACCTGGTTTGCCGTTTCTGAAAAATACTTCGTATTCTCTCATTTGTGCCATGACTGAAGTTTGCACTACTCGTGTAATGTAGTAAGAATGTTACAAGAAAGAGGAGAACTACGTTTATGAGAGGTGTGTTTTTGTGAGGTTATATTGGTGGTTTATATAGGGGTGATGGTGGTTGGAAATTAATTAATGAAATAAATTTCATTGAATGGAGTTCAATGCCTCGGTCAAAGAATTTGAAAGTGGCTGAAAAAACTTTATTACAATATCTAGCATGCAAAGGACAAGGCAATTAAGGAATTGATGGCACAATAACACAACAGCGTGAGCGTTGGGATTAATGTAGTGGCTGGCGCCACTTTGTGTGTGTGGTGGGCGCCACAGTGTGCACATGGGCGCCACAGCCTGTGTGTGGCAGGCGCCACATGCAGTGTTGTGTGTTCCCATGTATTCCCTTTTTGACCCACATATTTTTCTTTGACCACAACTTTTGCATGTGAAATTAATTTGATCGGTATTTAATAGTTATTATATAATTAGGTGAAAGAAAAATAAGATACATAGAAGTGGGAATTAAGGATTAAATAGGATATGGTAAAATGAAATTAAAACATAAAATCGAAAAAGAAAAGAATGAGGTAGATAGGAAAGAATAATATAATTCGTTTGTGAAATAATTAAAAATTCCTAATGTGTAAAAAAAATAACAAGAAAAACCAAACATGAAAATAAAATCTAAAATCAATGTCAGTAAACCGGTAATAATCATATAAATTAGCCATTACGGAGACTGCTGGCAGGAGGAGCAAATGAGTAGAAGTGCTAGTAAATATGATCCATGTTCTCTGTCACTACATCCATAAAGCCATGGAAGTCTACACGCAAAGTGCTCAACTCGCTTCTCAGGTTGGCGATGTCGATCTGGACAACTTCGATGATAGCAACATGATCGGTAGGGGGTGCAACAGGTATAGCAGGGACGTGTGATTCAGCGTCAGAGAGAAAGGTATCGTAGTGGTCATAGATTTGGGGCGTCTCTGGAAGAGAAGGTGGTGCATCTGGTGGTCCATCCCAATCATAGAGCCAATTGTTCCTATCATGTACACTCGTCATATGGTCTGACAGGGAAAACATGTGTACTACTTGGTGGTTAATTAGAAATTCAAACACATCCAGACCTAGGTTCCTAATGATACCAGTGTTGAAACAGAATTGGATGCTCATTGGTCGTATAAGTTTGATAAGTGGATGTTTTAGTCCAATGGCATTTGCGATCATGGTCACTAAGCCCCCTACTAAGATTGGTCCATGGTTATCTTGCACTATACGGTCTAAGTTAGCTATCATAAATGTAGCGGCATTAACAGGACGGGCATGTGATGCACAATACATTATAAAGAGCTCGTCTTTGGACACAAAGTTTATGTTTTGTTCCTTTCCAAATAGGGTATGAGCTAGGATCTTATGAAAGTAATGAATGGCAGGGTTGTGGATGTTTTTAGAATGCATAAGATCTGGATCGGGATGGTTGTTTCCTGTAATGCTAACCCAAAATTAATCTAGTTCAAGGTCTGTAAGTCGGTCTTCCTGGGTGATGGTAAAGGTATCAGGACCATTAGGGCATCCTAGGAGTTTGTCTATTTCTCTATGATTGTAGCGATACTCAATATCGAACATCCTAAAGGTGATGAGGCCTTTGTTAAATATGATACCATGGTTTGGAAAGTAAACCAGAGAGCTTAGGAATTCTAAGGTTAGCCTACAGTAGGAACTAAATTTTCTTTTGATAGCAAAGGTATCCCAGCCAATTTAGTTAATTAGGAACATAATACTGTCTCTAATACCTAACTTGGTCATGGTACGCCCATCGGGGTATATGGTTAGTTCCATTTCTCTCCGAGCCAGGGCCTCAAAGCGTCTCCTTTGACCTCCTCCTCTGAAGACTATGTTCATGTAATCTACTTGTTGCATCGTCATGGTCGGTAGCTAGATAAATTTAAGTAGATAATATCATTCAGTTAGTAATAGTTAACAGTAAAGAAAAATACTGATTGACTTTATGAAAAATAAGAAAGAAAAAATGGATAGATAAAAAAATGACATTAATAAAACAGGAAATATTCGCTATGTTTTACGTCGATAGCGCGGAGACTCAGGAGTGTAAGTACTCACAGTGGTTCTTTCGAGGATGAATCCTCGGTAATACTTTTAATTATCCTCGATTTCCACGACCACTTATCAAGCCATCTCTCATATCCATCACCTTTTATTCTTTTTCTTCTATGAGGTAGTTTATCCTTATGAACTTGTGGTGGTGGTTCTGGATCTATCCCGAGAGCTAGCTTTTCAGGTTTGGGTTCAATTTTTTCATCCACCACTTCAAAGTCTAACTTCCCCCTTTTAATACTAATGAGTTCCCTAGTTTCACGATCTTCTAATTTTCTCTTCTTATTCAGGATCTCAAATAAAGGTGCATTGGTGTGGATATTTTCCAATAGCTCCTCATACCTTTCAGATTTGGGGTCTACCTTAACTTCCACAGACCTTTGTGGGAAAGGAATTGGTGATTTATAGGGAGGAGGAACAACACATAATGCTTCCTTCTCTACCTCTTAGACAACCTCCCTTTCGGGTGGTGTCGGTGGATCTTTCTCAATCTCTACTCTTTTCTCACCTGAACCCTCCTCATTATCACTCTCCTTAGGATTTTCGATAGATTTTTCACTGGTGATTATTACAACATCCGCATGTTTCTCAGGGAATGGTCCTAGAGGTATCTGTGCAAGCAGGGAGATTTGAGTCTCCAATTCCTCGTTGTGAGTGACGAGGGACTCGACCACAGTGTTCAGTTGCCTAAGGGTTTCATTGGTATAGAGACTTTGTTTTCTAAATTCTTCATTCTGAAGAGTTTGTGTAACCACAAAGCATTTCA
Source organism: Lathyrus oleraceus (assembly GCF_024323335.1). Lineage (NCBI taxonomy): Eukaryota > Viridiplantae > Streptophyta > Magnoliopsida > Fabales > Fabaceae > Lathyrus > Lathyrus oleraceus. The sequence continues at coordinate 16,107,860 of NC_066581.1, forward strand.
TCATAGATTTTGTCCTAGAGTGAGTTTGCGTCGTAATGAAATCCTCAATTATTATTTCCAAGTCGGATTTATAGGAATCTTGCGATTCCTCAAAATAATGGGAGTGATAATCATAGAGAAAATTTGGGGGATACATAGTAATAGAGAAAAGAGTGCCTTAGTCTATACTGGGCAACACTAGAGTTCCGATATCGACCAAATTAGTTCCCGGCAACGGCGCCAAAAACTTGATCGCGACTTAGTAAGTCTATGGGAATCGTGACTACAAGTGCACAGTTTTATCGTGTAGTTTTAAAGATTATCGAACCCAAAGGACTAATAATCGAATGTATTGTTATTTAATGTCACTATGTAAATCTAAGCATGGGGATCTTTCTAAGAGTGGAGGGACAAATAAAAATAACTATAACTAAAACAGAATATAAAGATATTTAATAAAGGGATATCAGTATGTAACACATCAAACTTCGGGGATTCGATAGTTAGTTGGTGTAATCTTAAAGATCAAAATATTCTTCAGTAGAAATTATTTATAAAAAGGACTTTGTCTCACACTCTCGTTTTTATTGACTCTGACCATACTCGTAAACCAGAATACTTGGCTCTCGCGGTCTCATTATGAATTTAAAAGTAATTTTTGAATATAAATAAAGTCTAATTAATCCTAAAGCGCTCTCGCTGTGTTTAGGATTAATGCCTAGTTTCAGCTATCCGGTTAAAATCTCAAACTCTCGTTCTTATTGACCGTAACCTTTGTTTGCTTTGTACTCTTATACGAAAAAACAAGAAACTAAAACCGGAAAATAATATTTTATAAAATCCAACACCAATTATTTATGAATCCCGTTGTTTCGACGGTCTTTACATACTGATACCTAGGGGTTTAGTCGGACTTGGATCCGGTAACAGACATGATATTCAGATAATTAAGCATACAATAAGGCATAAGTAATTAAAATGGCAATTAAAATAAAACCTGAAATATAAATCGAGAACTTGGAATGAATATTGATTCTTCAAATTAAATAATGTCGGCACACTTTGGCAATCGAGTACATCGTAACAATCAAATTCAGATGCTTAAACAATAATTGCAATAGTCCCTGATGTGGAGAATCTATTGCTTTTAAAAAGTGGGAAACTACCTAAAAAAAATCTAACAACAAGAATCTGAATGAAAAAATACACACCTTTCCGTAAGAACTACCCTTCCCATATATACTCCCCACTCTCCTTAAATGTAGCATTGGATATCTATTAGCGGGGAGTGGTTGGTTGAAAAAGTAAGAGGCGGTCATGGCGAAAAGTGTGGAGAAGAATAAGGAAGACCGGGTTGATGGCGGCTGCCACAACCCTAATGTGGTCTACGTGGCGGGTGCCACATTGTGTGAGATGGGCGCCACCATTTCTTAAATCCTTGTGGCGGGCGCCACACTATGTAAGGTGGGATCCACCACTTCCTAAAGCCTTGTGGCGGGCGCCACACATCTAAGTGGTGGGCACCACTATTCATTTGGTGTGGTGGGCGCCATGCTTCCATGTATGGTGGGCCCTTCATTCCTATTTTGCTCCATTTTTTTCTCTTTTTCTTTCCTTTTTGCTATTTTCCTCTTTGCTTGCCTATACATCTCTTATTCGATAAATACCTGAAATAAACATAAAATACTATGTAATACTAAGTGTTAATCAAGTAAAAAGCAATGCATATTAAGTCAAATATACGATACATTTTCGCGTTATCAGATTACTCGCAGAAGAATGGGAAAAGGAAAAGAAATAGATAAAGTGCTCAGTGAGGATTGGGGCCCTCATACCTACGTATCCTCATAGTGAAGTGAGGAATTCAGAGCTCCGTAGTTCAAAGAACTAGTGGTGGGAGATGAAAATAATTATGATAGAAGTATGGTCTGATCCAAAGGATAATGTTTTGAACTCCAACAGGGGTGAAAACATGAACCCAAGAGTAAAACTGTCATTAACCAACAATTGAGGGGCCTATGGCATGGTGTCATTGTATTGGAATAACCAAAAAGAAAAGGTTTCTTGTATACGGCTGTAAAGTATGTAAGGAGATGTTCGTCTAAGCAACGAGAGAACTAACAAGACAAACAAATCAGCTCTTAGTTCACAAAGAGGTACAAGATGAAGCACAAAGGTATACTATATTTGGCTCAGAGAATAAGGTATATCACAAGAAGTGAATGAAGGTAGTATATGAATGCACCGTGGAGATGAATGGAGAAATTCCCCAAGGTAGGAGTAATAAATAAGTATGCTAGTGGAGGATTCGAACCATCGTGCCTACGTATTCTCATCGTGTAATGAGAAAATCAGAGCAATCATAGTTCATCCTACTATAACTGAGAACAAAGTAGGATAAATGATAGGATTGCCTATAGGCAAGGCAAATTGCTTAACAAAGCAAGGACGTGACATTAACCAATGATGGTAATCAACCACAAGGACACATGAGATATTGCCAGAGTCTGAAATCCATAGGGCAAGATAGATGAATGTCATAGTCTAAAATAAGTACAAGGCGAGGAATAGATTCCCGAAGTCTGAACTCAAAAGGGTCAAAGGGAATATAATGCCAAAGTTTGAACTTCAAGTCAATGTCAAAGGCTGCCAGAGTCTGAACTCCAGGGGCAAGGTGTATAAGCATGCCATAGTCTGAACTATACAAGGCAAATGAAATGATGTGAATGTGAAAGTCTGAACTCCAAAAGGACAAAAGAGTAAGATGCCAAAGTCTAAATTGTAAGGCAATGAAAGAAGTAGCCAAATTCTGAACTCTACGGGCTGGATGAATGAGAGCCAAAGTCTGAACGGTAAGGCAGAATAATACATCAAAGTTTGTACTATATAGACAAAATCAAGATAGCCAGAGTCTGAACTCAATGGGGCAAGGATGCCAAGATCTGTATCTTATAGGTGAGGAATAAAGCTAGAATCTGAACTCCATATGCTAAAGGGGTTTGCCAAGGTCCGCACCTTGAGGGCAAGAAGCAAAGCTAGAGTCTGAACTCCATGGGCTAAAAGAAGTCACCAAGGTCTTCACCTTAAGGCAAATGATAAAGCCAGAGTCTGAACTCCATGGGCTAAAGGAGGTTGCCAAGGTCTGCACCTTAAGGAAAAGGATAAAGCCAGATTCTAAACTCCATGGGCTAAAGGAGGTTTCCAAGGTCTGCACCTTGAGGGCAAAGGATAAAGCCAGAATCTGAACTCCATGGGCTAAAGGAGGTTACCAAGGTCTACACCTTGAGGGCAAATTATAAAGCAAGAGTCTGAACTCCATGGGCTAAAGGAGGTTGCCAAGGTTTGCACCTTGAGGGCAAGCAACAAAGCATGTCGTAGTCTGAACTGATACACAATGCATGAAGTAACTGATTGAGAAATGGGTATGTGACCCCAAGATCATGATCCCAAGAAATATATGAGCATCCATGAGGAGATTCTGATACCGAATCCAAGAAGAGAGTAATGGTGCTTCACTATCAAAGTGTTGAATGATTGAGGTTTGCTTGAAGGAGAAGACTTGTCAATTGCATAATTCAAATTGCACTAAAGTCTATGAACAAAGGTGAATACCTTGAGCAATTGGGTCATTCTTCCCGTACCCAAGAATATTCTAGACAAGGATATGAATTCTCCACTCTCATCATTCTTGGTTTCTTAAGGCTCATAGTGTGCAACTCAAATCAAAATTAACAAGTTACTGACAGGAGATCTCGCGTGTTGATCTTATTGATGTAGTGTTACTTGTTATAGAAGAAGACTCGACAATCATGTAATTAGAATTGTGCTAAAGTCTATGAATAGATGTGAATACGATGAGCCACAAGCCAAACGCACCGCATCTAAAGATATCCAGAATGAGTGTAGGAAAGCTCCATTCTCATCCCTTCTTTATTGCTTAAGGCTCGTGTCACACACTTTGAATTATGATTGATGGGTTGTTGGTGTACTCTTTATTTTTTTCACTAATGCTTTGTGAAGAGAGACTTGTCAATCGTATGACTCGAATTGTGCTAAAGTCTATGAATAGAGGTGAATACGATGAGCAGAGAAACATTTCGTCTCCGGCCGCGCATCTTTTGGATGTTTGGGTAGGCAGGGACACACAACAAATGCAAGAGATATTCTTTCACGGAATTAAAGGAGGATGGTTGATCACGGCCTCGGAAATCCCTCATCCATATCTGGTGATGATGTTAGAATCGCAGGAAGGAAGATGGTCGGAGTCGGAGTGATAGATTCTTTCACAGAATTAACTTTGTCGACAAACATCACTAACTCATCTTCAGGTTTTTCTATTGTAATGGAAGGGAAATCCGGAATTGATACTGGGATGGATTCGGTGATGAAACTATTGATGTGCCTAGTAGTGTATGAGAGGTTTTCCGAGAGTGTACAATACGACCTCCGACGATAGCAGTAGCAACTACGTTATTCTCTATCCCTTCAAAGCATAAACACTTGAACTCCTCTGATTCTAGCAACATCAACGAAGGATGAGGATGATTCACGGTGTCATCATCAGTAAGAATTGGAACAAAAATCTGATGAATGCACGAGTCGTCAATGATGATGATAAAGGCGATAAGGGGACCACACTATCTTATTCAAGGCAGAAGATTACTGACTCCAAAAGGGGCAAGCGACAGTTCACCATACAATTGACACTTTTTTCATAATCTTGGAAAATAGACAAACCGTATCGAGAGTTGGGAAACCACAATGCATATCAAAGCTAGAGCAAATGTGACTTTATTGTAGGTACATTAATATTATGGCAAATGGACCTTATACATAAGAAAATACTAGTTAAGTTAATATATGAAAATTATATGACTTGTTAATTATTTCAAGCTTGAACTAAACATGAATGTGTTGATGGGGAAATTAGAAGTACCAATATTGTTGCCACGGGTTGCATTTCCAAATTATCTAAGGTCGTTTCTATACATTGGTAACAGTGCTCTCAAGCAAAGAAATACAGCTCTTTCCCGAGACAAAATTCTAAAGATGGCATTTTGAGTTGCTCTCAGTTTTCCAAAATTGATATATTTCCTTTGCCCACCATCTCTATCCAACAGAGACACGAAAACCGCGACAGTTTGTAATGTTACGTAAGAGGATGGGAACGAGACCAAGTGTGGACTAATGTGCATTTGTGGTATGGATATAAGTTACGATTTTGTATTATGGTTTGAGGTTTTATAGTTCGCACACCAAGTGATCGGAGAATTGCTTCAACCAAGTTTTGTCTTAATTTTAACTTGTTCCGATCCTGTTACGGATTCTTTGGATTTCAAATTGATATTGGTTTGGAAGTTGGTTTAGGGATGAAATTTTTGACAGTTTCTTGTGGTTTATGGTGAATTTGATAAAGGCTGAGATTAGTGATGAAAGATGTTAAGATGAGGGCAAGATGCTAAATTTCTATGGTTTATGTTCATGGCAAGTCTTGGAATCGCATGGTAAGCATCACACCCACGATGAAAATCAAAGCAAGGCAAATTACAAGAATAAACATGCTAATATAACTCAAATAAGCAAGCAATCCTAGAAGGCACCAATAAGCAAGCGTTCATGGGGTGATAAATAAAGTTTGAGGCTTACCGATCGGAGACCCTCCGATGGTTCTTCAATGGTGACACCAATTCAATGTGGTAGACAATTCTTCAATTTGTCTTCACTTTTTCTTCATCCCCTTTCTTTTCATACATTTTTTTCTTGTTGTTGTTGTTGTTGATTTTTTTGTGCTTGAATCATGAAAAACCATGAAATGAGGTGTGATGGAGGTTTATGCTCAAGTTGATTGAAGTTTCAATGTGAAGCTTCAATAACCATGGATTTGAGCTCTAGTGAGGGAAGGTTGAAGAATGAAGAATGGAGAGTGAAAACTTGAAAGCAAGTGAATAATAAATAAAATCCAAAAAGTGAGGAAGACCCCATAGTGAGTGAATGATGAATGCTTATATATACTAGGTGAGGGATAACTAGAGGTTGAAGATTAGTTGTAAATTTATTGGGACTGCTTTAGGCATTTTGGGCAATTGCCTGAAGTAGTTAGAAATTAGTTTATATAAGTTTAAGGTAGTTAGGTTAGTTAAGGCATGGATGCACGTGAGTTTATATGCATGTGAATATGCTGAATTTTTAGTGAATATGAAGAAAATTGGATAAATTTGTATGGTACCACTTGAACACATGCTTGACCATTCACATGGTATGCATGAATAAATTATAGATGCATTTGATTTGGTGTTCATGAATGAAATGATGTGTTACATGTATGTGCATACGTTGAATTTTAGAGATTAATGACATAAATTTAAAATGACTTTCATGCGTATTTTGTAAATGCTCATGATGCTGAACTTTTGTTACGTAAGTGCTGAATTTTTAATTATGAATATAATTTCTAACTTATTTTTATTGTTTTCTTTGCAACATGGTACATGGTAATGGAGCATGAACAAGCATGGTCAAGAATGGAGTATGAATGAAGACTATTGAAGAACTTGGATTTATTTTTATTCTTTTGTGTATGGAAACTATGTAGTATGCTTGTTGTAATGCCCTGATTTTTATTAAGTGTTATTATTATTATTTTTATAATGTTCGATTTATAATTATTTCGGTAAAATATTTTATTGTGTGTTAATATATTATTAGAGTTTAATTATGAGAATTGTGGTATAATAGCTATTGGGCCTAGTGGTGTATATAGTAATTAAGGGAGGTGTAACAATTAAGCCCATTAGTTAGTTTTTATTTAATTAAAACAAAGAATAGAAATAGAATAGAAATAGAAAGAAGAGAAATAGAAAGAAGAGAAATAGAAAGAAGTAGAGAGAAGGAGGAGAAAAGAGAAGAAAAGAGAGAAAAGTTAGGGTTTGGAGGAGGAAGAGGAAATTGGAGAAGAAGAGCATCATCTTGATCAACCCAAGCTTGCTAGAACACTATAGAGTAATTTAATCATCATCTCTAAGGTAAGGGTGTGAGTTATCATTTCCTGTAATTATGAAAATGATGGGTTTTATGTGGGTAATGGTTGTTAGAGGATATTGTTGGGTTTTGATGTTGTGATTGGATTTCTTGCTTTGAAAATGTTGTTTGTGTTCTTGATGTAGTGTTGATTGTTTGTGATTATTGAACATGTGTCAATTCTTTGCAAAATGTTAGGGTTAGGTTTAGAAGAATGATAAATAATATTGTGTGTTGTGTTGTTGTTGATGGTTTGGGGTTGATGTATGTTGTGAAAAATATGCTATTGTGTTGATGAATCAAAGTATGAGTAATTTCACAAATTGTGAATTTAGGAAGTGTTGGAAATTAATTGAATGATGTTTAGAATGATGAAATAAAAGTTAAATTGTGGTTAGAATGACTTTGTAATATTGAAAATATTGTAGTTCGTTGAATTCTGAGAATGAGACTTTTTACGGAATCGAAATCGGAGGTCCGGAAGGTATTTAACGGTCAAAAACGCATTTTCTATGTTTCCTGCTAAATTCGCGGCGCGAAAGAGAGTTCGCGGCACCAACTGAGTTGAAAACAGAATTTCTTTGTAAACTTCAAAAAGTCATAACTTTTGAACCGTAACTCCGTTTTGGTCCCCGTTCGAAGCGTTGCGAAGCTTATGAAATTTTCTACATGTTGTTGATGTTTATAGGCCATTATAAGGGTTTATTTCAATAAGTGATTATTTTGGAAAAGTGATTAATAATTGATATAGTAGGAAGCCTATTTGATTAATGAGGAATACCACTTAACTATAGTGTGTAGATGTGCGATGTAAATAAACATAGCATGAGGTTGAATTACCTAAGAGATTGTATGATGAAACAATTGATTATGATGAATATTCTCATTTGTTTTATATATAAACATATGTATGAATGTTGGTGAAGATGATGTTGTGTGAATGCTTTTATGCATGTGAATGACGATGTGGCCTAAATGGCAATAGCGACGTGGGCTTCGGCCATTGGGATGAGTTATGTTGATGCGATGATGATTTTGGTGTATGTGTATCATTTATCATGGAGTCACATACATTTGCATAAGCGACGTGGCCTTTTGGCAATAGCGACGTGGCCTTTTGGCAAAAGCGAAGTGGGCATAAAACCTTGGCCTTGATGGCAAAGCGACGAGTCGGTACCGCATAGCATTTGCATAGTTGAGTCACATATGTTGGTTATGTTTATTTCCGCATTTTGTGATAATTGTTGTTATGTGACGGTTTATGATGTGCGGTGATATTTTGCGATGATGCGATGAATCGTAATGTTTTATGATGTATTAATGAAATGTTAAAGTGATGAGATGCTATGATGTAACATTGATGTTGTGGATGATTATTGACTTTGTTTATGATTAAATACATAAGCATTCAAGTGAAGGATTGTGCGATGTGGTAACAATATTTCTAACTTTCCGAATTTACTTAAATATTGCTTATCATTATCTTGATTATATGATTTGAGTATCTCACCCTTTTGTTGGTGGCCGTTACCTTTATATTGGTAACGTGCAGGTGCTCCGCGTTGAGAGGAGGATAGTGGTAGCACACTTTTGGCGTCATTGCTCTGATTAGGATTGTAACACTCAGGGGTTAATGAACGCTTTTCATGATTTCGATAGTAACAATGCCCTTTTGTATATCATTGTATATGATAGTTGTGATGGGCATTTGTTTGCTTGTTTTCTTTTGAATGTGTAAATGTACGACTCAACTTAATTATCTAAATGATTTCCGTTGCGATGTTTTGTGTATTGCTGCTATATGGACTAGGTGAATCCATATACAGTGTTGTTTATTATTTAACAAGGACTAAGTGGATCCTTGCGCAATTGCCGTGTTGTGTAATTTGCTTAAGTGTTGATGAAATGATATATGTGATGCCTCAATTTTATGTGAAATTTGTTTACTCTGATTTTTAATTGAATTCATGGCGGGTAGAATTGGAGTGTTACACTTGTAATGACATAAGGTGATATAAAGTGAAGTTATGAAAATATAGAAATAATATTTAGTGACTTTTGAACCTTATTGTCGCATACGCGAAAAACCGGCGGGAAAAAGACACAGAGCCGCCACCGTGCGTTATTTATCCCGAAGGAGGGAAAGGAAACGCTCGAAGTAAACCTGGAAAGGAAATGGTCTTGCGACCAGAGATCGATAGGATCAGGAGTCGGTTATGCGAAGGGAAGGTATTAGCACCCCTACGCATCCGTCGTACTCGATGGGATCCACGCTCAGAAAGAAATAGAGGAAAGGTTGCTAGATAACTGCTCAAACACTACACACACACTGGAATCAAACACAGATGAAAGACGGAAGGAGAGGACTCGGGGAATGTGCTCGCTAGGATATCGCATCCTATGCATATGTATCTTCTCTAACCAGAGAAGAATCAGAGCACTCGTAGCTCGACTAACGCACGCCAAACAAAACACAAACAGGAAACCGACTGCCAACCGCTGGACTTACGTCAGACTCCACACAAACAACCACACACAGGAAACCAACTGCCAATCGCTGAACTTATGTCAGACTCCACACAAACAACCACACACAGGAAACCGACTGCCAATCGCTGGACTTACGTCAGACTCCACACACAAGAGGGTTGAAAAAGAAAAAGGGCGCCCAGAGAGATCTGCTCATCTCCTGCCTACGTACCTCATCTGGTATGAGGATCAGGGCGACGTAGTTCCCCTTAACAGGGAAAGAACTTCTATCCTAACCAGAGACTAGGGAGATAACAAGCTACTAGGGAGACTACGACTCGAGCCTAGAAGTTATCATGCACACGATCCCTATGTTGAGGTCTCTAACCCTAACTTGCACAGGAAGCAAGCTAGCCAAAACAGCACATCAGCAAACACAAGCACAAGAGAGCAAGCACACACACTATATGCAGACAAATGGCTCATACAAGGCTAGGCTTTAGTCAAGGGGTCAAATCAACCTTGACAAACAAGCCAACTGGAAAGGGGTGTTTTGAGCTCTTAACCCTAACATTGAGAGTTAGAGTGAAGCAGATGAAATGGGAAATGAGGGTAAGACCTCACAGCTCTTATCCCTGGCCTGGGAGAGCTTGAAACAATGAAAGTGTGGGAGTCCAGAATGTGGGACTCTACTCCACATGACTGACACAACAAGATTTTGGGGTTTTTATTCAAAGTGCATCAACACATGGTGTGAGCAAGATGAAAGACACGACTGAATAACAGGGGATGGATTGCACATCCCTTTTATCTGCCAATGCCTCTTCACTTAGGAGGTCTTTAAATGTACAAGGCACAAAGATAAACAAACACAAACATTGCCTCTTAAGAAGGGCTTCAGACAGGTGTCTGCCAAGGTAACATGACAGGTCTTCCAGACTACATGAAGAGTAGAAATTTACCTCAGTGGTATGCCAACCACAAGCAAAACAAAGCAACTCAAATGATGAGTTAAAGCAACTTAGGTACCTGTGTAAACAGCCAACCAATCAGTATGGTACTCAGACAAATAGTCAACAGACAACAACAGTCAGACAACTAATATACACAACAAGTCAAGCCAACAAGTGGCAAGCAATCAAGTGAATTCCTCTCCAAGGCACCTACAACACAACAAATGTTAGTGAAGCACATCATTTTGCATCTCAATTTATGAGATCAACATCAACCATCAAGACTTATTGCTTGCACCTGAAATGCACAACTCAAAATGTAAGTCCAAACCACTAGGTCAAAGCCTAGGGTCAAAGGTGGATCAAAAAGCCAAAACAGAACTTGATATTCAACACAAAGCATGTTTATTCAATCAAGAGCATGTCCTAAAAAGGACTAAAACAAAATCATCAATCAAGGCCATGCAATAAGCAAGAGAAGTCAAAGACAATTTCAAAGCATACATTTGGACATTGAGAATGAAAATTCCAAATCAAAATAGAAATGATTCAAACAATTCTGGAAAAAATTATGAACATTCAACACATCACATCCAATCATCATACCAAAACTCAGAAGCATCAAAGGTCAATTGGCATGGAAATAAAATTGCACAAGTTGATCATTAAATTGTGTGACACAAATTGTCACACCATACAAACATGTGTGTAAAACAGAAATGGCAAATGATAAAAATGCACAATCAAGCCTCAAACATCCATTAACATGTTAGGAACAATCATGCAAAATTTCATGGCATTTGGATCAATATCAAGCATTTCATGATGGAAGGAGTGGAGCAATATCACAAATGTACACATGTTCACATATTCTAACACAATTCGAAATCCAGCCATGGTAAAAATCAGGAGATCACACCAAAAAAAAACTATACATCACAAGGATCATTTGGCAAAAAATTGGAGGTGAATTGGATCAATATTCAATGAGATATGAATTTTAGAAGTTGGCTAAAAAAAGTGAAATAAAAATGATCATGTACATGAAATAATGGAGGGAAAAGGTTAAAATGCTGAAACATTTGAAAAACTGCCTCGGCCAGGATCGAACCCAGCAGTCAAAGCCAAGTGGACATAGTCAAACGGATGCTGGCGAATCAAATTGCCAAACAGGATGCACACATCAGCAAGGAACAGGACAAACCCTAGGCCAACTGTGCAATAACCAGGCGGACACAAAACCGTCACAAAACAGACGCTACATCGTCTTCCACACGAAGACGATGATGAACAGTAAACCTTCAACAAAATTTTTTCCAGAAACTTAAAATGAATACATCATTTGAATCCTTATTCCACGTAGGTTACAAATCAGGCATTGATTCGTGTTAATTCATCACCAATCATGCAAATCGAAGCAAAAAAGTTTGATGCTCAAAACTTTAATCACACATATCTTTCTCAATAATGCACTATTTCATGTGAAATTTCCACCAGATTCATCAGTGTTAAAAGATCTACACAAATATGATAATGAAATCAAGAATCATAAGGTTCGATTTCTAACCTCTTGAAGAATAGAAGGTTGAAAATCGTGTATCCAAGGCTCAGCAATGTCCAGTTCCCCTTCCCTTGAGCTCCAATGAGGTTTGATACAAGAAATGGCTCGTGAAAAGTCTTGAAACCAGCTCAATTTGAAATTTCCATTAGCACCTTCAAGCTTGTGGTATGCATGAATCTGAGCTAAAATTCACCAAAGGCACGTTGAATCTTGCTCAACACCACTCCATGTTCATGATTATGCAAGAAAATTAGGGGTTTATGTATGGAAAATGGAAAATCGATCAAGAGAAAATTGAGAGTAAAGATGGATTTCTAGATCTGAAACTGTGTATTTTGAGCAATGCAGTTACAATTAACCTTATATATGCCCTCCTAATCAATCTGAAATTATCACTAAGCCAAAGTTAATTGAGATTATGAAAAAATAAGGTGTATGCACAAATTATCATTTTCACCTCATGCATGGAATGGCTACATGAACAGTGCACAAAGAGGGCCCAAATTCACTCAAAATCAGCCCATGCACACATTGGAATTGGAAATATATTCATATGATCAACCAATTTTGATTTTGGCAATTTTCCTTCAAAAATAGCATGCATGAGCAAATGGTTGTATGAGTGAATTTCATGCCAAGTAATGAGTGATTTGAAAAATTCATGTCATGAGGAGAATTATGCAAAAAGGAGCACTCAAATTGGAGTCTTGGTTCAAAAGATATGGCCATTTGAATTTTCATGCACCCTTTGCAATGATTTGATCATAACTCCTTAACCATTCATCATAAATTCATGATCTTGGACTTTTTGGAAATGGGAGCGAAAGATCTTCAACTTTCATGTTGGACAAAATTTCATTTGAAGCTTATTTGATGTTGGAAAGTTGAGTTGAAGTTGGTCCAAAAACTTGCCATTTTTGGAAACTTTCAAATTACAGGTCACTTTCCATTTCTAGAAACTTTTGATTTGGCTTCAAAATATTCAATGTAGACACTTGTCATGATGAATGAACCCCTTTGGGACATGAATGAAGTGTCTCAAACCATTTCTCCATCTCCTAGCCCTCAGTTGACTTTCAGTTGATTTTTATGTGCCTCAGATGACTTGGACATGTACTGATGACTTTTGAGCCTCTAGCCTTTGGTCAAGTTGCTTCAAAATGATCCTTGATTCACACAAACTCTCTAGAACAAACATAGGTCTTTCATCTCATGGAAAGGCTTGGTCTCTTGCACAGCTGAATCCTCTTGATACCAGTCTTGACTGATAAGATACAATGCAATGCAATGTTAATGTAATGTCAATGATCTAAAAATGAAATGAGTGAATGAATGGGGGGTGCAAATTTGAGGTGCTACAGCTGCCCCTATTCAATCAACTGGGAACCTGAACGAATGAGAGCAAAGGCTGTCAGACCTTCAAGGTAAACAGGGATTGAATACCAAAGAACCGTAGAAATTTGCACTCTGCGGGGGATGAATCAAAGAAATGTGGGGCCATTTACCGATGGCGGCTGCACAACAAAACCTCAGGAAAGCGAGGCCATTTACCGATGGCGGCTTTACTGGAAACTTGATATTTACCGATATCAACGTCAGCGAGGCCATTTACCGATGGCGGCTGGGAAACAACATCCAAAGGAAGCGGGACCATTTACCAATGGTGGCTTCAACTTGGAATTTGATATTAAAAGGAAGCAAGACCATTTAACGATGGTGACTTCAAACAACTTTTGATATTTACCGATATCAACGTCAGCAAGACCATTTACCGATGGCTGCTGGGGAACAGATGTCACAGAAAGCGAGGCCATTTACCGATGGCGACTAAGCTGGGCGTTCGATATTTACCGATATCGAAGAAAGTGAGGCCATTTACCGATGACATCTCCAACTAGGGAGGAAAAATATTTTTACAACTGGAACCAGACAAGACGTTTACCGACGACTCTACTGGGGGTTTGATATTTATCGATGAAAAGATACATGACCAGACATTTACCAATGACTGGAAAAACTCGATGTTTACCGACATCTAAAGATGATGTTCACCGACATCAAAGAAAAGAGGATGACCAGACATTTACCGATGACTGGAATGGGACTCGATATTTACCGACATCGAAAGATGATGTTTACCGACATAAAAAAAAAGAGGATGACCAGACATTTACCGATGACTGGAATGGGACTCGATGTTTACCGACATCGAAAGATGATGTTTACCGACATAAAAAAAAAGGAACACATACGGGTGTTGACATGACACTTACCGGTATCATAAGGATGACATCTACATGTGTCAAGACAAGGCCAGGCACTTGCCGGGGACTACGCCGGGGAGTCACGCTTTCCTTTCATAGACGGGTGAGGAAATAAATCTCTCTGGGGATTGTCAGTCCTGAATGCTGTCAGGAACAACTGCTGCAAATGTGCCATACAGATGTTGAAATATGATCCGTCTCTGCTGGGGAAATCATCCAATCTGTTGTAACACATGTATGCATATGTTTGAGTTTTTATGGCGAAATGCTCCATACTGAATGGAAATGCTATGCGATTTGAGGATGCAAATGCAAATGATGATTACTACATGCAAGATGCAAAGGAAGAAAACTCTTGCTGGGAAGCAAAGGATCACTCTGCTGAGCGCCCAAATCTGATTGGATCTTCCTACTTTATGGGGAGTCACAACAAATCTGCTGCGGATACTTGCTGATCTGACACTCTGGGAACAACAAAGAAACCAACTCAACTGGGGAGTCAACTGTTGAGCAAAACAATCGCCTCTCAATCAAGCTGAGGAATAGCACTGCTACCGGGGGGAACAGATGATCCTCACTGGGGATGACCTCTACTGAACCCGATCCACTTGGGGATTCCGCTGGGGAAATAAACAAACAATTCCACCTCCGCTAGGGGAACTTCCACTCAACCTTGCTAGGGATTACAGCACTTCAGACCTGGCTGTTGAGGAACAAACTACCCACAGATACCTTCGTTGGGGAAATAGTAACCTTCAGGCTTGCTGGGGAACTAACAATCCTTAGACCTGCTGGGGAAAACTGTCACTTGCAGACCTGGTTGGAAAACATCCTCAACCTTGCTGGGAATTGCAATCAACTTCAAACCTGACTGTCGGGGCAACACTGATCTTGAAACTGCTGAGGAGACATGTTCTGAACTTGCTTTGGACGACCCAACCTCTCACACTATTGGACAGTGTTGACACCTCTGAACAAACTATGGCTCATCTGCTCTAGCCAACAATCAAAGATAATGACCTGCAAAACAGCAAGACATACATGCCCCAGGGGATAGTATGGACAAAATACACCCAAGTGTACTCAACATTCAAAATGATTTTCAAATGTTTCATCTTTCTGCACGTTATTGTCTAGCCTTCATGTTTTTAAGATGCAATGTTTATCAAAAATTCGGACGTTTTTGCAAACAAAATAGTAAAATAAAAAACAAGAGAGCGATTTATCTGAATAACGACTTTTATTGATTGAAAATGGGCCTGAAAAGGCAAAGTACATCAGGAAGCAATTCCTAGGAAGAGGTAATTGCGCCAAAAGAGGAAATAAACTATCCTATTGGCAATGTGAACACGGCATCCACTATTTTCCAATTCTGTTATGACTCGTATATCCTCAATTTCCCCCACATTCCTTGCTTTCTGAGAAGAACGATTGGACCGATCATATTTTTCAAGATGGTAGACACTGAAGCGCGATAAAGTACAGATAACTCAGACTGTAGTCTTCGCTTTAATCCCTCTTTTGCCTGGATCGCCTTTTCAGGTTTTCAATCCACCGGGATACCCATTTTTGCCTAAGCCGCCCTTGCGAGTTTTCGACTTACCGGGTGTACATATTTTTTATTCTTTATCCCTAACTTTTGCCCGAACCTTTTTCCTTTTTTTTTTGGTTCGCTGGGATGCCCTTTTTTGCCTGGACTATTTTATTCTTTTCGTCCAGCGGGTCAATTTATGCGAAGTATTTTTTGACTACATCTGAGTTAACAGGGGACGGAAAATCTTCACCGTCCATAGTTGTAAGCATCAAGGCTCCACCAGAGAAAACCTTCTTAACAACATATGGACCTTCGTAATTCGGAGTCCACTTGCCCCTGTTATCTGTACCGGGAGGAAGGATCCTCTTCAAAACCAAATCACCTGTCTGATAGCTTCGAGGACGCACTTTCTGATCAAAGGCCTTCTTCATCCTTCTTTGATACAATTGCCCATGGCACACAGCTGCTAACCGCCTCTCTTCGATAAGGCTCAACTCATTAAACCTTGTTCGAATCCACTCAGCTTCGTCCAGCTTGACATCCAACAAGACTCTCAGAGAAGGAATCTCCACTTCAACAGGTAGGACTGCTTCCATACCATACACAAGGGAGTAAGGGGTTGCCCCGGTCGACGTACGTACTGAGGTACGGTACCCATGCAAAGCAAAAGGCAGCATCTTATGCCAATCCTTGTACGTCACAACCATCTTCTGCACAATCTTCTTGATATTCTTGTTTGCCGCCTCTACATCACCATCCATCTTTGGTCTGTAAGGAGAAGAATTGTGATGTTCAATCTTGAAATCTTTGCAAAGCTCCTTCATCATCTTGTTATTGATATTCGAACCATTACCAGTAATGATTCTCTCGGGAACTCCATAATGACAGATGATTTCCTTCTTAATGAACCGGGCAACCACTTGCTTGGTAACATTGGCATAGGAAGCTGCTTCCACCCACTTGGTGAAGTAATCAATCGCAACCAGGATGAAGCGATGTCCATTGGAAGCAGTAGGCTCAATCTTCCCAATCATATCAATACCCCACATCGCGAATGGCCAAGGCGAATTCATGACATTCAGAGGGCTTGGTGGTACATGCACCTTATCAGCATAGATCTGACATTTATGGAACTTCCGAGCGTATTTGAAACAATCGGATTCCATAGTCATCCAGTAATAACCGACTCTCAACAACTTCTTGGACATTGCATGACCACCAGCATGGGTACCGAACGAACCCTCGTGCACTTCTTGCATCAACATGTTTGCTTCGTGTCTATCCACGCATTTGAGCAGAACCATGTCAAAGTTCCTCTTGTACAACACATCATCCTGATTCAAATAAAAGCTTCAAGCTAGCCTTCTCAGGGTCTTCTTGTCATTCTTTGACGCTCCTTCAGGATACTCCTGACTCTTGAGGAAATTCTTAATATCATGGTACCACGGCTTCTCATCCGCAATAGACTCGGCTGCAAACACATACGCAGGCCTCTCGAGTCGATTCACAGCAACATGTGGCACATGATTCCACCAATGGACTTTGATCATGGAAGACAAAGTAGCCAAGGCATCAGCCATCTGATTTTCATCTCGGGGGACATGATACAACTTCACTGTCTTGAAGAAAGTCAGAATCCTTCTGGTGTAATCTCGATAAGGAATCAAATGCGGCTGATGGGTATTCCAATCTCCATTGACTTGGTTAATCACTAGAGCGGAATCTCCATAAATGTCCAGAGTTTTGATTCTTAGATCGATGGCTTCTTCAATCCCCATGATACAAGCTTCATACTCAGCCTCGTTGTTGGTTACGTCAAAAGTCAATCTGTCAGAAAAAGGTATGTGTGCACCTTTAGGATTAATAAGTACTGCCCCAACACCGTTACCATTCACATTCATAGCCCCATTAAACATCAATGTCCACTTGTCATCAGGATCCGGTCCTTCCTCGACAAGAGGCTCTTCACAATCTTTCACCTTTTGATACATGATGTCTTCATCAGGGAATTCAAACATCATTGGTTGATAGTCATCAATCGGTTGCTCAACAAGGTAATCAGACAGAACACTACCTTTGATGGCCTTTTGCGACGTATACTGAATATCATACTCAGTTAAAATCATCTGCCAACGAGCAACACGCCCGGTAAGAGCCGACTTCTCAAAGATGTATTTCACTGGATCCATCTTAGAAATCAATAAGGTAGTATGGTTCAACATATACTGTCACAGTCGGCGAGCAGCCCAGGCCAAAGCACAACAAGTTTTCTCGAGTTGCGAATATCTTATTTCACAGTCGGTAAACTTTTTGCTAAGGTAGTATATAGCATGCTCTTTTCGATCAGACTCGTCATGCTGTCCCAATACACACCCCATCGAATTCTCAGTCACCGAAAGGTACATTATCAGAGGCCTCCCAGGAACTAGAGGTATAAGGATTGGAGGTTTCTGCAAATACTCTTTTATCTTATCAAAAGCTCTTTGACAATCATCATTCCATCTGATTTCTTGATTTTTTCTTAGCAATTTGAATATCGGTTCACACGTGGCAGTTAGGTGAGATACAAACCGTGCAATGTAGTTCAATCTCCCTAAAAACCCACGGACCTGCTTTTCCGTTTTCGGTTCAGGCATTTCTTGAATAGCTTTAACTTTCGCTGGATCAACCTCAATCCCCTTCTTACTGACAATGAAGCCTAACAGCTTACCGGATCTCACTCCCAACGTACACTTGTTTGGATTCAGCCTCAGTTTGAACTTTTTCAGTCTTTCAAACAATTTTTGCAAATTTACCAGGTGCTCCTCTTCTGTCTGAGACTTCGCAATCATATCATCCATGTACACTTCAATTTCTTTGTGCATCATGTCATGAAAGAGAGTCGTCATAGCCCTCTGATAGGTAGCACCGGCATTCTTCAGCCCAAATGGCATCACCTTATAGCAGAACATGCCCCAAGGTGTAATGAATGTCGTCTTTTCCATGTCTTCTAGCGCCATCTTAATCTGATTATAACCAGAGAATCCATCCATGAAAGAGAAAATCGAGGATTGAGCAGTGTTATCAACCAATACATCAATGTGAGGTAATGGGAAGTCATCTTTCGGACTGGCTCTGTTTAAATCCCGGTAATCAACACACATCCTGACCTTGCCATCCTTCTTTGGCACGGGAACGATGTTGGCCACCCAAGGGGGATAACTGGTAACTGCCAGAAAACCCGCATCCAACTACTTATGAACCTCTTCCTTGATCTTGACTGCCATATCAGGACTGGTTCTGCGAAGCTTCTGCTTTACCGAAGGACAATCTTCTATGAGAGGTAGCCTGTGCACAATAATATCTGTATCCAACCCAGGCATATCTTGATACGACCAGGCGAATATCTCCACATATTCTCTCAGCATTTCAATCAGCCCTCTCTTGACAAATTCCTCTAAAGCAGCCCCAATTCTGATCTTTCTCCTGGCATCCTCAGTACCCAGGTTGATAACTTCCAACTCTTCCTGATGAGGTTTGATGACCCTTTCCTCCTGCTTCAATAATCTGACCAGTTCTTTGGGGAGTTCACAATCTTCTTCACTTTCCTCTTCAGCTTGGTAGATGGGATTATTGAAATCATACTGAGCCATAACAGAACTGTTTTTAGTGGAGTCCGCAAGATCAATTCTGCATGTTTAATGCTTTATTTTAGAAAAGAGTTCAAGAAAGTCACGAAAAACAAAAAACATTGCCATTTTTATTGTTTTGAAAGTGAAAAATAAAAACAGAAAGATAGTGAGCACAAAATTGTTTACAAAACGTCCTTTATTAATGATAATCATTGAAAACATGATGTGGCCCTACAATGAACCACTACGCCTTGGGCAGAGCGTAGGGCTTTTATGCAGAATGAAAAACAAAAGAAAATTACTTTGGCTGAAGAGTAACTTGGACCATTTCTTCGGTTGTCCAATTAATCACCATCTCCCCTGGAGCGCACGGGCGCACCCAGTTGTCCACATCACAGTCACTGTCACCATCTTCACTACTGGCGGCAAAGACGTCACCATGGTTCATCAACCCAGCGCTGGTGAAGGTACTCGGCCCTGTCTGAACACCCTGCTCTGCTTGAAGAGGCTGATAACCAATGCCGAATTTGTCTTCTTTGATGGGCAGGTCAACCATCTTGCCTCATCCTTCTGCATTACCAGACTTGACCACCTCCACAGCCTGCTTGTAGGACGCAATTGAGACACCTGGCTTCTTCTGCTCAGCAAAAGCCACCTTCTCGATAGCAACGGTCTCGAACGCCTGACACAGAGTTTCATGGATCTCGCCATCCACCTCCACATACTTGAAAGAGGATAAATGACTCACCAGAATGTCCTCCTCGCCGCACACAGTTACAATCTGACCGTTCTATACATACTTCAGCTTCTGATGGAGAGTTGACGAAACTGCCCCAGCCCCATGTATCCAGGGACGCCCCAATAAGCAACTATATGCTGGTTGAATATCCATCACATAGAAGACAAGATCAAATACCTCCGGGCCAATCTTTACTGGCAACGTGACTTCACCAAAAACAGACCGTTTGGATCCATCAAATGCACGAACAATGAGATCACTCGGCGTGAGCACAACCCCTTCAACATCAATCTTGCTCAGAATCTTCTTGGGCAACACATTCAACGAGGAGCCAGTATCCACCAAGACATGTGACAACACTGCACCTTTACACTCCATAGTGATATGCAGGGCTTTGTTATGGTTACGACCTTCAGGTGTCAAATCCAGGTCTATAAACCCCAAACCATGCCTTGTACTGACATTAGCAATAACACCCTCCAACTGGTTGACAGAAATCTCCTGAGGTTCGTAAGCCATATTCAACATCTTCAGCAAGGCATTACGGTGTGCCTCAGAGCACAATAGCAAGGAGAGGATAGAGATTTTGGATGGAGTTTGATTCAGCTGATCCACAATCTTATAATCACTCTTCTTAATGATCTTCATAAACTCCTCCACATCTTTCTCAAATGAACCCTCAGGCGCCTCCTTCTGTACAGGTCTTTCTTCAACCACAACTTGCTTACCTTTTGCCTTGGCAAGAGCTTCAGCATTGTTGTCTCTCAAAGCCTGTGGTGCGAATAGACGACCACTTCTTGTAAAACCCCCAGGTCTTCCTACATTGTCCACCACCGGACCAACGGTTACAGGAATTCTATTTGGCACACCAATTGTCACCGGATCCTGATTTACTGGTCTTGTCTGACTTTCTTCCCTTCTATTGTTACGGTAAGCATTATCATACTTCCACGGAACGGCCCTACTATTCTCAACAGGTCTTCTATTAGAAGCAACAATAGTAGTAGGAGCACCAACAATTACTGGCGCAGATATGGTCACCGGAGTACCAACAGTTGCGGGCGCATTAACAATTCTCGGGGCACGTCCAGGACCCTCGGACGGCTTGAAATAAATGGTGACAGTTGAGACCACCCCACGACCTTTCTCAGCCCGAGTAAACTGCAGGCAACTCTCATCAATCAGTCCCTGGATACCTTTCTTCAACTTTTCACAACCATTCTCTGAATTAACACAATCTGCACAACCCTCATCACAGCCCGAGAACACTCCCCCTTTCAACAAACGTTCTTTTACTACCAACAACGAAGTCTGAACCTCATCAACACTGACTATCAAATCTAAGGCCTCCTCATCTTCCACATTATTCACCCTATGCCCGCCATGCTGGGGCATAGGATTATTCACAACATTCGGCACCGGAGCAAAGTTGATTGTCTTGGCATCAATCAGATCTTGGACCTTATGATGAAAAGCCCTACAGTTTTCAATATGGTGCCCAGGTGCACCGGAATGAAAGTCACAATGGACATTGGCATCATACCCAGCAGGTATCTTCGTCAACGGAGCCATGGTACGCAATTCAACAAACCCCAACCTGAGCAATTCGGGTAGCAACTCAACATACGTCATCGGCAACGGGTCGAAACGACGATCCGGCATTCTCTGTCTAGGCTGAAACTGGCGTTGTTGTTGTTGTTGTTGTGGTGGTGGTCCTCTTTGTTGTTGCTGTTGTCGTGGTTGAGGGGTTGGGATAGTTACAGCAGCGATCTGGCGATACTGTCCTCTGTTTGTATTTCTTCTGTGCTGCACAACATTAGTCTCACCCTCCCTTCTTCTGGGTGCCCCAGTAAATGGCTTCTTTGAACTTGCAGATGAAGAACCAGAATCTTGAATCTTACCTGTTTTGATGAGACTTTCAATCCTCTCTCTACAGATAACAACGTCAGAAAAGCTACCGAACAGGCAACTCCCTATACGGTCCATAAACACTCCTTGTAAGGTCCCGATGAACATATCGGTCAGCTCTCTCTCCAGCATCGGAGGTTGCACTCTTGCGGCCAATTCACGCCATCTCTGGGCGTACTCTTTGAAGCTTTCACCAGATTTTTGAAACAAGCTCTGCAGTTGGGTCTTGCTCGGAGCCATATCCATATTATGCTTATATTGCCTCAAGAAGGCTTCACCCAGATCTCTCCAACTTCTAGCAGACTCCCTCTCCAGGTCCATATACCAGTCCAAGGACGCTCCAGACAAGCTGTCCTGGAAGAAGTATATCCACATCTTCTCATCATCTGTATATGCGAAGATCTTTCTGAAATAAGCCTGCACATGAGTGCGAGGACAAGAAGTGCCATTATATTTGTCAAAGGATGGCGCCTTGAATTTGTAAGGAATTCTCAGCCCATCAACTAATCCCATATTGGTCATGTTGAATCCCAAAGAGTTCTGACACTCCATGGCTCTGACCTTCTCAGCTAGGGCATCAACCTTTATGTCCCTCTCTTCAATCCTTCCAACCTCATCATCATCACTGAGGAGAGTAAACATGTCTTCTTGTCTGTCAACCAACGGAGCAGGCTGGCGAGCTGGAGCACGGTTCACTCTGGCATTAGCAAGCTCTGGAGCAATAGGTTGACCGTTGATTCTGATACCCCTCAACTCATCACCCACGGCATAGTTATTGATGGGAACAGCAGCAGTAACGTTGTCATTGATTGGGCCTCCCTCTGGCAAAGCATGGTTGACGGGTGGAATTGCAGCTTCTTGTCTCTGAACCAGGGCTCGAAGTTCCTCTTGCCCCTGCGCAACCCCTTGCATCATATTCATAAACTGGGCCATGTTAGCCCTCATCTCAACCAACTCAGCTTGAACTTGATCCATGTCTCTCTGTTGATTCTGTTGATTCAACCTGGTCGCGTAGCGGTGCGGACGTTGATCAGCAATCCTGCCTGAAACAGGAACCAGAATGAGAAGTCTTCTTCAAAGATACCTGTAATGCAAGAATGATATGTGTATGATGCGCATGATGCATATGATGCATATGATATGTTTTATCATTTCCCAAGCATTCAAGAGCCTTATTCATTTCTGAAAAATGGCAACCTGCAACAAAAACAACAAAGAAGCAACCTACACAGGACAATGAGCAAAAGGTGAAACATCAACAATCTCATCTATAGACATGAGCAAAAAAGATCATACAAACGTTCCATCACAAATTCAAATCATCAAAGTACAAGGAATCCCATCCAACAATCCTGGAGGTGATTCTCAAAATAAACAACAAGAAAAACTAAGAAAGTCGTCCTCCAGGAATGAGAGTCTTCAGGTACTGGCACTGATCAATCAACCGGTCACATTCTGAGCACTCAGGTAAAGGGGTGATCTTCTCCTTCAGTTGCCTTCTGAGCTCCACAACTTCTTCTCCAAGCTGGCTCTCTGATACATGCCTCAGGTCTACCTCCTTCTTCAACTGAATATCCTTGTCTTTAAGCTGCTTTTCCAAGTCTCGTATCTTCTTCTGGTAATTGGCTTCCGCTCTTTGCAACCTCAATCGCTCATGGTGTTCTCCATCCAACATTGCTTCTACTTCCTCATAGGACCTCTTTTTGCTTCCCAATCTACTAGCACTTTCACCCTGCACTCCTTTGAGTTTATGGGCCAGACTCAACTTATCAGCTTTGGCTTTGTAAAGCTCCAATTGGATCTCTTGTTCCTTCTCTTTCAACCGACGATTCTCCATTAAGGCTCGCTTGTAATGCTCAGCAGGCACATTCTCAGAAAGGATCAAAGGTGGTTGCTCCTGCAATAGTTCCATCCTATCATAGGGTAACAACAAGGTCTCAACTCTATTCTTGACCCACTAAATGTATGCAGGCATAGCAACGACAAACTTCTTCCCCAAAACAGATCCATCCTTGACACCAATATTTTCCCAAGCCTTTCCCACTTGCTCCAATCTATCTGGGTCACTCCGCTTCTCAAAGTACACACTCTCAGCTATCTCAGCATCTAACGGTCTTCCATTCATGACAAACCCCAACTGACGGAGAGAAAGAACCGGGTTGTAATTGATGCAACCCTTAGTCCCTATGAGTGGCACATTACGAAACTCTCCACAACTCATAATGACATTACGCACGTTCAACCTGTAAGCTTGCCACCTGATATCATAGGATGTGAGAGACATGATCCTCTGCGTCCACTTATGAGTGTTCTGGGTATCCACAAAAGGTCCACTGGTTGGTAGAAAGGACAAGAACCATATGAGCAACAATGGGAGACAACACCTGATAGCTCCACCCTTACCATGCCTGCTGTGTATAGCATAATAAGTGTCAGCTAACAAGGTAGGAACCGGGTTTCCTCCAATGAAAATAGTGATTGCTGCAAGATCCACAAAATTAGGCATACTCGGGAACATCACAACTCCATAGATCATGATAGCCAACTGAGCATTGAAAGCTTCCCAATTTCCTTTCTTCGCTTCTTCCTTAGCCATGCTCACCAAGTACTTCAAAGACAAACCCACAACATCACCGCTTGGTTTCCAATTGTCACTCACTTCCTTAATACTCAAATGAAGAGCCTTAGCAACAACCCTGAAATCAACCTCCTTTGGCACATCCAGGAAGGGTACTTGGTATCTGATTCAGACATTCATGAGGATGGAGTACTCTTCAAGAGTGGGCGCTAACTGATAGTCCTGGAAGGTGAAGCAACGGAGCTTTGGGTCATAGAACTGTAGGAGAGTCTGCAACGGTACTAGGTCAACCACCATCTTCAACAACATCAGAACATCCCCATACAGATCATCAAACATCTTCTGATTACCGCCGGACACAAGATTGCTCAACTCTACCAAAGGTGCCAATGGCTCACGGTGAAAACTGTAGGTGCAAGTCTTCCTCTTCAACTCTGGAATGGTTGCCATCTCTCACAGTGAACAAACTCCTGAATGAACCTGGGAAATGATATGCATGAGGAGATTAGCTTTTTTCTTTTCTTTTTTTCGTCTTTTTTTTTGCATTTTTTTTGCATTATTTTTTGAAAATAAACATGCTATGATGCAAATGATGCAATTATGACTGGTTGGCTGTGTATCACGGAGCACAAGATCAGAACTTCGGCATCGGAACCGGAACCCACAAATCAAAGTCATCTAAAACCCATGCTTCAGAACCAAGTCACCAACAGGAACCAAGAGTCACCAACAGATACAATCACCAACAGATCAAGTCACTAACGGTACCTGTAATGATTCATTCCCTCCCCACTCACGGGTGTCATCTAGGCCAGGGTAAGGTCAAGAGAAACGCAGGATAAACAAGCCTTTCAAGAATATCATCATATACACACCAGATGTATGCACCGATAATACCCCATCAGAATCTGAACTGCTCGTGATGCCAGGTTCCGCTAAGTGGCGCTATACCACCCGCTTCCCATGAATCACTCTATTCCTAGGTATCCCAGATTTCACTCATAGCCTGGGTATTAGGCCTTTTACCTCTTGTAACTCCCACCCCACAGAGAGACAGATACACAACCAGCACAATGAAAATATGATGCATGCAAACATAAATGCAAACATAAATGCAGACATGAATGCAAACATATATAATCATAGCATGATAATAAATGCAATAAATAAAACAGTAAAAGCAACCAAACCCTATCCTAAAGAGCACTAGGATTGACTCGCTTAGGGAAGATGGACCAGCAACAGGTCAAATTCTCGGGATAAGTCCCCAGCAGAGTCGCCAACTGTCGCATACGCGAAAAATCGGCGGGAAAATGACACAGAGCCGCCACCGTGCGTTATTTATCCTGAAGGAGGGAAAGGAAACGCTCGAAGTAAACCTGGAAAGGAAATGGTCTTGCGACCAGAGATCGATAGGATCGGGAGTCGGTTATGCGAAGGGAAGGTATTAGCACCCCTACGCATCCGTCGTACTCGACGGGATCCACGCTCAGAAAGAAATAGAGGAAAGGTTGCTAGATAACTGCTCAAACACTACACACACGCTAGAATCAAACACAGATGAAAGACGGAAGGAGAGGACTCGGGGAATGTGCTCGCTAGGATATCGCATCCTATGCATACGTATCTTCTCTAACCAGAGAAGAATCAGAGCACTCCTAACTCGACTAACGCACGCCAAACAAAACACAAACAGGAAACCGACTGCCAACCGCTGGACTTACGTCAGACTCCACACAAACAACCACACACAGGTGTAACACCTCAAAATTTGCCCTCCTCTCTTGGGACTAGCTTAGCATATTGCATTTAATTTTTAGGGCATTAGTCATTGCATCTTTGCATGTCATGTGGAAACAATGAGCAAGTCATCCTCCTAGGTCTTTATCAGAAGATGGAGAGGTTAAGAGTTTCAAGCCTGAGGGTCTTATGAATTGATCACTAATCATCTGAGGTTTGTGCTTCAATTAGGGTTTATTGGTTCCTTAAGGAGGATGAGCATTATCTTGATTGCAATGGTACACCATCATCATCATGGTCTTATCATCACCAAGAGGTTCATTGTGCCTGATCATGTGCCTTAGGATTAGGGTTTTGACCTCTGGTCAACCCTAATCAGTTGCATTCTACCAATCAGGGATTTTCAAGGAGATGAGGTCCTTAATGATATGGGGATCATCATGTGATTTTATTGAGCTTGTATAAGCTAGGGTTTCATTTTTGAGTTATTTCATCAAGTGGTTGAGGCTCAAAATCATCTGTGCATGGCCAAGTCATCTATCAATCACAAGAGTCAACTGCAAGTCAACTGTTGGATTTGGAGGTGGGAAGTGATTAGAAATACTTAATTCATGTATAAACAAGTCTCATTTGACATTTCAAACATCAACATTGAAGGATTTAAAGTCAGGCCAAAACTTTCCGAAAATAGAAAGTGACTTGTAATTCAAATTTGCCAAAAATGGAAAGGTTTTCAACTCAAGATTTCATCATCAAGAATGCTTCAAATGAAATTTTGTTGAACATGAAAGTTGTAGGTCTTTCTCTCCCATTTCCAAAAAGTCCAAGAGCATGGATTTCTCATGTGTGGTTAAGGAGATATGGTTCAAACTTGACCAAGTGTACATGGAACTTCAAATGGGCATAACTTCTCAACCAAAACTCCAATTCAAGTGGTTCTTTTTGCTAAATTCTCATTTTGATCTCTAGTTTCCAAATCTTGCATTACATGACATGTATTACATTCACATGAATATTTGGAAATTCACTTGATTTTTGGAGGGAAAATGTGGAATTTAAATTTTGTACATCATTTGCACATGCTACCATTGCATTTGGCTCCAAAACATCATTTGAAGTGAATTTGAAGGGAAATTCGTGCACTATTCACCATTCATTTTCATGCATAGGGTGAAAACTCATTTTGCACTTACACTCCCTAACTCATTCATTTCAGTAGCATTTGGTTTAAAGCTTAATTAAGCATGATTAGTGGAGCATATATAAGCATAACCATAACTGTTTTCAGGGTTAACAACTCATAATTTCAGATCTAGATCCATTTTCTCAAAATTCTCTCTCACTTTCTCTCCAAATTTTTCTCAATTTCTTCACATAACATCACATTCTATTGCTTGATTCGTCACTCTGAAGCATCATTGAACAAGTTTGGAGGTAGAATTCAAGAGAATCATGGCAAGGTTGAAGCATACATCAAGATTGAGCAACAATGGTGAATCAAGGTTCTGGCCAAATCGTGCACAATTAATCCTCAATTTCTCTTCCAATCCACTTCAGAAGCATCATAGAAGGACTGTTCGAGCATTGCAAGGCTTAAATCCATCGAATTCCACTGCTGCTCTTCAAGAGGTCACGGATTCGATCTCTTTATTTCTTGAAATTGTTGTGATGTTATTGTAGATCTCTTCATGCCTGTTATGCTGAGCTTTGAATCATTGAAATCCATGCATCTTTGACTGAGTTATGGTAGTTTAATGCTTCATGTGCAAATGATAATGTGTTTGATTCTCTCATGATAGATAGAATTAGGATAAAATAGACATAGATTCATGACCTAGGATGAAAGACCTACACATTGATATGTCCAATTTTGAAATCTGGAAAAATTGTTCTTGAGATGCTACTGTTCATGATGAACACGATGAAGAAGATGAACACAGACTTTTGGCCACGGTTTTGATTCCAATTGCCACAAAAATCCGTTGCTCATGTGTTTCTATTAGGGCTGCGTTTTGATTGGTCCACTTCACTAGCCATCTCCGCATCTGATTGGCTCTCGCCGGCGTTTAATGAAACGCGGCATTTAGGCTAGGGCGCGCTTATTTGAAATCCTCCCCTGTTCGATCCTCAGCAATGCAAGTTATTCAAATGCTCATTCATATTTTCCTTTTCCCTCCATGCCATGTACATTGCTTCACATGCATTTTTTTATTTTTTTCTTCAACTTCACAAATTCATAATAAATTGAATATTGATCCAAAAATTGTGAGATTTTTTGCATAATGATCCTGATCCTCTCTAGTTTTTTATGAATATTATTTTGCAAATTGTGCATGGATGAATAATATCTTGTGCTAGGGTTTGTAAACATGTGTGCACTTTGTACATTGCCTTGATCATACCTTTGTGAAATGCTGAGATTTTATCCAATGCTCATGAAATTTTGCATGCTATAACTAGACTCTTGGCTTGACATTTTGGTGTTGATTTGGTATTTTTAACATTTGTGGTTTCTGTTTTATGAATGTGCTAAGTTAGGTGTGACAATTTGTGTCACACCTTGTGATGTCCAACTTGATTGATGAATTTGCCATGCCAAATGAATTCCAAATGTCCTGATTTTTTGTATGATGCATATTATAGATGTTGTGAATGCTCATGATTTTTGGTGGAATTTGTGGGATCATTTCTGATTTGATTGAGATTTTTCATTCTGGATGGTCACATATGAGCTTTGGAAATGCCTTGAACTTCATTTGATTGTGAAATGCTTGTTCTTTATCCAATGAATGCGAAATTTTGCACACTATTTCTAGACATGTTGAATGGTGTTTTGGCTTTGGTTTGAGGTTTTTACCATGATCCATCTCTGTTTTATGCCTATGCTAAGTTGGTGTGACAATTTGTGTCACAAATGTGCTTGTTATGCTTGTCTTGACTTATGCAATGTGATTGCCATGCCTAATGATGTCCAATGCCTCTAATCTTTTGTGTGATGATCATGTTGTATGTCCTGTTTACTCATGAATTTTACCAAGGTTATTTGAATCATTTGTGATTTAATGTGCATTTGTTTGTTTTGATGTCACAATGTGATCACAACTTGCATACCTTGCCATGTGTGGTTCATGAAATGAATTTGGTGATTGATATTGAGATGAGACCTTTTGGATTGTGTTCTTGATTGAATGAAGTTGATTCATGTTAAATTTCATGTTCTATTTTGGATTTTTTCTCCCTCTTTGACCCTAGGCTTTGACCTAGTGGTTGGTTGCTTATGTTTGAGCTTTGATTTCAGGTGGAGCATTCAAGTTCCATAGTTGTTGGTGCTCTATCACTTGAGCCTTTGATGTTTACTTTTGACTACTAACCTTGTGTGTGTTTGTAGGGTTGTTAACTCATTTGAGTTTGACTTGTTGGCTTATGCCTTTGCTCATTGGGTTTGACTGTTTGATATTCATGATTGTCTGTTTGTCTGTATAGTTGTACTGATTTGTCTGATGTTTCCACAGGTACTTAAGTTGCTTTAAGTTTATTGTGAACTTTGCTTTGCTTGGTTGCTTAACCACTGAGGTATAATTCCTTTGACTTCATGTAGTCTGGAAGACCTGTCCTGTTATGTGGGCAGGCACTTGTCTGAAGCCCTCCTTAAGAGGCAATGCTTGTGAATGTTTACTTTTGTGCCAAGCAGGTGAAGACCTCTTAAGAGGCAATTGGCAGATAAAAGAGATGTGTAATCCATCTCCTGCTACTCAGTGTGTCATCCACTTTTCTCACACACCTTGTGTTGATGCATTGTGGATATTAACCCAAGATCTTTGTTGTGTTAGTCATCTGTGGAGAAGAGTTCCTACATTCTGAACTCCCACATCTTCTATTTTGAGTCAAACTCTCCCAGGCTAGGGATAAGAGCTGTGAGGTCTTACCCTCACTTCCCATTTCATCTGCTTCACCCTAACTCTCAATGTTAGGGTTAAGAGCTAACTACACCCAATTCCAGTTGGCTTGTGTTTCACAGCCTAACCTTGTATGAGCCCAATTGATTGCATATAGTGTGTGTGATTGTTTATTGTGCTTGTGTTGTTTGCTTGTGTTGTTTAGGATAGCTTGCTCCCTGTGCAAGTTAGATAGAAACCTCAACCTAGGACCATTGTGGATTGCATGATAACTATTAGGCTCGAGTCAGGCTCCCTTCTAATTTGTCATTTCCCAGTCTCTGGTTAGGTTAGAAGTTCTTTCCCTGTTAAGGGGAACTACGTCGCCCTGATCCTCATACCAGATGAGGTACGTAGGCAGGAGATCGTACGAGATCTCTCCGGGCACCCTTTTTCTTTTTGCGTGTGTTTGCTTGACAGCTAGCAGGCTCGAGTACCAGACTCCCTGTTAGCTTGTCTGTTCAACCTTTTTGTTGCTTTTGACGACTCAGCGTCCTGTTAACTCCTTTTATGTGTGTTTGGAGTCCGACATAAGTCCAGCGATTGGCAGTTGGTTTCCTGTGTGTGTTTTTGGTTCGGAGTCTGATGTAAGTCCAGCGATTGGCGTTCGGTTTCCATGTTTGCCTATTTGTGTGGAGTCTGACGTAAGTCCAGCGATTGGCAGTCGGTTTCCTGTGTTGGTTTTGTTTCGGCGTGCGTGAGCCGAACTACGGTAGCTCTGATTCTCATTCCAGATGAGATACGTAGGCATAGGATGCGATATCCTAGCGATCCCTTTCCCCTCTTCTTCCATCTGTGTTTTATTCTAGTGTGCGTGCATTCTTTTGAGCAGTGTTTAGCAACCTTTCTTCTATCCTTTTGAGCGTGGATCCCGTCGAGTACGACAGATGCGTAGGGGTGCTAATACCTTCCCTACGCATAACCGACTCCCGATCCCATCTCTCTTTGGTCGCAAGACCATGTCTTTTCCAGGTTTACTTTGAGCGTTTCCTTTCCCTCTTTTGGGATAAATAACGCACGGTGGCGGCTCTGTTTGTTTGCTCTTTTCCCACCGGTTGTTTTTCGCGGATGCGACAACAGGAAACCGACTGCCAATCGTTGGACTTATGTCAGACTCTACACAAACAACCACACACAGGAAATCTACTGCCAATCGCTGGACTTACGTCAGACTCCACACACAAGAGGGTTGAAAAAGAAAAAGGGCGCCCGAAGAGATCTGCTCATCTCCTGCCTACGTACCTCATCTGGTATGAGGATCAGGGCGACGTAGTTCCCCTTAACAGGGAAAGAACTTCTATCCTAACCAGAGACTAGGGAGATAACAAGCTACTAGGGAGACTACGACTCGAGCCTAGAAGTTGTCATGCACACGATCCCTATGTTGAGGTCTCTAACCCTAACTTGCACAGGAAGCAAGCTAGCCAAAACAGCACATCAGCAAACACAAGCACAAGAGAGCAAGCACACACACTATATACAGACAAATGGCTCATACAAGGCTAGGCTTTAGTCAAGGGGTCAAATCAACCTTGACAAACAAGCCAACTGGAAAGGGGTGTTTTGAGCTCTTAACCCTAACATTGAGAGTTAGGGTGAAGCAGATGAAATGGGAAGTGAGGGTAAGACCTCACAACTCTTATCCCTGGCCTGGGAGAGCTTGAAACAATGAAAGTGTGAGAGTCCAGAATGTGGGACTCTACTCCACATGACTGACACAACAAGATTTTGGGGTTTTTATTCAAAGTGCATCAACACATGGTGTGAGCAAGATGAAAGACACGACTGAATAACATGGGATGGATTGCACATCCCTTTTATCTGCCAATGCCTCTTCACTTAGGAGGTCTTTGAATGTACAAGGCACAAAGATAAACAAACACAAACATTGCCTCTTAAGGAGGGCTTCAGACAGGTGCCTGCCAAGGTAACATGACAGGTCTTCCAGACTACATGAAGAGTAGGAATTTACCTCAGTGGTATGCCAACCACAAGCAAAACAAAGCAACTCAAATGATGAGTTAAAGCAACTTAGGTACCTGGGTAAACAACCAACCAATCAGTATGGTACTCAGACAAATAGTTAACAGACAACAACAGTCAAACAACTAATATACACAACAAGTCAAGCCAATAAGTGGCAAGCAATCAAGTGAATTCCTCTCCAAGGCACCTACAACACAACAAATGTTAGTGAATCACATCATTTTGCATCTCAATTTATGAGATCAACATCAACCATCAAGACTTATTGCTTGCACCTGAAATGCACAACTCAAAATGTAAGTCCAAACCACTAGGTCAAAGCCTAGGGTCAAAGGTGGATCAAAAAGCCAAAACAGAACTTGATATTCAACACAAAGCATGTTTATTCAATCAAGAGCATGTCCTAAAAAGGACCAAAACAAAATCATCAAGCAAGGCCATGCAATAAGCAAGAGAAGTCAAAGACAATTTCAAAGCATACATTTGGACATTAAGAATGAAAATTCCAAATCAAAACAGAAATGATTCAAACAATTCTGGAAAAAATTATGAACATTCAACGCATCACATCCAATCATCATACCAAAACTCAGAAGCATCAAAGGTCAATTGGCATGGAAATAAAATTCCACAAGTTGATCATCAAATTGTGTGACACAAATTGTCACACCATGCAAACATGTGTGTAAAACAGAAATGGCAAATGATAAAAATGCACAATCAAGCCTCAAACATCCATTAACATGTTAGGAACAATCATGCAAAATTTCATGGCATTTGGATCAATATCAAGCATTTCATGATGGAAAGAGTGGAGTAATATCACAAATGTACACAAGTTCACATATTCTAACACAATTCAAAATCCAGCCATGGTAAAAATCAGGAGATCACACCAAAAAAAACTAGACATCACAAGGATCATTTGGCAAAAAATTGGAGGTGAATTGGATCAATATTCAATGAGATATGAATTTTAGAAGTTGGCTAAAAAATGTGAAATAAAAATGATCATGTACATGAAATAATGGAGGGAAAAGGTTAAAATGCTGAAACATTTGAAAAACTGCCTCGGCCAGGATCGAACCCAGAACAAATTCAAACGAGGCGCCACTTATTGAAACGCATGCGTTTCATTTATTCGCTGGCGCTTACAAGTCAGCAGTCAAAGCCAAGTGGACTTAGTCAAACGGATGCTGGCGAATCAAAT
Source organism: Lathyrus oleraceus (assembly GCF_024323335.1). Classification (NCBI taxonomy): domain Eukaryota; kingdom Viridiplantae; phylum Streptophyta; class Magnoliopsida; order Fabales; family Fabaceae; genus Lathyrus; species Lathyrus oleraceus. The sequence continues at coordinate 16,141,344 of NC_066581.1, forward strand.
TGCCAAACAGGATGCACACATCAGCAAGGAACAGGACAAACCCTAGGCCAACTGTGCAATAACCAGGCGGACACAAAACCGTCACAAAACGGGCGCTATATCGTCTTCCTCACGAAGACGATGATGAACAGTAAACCTTCAACAAAAAAATTTCCAGAAACTTAAAATGAATACATCATTTGAATCCTTATTCCACGTAGGTTACAAATCAGGCATTGATTCATGTTAATTCATCACCAATCGTGCAAATCGAAGCAAAAAAGTTTGATGCTCAAAACTTTAATCACACATATCTTTCTCAATAATGCACTATTTCATGTGAAATTTCCACCAGATTCATCAGTGTTAAAAGATCTACACAAATATGATAATGAAATCAAGAATCATGAGGTTCGATTTCTAACCTCTTGAAGAACAGAAGGTTGAAAATCGTGTATCCAAGGCTCAGCAATGTCCAGTTCCCCTTCCCTTGAGCTCCAATGAGGTTTGAACCAAGAAATGGCTCGTGAAAAGTCTTGAAACCAGCTCAATTTGAAATTTCCATTAGCACCTTCAAGCTTGTGGTAATGCATGAATCTGAGCTAAAATTCACCAAAGGCACGTTGAATCTTGCTCAACACCACTCCATGTTCATGATTATGCAAGAAAATTAGGGGTTTATGTGTGGAAAATGGAAAATCGATCAAGAGAAAATTGAGAGTAAAGATGGATTTCTAGATTTGAAACTGTGTATTCTGAGCAATGCAGTTACAATTAACCATATATATGCCCTCCTAATCAATCTGAAATTATCACTAAGCCAAAGTTAATTGAGATTATGAAAAAATAAGGTGTATGCACAAATTATCATTTTCACCTCATGCATGGAATGGCTACGTGAACAGTGCACAAAGAGGGCCCAAATTCACTCAAAATCAGCCCATGCACACATTGGAATTGGAAATATATTCATATGATCAACCAATTTTGATTTTGGCAATTTTCCTTCAAAAATAGCATGCATGAGCAAATGGTTGTATGAGTGAATTTCATGCCAAGTAATGAGTGATTTGAAAAATTCATGTCATGAGGAGAATTATGCAAAAAGGAGCACTCAAATTGGAGTCTTGGTTCAAAAGATATGGCCATTTGAATTTTCATGCACCCTTTGCAATGATTTGATCATAACTCCTTAACCATTCATCATAAATTCATGATCTTGAACTTTTTGGAAATGGGAGCGAAAGATCTTCAACTTTCATGTTGGACAAAATTTCATTTGAAGCTTCTTTGATGTTGGAAAGTTGAGTTGAAGTTGGTCCAAAAACTTGCCATTTTTGGAAACTTTCAAATTACAGGTCACTTTCCATTTCTGGAAACTTTTGATCTGGCTTCAAAATCTTCAATGTAGACACTTGTCATGATGAATGAACCCCTTTGGGACATGAATGAAGTGTCTCAAACCATTTCTCCATCTCCTAGCCCTCAGTTGACTTTCAGTTGATTTTTCTGGGCCTTAGATGACTTGGACATGTACTGATGACTTTTGAGCCTCTAGCCTTTGGTCAAGTTTCTTCAAAATGATCCTTGATTCACACAAACTCTCTAGAACAAACATATGGCTTTCATCTCATGGAAAGGCTTGGTCTCTTGCACAGCTGAATCCTCTTGATACCAGTCTTGACTGATAAGATACAATGCAATGCAATGTTAATGTAATGTCAATGACCTAAAAATGAAATGAGTGAATGAATGGGGGGTGCAAATTTGAGGTGCTACACTTATGTGCGTGGATTGAAAGGTCATGAATAAATAAAAGAAAATTAAAGCTCAAAGTGTATGTGTGGTACTGGATTCCAATGAACACTCAGAGAATTTACCCATGAAGTGAAAAGTGACTTGGTGAATCACTTAGAAATGAAAAATCTAAAATGCAAGTTAGATTGAATGACTTATAATATAGGTTATGTAAAAATGTAAAAGGCGTGCTTGATGGATATGTCGTGCACACGATACATACTTTTTGAACATGATATAATAAATTACAGAATGAGGATGAATAGGTTTAGGAATGCCTATGATAGTGGTCAAACGTCCAGTCAACAGTGCCGACCCTGTTGACCAAAAGTCAACTGCTTCTTTACTTTCCATTTTCCACATTCAAGATACTTTCTGATTTAAACCAAAACATCATCATCAAAGAGCTCTTGACCTAACTTTTCAAATGAAAATGAAATGATGAGATGTAGATGAAATGAGTGATTCCTAAATGCATGTAGATGAATAAATCTGTTAGTCGGGTAAAAAATGAAAAAAAAGGTAGGGCAAATTTTGGGGTATGACAGTTGCCCCTATTTAATCAGCTTAAACCTGAATGGTCGAATTGCGAGAGCTTTTCGGGTATTCAAGATATGAGTGGATTAAATATGAAGTATCCAAAAATTTGCTCGTTTGAGAACGACCATATGGGATATAAGGATGGCATTTTGACATTTCCAGGTTCATCTGCTGGATTTTATTGCTATATTGTGGGGATAGTAATGACAAATGAAGGTCATGATATGCATGATCTATGTACGTTTTAATATTTTATGAAACATGAGGCCACATATGCTAATCAGGGAGCCCATAAGCTTACACACGGAAGTTCTGGAATAATCTTGCAAAGAAAGGGTTTTCACAAATGAATCATCAACTGGAAACAAATTCAACCAAGGAAGTTTTGAGAAAGAAACAAAATCATCAACCCTGAATGTTGGAAAAAGGTTCAACAATCACAAAGGTTGGAAAAAGATTCAACAACCACAAAGGTGGGAAGAAGATTCAATAACCACAAAGGTTGGAAAAAGGATTCAACAACCACGAAGGTTGGAAGAAGAGGATCATCAACCCTGAAGGTTGGAAACAAAGTCTATCATCACCCTAATGGTGGGAAAAAGATTCAACAACCATGAAGGTTGGAAACAAAGGTCTCCAACCCTAAAGATTGGAAGAAGGTTATCAATCCCGAGGATTGAAAAAAGGTCCCTCAACCCTGAAGGTCGTAAAAGAGGATCATCAACCCTAAAGATTAGAAAAAGATACCAAGTAAATTGGGCTTCAAAAGGTGTCAAGCCGGTTGGATTTTGAAAGAGTGTAGCGGTAAATTCGTGACCATCAAGCTATGGATAAACTTGACATCAATAAAACCAGAGTCGCCACCGCGCTTTTATTGTTTCCAAAGGAAAAGGGAAAAGTACGAACAAAACCCGATAGTAAGAAGTTTTCAAATCAAAACTAATAAAATGCTAGAGATTATAGGTAAGGGGGTTGGTTACACAAAGGGAAGGTTTTAGCACCCAAAGTATCCTAGGTACTCCTAGGGAGCCCTTTTTGTGTGCATATGCTTTTGGGTATAAATGATGTTTGAGAAAATATAGAGTGTGGGGATGAGAAAAGAATTCATTGATTATATTTTTGTGTTTGACAAAACCTTTGGCCTTGTGCCTACGTACCAACATAATAATGAGGGATCAAAACCTCGTAGTTCGTGGTAAAAATTTCAAATGAGTTGGTGAGTTGATTTTTAACAAAAAATTAAGAAAAGGGCACAAGAGGCCAAATTTTTGAATGAGGTTGTTAGATCTTTTTGTCTTTTGAAATTTAAGTCAATATGGTTAAGTTTATTTACAAATTTGATTTAAGAAAAAGTTTAAAAATTCAATGGCATAAGGCCAAAGTTTCTAATCATTAAAACATGTCTAAGTTGAAATCACAAACAAAGAAAGTTTTTGAAAAGAGGGAGAGATTTTGAAATTTAATAAGTGGGAGGAGATGAAGAGACTACCCTAAGAAAAATTTAAAAGTTAAGAGTTGAAAAGATTTGACCAATGGGATGCAATCCAACAGACAAAAATGTCATATAGAAACCCATTTTCCTTTGGACTTTGATCAAGCAATAAGCAATAAGCAATGATCAATATCCAGACATCATAAGGATAAAGGCATTAAATAAAGATAGCCATATCCAAGCAAGCATTCCAATAGCTAGCAGTCTTCATTGTCTTCCAATGTAGCAGATGAAATATTCCTTGGTCCACTAAGAACAAAATATCAGACATCAACATAACAAAATAACATTTAAGCACAGAGACAGAGTAGCAGATGAACCAAAGAGATCCAAAGTCTTGCATCATATGAAAGTCATTGTCAAAGATAACTCAGTCTCAAATGTTGGCATTGGCCAAGTCCTTTAGCACAAGGAAAATTGCCTAATTCTAAGTCCAAAAGTTCAGATCAAATCCCCACAGTCCACCAAATGTCTTTAGGGTTTTTGTTGTTATTAGGTGTTTTAAGGTCATAAGGCCACAAACAAAATCAATACACAAGCAAATATATACTATCACAAGATATGGCTCAAATGAGCAAAGTGAAAAGGACTGAAACATAAACAAGTTATATGAAATGTAATTGGCAATGAATGATAAGTGACTGAATTTTAAATTGCATAAAGTAAATGACTTGAAAGTAAAAGCATAATGAATAAGAGTTAGTCAATAGTTAGTCAAATGTTAGTGTTGAATTTTAATTGATTAAGTCCTTATTTGGAGAACACTCAACCATTCATTCACAAGTATGGATCCTTGAACCAAGACATCATCCATGAGAAGGGCTCCAACTTGGATAATTCAACAAGTATGCCACTAGCTCTCATGAAAGGAAAAAAGGCCAAGTATCCACACAATGCCATGAAGAATGAGAGACTTACAATCTCACTTACTAGAATTCTATACCTTGAGGGTCAAATTTAGCTCTATGTTAAGCAATCGTAATCAGACTTATGTATAAGTCACAACTATCTGAGGTCGGACAATAAAAATATAGGTGTTAATGCATGTTAGAGATTTTTTACAAAAAATCAAACTCCTAAAACATACTACACACTAAAAATAAAATGAGAGGGACCTATCTCAGTCATACTTGTATTGATTCATCTGACACAAGGTCATTCATGAATCAATTAGCATTTAGACATTAGAGATTTCATTGGTCCAATGAGGGAATAGGAAAGAATATGGATGGAGATGAAGAGGTATGGGGATATGTAAACACAAATTGATCATGAGAGGAATTTCATCTGATCAAAACCATCCATTCATTTTGGAAGATGAAATGTACATTTCATCATCCCCTAAGTCCAATGATTTTGATCAAACAAAAATCAAATCAACCATGACCAAGGCCCAAACAGAAAGTCAAACATCAAAAGACAATGAAAATGACTCAACATAATTTTTAAACATTTAATCAATTTAAAAATGAATTAAAATGCATTTTTATTTGGTCAAAACCTCAAATCCCATGAAAAATGGCCAAGGGATTTATCCTTGGTGAAACAAGGTTAAAAGACCTTAGACAAAAAATTTCATGATTTTTTAAAAAGTCAGAAGTATTTTATTAAACAATTAAAAATATGCACAAAAATACTTAATTAAGGAAAAATATCAAAATCACTCAAAAAAATAATTTTAATTTAGAATATGGAAGATAAAAATGTTTAAATTTTTTTGGTGAAAGTCCCATATTTTTTGGATTCAAAATGGATTTATTATGAATTAAACAAAATAAAGCAATTAAATGAAAAATCAAGGGCCATCAGATCTCCCTCATTAATTTGAGGTGGCAGATCTGACGGCCACGCGCGCGCTATCCACGATGCACCTTAGTCAAAGCTTCACACACGTGGTAATCACAAGGGAAAGCTAAGATTAAAACATTTCAAATGGATCAAAAGGTTGAGAGAGTGCCAACGCACCACCAGACTGGACTGGTGTTACCACGAAAAATCTCTAAGGCATGCTGAAAGCACAGTTAGTGATAAAGTCCTGTGAGTTTGGGGGTTATACCCCATCAAAGGAGGAAGAGGTGTTTTGAGGCAAGTAAGAGTGAGAACAACACAAGTCAAGGGTGAAGCCGACAGGAGAACTTGTTGGGTCGACAGGCCATTCCGTCGACTGAGGTGAAGTTTGAGACTTAAAGAATTATAGCCAAATGCGTAGAAGACAGCATCGCCCTAACGTCTGGGCGGGAGAAATTTGAAATTTAAAAATAACCAGCAGTTACAAGAAGAATAAGAGCGCCAGAATCTGGAGCAGTTAGCAAAACATGGGTGCAACGATTGTGCAGATCGTGTGACATAACGTCTGCTAGTTTCTAGGAGTTTTAGCTTATGAGCAGTTCCTTTAGTGTAGTATAAATAGAATGTCCCACGAGGGACTCAGGGTGTTCACTTTGTACTGAAAATCACTTGTAAGAAAACTTCCCATTCCCAGCGCGAGGAAGCAAGAGTTTTTTGAGAGTGCTATGTACGTGAATCACCACATTTATTTCAATGTAACTTCCTTACTTTTCAAATGTTCCCGTTGAACATTTTATCTTAATTTCATTTACTTTTGAGTTATCATTTTACGTTGTCGTTTACGCTGTCGACACTGATTCTATTACGATAATAGAGTTTACCAAAAGCGTGTTCGTCGTGTACATCTTTTGAATGCTATAAGCATTGTCGGTCACGAGTCACCTATAGGCTGTAGCATCATTTAAAGTGTTCCTGTGGAAAATCCTATGCTTGTTCGACACTTTGTTAGGAGTCGTTCCTCACGGAGTTATCCCGTCGAATTGGACAAGCCTCACTTGCACTAGCACATGTCCTAGGATCAACTGGTCGATCCTGCAAGTAACCCTTTGTTTTAAGGCCTAGGGAGGACCAAAGGTTGTTTACCAATTTCCACATTAAACAAAATGGCACACCCGGTGGGACCGTGCTAGAGCAGTTGCGAAATTGCATGAAACTTAGAAGTGGCAAACTGTATAGTAAGCCACGAAACATTGTGAAAATGTTAGATACTAACACAAATGAAGTACCACGAGGAACTTTATCCACTACGGAAACAATAATCTCATAGGTTGCCACTTTACCACCGATGATAAGTGCAACCTCAACCATGTCGACCACGGGTGCGGTTGGAACATCAATTCCTCAGCCTCCACCGGGGGGTTCAGGATCAACGATAACGACGTTCAGACCTTATGTGCCTCGCTTTGGCACCACAGATCCTCTTTATGGAATGTTTTATTCCTTAATGCCAGGATATCAGTCGACATCAAGTGCATCACTGTTTTCAGATACAAATCCACCCTTGCAAGGATCAGCGCAAGGGGGCAACATTAGGAATAATACTCAGAACAGAACTATGCCGCTGTCGAACACTTCAGTAGCGGTGTTGAGACAATAAATGGACGATAGTAACCATGAATTGGTTAACATGTTGACCAACAAGATGGGCACAGTCTTTAATCCAGTAATACAAGAATCTGCTGAAACAAATAGGCAGGTGGCGAATCAATTGACACGCTTGTGCAATTTTCTAGGGGCACCGGCTCGACAAATGGCACAAGTGATTAGACCGACTGTTCCTGTGAAGATGGAGATAGGGGCAGTGGAAGAAGAGACAGTCCACGAAGGACAAATCATTAGACCCCTTCAAAATCAAGGCGTCGAATCAGGAGTCGCGGGACGTAACCAGATGGTAATGGTTAACCGACACCAGGATGCTGATCAAATTGTTGATCAACATCGACAAGAAGACTTAGCAGTGGAAAATAATTTGACAACTATTGTCGAAAGAATTATGTCCAGAAATGGTATGGGTGCTACATTGCAAAGGCCATTGTACGCCTCCTCGTTAGCGGAGTTTATTCTCCAAGCCGAGGCGCCAAGGGGGATGAAAGTACCTAAGTACACTAAATTTGGGGGAGAGTCTGGTGAATCGACAATAGAGCATGTTGCCAGATACTTAACAGAGTCAGGAGATCTGGCTCATAATGAATGTTTGAGAGTAAAAAACTTTCCCTCCTCTCTGACTAAGGTTGCCTTCACACGGTTTACTTCGTTGGCCCCAAGTTCAATCGACTCGTGGGCCAAATTAGAAAAGAAGTTCCATGAACAGTTTTACGAAGGACACTCCAAAAGTAGTTTAGCAGAATTGTCTAGTATCAAGAGAAGGTTTGATGAAAGCATCGACGATTATCTGAATCGTTTTAGGTCCTTAAAGGCTAGGTGTTTTACGCAAGTGCCAGAACATGAACTAGTTCAAATGGCCGCAGGAGGTTTAGATTATTCCATTAGGAAGAAAATAGATCCAACTTTTGTGAAAAGTATGTCACAATTGGCTGATAGAGCCCGACATCTAGAACGGCTAAGGTTAGAAAAAGTTAGGCACAATAAGTCTAAGAAAGAAAAGGTAGCGTTTGTCGAATACGACGCGACAGACCCAATATGTGAGGCTGATTATGCTTCATCGATCAAATTAGAAATCGTTGTGGCTGAACTAAAGCCAGGATCCGCCTATGAGTGTCGATCATTTCTACCTGCGCAAGGAAAAAATCCTGTCGAACACAACCTAAAATTCCCTTCGAAAACTTATACTTTTGATGTGTCGAAATGTGAGGAAATTTTTGACTTGTTGGTCAAAGATGGTCAAATGGTGGTACCTCCTAGTACTAAAATACCACAGTTAGAACAGAGACAGAAAAGAGGGTTTTGTAAGTATCATAACTATCTTGGTCATAATACCTCTAATTGTTACTTTTTCAGGGATTTGGTTCAGAAAGCGATTCAAGAAGGCAGGCTGAAATTTGCTGGCCGCAGAATGAAGATTGACGTTGATCCCCTTCACCAGGAGGAAGCCCTATTCGTGGAGCCAGTCGAGATCAACATGGTCGAGATCACCGAATACGATGAGGCCAACATGCTAGAGCAAATTGGGGAAATCCCGGATGTCGATATAGCTGAAGTTTACCCAAGGGCTGATGAAGACCCGGTGGATTTTCTGTATCGCTGCAAGAACAAGGGTTCACAAGTGTGCATGTGCCCTAGGTGTGGTGCTGTCACCGACAAAATAGCGACGGAGAATTTCCAGAAACTGCAGTTGGGTAAAAGCAAAAGAAATGGGCCGACCAGGGGTTACCAGAATGAAAGAGGCTCAAAAAAGGCTGTGGAAATATCCAAGCAAGGCCTAAGAGCTTTGTACTGTCGGCAAGTGCCCCTAGAGGTACTTGGATCAAGCCCCAGGAAAAACAAGACACCCCACAAGGTGTTGTTGCTGCTGCTAGAGGAGGTCTAACAATTAACTATAGGCGTGAGTTTAAGTCTGAAAAAATGACTCATGTCTCGGAAAATTATTTGGGGAAGAACCCCATGTCGAGGACTCAATGGAGACGCTTTCAGAGGCGTAAACAGGCCGAAAGAGAGGCTGCAAGAGGTACGACCAACGAGGCGAATGCTGGGAAGAAAATTGTTGTGAAGGTCGACACAGCAGCGAAGGAACGGATCAGAGAGTATGTCCGTCGACCAACTGAAAAATGTTCTGATGAAGTGACTGATGACTTCAATTCAGAGTCTGAAGCAAGTCTATATATCCTGGTCAACGTGGTGTCAATCCTAACACAAGAATACAAGTGTGTGACTGAAGTGGAAAAGTCGGTAGACGATGCTGACGCTGAAGAAATGGCTTTGCACCAACCAAGATGCTATTTTGTGTTGAACGATGGCTCTGCTGAAAGCCAAGAGGCAGTGTTTGAAAGACCAACGATGACCATGAAGAATCATTTGAAACCACTGCTGATCAGGGCAAAAGTGGAAGGCGTAACTCTCAACAAAGTCTTGGTCGATTGTGGTGCCACGGTCAACATCATGCTGCACCATATTCTGAGGAAGATTGGCAAGTATGATACCGACATCAGATCTAATAACGTGGTTTTGTATGACTACGGAGGAAAGACGAAAAGCACCATGGGAGTGATTATGGTGAATATCATGGTGGGTTCAATAACCAGACCGACACTATTTATGGTGATAGACGCTAAGCCAAGTTACAACTTGCTATTTGGCAGAGAGTGGCTACATGGTGTCGGAGTTGTACCATCTTCAGAACACCAAAGGTTGGTGATTTGGAGAGAAGATGAGGTGGTCGAAAATATCGAAGCCGACCAAGGGTACTTCATGGCTGACGTGAATAATGTCGGCAAGAAGGAGTTCGGAAGAAAGTTGGCCAACATCTCTCCTTGCTTTCCAGCTGAGGATGTATATGCTAATCTGAGTGAAGGTTTCGTCTCCCTAACTCTGCACGAGACTCATGGCTTCATTTGGGATGTGGAACGCCTGGATAATCCACCCTATACAAGTATCCGACCGATAGGCTAGGGAGACGTCACTGATGATGACTGAGCTAGAAGCTCTAAGAAAGATTTCGGCATACGTTGCCGAGAACAAAATAAAGTCGGCTCTAGAGGCTAAAGAAAACATGGCTGTCGAAGCCTATGCATTAAATAAAGAGGGGCATATGGCTATTGGGCCAGAACCCCCAGACAAGCCAACTTTGGCTAAAAGGAACATCGACATGCAGCGTCTGGACTGTATTTATGACAATGAACCTTTAGGGTTTGAAAAAGACCCAAAGGCACCAGAGAAAATCCGACCAAAAGATCCCTTAGAAGAAGTCGACCTTGGCGAGAATGGAGAAAGAAGGCCAACATACATAAGCGCCAACATCGACAAAGAACTAAAGTCTGAGGTAATATCCATACTTAAAGAATTTAGGGACTATTTTGCTTGGGATTATAACAAAATGCCTGGTTTAAGTAGGGATTTGGTCGAGTTAAAGTTGCCAATAAAAGCTGGAAGAAAGCCAGTAAAGCAAATGCCCAGGCGTTTCGCCCCAGAGATCATGGCAAAGATAAAAGCAGAAGTAGAAAGACTCCTGAAAAGCAAGTTTATTCAAACTACAAGGTATGTCGAATGGTTGGCCAATATTGTGTCAGTCATCAAGAAAAATGGGTCTTTAAGAGTATGTATTGATTTTATAGATCTAAATGCTGCCACCCCAAAAGATGAGTATGCCATGCCCATGGCGGAAATGTTGGTCGATTCGGCCGCTGGTTTTGAATATTTAAGTATGTTAGATGGTTATGCCGGATATAACCAAATTTTTATTGCAGAAGAAGACGTGCCGAAGACGGCGTTTCGATGCCCAGGAGCCTTGGGGACATATGAGTGGGTTGTCATGCCATTTGGCTTGAAAAACGTCGGAGCAACATACCAGAGGGTAATGAACTCAATGTTCCATGATTTTATTGAGGATTTCATCCAAGTATACATTGATGATATTGTGATAAAGTCAAATGGTCGACATGCTCACGTCGAACATCTTCGAAAGGCCTCTCTAAGGATGAGGAAATGTGGATTAAAAATGAATCCATTAAAGTGTGCTTTTTGTGTGCAAGCAGTCGACTTCCTTGGCTTTGTGGTGCATAAAAGGGTATTGAAGTAAACCAAAGCAAAATAAAAGCCATTATGGACGTCAAGCCTCCGTCGACCAAAAAGGAGCTGCAATCTTTTCTGGGAACAATTAATTTTCTTAGAAGATTTATATCAAATTTAAGTCGCAAAACAAAAGCTTTCTCCCCGCTACTTCGATTGAAGAACGAGGATTTCAAGTGGCAGGATGAGCACCAAGAGGCTTTTGACAAAATCAAAGAGTATTTGACTAAGCCTCCAGTACTGGCCCCTCATGTTAGGCATATGCCAATGAGACTGTATATTGCAGCCTCAGAATCGACTATAGGAAGTATGTTAGTCCAAGAGGATGAAAAATGTGTCGAGAGACCTGTGTATTACCTTAGTCGAATGCTTAATGACCCTGAAACTAGGTATAGAGATATAGAAAAACTATGTCTATGCTTGTATTTCTCTTATATGAAACTAAAGCAATATATCAAGCCTGTTGATGTGTACGTATCTTCCCACTTTGATATTATTAAGCACATGTTATCTAAACCAATTTTGCATAGTCGAATTGAGAAATGGGCTTTAGCGTTAACAGAATACCCCCTGACATACGTACCCTTGAAAGCGATGAAAGGGCAAGTAGTAGCGGATTTCCTTGTCGACCACTCAATGGGAGAAATGGCGCAAAATTACGTAGATTTAGCACCATGGAGGTTATACTTCGACGGTTCAAGACATAAGCATGGGTCTGGGATAGGAGGAGTCATAATTTCTCCATATGGAATTCCAGCAGAGTTCAAATACAGAATCGAAGGGGTATGCACAAATAATGAAGCAGAATATGAGTCACTGATCACAGGACTTGAACTACTGCTAGAATTTGGGCAAGGAATGTCGAAATCATGGGAGACTCGGAGTTTGTGATTAAACAAGCAGCGAAAGAGTACAGGTGTGTTAAAGAAAATTTAATCATGTACTTTTTGGTCACCATCAGATTACTCAAGAGGTTTGAGCAAGTCAATCTCCAACACATACCACGAAAAGAGAACCAAAGAGCAAATGATTTGGCACATGAGGCTTCAGGGTACAAAGCGTCGAAAGACCAGAATGAAGAGGTCCAAGTAAGAGAGAAAGTACGAGCGACATTGTTGTCACTGTCAGATTTGTCGATTGTGAAGTTGGGAGCCATGGAGAAAAATCATTTTGAAATTCTGACCATCGACGACGGGGGGGGAGGGGGGAGTGATTGGCATAAACCTCTAGTCGATTACTTACGCAATCCCGTAGCGTCGAAAGATCGAAAGATAAAATATAGGGCCCTTAGCTACGTCTTGGTAAATGATGAATTATTCAAAAACACGGTCGAAGGAGTGTTACTAAAATGTCTAGGAGAAAGCGAGGCATACGTGGTTGTGTCAAGCGTACATAGCGGGGCATGTGGGGCGCATCAAGCAGGTTTGAAGATGAAATGGATCTTGGTGCGCTCAGGAGTTTATTGGCCTTCAATGTTGAAGGATTTCATTGAATTTGCTAAAAGTTGTCAAGAATGCCAATTACATGGGGGCATACAACACGTGCCTGCAAGCGAGTTGCATACAATCGTGAAGCCCTAGCCATTTCGAGGATGGGCTCTGGATGTTATAGGAGAAATAAAACCAGCCTCGTCGAAACAACAAAGGTATGTTTTAGTCGGTATCGACTATTTCATAAAGTGGGTCGAAGTCGTAGCATTAACAAATGTAGACCAAGAGGCTGTGATAGATTTTGTCCAAAGTTATATCATATGCAGATTTGGCATCCCCAGAAACAATTACAACCGACCAGGGGTCATTTTTCACTGGTCGAAAAGTGCAAGAGTTTGCAAAAGAAATAGGAATCAAATTACTGACTTCTACCCCCTATTACGCACAGGCGAATGGCCAAGTCGAAGCTGCTAATAAGGTGATCATCAGCCTAATAAAGAAACACATAGGCAAGAAGCCAAGAAATTGGCATAAGACGTTAGACCAAGCCTTGTGGGCATGTAGAACGTCACCAAAAGAAGCAACTGGAACAACTTCATTTCGACTGGTGTATGGGCATGACACAGTGTTACCAGTAGAGATTCAGGTCCAGGCAGTCAGAATCCAAAGGCAGTATGAAATACCTTCTGAAGATTACTAGAGTATGATGACAGACGAATTGGTCGACGTAGATGAAGAAATAATGTTAGCCTTGGATTCCCTACAAAGGCAGAAAGAAAAAGTCTCCAGAGCCTATAATAAAAAGGTGAAAGGTAAAGTGTTTGCTATCGACGATCTGGTTTGGAGAGTGATTCTACCTATAGACAGAAATGATAGAGTTTTGGGTAAATGGTCCCCTAATTAGGAAGGACCGTTTAAGGTTTTGCAGGCCTTTTCTAACAACGCCTACGAGGTCGAGGAGTTGGCACCAGATAGGTGAATCCTAAGAATGAATGAAAAGTACTTGAAAAAATATAGGCCTCTCCTTCAAGAGGTTAAAATTTTGACAAACTAAATAACTGTCGAAAGAACAAGGTTGGAAACAACTATGTTGGAAACCAGCTACAAAAGGCACAGAAAATAAATACACAATGCTAAAAGTAAGAAGGATAACATTAAAGTGGCAAGAAGCCATTGTTTAAATATTACAAAAATTCATACAGACAATAGAAACGGTCAAAGTTGGCCAAACTTAGATTGGAAAGATTTAAGCTCAAAATTGTAATGCAAGGACGTAGGCTCCAAGGTATCGGCGTGGGCTTTGAGCTTTTCAAGCTTCGCTTCGATGTTCATAAGCTCTTCAGCGACCGCTAAGGCATCACCGGTGGTTTGCTCCATAGTGGCCTGGGAAGGTTTTAGCACTTCGTCGATAAAACAGGACTCCTCCTTGGTAATTGATTCCAACTCGCTGTCCAGAGTGGCAATTTGACGCCGAAGGGCATCAATTTGTTGACGTATCTCAGTGGCCCTTATTTGTTTGGAGATCAATTCTTTCTTCCGCTCATCCATAGTCCCCAACATGTTGGTGACCTCCGCATTGGCATGCATCACCAACTCCCAATTTTCCTTGAGGCCTCAGTAGCAGAAATCTGGCGTTCAGTGTCCCTGACGCTGTCGAGATGACGCAGCATGGGAACCAGAAGTTGTTCTAAAGCGGCCACTACACGTTTGGCATAATCTGAGAGCTGGAGGTCTTTTAGTTGGGCAAGCATGCACAAGACCTCTGGACCGATAGCAGGTTCATGCATGAGCACGAAAGGAAGGTCAGGATTCAAGGCGTGAACGCGGATTTTATCCATTAGAGCCTTAGTCTTCGTCGCCTCAGGGCCCATTTTTCCAGAATGGAGTTTCTCAGAGTCGGAAGAGGCATCACGCGACTTCACCAGATTGCGAAGCCTGGCAATTGCTTCTAAAGCAGAAGGCTTTATAGCTAGCCCCGGGAAAGACAAAGGGGAAGCAGCCGAAGGAGGAGTAGTCTAAGAAGAGGGAGAAGCAGTCGACAGAGGAGTAGTCTGAGAGGGTTGTTGCTTATTGGTGTCGACACCTACTAGCCCCCGTTGATCCTGCAAAGGCAAGGAAACTAAAGAGAGACTAGAGTCAGAACTAGTCGAACTGGAATCCGGAGGTGGTGCAGGACTAGTGACTGAGTCAGAGTCACTATCACTAATTTGGATATGGAATTCAATGAACTCACCAGCGGTGTCGACAGACTGAAATGGGCGAGCTGGAGCAGAAACCGGCGACGAGGGAGTGTAGTCGACAACAGGTTGAGTCGGCTCAGCAGAGGCATCAGCCCGCGGTAAGAAAAAATGTGAAAGAGAAATACAATAATCCAAGGGAGTAAACAGGAAAATAGGTAATTACCTGTGTCAACGCAGGAGATATTGTGTCCTGACTTTCTTTCCCCAAGGCAGCAGGGGGGGAGGTGCCAGTCGACTGTGAAGCTCCTACAGCTGGATCAAGGACCTTGTCGAGGATGGAAGTGTCGATCACAATGGTGTCGACGTATTCAGCAGGAACCTCTGGGGTGGGCATTGTATGGTGCCTCTTCTTCTTGGTTTCGCCACTCCTGGAGGGGGAGTCATGCTTCTTCCTCTTATGGCCATGGTGGCTTTTGGATTTATGCTGGGAAATATGCTGGAGACACGAAGAGAGGTTATAAGCAGATATTCTAGCCAGAAGATCAGACAAGCCGACAAGAAATACCTCAGAGCCTGTGGGGGCAGAGCGTTTGTGTTTTTTAGATTTTTTGGAGTGAGAGGAGACAGTGGGGTCTGTCGAACGTGGTTGCCCATGCACATAAGTGAGATATTAGAGATCACGTAGTATTTCTCTTAGAAGTCACAAGAGTAAATGGAAATGTTTAAGATAGGTGCATACAGAGGAACTGGGTTTCCTCAAGACTTGAGCAATAGGGCACCCATCATCATCAGATGATTTCTCAGGAGCAGCCTGCAAGAAGGGAGAGGATGGCTAAGAATAAAAACAAAAAACCAAAGGAAATAGCAACTCATCCAGAGTCAAACCTGAGCCTCTTGTGTCGAAGGAGTAGGTTGGTTAGCAGGTGCAGGACCTACAGGATCTAGAGGGATCGTTGCAGATAAACAAAAGAAACGCAAGTGAGAAACGAAAGCCAACTGAAAGGAAGTGTTAAAATTTCCAGAGAAGTGTTACCAGGTTGTGTAGATTCGAACACACTAACATATTGAGGCTCAATTAGAAGTGGCCCTGAGTAGTCAGGCAGATAATGCTTCGTCGGGACCACTCTGTCGGCTTTTTTCTTACAGGCATTTTGTACGTATGAAACGGGACAATAAAACCACACCGGAACCAAATGACCAAAGGCCAAGGCCAAAGGGCTACTTAGCAGAGGAGGGAACTTGAGGTTTCCAAAGTGAAGAGCATAAAGATACTTGTCTTTCGCGTAACTGGGGATTTTAAGTTTTAGAAGCTTGTCGGTTATTTTCGCCTTTAGTTCAACCGTAGCCTCCCAGATGGTCCCACGAAGATTATCTGGTCGATACATAACTTGGAAATAATCCTGGAAAGCACGAATTTATTTGACATGAAGAGCCTTACACTTGGTCGACTTCGCCTGCAAATGAACAAAAGATTCAGTTAATTCAGATAGTTTGGCCTCAGGAGTGCCAACATAAATGGTAAAATACGACTGCCACCAATCATGGAATTTTTTGGTACAATAGTAGGCTGGTTGAAAAGGAAGAGAAGGGAGACGTGGTCAGTTTTTCCAAATGGTTTCAAGTTCCTCTTCGATCTCGCTCCAAGGTTGACCGCAGAGGATATTGGCGAGCAATTCTTAAGAGGAGAATAGAGACTTGGGAATGAATTGGCAAAGGCCAAATTGCCTGGCCACAAGGTTAGGCTGATAAGCCACTAAGCCAGGATTGCTGCTAGAGGTTTCAGCCGACAGGAATCGAGGGACCAGAAGACGCCTCTAAATGAGGAAGGTTTCATCTCTATGTTCCCCGTCAGTCGGAGGGAAAGGTCTGGTGAGCCACGCAGGACCCTCAGTTCGACGACTGAAAGAGGCCATAGAAGGTAGAAAATCGACACGGGTCAGCATGATGTTGAACAAAAGTCGAAACACTTGGAGGTCGGGGAAGTTTTTGTCGATAGGCGTCAGAGGGATTAGTTGTTTCCAGATAAGGTGTCGTTCCTCTGGGGGACACGCAACCCTCCTCATCCCGTAGGGGGCTATATCCTTAGAGAAGGTGGCATTGAGCCACAGTTGCAAAAACCAGAAAGGGCCATGGAGCAACACATTTTTCGTTCTAGAGTTCTCAGGGTCGAAAAGTCTAATTTGGCAGACAACCTCAGACAGAGACTCGTAGAGAGAAGCTAAAATCAGTTGGCCCAAGGCAATGTCACGCTCTTGGTGCAGTTGGGTTGCCAGGAGAGCAAAGTGCTTGGATACCTGCATCAATCTGGAACAGAAGACAAAGCGGGATAGCCAGAGGGTCAAGAAAGCCACATGTTCCTCGTCGGTCATAGGGCCTACAGAGGTGGCATGATGATCAATAAAATTGTTGTATGTTGGCTTGCGAGAGTCACCAACGTCGAACCTCAAGGAAATTGGCGCTACAGCTTCGCAGTCGAAGACTTCGCCAGTCGGTTTCAAGCCAGTGATGGCAGCAATGTCCAGAAGTGTCGGCGTGATCATGCCACACTTGGTATGGAAGGCGTTGGTCGAACTCTCCCAAAATTGAAGGGCAGCTAATAACATGCCACAAGATTGGGGAGGGCCACAACGGGCAATCCGTAGAAGGGTGTAGATGCCTGTCCTTTTCCAAAGGTCGATTTTTTCTGATTCCAATCGATCCATCTAGGCGCAAAACTTAGGACAGTTTTTTGGAGGAGCAGTCCTGAAGTTCCTGTCGACGTAGCGAAGGGAAAAAGGGTGTTGAGCAGAAATCACAGGTTCAGAAATGTGACTATAGGGGAAAAGTGAAGAATCTGTTCTGGTAATCTCTGGGTGTCGATTTTCTGGGAGAGGACCTAAGAATGCTAAGGGTTCATCAGCCAAAGAAAGAGGAATCATTACATGAGAACGCCAGGTTTTTGCCTTCTCTTTTGCGAATGGAGGCTTAGGAACATACTTCCTACCATCAATGTTGATGGCATATGTGAGTTTAGCAGAAGAGGGTTTATTGGAGCTTGCCATGGAGAAAATGGAAGATTTTTTTGTTTTGGAGAAGAAGAATTTTCACAGGGCGCAGGAGACAAGTGAATGCTGAAACAAAAGAGCAAAAAAAGGGAAGAAGAAGAAGGAGTGAGGGTTTTATAGGGGTTAAACCCTGAACAGAGAAGAGTGAGCGTTTGAGCTTCCATCTCCGACACGTATGCCCACGTTCCCACGTTCGTGGACACGTGGAGGAGAGAAGGCGAGCGTAATGACAAACACGTTTCAGTCATAAAGACGTGAAATGATGGAGACGTGATTTTGTGCGTCTCGAGGAAAAAAGTGTAAGTTGTAAATGCGCCTAAGAGGGGGGGGGGGTGAATTAGGTGGTTAAAAAATCTTCGAACTTGTTTCCGGTTTTTGGTTATTTTACGTTTAAGTGCGTAAAGATAAATTGCGGAAAGTAAAAAGACACGGGAAATTATAGTGGTTCCCTTCACAATCCGAAGGTACATCCACTCCCCTTTCCACACGAAAGAGATTTCACTATAGTTAGAATTATGGTACAGCCTATTCACACCAACGGTGATGCCTACTATCTAACCTATAGGTAAACAAGTGTATGAAGAACAATCCTCTTCAACACCAACCCTTGTGTCCAACAATCCTGGATCACAAGTCAAACAGAAATAAATCTTTTTGATAATTATAACAAAGTGTAGTATTATCAATCTTCTCTTGATTGATCTTCTCCTTAGATAAATAATTCACTCAATGAATAATATACAAGTGTTCAACAAAAATAGAATGAGATGAAACTTTGATTATGAACACTTTTAAAAATATTGAAGGAAAATATGAAAGAGTGATTATTTTAAGTTTGTATGAAAATTCTTGGAGGTGAAAAATTCATTTTGAAAATTTAAGAATTTATATTGCCAAAACACCTTTTCAAAGAGGTATCATTTTCTCCATAAACATTGATGAAAAGATATAATTTTTCAAAAACATTTTCACTGCAACGAACAGTGTTAACCGGTTAACCAAATGGGTTAACCGATTAACGCATACAACGTTAACACAGGATTTCAAAAAAACTGGGTTGTTAACCGGTTAACCCATATGGTTAACCGGTTAACACTGTTGAAATGCAGAAAAATACTTTAAGAAAATTGTGTCTTGCATTTCAATGTGTTAACAAATGGTTATGTTTAAAAAGGCAAATGCAGATCATGATTGTTGAACACTTGTATACTAATCTAAGAGTGAGTTAGATATACCTAAGAAGTGAATCAACAATCTTGCAAACGGTTGACTTGAAAAAGAAGCTTGATCAAAAAGTTCCTCATGCGTATGGCTTGATCACTTTGATGCTTGAATTATCTTTGAAGCTCTTCTCTTTTTTCATTGATGCATGTTGTCTTCATCAAAATACTTCTTGGATTGAGGCTTGCTTCTACAATCCCCCCCTTTTTGATGATGACAACCACTTTGAGATAGATGCTTGAGAGTGAAGTTTCTCTAAGTTGATTCTCCCCCTAATTTTAAGAACTCCCCCTAAATGAGAGGCATACAAAATTCTGCATAGAGAAACCATTAGAGAAACAAGTCTTCTCCCCCTTTGGCATTAGCAAAAAGGAAGAGACTTATGAAAAAAGGAAAAGTATACAAGCATACACACATTTTGTGATCATTAGATAAGCATTCAAGCACATATTATGACAGAATAAAAATGGATTAAAAGTTAAGTGTACGGTAAGCATAATTAGCATAAACATAGTTTAACAACAAAAAACAATAGAACAACACATAACAGGAACATAGAAAAAACATAATGCTTTAATCTTCTTCCGAACTGTCCTCATTCTCCTCGCCTTCCACTTCACTACCGGCTTCACCTTCATCATCTTCCATGGGAAGGTTGTGGGAACTTAACACTAGGTTCCGAAGACTTTTGATAGCGCGGGTGGTTTCACGGTGTTGGCTCATCATGGTGGTGTAAAGGAACTCGTTTGTCATTGAATAATCCCAGTATTCTTCATAATGGTAACCCCGTTGATTTCATTGGCGGTAGTGGTCATAGCCAGAAACGGTTCTCTCCCAATTTCCATGTCTGTTAATTCCAAAATCCTTGAGATAAGACGACCGTATGGCAGCCTTGTTTTGAGAGATAGTTGCTGTTTCAGATGATACATCATAGTAGGTAGCCAATTAATTCTGATTTTGTTCTTCACAGCAAACAGAACTTGCATCTCCAAATCATTGATTTGTGAAAGGTTTGAATCCTTTGGCAGCAAGACATGGCAAATAACATAATGCAGCATTCGATCATCAACCGACAGGTTCTTAGCATAATAGAGTATGCGAGAAGTGCGCTGTCCCGACACAACAACATCCCTTGGAAATCTACAGATGGAGTAGTAGTATTCCATTTTATCATATTGAGCCCATTTTCCTTCATCATGATTAACACCTTTCCGAAGAAAAAATCCTGAATAGGGAATCTTAAGAGACGCCGCCAGCGACCTTAGGTCTGTTACAATTTCACAATCTCTCACAGTGGCAGACAGCATATGTTGATCATCATCATTCAGATTTAAAGTAAAATGGTTCAGAAAAGATTTTACCAAATCAGTATAAATTTTGCCATTATCAGTTATGAACGCATGCAACCCTTGATATCTCAACAGCTCAGGAAAAGAGAAGGTAGTGAAGGATTTGAGATTCACATACTTACCCTTGAGCAAATGTCTAACACTGACTCTGAAATCCATTCTCCTCTTCTTTGTTGTTTCCATTTGCACTTCTTCCTCTTCACTGCTAGATGCCGATACGGGAGCCTTTTCTCTTCTTGGAGGAGCCATGGGGAAAAAAGGAGGTGCTAGGGTTTTGAGAGGATTTTTGGGATTTTGAGAGTTAATAAGAGAGTATGGTTGAGTGGGGTTTAATGGGTTTTAAGAAACAACATGTAAGGGCAAAGTGTCAGACAACATACGATCGCAAGTTTCGATGATGACAAATGACCATCATAGATGAATAGACATTGTCGATTCCACGTCTACAAACAAATGCAACACATCACCTATCGTATCCTTTCCTATGATTATCTAAATCTGTTATAATTCTTAAAAACATATGTGGACAAGATGTGGTCATGACAAAATGCATGAAAACCACAAAAACCAAAAATCTGAATTTTTGCAGATTTGCAGGGCTTTGAGTCGACCATAGGTCAGCGCATGGAGGCTTTGAGTCGACCGCAAGGGTCAGCGCATGAGCCACGGGTCAGCGCATAACTCAGACAAACTGGAGATTGGTCAGCGCATAATTGCTTGAGTCGACCATAAGGGTCAGCGCATAGCTCACGGGTCAGCGCATAAATCCCTTGAGTCGACCACAGGTCGGCGCATGGCATAGTGATGCTATCCACGGGTCAGCGCATGAAACCTTCGAGTCGACCATAGGGGTCAGCGTATTCCCCACGGGTCAGCGCACGCCGACCTATGGTCGACCGCTCGGGCGTAAACTCAGTTTTCTGAGTATTTTCCACTGTTTGAAAAGTTGTTATTTTTGGTTGGTAAGCTGTTACTATAAATAGAAGTCAAAACACTTTTATTAACTAACATTTGTCAATTTGAGTTCAAGTGTTCAAGGAAACAAGAAAGAGTGAAAAAGGTGTCCAAGACTCATCATCTTCATCTTCAACATTTCACAACACATCAACTGCACACAATTACTTTTGATGTGGTTCGTGATCGATTAAAGGTGATAAGGTTCGAAGCTGTGATCGAAGAATCCAGTTCGGGTTGAAGCTTGTGGCAGGTTCTTTCTTGAATAAAACCGTTGGGGTTTTGTCCTCCAATACGGGTTTGTGTTTGGGGGTTTTTGGACGAATCGTTCTTCAATATTCAGCCGAGCGAAGGTGATTGAGAAGAGGAAGTCTTCGTCAGTCTAGTAGCGGATTCAGTGGCATTGAAGTGAAGGATTCGGGTTCGACTCGTTGTGTTTGAGATCAGCCGGGCCGAGGGTTTGAAGAACGGAAGATTCTTCAACAAAGGGGCTGGAATCGGAGGTCTAGCATCAACGATCGAAGGTCTTGATTCATCTTGAATCAAGGAGCAAGGAGAGGAAGCATCATTCAACACATTGGAAATTCTGTTGTTTGCGTGCTTTGCAATCCTTATATAAACGATTAAATTTCACAGGTGATATCTAATTAATTATCTCAATTCTAATTTTAGAATTGAGGGCAGACGTACCCCGAAGCGAGGACGGCGGGGGAACTGCCTCATCAAATCTCTGTCTTCTTTAATTTTCTGCATAAGTGCTTTTCAGCTTAAAAATTAAGTGATTTTAGTTTAAGCAATTTTCCCAAACTTTGATATAAGTTGAGTAAGAAACTAAAACTGCTGTTTGAATACAAAGTACAATAGTATATTGTACTAGATAAATTTGAATTACTTACTCAACTCAAATATCTCTTGGAGTGTATGCACACCAAGTGTTTGTGAATTTGCATAAGCCAAAGTTGCCTTAAGTTTGCACTCAGTTTAATTTGGTATTTTGGATCATTGGAACTAGGCTTACTAGTTAGTGAAATATATCAATTGAGTGTGCAAATAGTGTAGTGATTAGTATTTCATTTTATCTCTAATCCATTAGCTTAACGCATATCCGGTTTTCCAATAACGGTTCGTTTTAGACTAAAATTTTCCTCGCCCGCTTCCGCATTCAAAACAAATTTTCAAAACCAATTTTCTCTCAAATTGGTAGCGCCGACTCAAGTTTTTAATTGGGATCTATTCAACCCCCCCTTCTAGACCCGTGCCATAGTCTAACAAGTGGTATCAGAAGCTCTGGTTCACTCCGTGCTTCAAAATACAACGTTGATAGAAAATGGCTAACGAACCTAAAGGGGCTTACAATAAAGCTCCCGTTTTCAATGGTGAAAATTATAGTTATTGGAAAGACTGTATGCGGGTGCACATAAATTCCATAGATAGAAAAATATGGAATGTTATTCTCAATGGTCCAATTCAAATAACCATGACCAATGAGAACAACGAAGTGGTGCCTAAGCCCGAAGCACAATGGACCGATGATGATGAAAAGAAATACAATTATGATTGGAAAGCCAAAAATATCCTAATCTCCTCATTAGGTGTAGATGAATACTATCGTGTATCCCATTGTCCTACTGCTAAGGCCATGTGGGATTCACTACAAATTGCCCATGAGGGGACAAATGATGTTAAATTGGCTAGAATCAATACACTAACACAAGAGTTTGATCTCTTTTTCATGGAGCAAGGGGAAACCATTGCTGACATGCAAAAGAGATTCACTCATCTCATCAATCGATTACATTCACTTGGTAGGCCTGTTTCCAATGATATTGCTACTAATAAGATCTTAAGATGTCTTAACAGGGAATGGCAGCCGAAAGTGACCGCCATAAAAGAGGCAAATGATCTTACCACATTGGACTTGACAACATTGTTCGGTAAACTACAAGAGCACGAACAAGTTCTCTTAAGCCTGGAACAACACGAAAAGAAAGACAAGAAAGACAAAGCAAAGGTGAGTGAAAAGAAATCAATAGCTCTAAAGACTTCCTCCTCAAAGTCTCAAGCAAAAGAGCAAAGTGATTATTCATCGAGTGACGAAGAAGAAGAGGACAAGAGTGAAGATATGGGGCTGTTCGTCAAACGCTACAACTGTTACGTGAGAAAGAACGGCATCCAACATTCCGAGAAGAACTTGGTAAACTTCTGGAAGCAATCTAGGTTCTCCAAAAATGATGACTCAAAAGGAAAAACAACTAGAGGGTCGTGCTATAAGTGTGGAAATCCGGGTCACTACAAACCGGACTGTCCGATGAACAAAAAGACAAAAGAAAAAGATTCATACAAATCACACAAGAAACCATCAAAGCCAAGGAGAGCATACATAGCTTGGGAAAGCGATAGCGACTCCTCCGATGATGAAAGTTCTAGTGATGAAGATGAAAATGCAAATCTATGTCTTTCTGCTCATCAAAAGAACAAAAAGAAACAGGTACGACATGCTAAATATGAAAAATCCTCTAGTATGTCTCATCATGAATTGCAAACTGCTTTTGATACTTTACACTATGAAGCGAAAGAGGCCTTTAAAAGGCTTGCCTCAAATAAGAATTTTTTTTCTCATTTGGAACATAAAATTCAAGAGTCCGAACGGAAACTTGAGGCACTTAAAGCTTCCATAGTGGAAAGCACAAAAACAAGTTATGAGGACCTTAAAAGTAGAATGATGAACTTTGGGTGTGATACTTGTTACATTTGGCAAGGTGAAGTAAGAAACCTAAAAGCCAAACTTGACAAGGCTCTTGAGCCCAAGATTACTTTTGCTATCGACAAATCAAATTTTCGAAAAAGTATGGTTAATCCATATCAAAAATATAAATATGTTATAAAAGATGAAGATAGCAAAAGCAATCCAAATGTAACTTTCTCTTGTCTCTATTGTTGCAAGAAAGGCCATTCCATTGCTAAATGTAGATTTAGGAGGTTTTTAGTTCCTAAAGGCATTTATCAATGGATGCCCAAATGCAACCATTTCGTTCCTCACCACTCAGGACCCAATAAGCAATTGGGTACCTTCTCTTGTTAATTATCTTGTCACAGGTACAATGCCTCGAGACTACCGAGAGAAGATGGTTTCTCGACAGTGGATGCTCAAGGCACATGTCAGGTGACATATCTCTCTTCATTGACTTTGTGGCTAAGAAGAAGGGATATGTAACTTATGGTGACAACAACCGTGGAGCAATACTTGGTAAAGGTAGTGTAGGTAATCCCTCCTCTACTACTATTTCTGATGTTTTGCTTGTCGAAGGTCTTAAACACAATCTACTTAGCATCAGTCAATTATGTGACAAAGGATACAATGTATCGTTTTCAAAAGATTGTTGCAAAATTGTACATAATGATGATAAGAAGAGCATGTTTAATGGTCTTCGTGTGAACAATGTCTATATGCTTGACTTAAATGAAGTATCGTTAACAAGTGACAAATGCCTTGTAACAATGAGTGAAGATTCATGGTTATGGCATAGGCGTTTAGCACATGTTAACTTTGACTTACTCAACAAAGTAGTCTCAAAATATCTAGTCCTAGGTCTCCCCAAAATTAAGTTCACCAAGGATCACCTTTGTGATGCTTGTCAAAAAGGGAAGCAAACGAGGATCTCTTTTAAATCCAAAAATATCGTTTCAACAACGAGACCTCTCGAGCTTCTCCATATGGATTTATTTGGGCCATCTAGGATTAAAAGTCTAGGAGGAAACTATTACGGTTTCGTAATAGTGGAAGACTTTTCTCGATTTTGTTGGACTATTTTCTTAGTAAGTAAGAGCGACACATTCGCCGCCTTTGAACGATTTGCTAAGCTTTCCCAAAATAAACTAAATACAAACATTGTTGCAATTAGAAGTGATCATGGAGGTGAATTTGAAAATCACTTATTTGAAGAATATTGCGGTAACCATGGTATTGATCATAACTTCTCCGCTCCACGTACTCCTCAACAAAATGGGGTTGTGGAGCGTAAAAATCGAATTTTGGAAGAATTGGGAAGAACAATGATCAATGAAAGTGGCTTACCGAAATATTTTTGGGCTGACGCCATTAGTACGGCTTGTTACGTTCTGAATAGGGTACTCATTCGCCCCATTCTAAACAAAACACCGTATGAACTTTTAAAAGGGAGAAAGCCAAATGTTTCTCACTTACATGTCTTTGGTTGCAAATGTTTTGTATTGAACAATGGAAAGGAAAACTTAGGGAAATTCGATTCCAAGGCCGACGAAGGTATCTTCCTCGGATACTCTCAATCTAGCAAAGCATATAGAATATACAACAAGCGATTACTTACTGTAGAAGAGTCTGTACATGTCACTTTTGATGAATCCAATCCGAGAAATGTCGGAAAGGGTAGTGTTTTTCATGGTGCAGGTACATCTACCGAAGACATACTCAAAGGTGGCGAGCCGGGGATTGATCAACCCGACATAGTCAAAATTGAGGAGGACAAAGATGTACACCATGAGGAAACCGAGGTAGTTCATCCGCCTTCAAACGATGATCTTCCTCAAGCTTGGAAGTCCTCCAAAGACCATCCAATAGACAACATTCTCGGGGACATCTCAAAGGGTGTAACAACTCGATCTAAGCTAAGTAATTTTTGTTATCACTTCGCTTTCGTTTCGCAGATGGAACCTAAAAACCCTAAAGAAGCCCTACTTGATGAACACTGGTTTTTATCAATGCAGGAGGAACTTAATCAGTTCACCAGAAATGAGGTTTGGGACCTTGTCCCTCCTCCGCGAGATCATCGAGTAATCGGCACCCGATGGGTGTTTAGGAACAAGCTGGACGAAAACGGGGTAATAACCCGTAATAAGGCGCGTTTAGTCGCGCAAGGGTATAACCAAGAGGAAGGCATCGACTATGAGGAAACTTATGCGCCGGTTGCCCGACTCGAGGCTATACGCCTTCTCCTTGCTTTCGCTTGTGCGAAAGACTTTAAGCTATTCCAAATGGATGTCAAGAGTGCGTTCCTTAACGGTCACATAAATGAAGAGGTTTATGTCGCACAACCTCCGGGTTTCGAATCCCATGAGTATCCTGATCATGTTTATAAACTAAAAAGAGCTTTGTATGGCCTCAAACAAGCTCCTAGAGCTTGGTATGAGAGACTAAGCAAATTCTTACTCGATCAAAAATACTCAAGAGGAAAGGTTGACACAACCCTCTTCATTAAACGTCAAGCAAATCACTTAATATTAGTGCAAATTTATGTAGATGATATCATATTTGGATCTACTAACATGAATCTTGTGAGAGAGTTTTCTGACCTTATGCAGGGCGAATTCGAGATGAGTATGATGGGGGAGCTCACATACTTTCTCGGTCTGCAAATTAAACAGCTCAAAGAAGGAACTTTCGTGAGCCAGACAAAGTACTGTTTGGACCTTATCAAGAGATTTGACATGGCAAAAGCTAAGGCCATATTCACCCCCATGCCTACGTGTACCAACTTGAACAAAGATGAAGACGGTAAGGAAGTAGATGTAAAACGGTATAGAGGTATGATTGGTTCACTCCTTTATCTTACTGCTTCTCGTCCTGATATTATGTTTAGCGTATGCATGTGTGCAAGATATCAATCATGTCCCAAGGAATCCCATTTAAAAGCCGTCAAACGAATACTTTGATACCTATCCTGTACTCCGAAGTATGGACTGTGGTATTCCAAAGGTAATGATTGTTCTTTGGTAGGTTTTTCCGATTCCGACTTTGCCGGTTGCAAATCGGATAGGAAGAGCACCAGTGGCACTTGTCACTTATTTTCAAACTCTTTGGTCAGTTGGCATAGCAAGAAACAGGTTTCTGTTGCGTTGTCAACCGCCGAAGCGGAATATGTTGCCGCCGGTAGTTGTTGTGCCCAAATCCTATGGATTAAGCAACAACTATTGGATTTTAACCTCAAACTTGAACATATTCCCATTTTTTGTGACAATACAAGTGCCATTAACCTGACCAAGAATCCTATGCTACATTCTCGCACCAAACATATCGAAATTCGACACCACTTTCTTCGGGATCATGTAGAGAAAGGTGACATTGTGTTTGAACATGTCAATACTGAAAATCAACTAGCGGACATTTTCACAAAGCCGCTAGCCACTGAACCTTTCTTTCATATCCGCCGAGAACTTGACATTCTCGATATTTCGGAACGGGCACTATAATCTGCTGTTTTACCTTATTCCATATAAGACTTTAATCTTGTACTTCTAACAAATCTATGTTGTTGTAAGCACAAGTCTACCGTTCACTAAGTCACTCCAGCATTGAGGTGATACTGTTCCTCTCTTTCTCTCTCTGCAAAGTCTCATGATTAAAATAGTTATACCTCATAATGATGTTGTTCATATATATATGATATCTCTCTTTGGATGTTTATGGTCGTATGGAATTCTAACTATGCATCAAACTTGTCAACGTATATGCAGAAAAATGTAAAACTGAAATCTTTGCTTGTTGTTTGATTGTATTCATTTCTCTGTTATGCTTGTTTGTGCACAATCTATTTTAATGATTATTGTTCTTTTAATTAATGATTATCACTCAGTAATGATATTGGTGTGATATTATTATCTGTGTGTGTTATTTCCTGTGAAATTTTTATGTTATGTTGAATAATTGTTCCTTGTCTCTTTTTGATGTTGTCAAAGGGGGAGAAGAGTACAAGCAGCCAAAATGTTCACCATAATTAACAGTCGGTTTTGCAGATAGCGTTAGATTACAAAAGAAAGGGGGAGTGTGCACAATGTGTGTAAATACTGCATGTTGTTTGTCTCTTTGGCTGTGCACAGGTTGTCATCATCAAAAAGGGGGAGTATGTAAGGGCAAAGTGTCAGACAACATACGATCGCAAGTTTCGATGATGACAAATGACCATCATAGATGAATAGACATTGTCGATTCCACGTCTACAAACAAATGCAACACATCACCTATCGTATCCTTTCCTATGATTATCTAAATCTGTTATAATTCTTAAAAACATATGTGGACAAGATGTGGTCATGACAAAATGCATGAAAACCTCAAAAACCAAAAATCTGAGTTTTTGCAGATTTGCAGGGCTTTGAGTCGACCATAGGTCAGCGCATGGAGGCTTTGAGTCGACCGCAAGGGTCAGCGCATGAGCCACGGGTCAGCGCATAACTCAGACAAACTAGAGATTGGTCAGCGCATAGCTCACGGGTCAGCGCATAAATCCCTTGAGTCGACCACAGGTCGGCGCATGGCATAGTGATGTTATCCACGGGTCAGCGCATGAAACCTTCGAGTCGACCATAGGGGTCAGCGCATTCCCCACGGGTCAGCGCACGCCGACCTATGGTCGACCGCTCGGGCGTAAACTCAGTTTTCTGAGTATTTTCCACTGTTTGAAAAGCTGTTATTTTTGGTTGGTAAGCTGTTACTATAAATAGAAGTCAAAACACTTTTATTAACTAACATTTGTCAATTTGAGTTCAAGTGTTCAAGGAAACAAGAAAGAGTGAAAAAGGTGTCCAAGACTCATCATCTTCATCTTCAACATTTCACAACACATCAACTGCACACAATTACTTTTGATGTGGTTCGTGATCGATTAAAGGTGATAAGGTTCGAAGCTGTGATCGAAGAATCCAGTTCGGGTTGAAGCTTGTGGCAGGTTCTTTCTTGAATAAAACCGTTGGGGTTTTGTCCTCCAATACAGGTTTGTGTTTGGGGGTTTTTGGACGAATCGTTCTTCAATATTCAGCCGAGCGAAGGTGATTGAGAAGAGGAAGTCTTCGTCAGTCTAGTAGCGGATTCGGTGGCATTGAAGTGAAGGATTCGGGTTCGACTCGTTGTGTTTGAGATCAGCCGGGCCGAGGGTTTGAAGAACGGAAGATTCTTCAACAAAGGGGCTGGAATCGGAGGTCTAGCATCAACGATCGAAGGTCTTGATTCATCTTGAATCAAGGAGCAAGGAGAGGAAGCATCATTCAACACATTGGAAATTCTGTTATTTGCGTGCTTTGCAATCCTTATATAAACGATTAAATTTCACAGGTGATATCTAATTAATCATCTCAATTCTAATTTTAGAATTGAGGGCAGACGTACCCCGAAGCGAGGACGGCGGGGGAACTGCCTCATCAAATCTCTGTCTTCTTTAATTTTCTGCATAAGTGCTTTTCAGCTTAAAAATTAAGTGATTTTAGTTTAAGCAATTTTCCCAAACTTTGATATAAGTTGAGTAAGAAATTAAAACTGCTGTTTGAATACAAAGTACAATAGTATATTGTACTAGATAAATTTGAATTACTTACTCAACTCAAATATCTCTTGGAGTGTATGCACACCAAGTGTTTGTGAATTTGCATAAGCCAAAGTTGCCTTAAGTTTGCACTCAGTTTAATTTGGTATTTTGGATCATTGGAACTAGGCTTACTAGTTAGTGAAATATATCAATTGAGTGTGCAAATAGTGTAGTGATTAGTATTTCACTTTATCTCTAATCCATTAGCTTAACGCATATCCGGTTTTCCAATAACGGTTCGTTTTAGACTAAAATTTTCCTCGGCCGCTTCCGCATTCAAAACAAATTTTCAAAACCAATTTTCTCTCAAATTGGTAGCGCCGACTCAAGTTTTTAATTGGGATCTATTCAACCCCCCCTTCTAGACCCGTGCCATAGTCTAACACAACACTCAAGAAGGTTGAAAGTTGAAAGAAATGAGATAAAGGGTTTATGGT
This sequence comes from Lathyrus oleraceus, assembly GCF_024323335.1. Classification (NCBI taxonomy): domain Eukaryota; kingdom Viridiplantae; phylum Streptophyta; class Magnoliopsida; order Fabales; family Fabaceae; genus Lathyrus; species Lathyrus oleraceus. The sequence continues at coordinate 16,171,630 of NC_066581.1, forward strand.
GAGTAATGAGGGAGGAGAGAGTTATGAGGTGTAGGTGAAAGAGTAAAGCACATGCATTTAACATAAACACACATATCACAATAAAATTTAAAGTTTAAAAAAAAATTAAAAATCTGTATTCAAAACGTTAACGCAGAAGTGCTGTTTTGGAGGTGTTAACCGGTTAACCTATACCGTTAACCGGTTAACGGACTGAAATTTTTCAAAACTAAAAGAAAAACAGCAGCTCCGTTTTGAAGAATCGGGAAAAGATTTTTACAAAAATTTTACACAATGTATTAGCACTTATCAATACGCAACTTTCGATTTAAAAATATTTTAAAACGGATAATATTTGGACATGCGAAAGTAAGAAAAACGAGAAACGACGAAAAAGAAGTGCTAGCATTGCATAACATAAAAATTGAAAGTAAACACATTTTTAGCAACTATACCACATAACAAGTAATTTGAAGACAAGGTTAGATGTCACCTTCATTGAGAATACCAAGTTCTCGCCGAATCTTGAAGAATTGCTCTTTAGCCAATGGTTTTGTGAATATGTCAGCGAGTTGGTTATGTGTATCCACGAACGTAACATCTACATCTCCGTTAAGCACGTGATCTCGAAGGAAATGATGTCGGATATCTATGTGCTTCGTCCTTGAATGCATGACCGGGTTCTTTGTGATGTTGATGGCACTTGTGTTATCGCATCGAAGAGGAATGCAGCCGAGGTCTACACCAAAATCCAGAAGTTGTTGCTTAAGCCATAAAATTTGTGCACAACAACTGCCTGCTGCAATGTACTCTGCTTCGGCCGTGCTAAGTGCGACACATGCTTGCTTCTTGCATGCCCACGACACTAGTGCATTCCCGAGAATGTGACAAGTACCACTTGTGCTTTTTCTATCGGTCTTACATCCTGCATAGTCAGCGTCAGAATAACCAATCAAGGAGCATATACTACCTTTTGGATACCATAGTCTGACGTTCGTTGTTCCTTTGAGATATTTCATAATCCTCTTCACGGCGGTGAGATGCGATTCCTTCGGGTTTGCTTGAAAGCGTGCACACAAACAGACACTTGCTACCGGGGCGAACGTTTCATCAAAATCAATTCCTTCCCGTTGGTTGTATCCTTGTGCGACCAGTCTTGCTTTGTTACGAACTATGATCCCATTCTCATCAAGTTTGTTCTTGAAGACCCATCTTGTTCCAATGATGTGCTTGTTGTCCGGTCTTGGTACAAGACTCCAAACTTGATTTCTTTCGAATTGGTTGAGTTCTTCTTGCATTGCTACTATCCATTGATCGTCGCCTAAGGCTTCATCGACTTTGGTTGGTTCTATTTGAGATACAAAAGCCATGTTGAGACAAGCATCTTTGAGATTTAGTCGTGTTGCAACGCCTTGGCTAATATCACCAATAACTTTATCGATCGGGTGATCTCTATGAGTTTTCCATTCTTTCGGTAGATCATGATGTTCTTCAATGATTGGTAGCCATCTCCTTGTGGAATTGATTGAACATTTGAAAGTTCCTTTTGTGACACATCTATTATATCATCATCGTCATCAACAACAAAGTTATCCTCTTTCGAGGGGTTAGTTTCATCAAAGCATACATGCGTTGATTCTTCAATAGTAAGAGTTCTTTTATTGAAAATTCTAAATGCCTTACTAGATAGGGAGTAGCCAAGGAAGATACCTTCGTCGGATTTCTCATCAAACTTACCAAGGTTGTCCTTTCCATTGTTGAGGACAAAACATTTGCACCCAAAGATGTGAAAGAAAGATATATTAGGCTTCCTTCCTTTGAAAAGCTCATACGGAGTCTTTTTGAGAATCGGCCGAATGTTGACACGGTTGCTAACAAAGCATGCTGTGCTAACTGCGTCCGCCCAAAAATATTTAGGAAGGTTGGAGTCACTGAGCATTGTTCTTGCGAGTTCCACCAAGGATCTATTCTTTCTCTCTACGACACCGTTTTGTTGTGGTGTTCGTGATGCGGAGAAGTTGTAGGAAATTCCGTGCTTTTCGCAAAATTCTTCAAAGAATGTGTTTTGAAATTCTCCCCCGTGGTCACTTCTTATGGAGGTTATTGAGAGAGACTTCTCATTCTGAATTTGTTTCGCATATTTTTTGAAAGCCTTGAAAGCATCGCTTTTCTGCACAAGAAACAAAGTCCACGTATATCTAGAGAAGTCATCAACAATTACTAAACCGTAAACATTACCTCCGAAACTTTTTGTTCTTGATGGACCGAAGAGATCCATGTGCAAGAGTTGAAGTGGCCTCGACGAAGATACAACATTCTTGGATTTGAAAGTTGTCTTGGTTTGCTTTCCCTTTTGGCATGCGTCACACAGCTTATCCTTGATGAACTTAATCTTTGGAAGACCAACAACAAGATCATGCTTTATTAATTTGTTCATGTGCTCCATGTGTATATGAGCGAATCTTTTATGCCATAGCCAAGCCTCGTTGTTGTTTGTCATTAAGCACTTTACCTTCAAGGAAGAGTCATCAAAAGAAGTCATAAAAATATTATTAACCCTTTTACCTTTTAGCAAAATGTCATGGGTGACTTCATGCTCTATCACACATTCATCTTTTGAGAAGTTGATCCGGAACCCTTTGTCACACAATTGACTTATGCTAAGAAGGTTGTGCTTTAGGCCTTCAACATAAAGGACATCTTCGATGATGGTAAAAGGGGGTGCTCCAATGGTTCCTACTCCAAGGATCTTCCCTTTGGTGTCATCACCGTATGTAACATATCCTTTGGCCTTTAAAGATAGATGTGAAAATTTGTCGATATCGCCCGTCATATGCTTTGAACAATCGCTATCAAGATACCATTGATTCGTGGTTGTCTTCAAGCATACCTACAAAACAAAATCAAGTTTTGTTAGGTACCCAAATTGCTTTGGGTCCTTGGTAGTTAGTACCCTTTTTAACCCACACATAATGCCCTTTTGGAACGCTAAAGTTTCGCACATAACAAGCATTAGGTGTGTGCCCTTTGATTCCACAATAAAAGCAAGTAGGTTGAAAATCACTTCTATATCTAGGAACATAATTCTTCTTCTTAGCAATCATTTTCTTTTTATGACTTTGATGCATATTTTTAGAATTGTTTACTTTCTCTTTAGCAACTTGTTCACTTGCTTTAACAAAAATGGTCTTATTTGTGCTTGGTTTAGAAAACTTAGAATATCCTAATCCACTTTTATCATTAGAATACCTTTGGTGCTTAAGAATTTCTTCCAACCCAATTTGACCTTTTTCATATCTTTCTAAAACTCTTTTAAGTTGAACAATTTGAAAAGATAAAGATTCACAATTCTTACATGCAAGACTTTGTTTTTCATCCATCAATTTTTGTTTTCCATTTTCAATATATTTTTCCAAAGCAGTATTTTTTTCTTCTAAGGATGAAATTTGTTTCTTTTGGGATGAAATACTTTTATACAATGTCTTGCATTCTTTTAAGAGTTCATTTATAACATCTTGTGCGTCGTTGTCATAAACAGAAAAGTTGCTACTAACCTCATCGATTTCTTCATCGGAGTGATGTGAAGCCATAAGAGCCATGTTCGCACATTCATCGCTTTCCGATTCCGAAGATGAACTGATCTCATTATCGTCCCAAGCGACGTAAGCCTTTTTGTTTTTGAATTCCTTCTTGCCTTTGAATCCTCCTTTCTTTGCAAGTTTTGGGCAGTCCGGCTTTATGTGACCTTGCTGTCCACATTCATAACACGTGACGTCTTGCATTGATGTGGATGCTTCCTTTTTCCTGAAATGGTTATTCTTTTTAGGATAAGAGGAATTTTTATTTTTATTAAAAAACTTACCAAGCTTCTTTACAAGAAGCATAAAGTTCTCATCTTCGGACGTCTCATCATCTTTGTCCCTTTTTGAATCAACCTTCAAGGCAATTCCCTTGGACTTCTTTTCTTGACTTTCGTGCTTCTCGAGCCTTCCAAGTTCCAATTCGTGTTCTTGAAGTTTTCCAAATAAAGACGCGGATGTCATCGTTGAGAGACTCTTCTTTTCCGAAATAGCAGTCACTTTCGGTTGCCATTCTCTTGTCAAAGATCTTAGGACTTTCAGGTTGAGATCATCATTAGTGAAAGTTTTACCCAGAGCGATCAAGTGATTTGTTGGATGGACGAATCTCTTTTGTAAGGCTACTATAGATTCTTGACTTAGAGTGTTTAGCCTCGATCTCTTCACTTCGGTGGTTCCTTCATGTGTTTCAACCAAGGTGTCCCAAATCTCCTTTGCCGATTTACATTGAGATATACGGAAGATCTCGTCCATACTAAGAGCGCTTTGGAGTATGTTGATTGCCTTCTTCTCATTTAGAATCCTTTTCTTATCATCTTCGTCATAAGTGTTTTTCAACTTTGGGGTACCAACTCCATTCACCACATTTACCGGTTTGTGTGGACCTTCTTCAACTGCTTCCCATATACCTTCCCCTTGGGCTTCAAGATGTGCCTTCATTCTGATTTTCCAGAAATCGAAATATTCTCCGGAGAAGAGTGGGGGCTTGTTGCTACTTCCACCGTCTTTGAAAACCGGATTTATGCTTGCGGAAGCCATGCTGGATCTCTAGGAACAAGTTACCTATAACTTACTCTGATGCCAATTGTAAGTTGTAAATGCGCCTAAGAGAGGGGGGGGGGGGGGTGAATTAGGTGGTTAAAAAATCTTCGAACTTGTTTCCGGTTTTTGGTTATTCTACGTTTAAGTGCGGAAAGATAAATTGCGGAAAGTAAAAAGACACGGGAAATTATAGTGGTTCCCTTCACAATCCGAAGGTACATCCACTCCCCTTTCCACACGAAAGAGATTTCACTATAGTTAGAATTATGGTACAGCCTATTCACACCAACGGTGATGCCTACTATCTAACCTATAGGTAAACAAGTGTATGAAGAACAATCCTCTTCAACACCAACCCTTGTGTCCAACAATCCTGGATCACAAGTCAAACAGAAATAAATCTTTTTGATAATTATAACAAAGTGTAGTATTATCAATCTTCTCTTGATTGATCTTCTCCTTAGATAAATAATTCACTCAATGAATAATATACAAGTGTTCAACAAAAATAGAATGAGATGAAACTTTGATTATGAACACTTTTAAAAATATTGAAGGAAAATATGAAAGAGTGATTATTTTAAGTTTGTATGAAAATTCTTGGAGGTGAAAAATTCATTTTGAAAATTTAAGAATTTATATTGCCAAAACACCTTTTCAAAGAGGTATCATTTTCTCCATAAACATTGATGAAAAGATATAATTTTTCAAAAACATTTTCACTGCAACGAACAGTGTTAACCGGTTAACCAAATGGGTTAACCGGTTAACGCATACAACGTTAACACAGGATTTCAAAAAAACTAGGCTGTTAACCGGTTAACCCATATGGTTAACCGGTTAACACTGTTGAAATGCAGAAAAATACTTTAAGAAAATTGTGTCTTGCATTTCAATGTGTTAACAAATGGTTATGTTTAAAAAGGCAAATGCAGATCATGATTGTTGAACACTTATATACTAATCTAAGAGTGAGTTAGATATACCTAAGAAGTGAAATAACAATCTTGCAAACGGTTGACTTGAAAAAGAAGCTTGATCAAAAAGTTCCTCATGCGTATGGCTTGATCACTTTGATGCTTGAATTATCTTTGAAGCTCTTCTCTTTTTGCATTGATGCATGTTGTCTTCATCAAAATACTTCTTGGATTGAGGCTTGCTTCTACAAAAAGGAAACTGTCGTCATGATTATATGACGTCATCCACGTGGGGTAAACAGAGGTCCCACTAAGTAGAAGTGGAAGCAGTGAGAAGTAAGTCGACATTTCAAAGATGCCATCATCTCACCGGCTTCGACAGTCGAAAATGTCATCTCTAGGGGGCATTTTGTTACCACGAAAAATCTCTAAGGCATGCTGAAAGCACAGTTAGTGATAGAGTCCTGTGAGTTTGGGGGTTATACCCCATCAAAGGATGAAGAGGTGTTTTGAGGCAAGTAAGAGTGAGAAAAACACAAGTCAAGGGTGAAGCCGACAGGAGAACTTATTGGGTCGACAGGCCATTCTGTCGACTGAGGTGAAGTTTGAGACTTAAAGAATTATAGCCAAATGCGTAGAAGACATCATCACCCTAATGTCTGGCTGGGAGAAATTTGAAATTTAAAAATAACCAGCAATTATAAGAAGAGTAAGAGCGCCAGAATCTGGAGCAGTTAGCAAGACATGGGTGCAACGGTTGTGCAGATCGTGTGACATAACGTCTGCTAGTTTCTAGGAATTTTAGCTTATGAGCAGTTCCTTTAGTGTAGTATAAATAGAATGTCCCACGAGGGACTCAGGGGGTTCACTTTGTACTGAAAATCATTTGTAAGAAAACTTCCCATTCCCAGCGCGAGGAAGTAAGAGTTTTTTAAGAGTGTTATGTACGTGAATCACCACATTTATTTCAATGCAACTTCCTTACTTTTCAATTGTTCTCGTTGAACATTTTATCTTAATTTCATTTACTTTTGAGTTATCATTTTACGTTTTCGTTTACGCTGTCGACTGATCGCTCGACTGGGTGAGTCGAGAATGGGATACAAACTGCAAGTGCACAGTTCTATCGCGTAGTTTCAAAAGATATCGATCCCACAGGGACTTATGAATCGATATACCGTTATCTAAGGTTACTACGTAAATCTAAGGTGAAAATGTTTGATTGTTTGGGAAAAACTAAGAGCTAAACTAATATCTAGATTAAATATTAATAAGACGGATATCGGTATGTAGTTCGTCAAAACTAGGGAATCAAGTCTTTGTCGGTTTCTTAGTTTTAAAATGAATCGTTTCGGTTAACTTTATTGGTTAAAGGTTCTATCTCAAACTCTCGCTCTGTTGAATAAACCATGATTTTATATTAATGTTGTTGTCACTTATAATTAAGTCAAAAACCATATTTTGAAAACAATAAAGTTGCAGAAACTCTTTTTAAGAAAATACTGACCGTTTTAAACACCCTTATCTCAAACTCTCGCTCTGTTGACTTAGGTTATATAATTAAATCCAAATGCTTAACTCTCGTCCTCACACTCAATCTTTAAAAATACTTTTTGGAAAAGGTCAGAATTTAATTAACTCTAAAACTTGCTCTCGCCCTGATCTAGAATTAATGCCTAACTTACACTGTCCAGTTAAAATCTCAAACTCTCGCTCTATTGATTTTAACTTCTTTATGTCTTTTATTTTTGTAAAAAAATCTTGTTATTAAACCTGTAAGTTGAAACCGTAAAAAGATTGATTTTGATTTTAAGTTTAGATAGACCGACTCAGTCTTGATCCCTTATTCTGCTTACTTTACATACCGATACCTAGGCAAATTAGCCAGACATGCTAAATGAATAAGAATTTATATCATGCATAAACAGACTCATTCCAGGCAGATAATATAGGTAAATAATAAAACAAAATATTAAATAATGATTAAAGAACCTGAATGCGTAATACAATGGTCTTGAACACTCCACCACAAGCCGGTAGGATTTGTTCTTGGATTCTTCAATTAAACAGTAAATTAAATCAAGGAAATAAAACTGGAATATAACGTAAGGTTAAATCCAGTATAAAGTTGCACAATAGTTTCCGGTGTAGAAACTATTATGCGAAAAAATATCTAAAAGTTAAAATTGGAAAGGTAAATTTGCAAGGGAAAAAAGAATGTAAAGCTTGCAAAAGAAATAAATAAAATAAACAATGCTGGAAAAGAAAAAATAAGCAAAAGGCGTGAAAAGAAAATTTGGCAGAGCTTCGGTGTGTGTAGACGGCAGAGAGAGGAGAGTTCTTTTAGGTTTTAAGGTAGCTATTTATAGTAGTGCTACTAACTGCCTTTTTCTTTTCCACGAGTCTTCAGCATAGCTAAATACATGGCTTGGGAATAGGACACGAAGTCCTCAACGTTACTTCCATTCTTCTGAGAGCGTAACTTGCGCCAAAAAGCTAGTGGACTGGTGTGACGCTCGTCACACCATGTGTGACGTCCGTCACAAGGCTACTTCGCGTGACGCTCGTCACAACCCTTGTGACGCCCGTCACAGGGGCAACGTGCGCTTTCTTTGGGCTGGGCTTGGTCTTGGTTATTTGTTTCCTTTTTATTGCTTTTTACACCTCCTTTTCTTCCCTTTTTCACTTTTGCTTCAAAATGGATACCTGACATAAATAGCAAGGAAATACTGCATAATATCTGATAAAATGAGATAAACTAAAGTAAATGATAATATAATCTAATTGAATTAAGCCTTAAAATGTGATATAATTTCGTGTTATCAAACTCCCCCATACTTAAATCTTTGCTTGTCCTCAAGCAAAATTCAGTATAGAACTTGTTAAAAGTTTTAGCCAGATGAAATTTCAAAGCACACATCAATTCGTACTAGGTTGCAAATGGATTTTTGTTTGGGAGGACTTGAGTTTAATCTTGACATCAACAACTACCGTTACAACTTAGATAACCCTACCTTATGCAAATTAGTTCAAGTACCCTATGATAGCTATCCTGGTTCCTTTGGTCTTATTTTACCCGTTTTCATTCTAGGAAATCACATTAAGCCCTTTATCTTTTCGCGCACATAGTGGAGTAACCGGTTAGTGATTATGATCCGCTTTTAGCTAGAAGTTCTGGTACATAAGTCGGATAACTTCATTATTCAGTCCATTGCAAATTGCGGGGGATCGAACCGTAGTCCGCCCTACCAAGTTCAGTACCAGATTCCTACTGAACCAACTCATAATGGATCTTTCGTATTGTGCTTTTGCATGATCTGCAGCCTTTATATTAAATGATCTGGTAAGGATCACCTAATTTACTTAGTGCATTTCTTGATATATTTATATATTTTAGGTTACTTTGGGGATCATTCACTTATATTCATCGGCCCTCCACGTAGTTTGCTATTAAGATGGTGCTGACTTCTGTATAAACTACTTGGGGTTGCCATAGAACTAAAAGTTCAAGGAATCGGTATAATAGGTACTTTATCCTGATCTAACATATTGAGGTTCTCAGAGCGTTGTTATGGTAATGATTTTGTTTTGATTTCACTCAAGTTTTATAGAGTAGGCAACCTTTATACTTATTGGGTGTGTTAAAAAATTTTTGTTATGGCTCAAGAAAATTGAGGGGAATAGATAATAAGAATTTTTCACACTAGGGACTTGACTTAAAATAAATATATATTATAATAAATTTTTTTTTTTTTTTCATAATAAGGAAGGGAAATAACAATGAAAGGGAAAATAACATACTTGAAAAATGGTAATAGGAAGAATATTGTTTCCCCCCCATACTTAAACTAAACATTGTCCTCAATGTTTTAAGGGAAAGAAATACAAAATGGAAATGCAAAGAAAATAACAACTAAGGCTGCCTTCCGCCTCTGGTTCTTGGACCTGGTGATCTTTGACGTATGTCTAAGTTGTCGAACCTGCTGAACAATTCAGTAAACCGCTGGTCGGTTATGGCATTCCGAGCGTCCTGTTGCTGTTGCATTTGACGCATCATCTGCATCATCTCTGCATTCTGTACCTGCATTCCATCGATAGCATCCATAATGTCGTCGTTGGTCGCAGGCCTTCTTCGTCGACGACGTTGGGAGGATGGGCCGGCTGCATTACTGGAAGGGTTGAGCGGGACTGATTGTTGTGTTGGCGGATGATCACCTTGTTCCATTTCTTCAAACTCATCTGTTTGCTGGTTTGTTTGTAAAGGCTCGGTGGTTTCAGGAGCGTTTAGATCATAGAGGTGGCGGTCGGGGTTTGTGACATCAGTTAGGGCGATATTTGGTAGAACAACGCTTGGGACAGCCTGGTTGTTCACCATAAGATAATATCCTCCGCCGACTCTGTTTTTAATCAGGCGGCTGGAGCGGCAATAGCTGATATCCATAGACAGGGGAGGTAGGGATTCTAAAGTTTGGAGTCTATCCCCTAGGTGTAGGCCAAGTGCTATGGAGGTTATTAATCCACCAATTATAAAGGGTTGCCGGCCTCTAGCACATAAGGTGCGGATATGATGAAAGAGAAAAGAGGCGGCGTTTACCTGAGTATCCGGTTCGAAGACGCATTGGAGGAAAAATAGCTCCTTTGAGTTGACCTTGCTGTTGTTTGGTCTTCCAAAAATTGTGTTTTGCAAGATGCGGATGAAGTACCGGATAGTGGGGTTATGTATATGGGAGAGAAGGAGTTCTTCCCAGTTGTAGGTATCTATACCGGTAATTTTCTTAAAAAGGCCAAAAACGCCAACTGTGTTCCAGTTTGAGTTTGGAGGGATTCTGGGATGTACCTGACCTTCTATGGGAAATTGTAACATGGTACTCAATTGGTTTTGGGTTAAGGAGTACTCAGTGTTGAACATGCGGAAGGTTGCGGTACCGGTTAAAAATTCGTCTTCACCGGCGGGAGTGGTGTAGTCGTATGAACTTAAGAATTCTAAGGTTAGGGACGGGTAGGTGGGTTGATTATGAGTGCAAAGGAAGGTTAGGTCGGCTAGGCGGAGCATCCATTCGATACCTTGGAGTAATCCTAATTGTTGTAAACAAGTTAAATCGGGGTACCTGGTGGAAGCGACGCCTCGCTGTTGGAAACGTTCGAATTGCTCTTGCTGGTAGTTGTCATCTCCGGATCGGAAGATGATATTTCCGAAATTTTGATTTCCCGCCATTGTGATGAATTTTTGAAGGGATGATTTGGAAAGAAATGTATTTGATATGAGAGAATTGTTTTGTGGTGAATGAAGGAAGTTTTGGTAGGTATTTATAGGAGAAGGATTGGAAGATAGAAAGAAAAAGTGGTTGAAGAGTAATTAAGTGTGGTAAATGAAAAATGAATGGGGAATGTAAAAAATCAAAGTGTAACGTTCGTCTCCAACGGCTCCCTAACGTTCACATGTCTGAGGGGCGTTACGCTCGTCACAAGGCTGTGACGTTCGTAACAGGCGTTTTGCGTGCCGTTCGTCATGGAGTGTGTGACGCTCGTCACACAGTCCTTTTTGGCAAGGCTTCAGTAGCGCTTCACAGAATTACTTTGGTAGCGTATTTTAATGTTTCATTTTGCTTATGATCATTTTTTAGTCTGCAGTTTTAATGTATTGTGCACTCTTACTTGTTTTGTATAATAATAATAATAGGTAACAACAGTAGGGCATAATAGCCATTGCATAATAAAATTAACTAAACAGCTTCAATAAGAATGATCATAATGTATTACAGGGAAGGAAAACAATGAAATGAAATAGAAATAAACATGAATTCAAACAACATTAATGAAAAATCTAGCCTAAAACTAAATAACTTAGAAAGAAATAACTAAATTCCATCTATCTTCGGATCTCTGGCCGGAGGAGTAAAAGAGTTAACATGATGCCGTAACATACGTAACTGACTTGCCGTGCTGCTCATGTATTCTAGGATTTCAAGTCTCAAGTTATGGAAATCTTCCCTGAGGGCGTCTTGTTCTGACATCAAGGCTTCAATGACGGTTTTAATATCTGTTCCTGGCATATGATGTCGGAGATCAGGCATGGCTGATTCTTCGGTCAGGACAGGCTGAGGAGGAGGATCAATATCATAGTAGCCGGAAGGTGTCTGAGGGTCAGATTCAGCAAGAGAGATATGGTCAACATAGTGCTCATAGTCATCACAAATCTCATAATCCTGGATGGATTCAGTGGATCCAGCAGGAGTTGGGGTTTCATTCAGGTTATAGAGCCAGTTCCTTTGGTTAAGAACACTAGTTCTAGGATCGGGCATGGTGAATAGGCAGAGAACCTGGTTATCAATAATAAGCTCGAACTCATCAGACCCTATGTTTGCTATAAACATAGTGTTGAAGAGGAAGGGTATACTCATAGTAGTAATGCCACAAAAAGGGCTAAGGTCAAGCATAGGCTGACGTAATCCAATAGCATTACCTATCATAGTGATCAAACCGCCTATTCTAATGGGTGCTCGCTCATCCTGGATAAGGTGGTCCAAATTAGCTAACATAAAAGTAGCACCGTTTACTGGACGGTTCTGGGAAGCACAAAATATGATGAAGAGTTCATCACGTGAAACTGAAGTACTATTTGGCTTCTTCCCAAATAAAGTGTGGGTCAGGATCTTATGGAAATAGCGAAAAGCCGGGTTATGTATGTTTCCAGAGAGAAACTCATGTTCTTCGGGCTCATCATTTCCAGTCAGCATACCCCAAAAGTGTTCAAGCTCTCTATATTCAAAAAGTTCTTCCTGGCTTACAATGAATGTATCAAAGGAGGTAGGAAAACCCAAAAGGTTGGTGAAGTCTCTAATGTTAAATTGGTACTCCATATTGAACATTCTGAACTGGATAAAACCTCTGCTAATTCCTTTTCCATGGCTGGGTAGATAGATTAATGAACTAAGGAATTCTAGTGTGAGTTTCCGATAGGTGGTGAAATGTCTCAGGATAGGGGAGGTCTCCCATCCTATCTGATTCAGCAAAAACAGGACACTCTGTCTCAATCCAAGGGCAGTCATAGCCCAATCATCAGCATATAAACTAGGTAGCATCTCTCTAGCGGCTAGTTCTTCAAACTTTCGTTTCTGAGCCATTCCTCTGAACTTGATACCCATACGATCAGAATGTCCCATCTGGTTAGTGTTAGCTAGAGAAAAGAAACATGAGTTTAAGTCAGGATTTGGCCAAATACCGAAAGAAGAAAAGAATTATTATTATTATATATATATATATATATATATATATATTATATATATTTTTTTTATAAATCAATAATGAATACTAAATAGAAATTAAAAGAATAATTTAAGAGAAAAATAGGGAAATGATAATAATAATAGAATAATAAAATAACAAATTAATTTGTGGGTTGTCTCCCACTAAGCGCTTTGTTTAAATGTCGCAAGCTCGACAAAGAAACTGTTAAATATAGTCTATGAGTCCTGGGGGCGTTTCGTCTAAGTGTAGAATTTGCGAATCCTCGTTGGTTTCCGCATAGTGATAATGTTTCAGACGTTGCCCGTTTACGGTGAACGGTTCTGTAGATTGTCCTTTTATTTCTACCGCTCCACTGGGAAAGATTTTAGTGATATGAAAAGGTCCTGACCATCTGGATCGTAGTTTTCCCGGGAATAACTTTAGTCTAGAGTTAAATAAAAGTACTGCGTCGCCTTGCTTGAAGATTTTCCTTGATATACGCTTGTCATGCCATTGTTTTGTTCTTTCTTTATAGATTTTGGCATTTTCATAGGCGTCTCTTCTGAGTTCCTCTAATTCGTTTATGTCAAGGATTCTCTTTTCACCGGCGGCTTTATAATTCAAATTTAAATTTCTAATAGCCCAATAGGCTTTATGTTCTAATTCTACCGGGAGGTGACAGGATTTTCCATAAATGAGCTTAAATGGGGTCGTCCCTATGGGAGTTTTATAAGCAGTTCGGTATGCCCATAAAGCTTCTGGTAATTTCAATGACCAATCTTTCCTTGAAGTGGCGACCGTTTTTTCTAGTATTTGCTTGATTTCTCTGTTAGATACTTCCACTTGTCCACTGGTTTGAGGGTGGTAAGGTGTTGCTATCCTATGTCTCACTCCATATTTAAGTAGTAGTTTTTCGAGTACCTTGGATATAAAGTGTGATCCACCATCACTGACTACTATTCTTGGGATGCCAAATCTCGGAAATATTATATTTTTAAAGAGTCTAGTTACTACTCGGGTGTCATTTGTTGGAGAAGCTATAGCTTCGATCCACTTTGATACGTAGTCAACTGCCACGAGTATGTATTTGTTACCGAAAGAGGATGGGAAAGGTCCCATGAAGTCTATCCCCCACACGTCAAAAATCTCTACTTCCAAAATACCTTTTTGTGGCATCTCGTCACGTCTAGATATGTTTCCCGTGCGTTGACATCTGTCACACTCCTTAATAGCCGCATGTACGTCCTTCCATATAGTCGGCCAATAAAAGCCGGCTTGTAGGATTTTTGAGCAGGTTTTGGATGTACTTGTGTGTCTGCCATAAGGCGCAGAGTGACAGTGTTGGATTATATTTTCTATCTCTTCTTCGGGTATACATCGACGGAAGATACCATCGGGGCCTCTTTTGAAAAGTAAGGGATCATCCCAGTAATAGTGTTTTATGTCGTGGAAGAATCGTTTCTTCTGCTGGTAAGATAAAGTAGGTGGAACTATTCCGGCAGCTAAATAATTGACTAGATCAGCGTACCATGGTGTGACAGATATAGCTAAGGTGGTTTCTACTTGCATGTCGGAGTTGTTCTCTTCCAAAGTAGCTATGAGTTTATCATACGAGAAATCATCATTAATGGATGTTCTTTCCGGTTCAAGGTTCTCAAGTCTAGAGAGATGGTCTGCTACTACGTTTTCAGTTCCTTTCTTGTCCTTGATTTCTAAGTCGAATTCTTGTAGTAACAAGATCCATCTTAGGAGTCTAGGTTTAGCATCTTTTTTTGTTAAAAGGTACCTGATAGCAGCGTGATCAGTGTAAACTATTATTTTGGCTCCTACCAGGTAAGAACGAAATTTATCTAGCGCAAATACCACTGCTAGGAGTTCTTTCTCGGTTGTGGCATAATTCATCTGTGCTTCATCCAGGGTTCTGCTAGCGTAATATATAACGTGAAGCTTTTTATCCTTTCTTTGTCCTAAAACAGCACCTACAGCATAATCACTGGCATCGCACATTATTTCGAATGGTTCATTCCAGTCTGGTGTCTGCATAATGGGTGCGGAGATCAATGCTTGTTTAAGAGTTTGAAATGCTTTTAAACAGTTATCGTCGAATATGAATTCAGCATCTTTCATCAACAGTCCAGTTAAGGGTTTAGTTATCTTAGAGAAGTCTTTGATGAATCGTCGGTAAAAACCGGCGTGTCCTAAAAAGCTTCGTACTTCTCTCACAGTTCTTGGGGGTTGAAGATTTTCGATTACCTCTATTTTGGCTTTGTCTACTTCAATTCCTCTGTTCGAGATGATGTGTCCTAAAACAATTCCTTCTTGTACCATAAAGTGGCACTTTTCCCAATTAAGTACTAAGTTTACTTTTACACATCGCTCAAGAACTCTTTCTAGGTTTTCAAGGCATTCTTCGAAACTTTGTCCGTATACAGAAAAGTCATCCATAAATACTTCCATGATGTTTTCGAGAAAGTCGGCGAAAATCGCCATCATGCATCTTTGAAAAGTTGCAGGGGCATTACACAGACCAAACGGCATTCGTCTATAAGCGAAGGTACCAAAAGGGCATGTGAATGTCGTCTTTTCTTGGTCATCAGGGTGAATTGGTATTTGAAAGAAGCCTGAATAACCGTCTAAATAACAGAAGTGTGAATGTTTAGCTAATCGTTCTAACATTTGGTCAATGAATGGTAAAGGGAAATGATCTTTTCGGGTTGCTTTGTTTAGTTTCCTATAATCAATGCACATTCTCCATCCCGATTCGATTCGTTTAGTTATAGTTTCTCCTTTTTCGTTTTCAATAACGGTTATGCCTCCTTTCTTTGGTACAACGTGTACAGGACTAACCCATTTGCTATCAGATATAGGATATATAATACCTGCTTCTAATAACTTGGTTATTTCTTTCTTTACTACCTCACTTAGGATCGGATTTAGTCTTCTCTGGTGTTCCCTAGAGGTTTTACAGTCTTCTTCTAACATGATGCGGTGCATACAAATAGAAGGGCTTATTCCTTTGAGATCGGTGATGTGGTATCCTAGTGCGGTTGGATATTTTCTTAAGATATGTAGGAGTTTTTCTGTTTCGAGTCTTCCTAGATCTGCATTAACTATCACAGGTCGTTCAAGTTCTAAGTCTAGGAATTCATATCTCAGATTTTTGGGAAGTGTTTTCAAATCAGGGGTTGGTTTGTTAAGACACTACGTAGGATCCGGTGTTATTGCTAGGCATTGTTTAGATTTGTCCTCTAAAAGATAGTCTGATGATTTGTCTTCTCCTGACTCTGCTTCTTTTATGCATTCATCGATGATATCCATGAAATAACATGTATCTCCTATTGCAGGTGCTTTCAAGAATTGGGAAAGAATGAATTCAATTTTCTCTTCACCTACTTCGAAGGTGAGTCGTCCTCGTTTTACGTCTATGATTGCACCGGCAGTTGCTAAGAATGGTCTTCCTAGTATAATAGGTGTCGTATCATCTTCTCTAATGTCCATAATTGTGAAGTCAGTGGGAATGTAAAACTGACCTAAGCGTACGGGAACGTTTTCAAGGATTCCTACAGGATATTTGATGGAACGATCTGCTAATTGCACAGACATTTTGGTCGGTCTTAATTCTCCCATTTCCAGTTTCTTACATATGGATAAAGGCATAACGCTAATTCCGGCTCCTAAATCGCATAAGGCTTTGTCGATGACAAATTTTCCTATGTGACAGGGTATAGAGAAACTACCCGGATCCTTGAGTTTAGGGGGCATGTTTTGGATTATAGCGCTACATTCGGCAGGGAGTGTAACGGTTTCGCTATCCTCAAGTTTCCTCTTATTAGAAAGAATTTCTTTTAAGAATTTAGCATATGAGGGCATCTGCGTAATAGCTTCGGTAAACGGAATTGTAACGTTTAATTGTTTAAGGAGATCGACAAATTTTCTAAATTGGCCTACATCTTTGGTTTTAACAAGCCTTTGAGGGTAAGGTATAGGTGGTTTGTAAGGTGGTGGAGGTACATAAGGTTCCTTCTTTTCTAGGGTTTCCTTATTACTCTCTTCCTTTTCCTTAGGTTCACTTTCCTTAGTAGATTTCTTAGGGTTTTGGTTTTCTATCCTTGGGTCAGACGGTCCTTCCACTTCCGTTCCACTTCTTAATATAATTGCATGAGCTTGGCTTCTCGGATTGGGTTGGGGCTGTCCAGGGAATGTACCAGTTGGTGCAGCAGTAGGTGCTTGTTGTTGAGCTACTTGAGATATTTGCGTTTCCAGCATTTTGTTATGGGTAGCCAAGGCATCTACTTTGCTTGCTAGTTGTTTAAGTTGTTCGCCAGTGTGTATGTTCTGGTTTAAGAAATCTTTATTGGTTTGTTGTTGGGAAGCTATAAAGTTTTCCATCATGATTTCCAAGTTGGATTTTCTAGGGGTATTATTGTTAGGATTCGGTTTCTGATATCCCGGAGGTATAGATGGGGCTTGACTTGGAGACTGTCCAGGTGCGTATAAAGCATTATTACTCTTATATGAGAAGTTTGGATGGTTCTTCCAATTTGGGTTATAGGTATTCGAATAGGGGCTTCCTTGAGCATAGTTTACTTGCTCTGTTTGGATTCCAGTCAAGAGTTGACATTCCGCAGGAGTGTGGCCTTGGATTCCACAGACCTCGCAATTCTGAGTTATAGCAACCACGGCTGCTGGAGGTGATACGTTTAAACTTTCAATTTTCTGGACCAAAGCATCCACTTTTGCATTGACGTGATCAAGGTTACTTATCTCGTACATGCCAGTTTTCGGTTGAGGTTTTTCCACATTCGTTCGTTCGGTTCCCCACTGATAGTGGTTTTGGGCCATGCTCTCGATAAGCTGGTAAGCATCAGCATAAGGTTTGTTCATTAGTGCACCACCTGCAGCGGCGTCTATTGTTAACCTTGTGTTGTATAAGAGACCATTATAAAATGTGTGAATTACTAACCAGTCTTCCAAACCATGGTGTGGGCAAAGTCTCATCATGTCTTTGTATCTTTCCCATGCTTCGAAAAGAGACTCGTTGTCTTTCTGTTTAAATCCGTTTATCTGGGCTCTTAACATAGCTGTTTTGCTTGGCGGAAAATATCGGGCAAGAAAAACTTTCTTCAACTCGTTCCATGTGGTGACTGAGTTGGAAGGAAGAGATTGAAGCCATCTTCTAGCGCTATCTCTTAATGAGAAAGGAAAAAGACGAAGTCGAATTGCCTCTGAAGTGACACCATTAGCTTTAACAGTATCAGCGTATTGGACAAATACGGATAAATGAAGGTTTGGATCTTCGGTAAGATTTCCAGAGAATTGGTTCTGTTGCACAGCCTGCAACAACGAAGGTTTAAGTTCAAAGTTGTTTGCTTCGATTGCGGGCGGAGCAATACTTGAATGCGGTTCATCTTGCGATGGAGCGGCGTAATCTCTAAGAGCACGAGCTGGTTCTGCCATCTCGGTTAAAGAAGGAAAATCTTTGAGATCAGGAAGGTCTATAGGAGGGAGATTGTTTTCAGCACGATATTCCCGAATTCGTCGTAAGACTCGGAGATATAGTTCGATATCGTTGATTCGTAAATAGAGCGGTTCGCCTTGAGAGCGAGTGCGTGGCATACAAATCAACGAAAGAAAGAAAATAGAAGAAAAAGAAACCTTAGTCTCTACAGCGTAACGGAAGAGTTACGATATCGATTGAATAAAAGTCCCCGGCAACGGCGCCAAAAACTTGATCGCTCGACTGGGTGAGTCGAGAATGGGATACAAACTGCAAGTGCACAGTTCTATCGCGTAGTTTTAAAAGATATCGATCCCACAGGGACTTATGAATCGATATACCGTTATCTAAGGTTACTACGTAAATCTAAGGTGAAAATGTTTGATTGTTTGGGAAAAACTAAGAGCTAAACTAATATCTAGATTAAATATTAATAAGACGGATATCGGTATGTAGTTCGTCAAAACTAGGGAATCAAGTCTTTGTCGGTTTCTTAGTTTTAAAATGAATCGTTTCGGTTAACTTTATTGGTTAAAGGTTCTATCTCAAACTCTCGCTCTGTTGAATAAACCATGATTTTATATTAATGTTGCTGTCACTTATAATTAAGTCAAAAACCATATTTTGAAAACAATAAAGTTGCAGAAACTCTTTTTAAGAAAATACTGACCGTTTTAAACACCCTTATCTCAAACTCTCGCTCTGTTGACTTAGGTTATATAATTAAATCCAAATGCTTAACTCTCGTCCTCACACTCAATCTTTAAAAATACTTTTTGGAAAAGGTCAGAATTTAATTAACTCTAAAACTTGCTCTCGCCCTGATCTAGAATTAATGCCTAACTTACACTGTCCAGTTAAAATCTCAAACTCTCGCTCTATTGATTTTAACTTCTTTATGTCTTTTACTTTTGTAAAAAAATCTTGTTATTAAACCTGTAAGTTGAAACCGTAAAAAGATTGATTTTGATTTTAAGTTTAGATAGACCGACTCAGTCTTGATCCCTTATTCTGCTTACTTTACATACCGATACCTAGGCAAATTAGCCAGACATGCTAAATGAATAAGAATTTATATCATGCATAAACAGACTCATTCCAGGCAGATAATATAGGTAAATAATAAAAGAAAATATTAAATAATGATTAAAGAACCTGAATGCGTAATACAATGGTCTTGAACACTCCACCACAAGCCGGTAGGATTTGTTCTTGGATTCTTCAATTAAACAGTAAATTAAATCAAGGAAATAAAACTGGAATATAACGTAAGGTTAAATCCAGTATAAAGTTGCACAATAGTTTCCGGTGTAGAAACTATTATGCGAAAAAATATCTAAAAGTTAAAATTGGAAAGGTAAATTTGCAAGGGAAAAAAGAATGTAAAGCTTGCAAAAGAAATAAATAAAATAAACAATGCTGGAAAAGAAAAAATAAGCAAAAGGCGTGAAAAGAAAATTTGGCAGAGCTTCGGTGTGTGTAGACGGCAGAGAGAGGAGAGTTCTTTTAGGTTTTAAGGTAGCTATTTATAGTAGTGCTACTAACTGCCTTTTTCTTTTCCACGAGTCTTCAGCATAGCTAAATACATGGCTTGGGAATAGGACACGAAGTCCTCAACGTTACTTCCATTCTTCTGAGAGCGTAACTTGCGCCAAAAAGCTAGTGGACTGGTGTGACGCTCGTCACACCATGTGTGACGTCCGTCACAAGGCTACTTCGCGTGACGCTCGTCACAACCCTTGTGACGCCCGTCACAGGGGCAACGTGCGCTTTCTTTGGGCTGGGCTTGGTCTTGGTTATTTGTTTCCTTTTTATTGCTTTTTACACCTCCTTTTCTTCCCTTTTTCACTTTTGCTTCAAAATGGATACCTGACATAAATAGCAAGGAAATACTGCATAATATCTGATAAAATGAGATAAACTAAAGTAAATGATAATATAATCTAATTGAATTAAGCCTTAAAATGTGATATAATTTCGTGTTATCATCGACACTGATTCTATTACGATAATAGAGTTTACTAAAAGCGTGTTCGTCGTGTACATCTTTTGAATGCTATAAGCGTTGTCGGTCACAAGTCACCTATAGGCTGTAGCATCGTTTAAACCGTTCGTGTGGAAAATCCTATGCTTGTTCGACACTTTGTTAGGAGTCGTTCCTCACTGAGTCATATCGTCGAGTTGGACAAGCCTCACCTGCACTAGCACATGTCCTAGGATCAACTGGTCGATCCTGCAAGTAACCCTTTGTTTTAAGGCCTAGGGAGGACCAGCGGTTGTTTACCAATTTCCACAGTAAACAACTGGTCCACCACTAACCTTCACCAAAATAAAAAGTGTGGACATGGTTTTAAAGGAATAATGCTCAAGAGCTCGAATTTGGCCTCAATTTCTTCCAATTCCAAGTATCTTGAAAGATACATGGATTTGAATTTTTAGAATCATGAACTGAGTTGCTTCGATTTTACCTCAAAGCAACTCAATCTTGTTGCCTATATTGGTAGGACTTCAATAAACCAAAAATAAATCAAAATAGATGAAAAATGAGGGAGAATCGAAGAAGAGAAGTTTCTGAAATTTCACCTTTGGGTAGCTTCAAATCAGCTTGATCTTGCTTCCAATTTGGCTTGGCTTGACTCTAGAAGCTTGTAGGAAGTGAAATTGATCAAAGAGAGGCTTGGATCCTTCGAGTTTCAATCTCAAAACAGAAGGAGATTTGAAACTCGATTTCAAGTGAAATCTTCAAGTTTATCCATTAATGGAGGTTAGGGAGGAAATGGTTCAAAGCTTGGGCAAGCAGGATCCTCATTCTGATTACCAAGGTCATGTATATATAGGGTATCAAGTTGCTTTTCACACACTTCCAATTTTTGCCAATTTTAGCAAATCTTACATGCATGGATTCATGGCCCTGTACAAGGCCCAATTCATGTGCCAAATGGTCCAATATTTTGTGCTAATCAACCTGAAATGATGTCACATGGCCATGCATAATGGAACTGAATTTTGAACATAAATCTTACCAAATGAATCCTTGTGAAGAACCCATACGCAAGTCCTTCAAATCTTGTCCAAATGAGGTGATCTTGGACTTTTTAGAAAGGTGACATCAAGGAGAACAACTTTCATGTTGAACACTTTTCTATTTGAAGCTTTTATCGTGATGAATCTTGATGTGGAAGTTTGAGAAATTAAACATAATTGAAAATTTTCGAAGTACCAAGTCAAATATCCACTTCTTCCACCTTGAATAACTTTTGCTATGAGCTTCAAATGAAAAAGGTTCCTTCATAAAAGTTGTAGCTCTTTCAATAATATTAAATTTGGTTACATATTTGACCTCATTTGTATTTGTCATGAGGGAGTTATGCATTTTAAAAGTTGACGAAAATTGCTTGTTCAATGTAATGGCCCAAAATGACCTATAATATTTCCTCTTGGCACATGCCGTTGCAAGTTGATTTTGACATTTAGCAAAGATTCGAAGTTGGAGAGTAAATCTTTAAATTTATCATGAAACTTGGATGACCTTTATCTCATAAACATTAAGCAGGTTATGGTCCTTGGAAGTTGAGCTCCTAACTAGGGCACAAACAAAATGACCTATAATGTTTCACCATAACAAATGACTTTCCAAGAAAAGATAGTTATTGATGTAAACATGAAAGGTTTTTGGGATGTCATAAGGAGTAACTTTGATCTTGTCATATGACAAACATTGTAGGATATAGGGTCTAGGGAACCCCAATTTTGACCAGTTGACTTTCTCTAGTCAACCTCTTTGAATCAACTTGCAAACTTGAAGTTATCTTGATCTTTTGGAATAATGGAGGATCATATATGCTTAAGATGATTTATGGTGGAGTATACCTTGATATATTGTACCAAATGTTGAAGAAAATTGTTGAGGAGGTCACACAAGATACCCAAATGAACTAGGGTTTCCAAGGCAAACAAGCTTCAAATTCTTGATGATTTCTTGATCCAAATGATAAATGAAGAACATGAGGATACATATATGATGTCTAAAACCATTTTGAATCATCCCTTAATTGATCTCCTTGTACTGAGGGTCTCAAACCCTAGTTGTGAGCTTGATGAGGCATTGGTGGATACACACACTACCTACAAAAGAAACAAAGCTATATATAGACATATTTTTGGTATTTTGGTTAGTAAACAAAGAAAAACAAAGTATGATACAATAATATGTGCTTGGTGATCTCTCCCAATGCAAACCCAATGAATAAGGGGTAAGGAGGATGCCAAGGTGTGATCCCAAAGCCAATGCATATGATGAGATAACATGAGGGATCTTAGGGTTAAAATTGGGGTCTTACATAGAGGATTGTCAAACAATATGGTTTTAAAAGGTACCGGGTAAGTTTGGAATTTGAAGATGCCAATAGAATATTGGGCTTTGATTTCTCTTATTTACACATACGGCCTCATGTTATGCTAGATGAATGATATGCGTGAGTGAAGCGACGTGATTTATATATGATGATGACTCATGCAATAGTTAATCCAAATGCTCATATAAAGGGAGGTGGGAATTTTGGTCTAGGATAAGGTCATCCATACATGAATCTCCGACACTTACTTCAAGCTGAATAGTTGTAGTAACACCTTTGGAATTGGTCTGAATCATGGAGAGAGCTTATACTTGTGTAGCCTGCCTCTGCCCCAATATACTGGGTATTTGCACCAACTTCCCCACCTACCAGTTATAGAATGGTCTCATCAGCTGAGGATCTTAAACTGGCTTACCCCTATTCCCTTAATTAACCATCTTGGGAGTGATTGACTTCTCATGCTCTTGAAATGGCCTTCCCCAATATGAGCTTTGAAGTGACTTTGCCCTTATCCAACTGATTTAGAGAGATTTATAGAATCTCGACGTGGTTGCCGCAAATTGACTGTCTCTTGAAGAGATTTGAGCTATGGGATATCAGGAATTTGATCAACTTTCCCATTGTGTAAGCTTCCTTGATGTCAAACGACTTGTTGTGTTACTACTACTATCTTGATATCATGAATTTGATTTATTCCGCTTTCTTTTCTTTATTTTTGTTGTGTTACTACTATTATCTTCCATTGTTTCCCATGATACTATGATGGTTGTTTTGATTGCTTGAGGTAATTTGTGAGATAGGCTCTACACCCAAGCCTCAAGAATAAACAAAAGATAGGATGATGGTTGCATAATATCGGCCTACTAGACGCACTTGTCTTATTGGGGCGGCATGAAAACCTCACTTAGAGTAGATCCTCTTAAGGATATTGTTGTCCGACAAGTAATTTACTAACGGTGACAATATTTTCCTATTGGGTCCATGACTCTAAGAAACTTTTAGAACCTAATACATTATTGGTTTCATAGTGTTGGCCTACCAGACATACTTGCCTTGTATGGGTAACATGAGAACCACACCTAGAGGAGGCCCTCTTAAGGGCATTATCTTCTATCAAGTAATTTTTCTAACGGTGGCATTATTCTCAAGAAAGATCTATGACTCTGGGATCCTTCAAACCCTAGAATCACCTTGATCATTATGTTGAAAGCAATGAGAAACATCCTGAAATTAGTACCTGGACTCAATTGGAACCACCTAGCTTCATATACCCACCCCACCATACATGAACTCTATTTTTCTTGCATATACATTCCACTAAAAAAACTTATCATTTGTTTATATTTTCTAGGGAATATAAGAACTTCGGTTGTGAGTATTCAAAACTATAACGGGTTCAGAAAAGAGAAGCACATTATCATTCAAATTCAAAGTACCTAAAATGGAGAGTTTGATATCCCTGAGTACCAAGTTGACTACCATCAATGAAGAAGCCTTCGTAAGAGACTATGGGAAGATAATTGGCTTGCTAACAATAAAAGTGAATGTAGGAGCTCTTGTCTCCTTGGCTAGGTGATAAGTAAAATTTTTGACTATTTTTGTACATAAAAACTTAGCAATTTTCACCTCTAATTTGCAATTTCAATGATTAATTTCCTCGCTTTTTTATACAATATTATTTATTTTGAATTTAGCTTTGGTATCCTTAATGTGTGTGCTAAGTGTGTAAGAAATCAAATAATAAAGGCATAAAACCAAGAACCAAGAAGTAAAGCAATTTTTTTAAAAATAAAGCAGGCTCATCGGGCGAGCAGTAGCGAGCAAGAAGCGAGCTCGCCCAACGATATTTGGAGAGCTCGAAGCGAGGCCTTCCAAACTTTGGACAGAGGCGAAACTGCATCTTGGTCAACGGACGAGGTGTGGCGAACTTGAGGTCGCCGAGAAAGGATGAGTCCTCCAGGTGAAATTAGATATTTTCCAATGACGGTTTACTGTGTTTGAGCCACGTGTATGGCACCTTAAGTGTTGGTCGTCGGGTGAGACCTAGCTCGCCGGGCGAGACCTAGCTCGTCGGGCGAGACATTAAAATCCCAATTTTGGATAAATAGGACCAAATCATATTTTTAGGTTATGGTTTTGGAAACTTTTAACTCCAATCCATCACCACCATTTTTAGTAGGAGAGTAGCTTGGAAACAACATTAAAGATTGCATCTTCAAGATCCGGAGTTGGATTTTCCTCTAACATTGGGAAATTGCGGTGGATGTTTGTTCATCTTCATTCTTTTCTTTGTATCTCTCTTGTTGGGATTGTATATAAGTTCACTTTTATAGTATATATTTTTATTAATCATGGCGTTATGTAAAATCTATTCACGAATCTATATCGATATTATCCTTGTTTACTTGTTTTATCTAATGATTTGAAATGTTATTGAAAAATATTCTTTGAATCTAGATCTAGGATAATTATATGTTAGACTCTAAACTCTAGACATAGATTAAGGTTTAACATTCGTGTGAGTATCGAATCTTAATGCTCTGTATTGTTTGATAGGCTGAGAGATCATCGATTAAATAATACGGAAGAAACTCTTGAAGAAAGTTTAGACATAAACCCTGTTGTGAGCAATACATGATGATATTGACAAATGTTTAGATTGTGCATAACTAGTTAGTAAATTACATGTTCGTATGTTTGATGAAATTCAATCCTGTAAAGCTCTCAAATCTCTCCGAAGCTTTATTTATTTATTCATTCGTTATAAATAGCATAACTTTAAATTCAAATTTTGCAAACAAAAGCTTAGAATCGTAGAGACCGTTGAACGACATTGATATCGCACTAATCCTTGTCGAGACGATAACAATCAAAATACTTACTATTGTTTGCTGATTTACCGCTTCAACAAAATGGCGTCGCTGCTGGATATTGGTGTTTAGATATTGAAATCATCGCAATAGTTTCTATCTTTTTTAAGCTTTGCACATTCGTGTATAGTGTATAGATACTTGTAAATAAACTTGTCTATATTGTATAGATACTTTCTTTGTACTTGTTTGTCATACTTGTTTATATTATATATATTCTTGTTTTTCATAACATTTGTTCAAGTAGATAGTATAGAAATTTTTGTGTTTGTTCTCAAAGTTTATTTTTGAATGGCTTGAAAAAGCATTGAGTGATTATTCTAAATTTGAATGTTTCAACTTGCATTTGTATGGTAATGATATGAGCTGAAAATTTGATACTTTGTCAATGTACATGTTTAATGCTTTTTATAACATAACATAAATATGAAACTTAGGCTTTGTACAAATGTCATGTCATTCATTCTTTTACAATACTTGTTTATAACTGAATCACTTTAGATCATAATAAAATGTGGGGAAACTTTCCATTGTTTACTATATGCACAAGCGACCAACAATTCTTGTTTTAACTTAGTTTTATTATGTTTAGTCTTTCATTTGTATTGAATTGTGTGAAAGCATGAAAATGATCAAGGCAATTTAGTTGATTTTGAGCATAACCACTTGACCATAAAGTAGTTTACCCTGTGAGTGAGTGAAAAATTTCTTGCTCACTTTGAGCCTTGTGTCAGGATCCATTTTGATGTCAACTTTTGGAACTTGTACATCACTAATTAGTTTATTGTTGATTTTAGATTGGGTTTTGAATTTTTTTCTACAAACTACAAACAAATTCAGTGTATGGTTCATTGTTGATCATATTCAAACTACAAACAAATAGTTTTTGAAAGTTTGAACCATACATTTATTTTCGTTTCTAAAAACTTGTTGATCATGATTTCTTGATAGTTACTATTGTTTCTTTAGGTTTGGTTGACCATTTTTTAGGACAAACAAAGTTTTAAGTTGAGGAGAGTTTGATAAGTGTAAATTTTGACTATTTTTGTACATAAAAACTTAGCATTTTTCAACTCTAATCTACAATTTCTATGATTAATTTCAACATTTTTTTATAGAATATTATTTATTTTGAATTTGGATTTGGTATCCTTGATGTGTATGCTAAGTGTGCAGGAAATAATAAAGGCAAAAAACCAAGAACCAAGGAGCAAACCAATTTTTTTGAAAATAAAGCATGCCCGATGGGCGAGCAATAGTGAGCAAAAAGCGAACTCGCGTTGCAAGTTTTGGCGAGCTCAGGGTGAGGCCTTCCAAACTTTGGATAGAGGAAAAACTACATCTTGGTCCCCGGGCAAGGTGTGGCAAACTTGAGGTCGTCGGGCGAGGATGAGTTTGTCGGGCGTTCCAATGATGGTTTGCTGCGTTTGAGCCAGGTGTATGGAACTTTAAGTGTTGGTCGTCGGGAGAGACAGTAAAATCCCAATTTTATATAAATAGGATCAAATCATATTTTTAGGTTATGGTTTTGGAAACTCTTAACCCCAATTCCATCACCATCATTTTTAGGAGGATGGTAGCTTAGAAACAACACTAGAGATTGCATCTTAAAGATTCGAAGTTAGATTTGCCTCTATCATTGAGAAATCACGGTTGATGTTTGTTCATCTTCATTATTTTATTTGTATCTCTCTTGTTGGGATTGTATGTAAGTTCACTTTTATAGTATGTATTTTTATTAATCACGGTGTTATGTATAATCTATTCATGAATCTATATCGATGTTATCCTTGTTTACTTGTTTTATCTATTGATTTGAAATGTTATTGAAAAATACTCTTTGAATCCAGACCTAGGATAATTATATGTTAGACGCTAAAAACTAGACATAGATTTAGGTTTAACATTCGAGTGAGTATCGAATCTTAATGCTCTGTATTGTTTGATAGGCTAAGAGACAATTGATTAAATAATTCGGTAGAACTCTCGACGGAAGTTTACACATGAATCCTATTGTGAGTGATACATGATGATATTAAAGAATGTTTAGATTATGATTAACTGATTAGTAAATTACATATTCATATG
The DNA here is from genome assembly GCF_024323335.1 of Lathyrus oleraceus. Classification (NCBI taxonomy): domain Eukaryota; kingdom Viridiplantae; phylum Streptophyta; class Magnoliopsida; order Fabales; family Fabaceae; genus Lathyrus; species Lathyrus oleraceus. The sequence continues at coordinate 16,199,182 of NC_066581.1, forward strand.
ATGGATGAAATTCAATCCCGTAAAGCTCTCAGATCTCTTTGAAGCTTTATTTATTTATTCATTCGGTTTACATAGCATAACTTTAAATTCAAATTTTGCAAACATAAGCTTAGAATCGTAGATACCGTTGAATGATATTGATATCGTATTAATCGTTGTGGAGATGATAAAAATCAAAATACTTACTTTTCCTTGCTCCTTTACCGCTTCAATGAAATGGCGCCGCTGCTGAGGATTCGTGTTTAGATATTGAAAGCATCAAAATAGTTTATATCTTTTTTAAGCTTTGTAAATTTGTGTATAGTGTATAGATACTTGTATATAAACTTGTCTATATTGTATAGATACTTGTTTTGTACTTGTTTGCCATACTTGTTTATATTATATATATTCTTGTTTTTCATAACATTTATTCAAGTAGATAATATAGAAATTTTTGTGTTTGTTCTCAAAGTTTGTTTTTGAATGGCTTGAAAAAACATTGAGTGATTATTCTAAGTTTGAATGTTTCAACTTGCATTTGTATGGTAATGATATGAGCTGGAAATTTGATACATTGTCAATGTACATGTTTAATTCTATTTATAACATAACATGAATATGAAACTTAGGCTTTGTGCAAATGTCATACCATTCACTCTTTTACAATACTTATTCATAATTGAATCACTTTATATCATAACCAAATGTGAGGAAACTTTCCATTATTTACTATATGCACAGGAGACCAACAATTCTTGTTTTAATTCGGTTTTGTTATGTTTAATCTTTCATTTACGTTGAATTGTATGAAAGCATGAAAATGATCAAGACATTTTGTTTGTTTTTTAGCATAACCACTTGACCAAAAAGTAGCCTACCTTGTGAGTGAGTGAGAATTTGCTTGCCCCCTTTGAGCCTTGTGTCAGGATCCATTTTGATGTTAAATTTTGGAACTTATACATAACTAATTAGTTCATTGTTGATTTTAGATTGAATTCTGAAATTTTTTTTGTACCCTCAAACATTAATTGTGGTTTGAATTTTTATCCTTGCCTTAGAAAGTGTGGGATAATTCATATTACAATGATTGGTTGCATTCAAGTTGGGGAGAAAAGGTTGGTTTCTATGAGGTTGATAAAGAAAAATATTTAAAAAAAATAAATAAAGAAAAGGAAAGGAAAATAAAGCAAACAGAAAAAAGATTGAAAAAAAAAGAAATAGCAAATAGATTTTGTGCTAATAAGTTGTGTGCAATGGTGTAACAATTGAGCAATGAGAAGAAGATGAATGAAATTTGTGAATGCTTAAGATTGTGAGAAATGATCACTCTCATTTGATTAGGCTATTTTTATTTCAATTACCTTGAGATATGACCCTTCTTTATTAACCAAGCCACATGACAATCCTTGAAGTCCTTGTGATTTGTGTTTTATGCTTTCAATATGAATTTTTTAGATAAATGCATACTTTAATCTAGACGTTAGCAAGATTGTTGGGTGTGTGTCAAGTCCCTCATGTTTGTTTTTCATCCATTAATGAAATTGTGTGTTAGGTGTGATTCCTTTTTGAAATTGTATTGCATTAGAAATTTGACATGTATTTTGTGTTTAGAATTTGTTTCATATACATAGTTTTGTTATAGTATAGTGATAAGCATTACTTTGCTTGTACTTTTTGAAAGTTTGAACCATACATTTGTTTTCGTTTCTAAAAACTTATTGATCATAGTTTCTTGGTAGTTGCTCTTGTTTGTTTAGGTTTGATTGATCATTGTTTGAGGACAAACAAAGTTTTAAGTTGGAGAGAGTTTGATAAGTGCAAATTTTGACTATCTTTGTACATAAAAACTTAGCATTTTTCAGCTCTAATTTGCAATTTCAATGATTAATTTCCCCGTTTTTTATAGAATATTATTTATTTTGATTTTGGCTTTTGTATCCTTGATGTGTGTGTTAAGTGTGCAGGAAATCAAATAATAAAGGCACAAAACTAATAACCAAGGAGCAAAGCAATTTTTTTTAAAAATAAAGCATTCTCGTCGGGCGAGCAGTAGTGCGCAAGAAGCGAGCTCGCCCAATGAGCTTTGGTGAGCTCGGGGCAAGGCCTTTCAGAATTTTGACAGAAGCGAAATTGCATCTTGGTAATTGAGCAAGTTGTGATGAACTTGAGGTCTCTAGGCGAGGATGAGTTCTCCGGGCAAAAGTAGATATTTCCAATGACGGTTTGTTGCGTTTGAGTCAGGTGTATGGCACTTTAAGTGATGGTCGTCGGGAGAGACAATAAAATCCCAATTTTGTAAAAATAGGACCAAATCAAATTTTTAGATTATGGTTTTGGGAACTTTTAACCCCAATTCCATCACCACCACTTTTAGTAGGAGAGTAGCTTAGAAACAACATCAGAGGTTGCATCCTGAAGATCCAGAGTTGGATTTGCCTATATCATTAGGAAATCGCGGTGGATGTTTGTTGATATTCATTCTTTTCTTTGTATTTCTCTTACTCTGATTGTATTTAAGTTCACTTTTATATTATATATTTTTATTAATCATGGCATTATGTATAATCTACTCACGAATCTATATTGATGTTATCCTTGTTTACTTGTTTTATCTATTGATTTGAAATGTTATTGAAAAATACTCTTCGAATCTAGATCTATGATAATTATATGTTAGACGCTAAACTCTAGACATAGATTTAGGTTTAACATTCGCGTGAGTATTGAATCTTAATGTTCCATATTGTTTGATAGGCTCGGAGATCGTTGATTAAATAATACGGTAGAACTCTCGACAAAAGTTTAGACATGAACCCAGTTGGGAGTGATACATGATGATATTGATGAATGTTTAATTATGTGTAATGGGTTGGTGAATTACATGTTCGTATGGTGGAAGAAATTCAATCTTGTAAAGCTCTTAGATCTCTCTATATATTTATTTATTTATACATTCATTTTACATAGCATAACTTTAAATTCAAATTTTACAAACATAAGCTTAGAATTGTAGAGACTGTTGAACGACATTGAGATCACACTAATCCTTGTGGAGACGATAAAAATCGAAGTACTTACTTTTACTTGTTGTTTTACCGCTTCAACACTCAGTTTTATGACCCTTCCCTCCGGTGCTTCACCTTCCATGAATTCCAATTGGCCTTGACAATAGAGGAGTTTAAAAGAATCTTGGGTCGATACTTGAAAGATCGTAACCCTTTCACCAACTTAGAAGAAACACTAGAAATGATCACTTCAGCTCTGAGTCTTTCCTATGAAATATATGGTATAAAATCTTGAAGTTAAAGGGGTTGTTCACGATTTTTCCAGAAAATTCCTGGAACTCAAACCCTTGGAACTGGAGAAAGCTAAGAATTTGAAAGCATTCAACGCCATCTTGGCCTTGCCGATCTATGGAATCGTCGTATTCCCAAATATCAATGATTTCATATACCTCTCATTTATCAACCTCTTCTTAGAAAAGAATCATGTTCATGATGTTCTCGCCGATGATTATTATTACCTTTATGTAAGACACGAGAAAAATAGAGGCATGGTTATGTGGTGTGCTCCTTTACTCTACATGTGGTTCATGTCACACATGCCTCAAGAGGGTCCATTCATGGCATAAGATCTTATGTGGCCTTAGAAGCTGGCATCCCTTTCTTCAATTTTTTTCTTCTGGCATAAGTGGGAGTGGGAAGTGGAAAGCATTATCTTGAGTTGTGGAGAGTTTCCCGATGTACCTCTCATTGGGTCTCGGGGTTATTTTAACTACAATCTGATCTTATCATTAAAGCAGCTCAGGTATCCAATGAAGGGTCTGCCTGAAGACCGGTTGTTGGAAGACCTCATCTTACATGACATGGGAGTAGAGCAACCACCCACAAATAGGTGTAGGAAAGGGTGCAACAAATCAAGCTACCGTTCAACTTTAAAGTCCCTATTCCACCCTGACACCTGAGCCTACACATGTTCCTATTCTAGAGACTGAGGAACTCAAGGCTACCATCTCCAAACTTGAGAAAGAAAATGAAAAGTTACATCTAAGGCTCAGTCGGGTTACCCGCGAGAGAAATGCGCTCAAATTTAATCTCAAACAAAGGGAAAAACAACTTGGCCTATGTGAGGAAACATCTGAAGATGAGAGGAAAAAGAGAAAAAAAGTTGGTGACTGCCTGGAAAAGGTAGGGCTTGATCTCAACTAGTGAAACCAAGAGCTCAGAGAAGCCATACAGAAGAATGGTGAGTGGAAAGACCTCTGGTAAATGACCTTGACAATCTAGAAAGTGATGAGGGAGTGGTTTGAGAAAAGAATCCTAGAACTCACTCAAATGCTCAAGGAGTCCCAAGAGCATGCATCTTACAAAAGGCATATTCAAGAAGAGATTGAGTGGACATCTTGAAACCCTCATGCCAACCTAAAGAAAGCTCAAGAAGATTTGAGGAGCCTCAAAGATTACAATCAACGATTGAAAGAATTCAGTGAGACTCTGAGAAATGCGGGTAGACAATGGGGAGAAATGGTCCAATACCTGGAGAGTCTTGTACGACAAGATCATGATACTATTCATCATACCCACCTAGAATCTAGGAAATGGTATGGGAAATGTGTCTAAGGTGTTGAACTCGCTAATAATCATCTGCAAACCATGCCTTTAAAGTTGAGGGATGCATTTGAGGAGGTGATCACCAAGAACACTTCTTCAGTTGCCTTTGATTTCATCATCATTTGTAGACACATGATCAAAGATCTCTAAGCTGAATTAGAGTTGCTCAAGAAAGTGCGAGTCGATAATAGTGGCTAGTGGGAGTTATACTTGTATTCTCAAATATTGCATTTGTATATAATAAATGAAAAAATTATTGTGATTGTTATCTTCTTTATCGCTCTTAGGATTCCGAATGCTTAATAATGACGAATCTAAAGATTCCTAAAAAATAAAAATAACATGTCACATGTGTAGGCTTTGGTTCACCACACTTCAACTTCCTCATCATGGATAAAGGCATCAGGTTGATGCTAGCTCATAAATCATATAATGTATGATTAATGGTTCATAAACCAATTAAACAAGGGATAATATACCTACTTGGATCAGTGAGTTTTGGTGGAAGCTTCCTCTGGATGATTGCATTGTACTTTTCCGCTAAAGCGATGTTTTCATCATGCTTCAACTTCCATTTCCCAATAATAGCTCTTTCATGAACTTTGAATAAACAAGCATCTGCTTGAGGGTTTCACCAAATAGAATGTTGGCTTGTATTTTGTTCAACATTTCCATAAACTTCTTAAACTAACTCACTTCCTTTTCCTTTTTGGGTGTCTTTTTTCATAATTGAGTCAAGTTTGGCTCAGTTAAGATTTGTTTCTTAGTTCTTCTGAAGAGTGAGTTTTTATAAATGAATTAGTTAAGGGTGTACCCCTTTTCCTCATCTTCACTCTCATGCTCAATTTTTTCTCCCTCGATATTGTTCTCAATCTTTTCCTCAACTACCAATTATTTTCCTTTTCTCTCTTTACCATTTATAGGTTCAGAAGGCACCACTCTATTTCTCAACTCGATGGCTTTGCACGTTTCATTTTTCGGGTTATCTACGGTATTACCTATATATCCCTAACTTGAACTAGCTTCAACTTCCATTTGACGAGACAATTGACCAACTTGGATCTCTAAATTTTTAATGGATGCTTCAGTGTTCTTGTTCATCAGGATGTGATTCTGTGCCATCTCTTGCTGATATTTAGTCATGTTTTCTTAAGCCTTATATATGTTCACAAATTTCTTTTGCATGGAATTCATGAAACTTTGTAATGCTTCTTCAAGAGGTGAAGGCTTGCATTGAAGTGGTTGTGGAGCTTGTTGAAAAACTTGATTAGCATTCTAAGTTTGATTATTGCTCCATTTGAATTTCCAATGATCTTTCCAACACAAATTGTAGGTGTTGGAATACAAACTATTCTCCAAAAAATTAGCATACCAAACTTATGCACTCTTAACCTCTATAGTACAATTACCATGCTATCCTCCACAAAAATCACAACGAAGCACCTAAATCTAACTAACATTAGCTTAAGTTAGTTGGGTTGCAGCTAACTATTTGGTAAGTGAAATTATGTTCTCAAGGGACAGATGTTAAACCAAATGTTTAAGCTAGCGTGTTCAACATCTTACACCATGTTTGATAAATAATATAAAACAGATAATAAATCATAAAGCAAATAAAGAACACAAGAGAATTAGTAACCCAATTCAGTGCAACGACACCTACGTCTTGTGGGCTTTCAACCCAAGAAAAGAAATTCATTCTCAATAAAATTAGTATAAAGTGTCTTAGATGAACAACAATTGTTCAAGCCCCTCTTCTTAGTTCTACCTATGTATTTCTATATAGGACTCCTCCTAAATATGAGACCCCTCTCAGTTTCTCTTAACCACTAGACTTGGCAATCAGAATATTGATTATTGAATTACAACTCAACTAACAACAAACCAATCTCTTTGCCTTTATATGTGAAGGTAGGCGCTAGACTGGTGCATAAACAATAATACAAACAAAGGACTCAAAATAGAAACCCTTAACACAAATATTCTTCAATACCTGTGCACACTTCAAACATTAGGTTTTAAGTCTTCATAAATAGCTATGCAACTTTTGGGCTTTCTCCAATGGGTATAAGATTTGATCATATCCAAATTTGTAGAGAATTTTGTTTTTATTTGATTTTTAGAAAACCTCCAACATAAATATTTTATTTATTTTGATTCAAATTTAAATATCTAATTAATTAGATTTGATCTTATTCAATATGTCAAACAAATCTAATTAATACATTTCTAAAAGATAGCAACAAATCTAATTGAAACACAACCAAAATTTTCTCTTAGAACAACAACAACAAAGGCCCACTGGCAAATGCAAGATGTTGCACACATATTGTAACATCGTGTCCCACATGTGTCCTTTCTTTGTCAAAACATCTTGTACACTCTATGTTGTTTTGCATAATACAACCAATGAAAAAGAACAATAGTAAGGGCTTTTATATGAGCGGCTAAAGTTGCCGTAGAATCAACTGAATGGATACCTTTTTGTTTCATTAGCCACATGCTTGAGCGATACTCATTCTGACACATGTTATCAATCAATGTTTTCAACTATTCATCGGTTTTTAAATCTCAATGTACCTCTAGTTGAGGCATCGAGAAGAATTCTTGTTTGTATTCTCAACCCATTAGTGAAGTGTATCATATGCTCTATAGAACTCATGTTATGATTCAGACACTTTTGAAGTAACAACTTGAACCTTTCCCATGCATCAAATAATGAATATGCTTATTCTTGAGCAAAACTGATAATTATGGTTTTTATTTCCACAAATTGAGCGTTAGAAGAGTACCTCTCAAGAAACTTATCTTCAAGTTCTTTCAAAGTCTGGATAGCTCCATTTGGGATTCCCCGCAACCAATTTTTTGTGCGACCTATCAAGGGAAAACTAAACAAACTTAATTTTACCTGATCTTGGGTGATGTCATCGGCTCGTTTACACATTGAAGAAGAATACCACCTCATAACAATACAACATACCACAAGACTCTGGATATTGACATTCAAAGACAAGCTACCCTGTCAAATTTATTAGAGTTACAACATCTTAATATTGTTTATATTTTAGAAGTTCTTAAGTCTTAGAGTGTTTCTAAGCTGTATTCTGTCTACACCTTTGATTATATATCAAGTGTAGTTGTTACCCAAATCTCTTAACTGTTGGTTATAGAGTTAGAAGTCTCTTGCTTGTGTGCTTGAGCATTTGAAGTCTTGAGCTTGTGAGCTTGAGCAAAGGAAGTCTTTAGCTTGTGTTCTAATGCAAGGAAGTCTTGAGCTTATCGGCTTGAGAAAGGAAGTATCAAACTTGTGTGTCTAAGAAAGGAAGTCTTATACTTGTATGTGGAAGCAAATAAGTTTCTTGCTTGTGTGCTTGAGCATTTGTAATCATATTTGGTTATAGTGAAAATCCCTTGGAAGTGCAAGGGAACTAGATTACTCTCAGGTTGTGAGAGGAACCAAGATAATTGCTTGTGTCTCGTATGCTTTTACTTTACTTGCTTCTGAAATTTATTCCGTTGTTATCATTTGTTTACATCTAACTTAGATTTTGTTTTAGAATATGATAAAGAAATACAAGAGTTCAGACTCTAAGTAACTCTGATTCAGACTTTGAACTGAAGGTTCAGATTGTGATCAAGTTCAATCAAAAGCAGAAGTTTGAAAAGTTTAAGAAAAGCCAACAATTCAACCCCCTTTTTGTATTTTTCTCACCTTCAATTGGCATAAGAGCAAGGTCTGTGCTAAACACTTAACAGTGGTGCATAAAAGATCCTGAGAAAAATACATATTCCTTCATGTCAGGTGAATTTAGATTTATTGGGGTTACTACTAGTGGTAATAATAATCATGATCAAAGTACATATGAAAAGAATAATTATGTTTCCAAACCTACAACATTCAATGGAGACTCTATTGAATTTGAATGGTGGAAGAGCAAGATGTACACTCACATCATAGGTCTTGGTCATGAGCTGTGAGATATCTTAGAAGATGGCATTTACATTCAAGTCAATAATGTTGGTATGGTCTCTAATAGAAAATCTCTCACAGCTACTCAGGAGAAGATCTACAAAAAATACAACAAAGTGAGAGCCATTCTTGTAGATGCTCTACCTCACTCTGAGTACATAAAGATTATTGACAAATCCACTGTCAAAACTATTTTTAAATATTTATGTGCTACCTATAAAGGAAGCCAAGTAGTTCAAAAAGCCAAAGCAAATCTTGTGGTTCAACAATATGAGTTGTTCATAATGAAATAAGATGAGAACATTGAAACCATGTTCTCAAGATTTCAAGTGCTTGTGTATAGGCTTTAAGTTCTGAACAAAAGTAGCACCATCTCTGATCATGTCAAGTATATTCTGAGGAGTCTTCTTGTCAGATACAGACTAAAGGTGACAACTATTCAAGAAGCTAAATACATGAACAATATCACTCTTGAAATTCTAATAAGTAATCTCTAAATCCATGAGTTATAACTCAATGAAGTTGAAGAAAAAAATCAATAAATCAAAGTCTCTAGCCTTGAAATTTATAGGGAGATATGAGAAATCTTCTCAGACTTGGGAGCATAAAGAAGCCACTCATGATGAAGCATCTGATGAAGATTCAGATGATGATAAAATGGCCTTCATCATAAAGAGGTTTGAATATCTTGCCAACAAGAACAAAAAATTCTCTGGCAGAAGATCTGGCTTCAGTGGAACAAGCTTCAAAGTTAACACAGATGATCAGAAAGGCTACTTTAATTTTCAGAAGCATGATCATTTCATAGTTGATTGTCCAGATCTTCAGAAGGACAAAGACAAAAAGGAAAACTTCCAGAAGAATAACTTAAGAAGTAAATTCAAGAAAAGTTTCATGGAAACATGGGATGAGCTTGATGATGAAGAAGAAGCTGGCAAGGTAAAGAAGAAGCCAATCTAGCTTTGGTGGCTTTAACATTCTCAGACTCATAATCAGAAGTTGATTATGACTCATATTCAGAGGATGCAAATGAGGTATTCTCTAAACTTTGTAGATTTAATTTAATCACTTTATGTCAAGATCTTATGGATAAATATCAGCAGAAAGCCAAAAATTTGAACATTATAAAGCAATATGGTCTTATAAAAGATGAATTAAATTACTCTAAAAACAAGATTGAAAAACTTGAAAGAGATCAAATTTCTTTAATAAAAGGATATGTTTGACAAACCTCTTAATGAGTATGAATTGGCTCTTCAAGACTTTGTCATATCTGGCTTTAACAGAATTAAACTTGCATCCATGATCTATGGTGTAAGTAGAAGCAAATGAGAAGGTTTGGGTTAAGATAAAATGTCTTTCAATCCAAGGACTAAAACTTGATTAAACAATCAGACTCTTCTTCTTCAAGCTCTGCTAAAAAAGGGTTATACTTTCAATTTGTGCCTCCTAGTAAAGAAAATGGTTTAAATCAATCAAAACCTATAAATGTAGAGTTAGAGGTTTTGAAGAAACCAAAACCTGAGATCCCAAGATCAAAGATCCTGGAAAAATCAAAACCAATTATTCTTAAGTCGCAATTCTAAAAGAATCACAATCTGAAACCTCAAAGTCAAAGGTTCTGAAGAAGCAAGAATATAAGACATAAAGTTACAAGGTTCTAAAAGGTCAAGAACCTAAGACTATGAATAATTCAAGACAATAGACTTCTAAATCCAAACTCTTGAATGATCCATAGCCTTATTACAAAGCTAAGGCCCAAAATAAGATAAGCCCTATCAGAAATAACACTAAAGGACCCATAGAAATATGGGTACCAAAGAGTGACATTATTATTGTTGCAGATATGCTAAAAAGGAAGAACAAATCAACAATCTCAGTTCTAGGACAGTGGCTAACTACAACATATAACAAAAGAAAAGCCTATATTCCAAATCCTAACTCATAAGGAAGAAGAAGATGGGGAATTTGGAAGAAACCAGTAAGGCATGATTACTGGTACTGAGAAGACTAATGGTGTCTAATCAAAAACTAGTGCTTCAGATGCCTAACCTATCTCTAAAGCTTATCCAGCTAAAATGGCCTCTGAGAAGGCTCATGGTGATTATTAGAAGAGAATTGTTGGAACAAAGTTATCCCTCTAAGAACAATCTCAGTTGCAGATCAGAAGATGCACAAAGTTCTTATGTCAGAAGATGCTTTAGAAGCTAGATGTTCAGAAGTTAGTGATTTAGAACCAATCCCAACTTATAAATCACATTTAGAGGAGGCAATGTTTGAAGAAGCTCTACATGACTCTCAAGAAGATGTGTAATCTGAAGTCCCTCAGCCTTATCAAGTGATGCATGGATTACTGCAATGCAAGAAGAATTGGACCTGTTTCAAACGAATGATGTGTGGGATCTAGTTCCTATACCTCATTAGAAGAACATAATTGGAAAAAAAGGGTATTCAGAAACAAGCTGAATGAGCAAGGGGTGGTGGTAAGAATCAAAGCTAGATTAGTAGCTCATGGCTACAGGCAACAAGAAGGTATATATATTTCTCTGAAACCTTTATGCCAGTTGAAAGGTTAGAGGCAATCAAACTTCTTCTCTCTTATGCTATTAATCATGATATTGTTTATATCAAATGAATGTCAAGAGTGCTTTCTTAAATATGAGTCATTTTTGAAGAAATGTATGTAAAATAACCTCATGGGTTTGATGATTCAATCTACCCATATTTTTCTCTTAAACTCAAGAAACCACTTTATGAACTCAAATAAGTTCCAAGAGCTTGATATGAGAGACTATGTAATTTCCCTTTCAGATAATGGCTTTCAAAAGGGTCAAGTTGACATTACGCTATTCAGAAAGACTCTAAATAAGGAAATCTTAATTTTCCAAGTTTATGTTTATGACATAAAATTTTGGTTCTACTAATGCATCTTTTTACGAATAGTTTTTTGAGTTTATACAACTTGAATTTGATATAAGCATGATGGGGATTAAAGTTCTTATTTGGAATTCAGATCAACCAAAGCAAAAATGGAGTCTATATTCATCATTCTAAATATACTAAAGAACTTCTGAAGAAGTTCAAGCTTGAAGACTGCAAGGTTATGAACACTCATATGCATTCAACATGAAATTTGAACATGGAGGAAGAAAGATCCAATGTGTGTCAGAGGCCGTATATAGGAATGATTGATTCCTTACTCAACTAAACATCTTTTATACCAGATATTTTGTTCAATGTGTGTATGTGTGTAAGATTCCAATCAGATCTTAGGGAGACTCATTTAACTGTTGTTAAAAGGATCTTTAGATATCTGAAGGGAATAACTAACCTAGGATTTCTTTAAAATAATTCCTAGATTACAAGATGGTTGGATTCTGTGATGCTAACTATGTTGTGTATAGAATTGAAAGGAATTTCACTAGTGGAAACTGTCAATTCAGAGGTGAAAACCTAATATCATGGGCTAGTAAAAGACAAACAACTATTGCTTTCTTCATAGAAAAAGCATAATACATCTCAGCAGCTAAATGTTGCACACACTCCTCTTGATAAAATATCAGCTAGAGGATTATCATATTTGTGGGAGAAATTACCTATATTCTATGATAATAATGTTTCTATATGTTTGAAAAAGAATCATGTTCACATTGAGATCACACATCATTTTTTTAAAGATTTTGTTTAGAAGGATGCAATAGATATACAGACTATTGATATTGATCATCAATGAGCAGTTATATTTAACGAGCCTCTTAATATTGAAAGATTTGAATAAAAAGAATCTGAACATGCATTTTATTATAGAATAATGATGGGTTATGAATAGTGATCATAGTCTAATGATGACCATAAGCTACTATAATCAAAAGCTCTAAAACAACTTCTAATGAACAGTAGACTCTGGAGCATCTCAGCCTCTGAAACTAAGAATTTGATGCAATTGTCTCTGATAGCATAAATTTGATATTTGTTTTTATTTGAATATATTATGTTCACTCATATGTCACTTATCTGAATGATTCTTTGTTTGTTTTAGTTCAATATATGTTGGATTATTTTTATCCTTCAGATCATGATGTGTTTGCTCATATACTGAGCTATATTAATGGAGGATTATTATGCTTTATGGTGAAATTAAAAATAGCATTTCTTTCCATAATTTTATTTATTTTTATGAGGCTTAAATGGTTAAGATAATTTTGAGACTTCTCTATCTGCAGATCATTCAAAGGAATTAAGAGAAAAAAAAAGAGTATCTTTGCAAAAAGGAAACTTGGTTAAAATTTCATTGAGTTGGAATGATTTTACAAGATACATTACTACATTACTTAGTCTTGACCATCTCTCTAACCTCAAGCCATAAGGATGTTTTCCCAATCCACATCCACTCATCTTTTGCGTCAGAATCAAAGTAGACTATTTTTTATGGAGCCTTCTTCTTCTTCTTCTTGGGGTTCTTTCTCGACACTAAAGTGCTTCTTGGCTTTAGTTCCCTAATGAAGGTGCTTGAGTCATAAGGTTGGATTCTCTCATGTATCTAAAGATTGTGTTCCTTGGAAGTGTTGGTCTCCATAACCTTAGTAGTCTCTAAAGAGGCACTGATTCAGGTGTTTTTAGTAGTTGTGCTCATCTTGTATGAGAGAGAGTTGGATGAAGATTTGTGGTCTTAACCTATGGTTTCGTGCTTTTATAGTGGATCTTAAGTGTCATATATGTTTCTTATGGAATTTTAATCAGCAATGATCTTTAATGCATGCTACTCTAGGTTTACTAGCTCTTAATTCCAATTCACTTATGCTGTTTCCAATACTTGGAAGCTAAAAGGATTTTGTCTGACCGTCTCGAAAAGTGAAGAATATTATCAACCAGTATAGCCATTGTTCAAATTTTTAAAAATCATATTTTAATTTTTTGGGGATTACAAATGTTGTTTTTTATTTATTTTTACTCATAATTAATTTCCCACACATGTTTATTGTCTCTTCAGTATCTTTTCCTTCTTCTGTATTATCTTTTTGTTGATAACAAAATGGGGAGAAGGAGAATAAGTATTTAAGCATCTTGATACTGGATATGACTTAAGGGAGCTTACAAACCTTACCCTTTGGATTTTCAGACTCAAGGGGAGCTTACAAACCTCAGACTTTGAAGTCAACATGTTAATTAAAGAAATTTAATTAACTTGGATATGACTTAGAGGGAACTTACAAACCTCACCCTCTAGACTATCAGACTCAGGGGAAGCTTACAAACCTCTGATCTTGAAGTCAACAAGTTAATTAAATCAACAACCATTATTCTTAAAATACTATTGTTTGTCATCACCAAAAAGAGGGATATTGTTGGAACAAAATTTCTTAATACCACACCCTTGGGGTCTGTGATAACAAAGCATTTAAAGAACATTTGGATATTCTAACATATGTCTAAGCATGTAGGATTATATCATTAAGAATAGATGAAGAAATGGTTGAGGAATCTGAATATGAAGATCATAATATGACTCTGAAGATCACTCCTGAAGACTTTGCCTCTGATGGATATCTAGACTCTAAAGAAGTCAACTATGAAGAAAGACAACCTCTAATGACCCAGACTATGAAGCTTCAGAAGACAAGAAGTGGACTCTGATGTGATCAGCCTCTGAAGAGTGAAGTATAGAGGAAAGTCAGCCTCTGAAGCAGAAGTTTTTCTACCAAGGCAACTCTGACAGACTCATAACCTTTTTGATCATGTGGAGACTTAAGGAAATATGTCTCTCTTGGTTGTATGAAATTCAATGGATCATTGCTTTTGCAGAAAGGTGTTTTCTTGATGTGTCTAATCAAGTACAAAGGTTAACTAACCTTTTGGTAAAAGTCTTCAATGTCTTTTTTCTCTCCTTTCTATATAAGGAGTTGTAGACATGAAGACCACCACACAATAATACACCATACCATAACACTTTGAACATTGGCATTCAAAGAGAAGCTACTCCGTAAAATTTATTAGACTTAGAACATCTTAGCATTGTGTATATTTTATAAAGTCAAAAGTCTCTTTCTAGTGTGATTGAGCTTGTGAGCTTTAGCAAGGGAAGTCTTTAGGTTATGTATTAAAGCAAGGAAGTGTTAAGCTTATGGGTTTGAGAAAGGAAGTCTCAGCCTTGTGTGAATGAGCAAGGAAGTCTTATACTTATGTATCTAAACAAAGAAGTTTCTTGCTTTTGTGCTTGAGCATTTGTAATTATATTTGGTTATAGTGAGAATCTCTTGGAAGTGCAAGGGGATTTGACTACTCTCAGGTTGTGAGAGGAACCAGGATAACTGCTTGTATCTCTTGTGCTTTTACTTGACTTGCTTCTGAACTTTATTTTGTTGCTAGCATTTGTTTACATCTGAGTCAGATTCTATTTCAGAATTTGATAAATAAATACAAGAGTTCAAAATCTGAGTAACTCTGGTTCATACTCTGAAGTGAAGGTTCAGACTCTGATCAAGTTCAATCAGAAGTAGAAGTTTGAAAAGTTTAAGAAAAGCCAACATAATTCAACCCCCCTTCTTGTGATTTTCTCACCTTTAGGGTTTTCCTTTAAACATGTCATAACATAATTCTTAATCTAAAGATTACCAAATTAGCCTGTTGAAATCCTACACAAATATGACTGGAGTCGGTCCTCCTGCAACAGTCCCCCAACGTTTGGCGTGGGGGAGCAACCATCTCTACTTTTACTTCTTCGGTAGCATGAAGTGTATCTCTTTTATCTTTGCAAAGTGTAGCGGGAAATTCATGATCATCAAGCTATTGATAAGCTAAAGATCAATTAACAAGAGTCGCCACCGCGCTTTTATTGTTTCCAAAGGGAAAGGGAAAAAGTACGAACAAAACCCAAATAGTAAGAAGTTTTCAAATAAAACTAATAAAAATCAAAGATCACGGGTAAGGGGGTTGGTTACACAGAGGGAAGGTGTTAGCACCCAAAGTGTCCTAGGTACTCCTAGGGAGCCCTTTTTATGTTCATATGTATTTTTTTACAAAGTGATGTTTACAAACAAATAGAATGGGGGATGAGAAAAGAATTCATTAATTATATTTGTGTTTGACAAGACCTTCGGTCTTGTGCCTACGTACCAACATAAAAATGAGAGATCAAAACCTCATAGTTTATGCTATAAATTTCAAAGTGAGTATGTTAGTGTTAACAAAATTTAAGTTTGAAAGGCACAAAGGCCTAAAATGGTTTGAATGAGTTAGCTCTTTTTGGCTTTTTTTGAAAGTTTAAGTTAAGTATAGTTAAGTTTATTTACAAGTTTGATTTAAGAAAATGAGTTTGAAAATGCAATGGCATAAGGCCAAAGTTTCTATCTTTTTGCAAAAAGTGGTCAAAGTTTAGAACAAAAGTAGTTCACACAAAGAAGGTTTTGAAAATGGAGGGAGAGATTTTGAAATTAAAGAAGTGGGGAGAAGATGAAGAGACTATCCTATGTACAAAAATTTAAAAGTTTAAAGTTGAAAAGATCTGACCAAATGGGAGCAATCCAATAGACAAGTATGTCAATAGAAACCCAGAATCCCCTTGGACTTTTTAGAATCAAGCAACACACAAATGCACAATTATATCAATCTTGAAGAGCAAAGGCATCAAATAAAGATGGCCTCATCCAAGCTTATCCACTTCAAAGATCTTCTTCAAAATAGCCCATGTAGCAGATGAATTCCACAAGTCACAGGTTCAACATAAAAACTTAACAATGATCAATGTTGTAGATGAATCTGGAGAGATCTTGAATGATGTATCAGATGAATTCAAACTTGGAAGCTCTTGGTTCTTCAACAAATTGGCATTGGCCAAGTCCATTAGCAAAGGAATGTTGCCTAAGTTCTAAGTCTAATTGGGCAAGATCAAACGAACAGTCCATTCAAAAGTATTTTAGGGTTTTTTGTTATTATTATGTGCATTAGTGGTCAAAGACCACACAAACAAGCAAAGAAACAAAGTATATCACACAATATGGTCCAAGTGGACAAAATGAAAATTACATTAACATAAACAATTAGAATGATATGTATAATGACAAATGATATAAGGTGCTAAAAATAAATTGCATTAAAAGTAAAGACTTGAAATTAAAAGTTAATGGTTAGTAAGTTAGTAGTTAGCTTTGTTTTGTTTTTGATTTCAAGACATCCTTTGGAGAACACTAAACCCAATTGCCACAAGCATGGATCCTTGAACCAAAACATATTCCAAAGGAAGGAAAGAAGTCCAAGTTTCCACACAATACCATGGAAGAGGGGAGACATACAATCTCACTAACAAGAATGCTTATGCCTTTTATGTCACAAATTTAGCGATATGTTAAGCAATCGTAATTGGACTTATGTAGAAGTCACAACTATTTGAGGCCGTTCAATAGACTTTTGGTGTTAATGCATGTTGGAGACATAGTATTAGGAACTATGCTCATTACACATACCACACACAAAAATATGCAAAAGGCGTGGCCTAATCTCATCCATACTCATGTTAATCTTTCAATCAACTAGCATAAAGACCTTGAGATGTCATTGGCCAATTGAAATGAATGGATGAAGAAGGGGAATTATATGAAGAGGGAAAGGGATGAATGAGATCACAAATTGGTCAAAGGAGGACTTTTACCAAATTAATATTATTCATTCATTTTGGGAGATGGAATGTACATTCCATTAATCCCCTAAATCCAATAATATTAACTTGATAAAGTCAAATCAACCTTGACCAAGGCCAACAACAGATGAGAAACTCAATTAAGTCAATACAAATGGTCAACATAATTAAAATGACATTTATTCAATTAAAAATATTAAAATAATGCATTAAATTCAAATATGTTTTGTCCAAATCCTGAAATCACATTAAAACACCAAATAAACGGCCATGTGATTTATCATAGGTCAAACAAGGTCAAAGGACCTTGGAGAAAAAATTTCATAATTTTTAGACATTTAAAAATATTTTTAAACCATTAAAAAAATGAAAAATCAATTAATTCATGAAAAATATTAATAATGATCCAAAAAATAATTTTAATTTAGAATATGAAAGAGAAAAATATTTGAAATTTTTTGGTGAAAGTCTCATATTTTTTGGATCAATATTAAATTTATTATGAATTATTGAAGAAAATAGAATTAAATTGAAATTCAGAAAAATGCTAAAATACGTGGACCATCTGATCTCCCTCAATTGAGATGGCAGATCTGATGATCCACAACGCCCGTTCCACCAATGCCTTAGTCAAGCACGCTGCAACATGAGTAATCAAAAGGAATGGCTGAGATTAAAACATGAGAATTAGATCACACGGTTTAGACCAAAGACACATCATCACCGGAGCCAGAGCTCAGGTTGTCTTCTCCGGCGAGCTTCGTCGGACTGGTCATCATGAAGCATCACCAAAGTTTAAAATAGGGACATGATTTTAAAGAGAAAACATCACTGAGCATGAATATCACCTACATTTCTTCCAATTCCAACTATATTGAGAGATATGTGGAATCAAAAAATGAGGTTCATGATCTGAGCTGCTTCGATTTGACCTCAAAGCAACTCAAACACCTTGCCTACATTGGTAGGACTTCAGACAACACAAGAATCAATGGAATTGAGCAAGAAACAAGGAGAATCGAAGAGTTCAAATTTTCTGCAAATTACCTTCAATCGAGGTCCGGGCTTGCTAGATCTTGATCTGAATCATGCTTTGCTTCACTTCAATTGCTTGCAGAAGAGGAATGGAAAGGCTTAGAATCAATGGACTCCTGGAGAATTGAATTCCAAAACAGTGGAGATTCAAGCTCAAATTCAACTGAATTTTTCAGGTTTAACCTCTTAGTATGAAGGGTTTTCTGTGGGGATTCAAAGCTGGCGCAGTGTGTCTCTTCATTCTGAGCATAAGGGCTTCAATTTATAGAGAATTCAAATGATCTTTGCACACTCTTTCAACTTTCCTAATTTGGCAAAATGATGCAAGCCTGGTGCATGGGCGCACATAGGCCCATGAAATGATTGTTTGAAATTCCAAAATGAAGTTCATATGCTTTGGAGATGGATTAGGTTGCAAGGCACTTGAGCATTGTTGTTTGAAGTTTGATACATGCCACATGATACCAGCCTGTTTAAGCCATGTGCAGCCTATGCATTTCTCATCCAAAATGCATGAATTTAGCTCTTTGGAAAGGTGAGATCAAGAGGAACAAGTTTGATGTTGGACACGTTTTTATTTGGAGCTTGGAACTTGGAGATATTTGAGGTGGAAGTTTGGAAAAGTTTGACATATCAAAAAATTTCTAAGTGTCAAGCCATATGTCTCAATATTCCACCTTGCTTAACTTTTTATAGGAGCTTCAAATGAGAAAAGTGTATTCATAGAAGTTGTATCTCTCTCAAAGACCTTAAAAATAGTCACCAATTTCATGTCATTTGGATTTGAAATAACAGAGTTATGCATTTTTGAAGTTTGAAAAAATCACTTGATCAGTGGTATAGGTCAAAAGTGACCTATAATGTAGCCTCATATCACATGTTCAAAGAAGTTGAATTAGCTCCCACTCCAAACATCAAAGTTGAAGTAGACACATCAAATGTGATTTTGAATTTGGAAATCTTTCATCTCATAAAAAATGAGCAAGTTATGGCCTTGGAAAGTTGACTTTCAAATTAGGGTTTAGACAAAATGACCTATAATGTTTCAACATAGAAAATGATTTTCCAAGCAAAACTAGCTCTAGGTCTCAACATTAAAGTTATTTATAATGTCATTTAGAGTAAGTTTTCTCTTGTAATCATTTTCATATGGTGAAAATTGTAGGATATAGGGTATAGGGAGGCCCAGTTTTGATCAGATGAATTCATTTGGCCAACCACCATCAACCAACTTGCTAACTTCCAATTCTCTTGAATTTCTTGGCTCATGGTAGATCATATATGCATAAGATGATGAAATTTGAAGTGTCCCTTGATAAATTTGTTTAATTGGTGAGATAGCTTGTTGGAGAAGTTACTCAAGATACCTAGTGAAACTAGGGTTTCCAAGGCAAATCACCCTCAAACTCTTGAAGCAAACTTGATCAATATAACATATAGAGATCATTGGGACTCATATATGATGTTCATAACCATTCTTGAATCAATTCTTGGTTGTGCTCTTTGTTCATGAGGGTCTCAAACCCTAGATGTGATCAATGAATCAATGAGATCATGCCCCTTCCTACAAAAGGGTTAGATAGATACAAAGACATATTTTTGGTATTTTGGTTAGTAAAATGATAATATACAAGTATGATATAATCACAAAGTGCTTGGTGATCTCTCCCAAAACAAACCCAATGTAGGGAGGGGTAAGGAGGATGCCAAGGTATGATCCCAATGCTAGTGCTTATGATGAAATGCATGAGGGATCTTATGGTCAAAATTAGGGTCTTACAGCTGCCCCTATTTAAGGACATTCTAACTGAGGAGGTGAAGGTTAAAATCTTCGGCTCGACTCAGTAGAATGAGCTTAAATAACAACATATAGAAACAAATTTTGGACCCTAAGAGACCTCATGATGCATATGATATGAATGTAAAAGTCAATGCTCTGTGGGGAAATATTACCACAAAGGAAAAGAAATCAGAGAGACCGAATGTCCGCAGGAGTATAATGCATTCCGTAAGGAAAACTCGCTGGGGGCGACAGAGACTCTCAGGGGATAAAAGGGACTTTTGCGTAGGCCAGGTTACGACTTAAAACTGTTGGGGGACTAGAGGAATTCCATACAAAATGGAAAGACTCAGTTGGGGAAACAGAAACATTTGCAAGGGATACGCATAAGTCAAGATAACACTGAAATATTCGACTCATGCAGGGGAGAAACACGATTTCACTAAGGAAAATGCACTCAACTCAACTGGGGAGAAAATAAAATTTCAACACAGGTGGAGCAGAAATCGATTATCTACTACCTGTTACTGGGTAAGGAGATAATAAAGATCTGACAGAGAGAACATTTATCATTGGTAAGATGAACATATCAAGGATGACTCGTTGAGGAAAAGCCAGGAGGGAGTATTCATTACCGGTTACTGGGTAAGAATAGCCTTGCTGGGGAAAACTGCGGAAATAGGATTTACAACTACCAGTCACTAGGCAGAAGACCAAAGGTGAGAGTATCTGTCATCGGTTAGGATGAACATATCAAGGATAAACTTGACAGGGAAGAAAATTCGTCACCGGTTAGAGTGAACATATCAAGGATAGACTTGCCTAGGGGTGTCAAGGAGGATACCCGTCATCGGTTAGGATGAACATATCAAGGATATACCAACTGAACAACAAAAGGGGAATTACATCTACCGAAAACTGGATAGAAAACCATCGAAGAGAAAAATCCGTCACCGGTTAGGATGAACATATCAAGGATAGGCTCTGCGAGGGGACAAAAGCAGGATTTACAACTACCGGTTACTGGGTAGAAGACCAATCAAAGAGAAAATTCGTCACTGGTTAAAGTGAACATATCAAGGATAAACTCTGAAAAGGGGAATAAAAATAGGGATTACATCTATCGGTTACTGGATAGAATAGCACAAAAGAGAAAATTCGTCACCGATTAAAGTGAACATATCAAGGATAGACTCCGCTAAAGGGGAACAATAGGATTTACAACTATCGATTACTGGGTAGAAGACTAATCAAAGAGAAAATCCATCACCGGTTAAAGTGAACATATGGAGGATAGACTCGACGGGGGAAGAAAAGATACCCGTCACCGGTTAAGATGAACATATCAAGGATATACTTTTCGAAGAAAAGATTCACTAGGGACATTTGCTGAGGAGAAAAAGGGTACTTTTGTCGGGTATTAGGCAAAGAGTAAAAAACTGCAAACTAAGAAGAATATTACCAGTTACTGGGTAATATACTCTTAGGGAACCAAAATATCTATCTAGGTAAGAGCTAGAAAGAAAACGGTCAATCAAGACTCAACCCAATGAGGACATAAATCAAGGGGAGTAATTCCATCTAGAAAATTTGCTGGAGAGGAAACTGAAATAACAATCATCCATGAGGAAATAAACTCAGTGGGGAAACAGAGAAAGGATAAAGTCTTTTCTGCTTAGGGGCTGACACTCTACAATAAAAAGAGGACAAACACCAGATTCGGTATGGGGATGAAGTACCACCATAACATAAAGTGAAAATCTCAAACAAATCAAATATGAAGATGCAGGATATGCAAATCATGAATTCATATGAATGTATATGCGTATGTATATATGATGATTATGCTGACAAAACGATCACGAAGGATACAGAGGTGCCGCAAAGAAATTGAACCACCGGTACAATCCTCGGTCAATCCATGAAAATCATGGAGACAAATTGCTGGAGAACAGAGAGATCAACATCCCAAAGGCTCAAACTTGGCTGGGGAAAGAGATTTGCTGAGGATAAAACAAATATACCGTAGGTAATTTTACGTCAACACCATAAAAATGGGAGACAACCCTACTGAGGAACAAAGCAAAAGCTACTCAGAAACCAGGAGGAGACTCTGACTGGGAGCAAAGATACGATGATCGGTGGGGACACCGAGGCGATCTACTGGGGAAAGATCAAACATCTTCTGATGATGATCTACCTGCTGAGGAAACACGAACTCCGTTGGGAAGGCTGAAACTCTGTTGGGGATGGAGACATGACGCAACCAACTTAGTTGGGGAAAAAGAAAATAAGCTCCAAATGGGGATCAAACACTCCACCGGGGAACTGAATCCATTAGCTGGGGATAACAACACTCTATTGAGGAAATGAGTCAACACTGATGACTAGGGATGCCCGAAGAGTTACTACCTGGGGAACCTCAGATGCTTCGCACTTTAAGAACTTGCTTCTTACTGGAATGCTGTTGATATTCTTTTTTCTTGCTTTGGAAAAGTTCTTGCTTTTATATTTTAAAGAAAACTTGATTTTGATTTAAAAATTTGATTTCAAAATTATCATAATAAAATTTAAAACTATTGGCTGAAGTAAAATAAGAGTAGAAACAATTGGATAAAAGCTCAACTTTATTTAATAGAATGGTAGTCTGTAAATGACAAGACTCCATGGATTTTACAAAGTTGAAAATGGTAATTTACATGAAAAAGGGGTACATTGAATACAAATGATCCCTAATCCTTCTACCAAATCTTGATATCAACTATGCTTTTGACCGCTGCTAGAGACGAACTGATGTCAACCTTTGTGCTCAAACAAGTTTTCAAAATCACTGAAGATCAGCAGAATGCAGTTACTTGCCATAATCCCTAATTTTTGCATAAGTTTCCCCAAGATGGGGTACTCAACTTATCGGGAAATTCTTTCTGTTTTTTTATGTCTCTAATTTTTGCCTGTATCGCCCTTTCGGGTTTTGAATCCACCGAGACGCTCATTTTTGCCTAAGCCGCCCTTTCGGGTTTTCAACTTAGCAAGTTGTTCTTTTCTTTTTTAGGAGAATTATTTCTTGACTACATCTGCATTCACAGGACGAGTGAACTCTTCACCATCCATGGTTGTAAGAATCAATGTACCGCCTGAAAAGGCTCTCTTGACAACATATGGGCCTTCATAATTGGGGGTCAATTTTCCTCTAGAATCTGGCTTGAATGATAAAATCTTCTTGAGCACAAGGTCACCTTTTATGAACACTCGAGGTTTGACCTTCTTATCAAAAGCTTTTTTCATCCTCTGCTGATATAACTGACCGTGACACATGGCAGTTAACCTCTTCTCTTCAATCAAATTCAACTGGTCAAACCTGGTCTGACACCATTCAGCTTTAGTCAACTTGGCTTCCATGAGCACACGCAACGAAGGAATCTCAACCTCTACGGGGAGCACTACTTCCATACCATACACGAGAGAGAAAGAGGTTGCCCCTGTTGAAGTGCGGATGGATGTACGATATTCATGCAAAGCAAAAGGAAGCATCTCATGCCAATCCTTATACTGACACCCATCTTCTGGATAATCTTCTTGATGTTCTTATTCGCAGCTTCAATAGCCCCATTCATCTTGGGTCTGTAGGGAGAAGAATCGTGATGTGCAATCTTGAAGTCTTTACAAAGAGCTTCCACCATATTATTATTCAAGTTCGATCCATTATTAGTAATGATCTTACTCGACACACCATAACGACATATAATCTGATTCTTGATAAACCTTACAACAACTTGCTTGGTTACATTCGCATACGATGTCGCTTCAACCCATTTTGTGAAGTAATCAATTGCCACCAAAATGAAACGATGTCCATTCGAAGCTTTGGGCTCAATCATCCCAATCATATCAATTCCCCACATAGAGAAGGGCCATGGGGAAGAAATAACATTCAATAATGTCGGAGGAACATGAATCTTATCAGCATAAATTTGACACTTGTGGCATTTCTTCACAAACTTGCAACAGTCAGATTCCATTGTTAGCCAATAGTAACCTGCTCGCAACATTTTCTTTGCCATTGCATGTCCATTGGAATGAGCACCAAAGGAACCTTCATGCACTTCGGTCATCAACAAGTCTGCTTCGTGTCTATCCACGCATCTGAGCAAAACCATGTCGAAGTTTCTCTTGTATAGTACATCACCATTCAAATAGAAATTACTGACTAATCTTCTCAAAGTCTTCTTATCTTTCAAAGATGCCTCGGGAGGGTAAATCTGACTTTGGAGGAAACATTTGATGTTGTAATACCACGACTTCTCATCTTTGATCTCTTCAACAGCAAACACATGAGCTAGCCTATCAAGATGCATCACAAATAAATTGGGAACTTCATTCCAATACTTCAACATTTAAAGAGCATCTGCCATCCGGTTCTCATCTCGAGGAATATGATGAAATTCAACCTTTGTAAAGAAGGTTGAAATCCTCCTCGCATAATCTCTAAATGGTATTAAACCGGGTTGATTTGTCTCCCATTCTCCTTTGATCTGATTCACAACCAAAGCCGAATCACCGAAGATATCCAAATATTTGATTCTGAGATTCATGGCCTCTTCAAGCCCCATAATGCAAGCTTCATATTCTTCCATGTTGTTTGTACACTTGAAAGTCAATCTGGCTGTAAATGGTAGATGCGTGCCTTGAGGAGTAATAATCACTGCCCCAATGCCGTTTCCATATTGATTAACAACTCCATCAAATACCATGCCCCAACGGGAACCAGGTTCTAGCCCTTCTTCTAGCAATGGTTCGTCACAATCCTTCATTTTCAAGTACAAAATCCCTTCACCAGGAAAATCATATTGCACTGACTGATAATCTTCAATTGGTTGGTGAGCCAAATGGTCAACCAAGATACTACCTTTGATCGCTTTCTGAGATCGGTATTCTATATCATAATCTGATAACAACATCTATCAACGGGCAATCCTCCTAGTTAAACCAGGCTTCTCAAATATATACTTGAGTGGATCCATTTTGGATATCAACCAAGTGGTATGATTCAACATATATTGGCGCAGAAGCTTAGCATCCCAAGCCAATGCACAACAAGTTTTCTCAAGCATTGAATACCGAGTCTCACAGTCGGTGAATTTCTTACTGAGGTAATAAATTGCAAATTCTTTCTTTCCAGTCTCATCTTGCTGACCAAGAACACAACCCATACTATCTTCTAGCACAGTCAAATACATGATCAACGGTCTTCCTTCAACAGGTGGAGACAAAATAGGAGGTTCAAGTAAATACTCCTTGATACTATCAAATGCTTTCTGCCAGTCTTTGGTCCAATCACAAGACTGATCTTTCCAAAGAAGCTTAAATATAGGCGTAAATGTGGTAGCCATATGGGAAATGAATCTGGAAATATAATTCAAGCGGCCAAGAAAACCTCTGACTTGCTTCTCAGTTTTGGGCGTAGGCATCTCTTGTATTGCTTTGACCTTGGCAGGATCAACTTAAATACCCTTCTCACTGACAATAAAGCCCAACAACTTACTAGAACAAACACCAAAAGTACATTTATTGGGATTCAAGCGGAGTTTATACTTCCTCAAACGCTGGAATAGCTTCAACAAATGCTCAACATGTTCCTCCTCATCAATTGATTTAGCAATCATATCATCGACATAAACTTCTATCTCTTTATGCATCATATCATGAAAAAGAGTAGTCATTGCTCTCTGGTAAGTTGCACCAGCGTTCTTTAGACCGAAAGGCATCACTCTATAACAAAATGTTCCCCAGGGTGTAATGAATGTGGTCTTTTCCATATCCTTGGGTTCCATCTTAATCTGATAATATCCAGAAAATCCATCCATAAACGAAAAGACTTTGAATTTAGCAGTATTGTCTACCAACATATCAATCTGTGGCAGAGGGAAATCATCTTTCAGACTGGCTTTATTCAAATCTCTATAATCGACACACATGTAGACTTTTCCATCTTTCTTTGGCACAGGCATAATATTGGCCACCCATTGCGGATACTCAGTAGTTACAAGGAAATCGACATCAATCTGCTTCTGAACATCCTCTTTGATCTTCACAGCCATATCAGGATGCATTATTCTCAACTTTTGCTTGACTGGTGGGCATTCTGGCTTCAACGGAAATATATGCTCCACATATCAGAATCCAAACCAGGCATGTCTTGATAGGACCAAGCAAACATATCTGAATACTCTCGAAGAAGATCAATCAACCCCTTCTTAGCATCTGGACATAATCGAGACCCAATCTTGACTTCCTTCACATCATCTTCGGAACCCAAGTTGACTAGCTCAATCTGCTCTTCCAACGGATGAATAATCTTCTCATCTTGCTCAAGAAGGCGAGACAATTCCTCCCTCACTTCTACATCACTTTCCTCCTCGGCTTCAAACACAGGGAATTCAAAATTTGGAGAAGGAGAAGGATCATTGTATTCAATGGGGTTAGGAACCAACCTGCATAATGATTTGATATTTTGATTTTAGAGAAGTGAATTTGTGACCAAATACTATGCAGATGGACAATTATATTGTTTATTTATGTTTTTTGTGATTTCCATTTTTAGAATAAGCAAAAAGTAAAAATAAACATCAAAGATGTGGATGAATAGAATTAATTTTATTGATGATCAATTTAAAATGCCCAAACAATGTTCACTTCCCCCTTAGGCATAGGAGAAGGATTTTAAGATATAAAAGCAATTACTTAGATTGATGCAAAATAACAGGAATATCAACAGCAGTCCAATTGTTGCATGTTTGTCCATGCGTCACAAAGTTGGTGCAGTCTTCCTCTTCATTGTCCTCTAGAACAGTAGCTAAGTGTTGTTCATTCCCATGAATGAACCCTACCCTATGGAAGCTGAGTTGCATCTCTTCAGATCTAACGGTTGACGAGCCCTTCTGGAACCCTAAACCAGCTCTTCCTTTGTTGTCGACGACCTCTACCACACTGTAACACCTCAAAATTTGCCCTCCTCTTCTTGAGACTAGTTTGGGGCATTGCATTTCATGTTTTAGGGCATTAGGCATTGCATTTTGCATCTCATATGAAAATGAGAAGGTCATCCTCCAAAGTCTTTTCAAAAGATGGGGAGGTTAGGTGATTCAAGCCTAAGGGTCTCTATGAATTGATCATCAACCATCTGAGGGTATGGGCTCCAATCAGGGTTTCTTGGTTCTTCAAAGGTCTTGAGCATCATCTTATCTGCAAGTACATATCACCATCATCATGGTTCTATCATCATCAAAGGTTTCAGAGTTCATCCTCAAGTTCCTCTGGATTAGGGTTGTGACCTCTGGTAACCTTAATCAATGCAGTTCTTCCAACTAGGGTTTCTCAAAGAGATGAGGTATTTTATTGGGATGAGGATCACATGATTATTATAAGAAGCTTACATGAGCTAGGGTTTCATTTTGAAGCAATTTCACCAAGTGGTAGAGGCTCAAGTTGATCAAGACATTTCAAGGTCATATGAGGACCAAAAGTCAACTGTGCAGTCAACTGAGGGCTATGAGGTGGGGAAATGAGTTGAGACACCTCAATCATGTTCAAATGGGGTCTATTCATCATTCTAAACATCCATCTTGAAGATTCAAAGGTCATGGCAAAAGTTACTAAAAATGGAAAATGACCTATAATTCAAAGTTTCCAAATTTGGTAAGTTTTTGGTCCACTTTCAACTTGACTTTTCAATATTGAGTAAGTCTCAAATGGATTTTTGGTGAACATGAAAGTTATATATCTTTGTCTCCCCTTTCCAGAAAGTCCTAATTCATGTTCATATGATGAATGGTTGAGGAGTTATGGTTATTTGATCACAAAGTGTGCATGGAAATTCAAAATGGCATAACTTTTGATATAATGCTTCAAATTGGTTCATTCTTTTTGAAAAGTGCTTCTCATGTTCAAGGCATCTCAAAATGACATCATTTGACTCAATTGTGCAAGCTAAGCCTCAAGGAATCATGGTCAAAAGTCAAATTATTTCACATTGGTTCTAAGGATGATATCATGCTACAAATCAAAATTCACAAAGAACCAAGGCAATGCTTCACTTCAGCTTTCTTCATAGACCATATTTGAGTAAAAATGAGCCCTTGCCATGCATGAGAGAGGCGTGTATGTTCCTTGTTTCACACATGTTCAAAATGAAGCAAATCGTCACCATTCATTATTGGCTTAAGATGCAAGCAAAATAATCTTCAAATCCTGTTCCTTGGTTGTTCTTGAGTGGATTCCAATCCTAGCATGGGGTTGAGCACGTGCATTATGGCCATGAGAGATCCATTTGAATTTTTGCAATTGGCATGATAACTCACTAATCATGATTAGTAAAAGGCTAAAATGATTATCAGTGTCATTAGCAAGGAGTATAAGTAGAGAAACCCTAATCACAAGCCTCATAACTGCATTTTCAGATCTAGAATTGAAAAAACTCTCTCAAAATCTCTCTCTTCGAATTTGCATTTTCCTCACATAAATCTCAAAGATTGTTGCATATTCTTGATCCTCATGCTTCACTGATCAAGAATCATCCATCGTTTGGTGTAATTCTTCAAGAAATCGAGCAGTTCAAGTGCATTATCATGATGAACGGATTTGGAAATTGAGGTGCATTCAAGAGGTTTCAGCCATTTCTTTTTGCATAAAGCTTCAAAGGAAGTTCAAAGGAGTTGATCTGGAGCCGCTGAGCTTGTGAGATCGCGATTTCAGAGATCTCCATTTCCAGGTGACTCCATTTTCACTCTCTCCTTTTGCTGATTTTAGGTTATAGGATTGAAGATCTTGTTGTGTAGGTCATGAATATATGATTAGAATTGAGATTGAGTGAGTATTGGGGATTTCGTTGTGACTGGAAGTTTGGATCTAGAAACTTATTCTCTTCGAATTGCAAAATCTAGGAAGAATTAGGAGAAACTAAGGTGATATTTGGAACCAGCGTGGGAAAATGAGTGGAATGGTGGTGGTCTGGTGAATTTCTGGGAATTTTTATGGTGGCGCTGCCGTGGGAGCCACCGGGGACTCGTCGGAGAAGACGACCGGAGCAGAGCTCCGGCGTCTGTGTCATGCTTAGGGTTTTGCTGGGTGGGCGCCATGTGGTGCATCGCGTGGAAGAGTGATTGGATGAGGTTTGGTTAACCAAGGCCACGCGAGCGTTGAACGCTGACTGGGGTAGATGACTGGATTAATGAAACGGTGTGTTTCACTGGTTTAAATGTGGACCGTTGATTTCAGATGCACGCCAGATCCTATGGTCTCTGGTTTTTCCTGATTAATTCAAATAATCCATTTCCCTCCTTTTTCTATTTTATATTTCCATTATTTTGGTCATTTTGTTTAATTCGTAAAAAATCCAAAAATTGTCCAATTGAGTCCCAATTTTTTTTCATAGTTTTGTATTTGTGTCTACTTTTTTATGCTGTTGAATTCAAGAATTTTTGATGTCTGGATTTTTATATGGGAATTTTTGAATCAATATTGTGCCGAATTGATCTAGTGCATTCAATGCATTGTGAAATCCTCAATTTTGAACCTTTTGATCCACTCTTTTGCATACATGACATTCATACATGACATGAATTATTGGTCACTGGTTTGGATTTTTTCTCACATGTTATCATCATTTTTGACACATAGAGAAAAATGTGACAATTTATGTCACATTTTTGACATTGAATTGGTGCATTTTTGTTCACATAGCATTTGCATCATTCTGGACTTGATCTTCTTTGTGGTGTGAGCCTTTGCCTCTTTTGCATTGGTTTGATCCCTGATTTGTGATTCAATTCATCTCATGCCATTGTTTGTTTATGCTTTGTTGTGTTTGATTGGATATACATAAACTAACTTTGTCGCTTGTTTCAGGTGGATACTCATCATTGATGATTGGGTTTGTTCTCACCTTGTGAGATACAAATGCATTGAGTTCTGACCTATTTTTGTTTTGTAGGGTTTTAATTGATGTGGTGAGCTCATGAGCTTATTTGAGTGCTAGAGCACTTATGCATTGAATTGTGTAACTGTTAGAGGGTTTCATTGCTTGTCTTCTGGTTTTACAACTGAAGTTTTAACTGTTTAGTCTTTGTACAAGTACCTTAGTTGCTTACTTGCTTTAGCTCTTGCTTGAGCATTGGATTGTGGTTGACACACCACTCAGGTAGTTAGCTTCTTACTTCATGTAGTCTGGAGTCCTGTCACCTTTTTGGCAGGCATTTTGCTGGCAAGTCCTCCTTCAGAGGCTCTGTTTGTGTTTGTTTAAAATTGTGCCCAAAGACCTCCAAGAAGAGGCATGTGTTATACTTGATAAGACCTCTAAGAGAAGAGGCAATTGACGGAAGGTAGGGATCTGTAACCGATTCCCCGTTATTCAGTGTGTCGTTCTTTATGCTCGCACTACGTGCTGATGCTTCTGAACATGTGCCCTGGATCTTTTGTCTAGAGTCTGTCAAGTGGAAAAGGATCCCACTTTCTGGATCCCCACGCTTTCTGTGTCGTGAGCTCACCCTGGCCAGGGTTAAGAGCTATGAGGTCTCATCCTCGTTACCATTTTGATCTGCTCACCCTAACGTTCAATATCAGTGGTTAAGAGCCCATTTGATTACCCTTACAGTTTGGCTTGTTTGTCGAGGTTGATATGACCCCTCTTGACTAAAGCCCACCCATTGTTTGAGACTCTTGTATGGATATAGTGTGTGATGTTTGTTTACTTGTGTTGGTGTGTTTATTTGCTTTCCTCTTCTCATCTCCATTTCTGCAGGAGTCGTACGATTAACTTCTGAGGAAGTTGAACGTATGTAGAGTTTAGACTTGAGTTGACTCACTTCCAGAGTGAGTTAAGTTCTTGTTAGAGACCTCAGCTTAGGGATATTGATTGCATGACAACTATTAGGCTCGAGTCTTAGTCTCCCTATTAGTTTGTTGTTTCCCCGGTCTCTGGTTAGGAGAGTGTTTTACCCCTGGTAAGGGGAACTACGTCGCCCAGATTCTCATACCAGATGAGATACGTAGGCAGGAGGTTGAGAGCAATCTCTTCGGGCACCCTTTTCTTTGTTTTCGCGTGTGTTCACCCTTATTCTCGACTTGTGTTTACCGTTTCGAGCCTTTGTTTCCGGCATTCGCTGGCGTTGGTGTGAGTACCCGTTTGTTCAGCGTGTGTGTGCGTGTGGTATGTTCATACCTTGGGGATTTCTTCTGTTATTATTCGGGGTACACTAGTTGGGGTTCACTTTGGTTACCTGTTATCCATTCGGGGTTCACCTATATTGACTTGGGGGGTTTCTTCTGTTATTCATATTGGGGTTCATCTTCGGGGTTCATTTGTGACGATTGTTCTTCATATTGGGGTTCATCTCGGGGTTCATTTGTGACGATTGTTATTCATACTGGGGTTTATCTTTGGGGGTTGTTTGTGGTGATTGGTTATACATATCGGGAATTTATTCTGGATATTTGGTTACTTTGTTGGGGTTCGTTCTGATAACCTTTTTCGTTGGTGTTCGCTGGTTAGCGTTTGTTATTGTTAGGAGTCGGGTGTAAGTCCATGTATTGGCATTCTGTTTCCTTTTTGTTATTGTTAGGAGTCGGGTGTAAGTCCATGTATTGGCCTTCTGTTTCCTTTTTGTTATTGTTGGGAGTCGGGTGTAAGTCCATGTATTGGCATTCTGTTTCCTTTTTGTTATTGTTGGGAGTCGGGTGTAAGTCCATGTATTAGCATTCTGTTTCCTTTTGGGTGTTTCTTTTGACGTCTCAGCGTCCCTTTTTGGTGTCTTGTTTCAGCGTGCGTTAGCCGAGCTACGAGTGCTCTGATTCTCCTCTGGATAAAGAAGATACGTAGGCATAGGATGCGATGTCTTAGCGAGCATGTCAGCTTTTCCCGAACTACGTTGACTCTGATGTTTGTTTCTGACAAACTACGTAGGCCCAGGATGCAACATCCTGCCGAGTCCACTTCCTCCGTCTTCTTTCTCTCCCCCACCTGTTTATTATTCGAGTTTGTGCAGTTTCTTTGAGCAGTTTATTAGCAGCCCTTTCCTTTTCTTTGAGCTATCTTTTGAGCGTGGATCCCGTCGAGTACGGCGGACGTGAGGGGGTGCTAATCCTTCTCCTTGCGTAACCGACTCCCGTACCTTGTAATCTCTGGTCGTAAGACCGTTCCTTTCCCTTTCTTAGGTTAGTCCTGCGCTCCCCTTCCGTCATAGGATGAATAGCGTCGGTGGAGGCTCTGTATTTTCCCCGCCGGTTGTTTTTCGCGTTGCGACAGCTGGCGACTCTGCTGGGGATTGAAGTTGACCTCTTACTGGTCCATCTTCCCTAAGTGAGTCAATCCTAGCGCTCTCTAGCGTAGTTTTAGGGTAGTTTGGGTTGCTTTTAATGCTTTATTTATTGCATGTGTGATTATTATACTGTGATTATATGCATATTTGCATATATGTTTGCATGTATCATGTTATCACTGTGCTGGATTCTAGACAGGTGTGATTCCTCTGATTTGGGGGTGGGTGTTCTGAGTGGGGCTAAAACCCAAGCCCGAGTATACACCTAGGATTAGCATGGTCTCATGTTTCCTCACATGTTAGATTAACATGTTGTTGCAATGTGACATACCACAGCCGGACGAGGTTCTTTTGAGAGAGCTCTTCCTTGTGGAGTTTCCACTATGGTTGGGTTATCTCTTTTGAGTTGTTGACTTCGGTGACCGTTCTTTCCCGGATCTTTGGTTTAGATGATCTTATAAGAGCTGCACGGCACACCCGAAAGGGCAAACCCGTTGAGTATCTCGTCCGATTGTCGAGACCGATTATCCGCCTTAGGATGACCTTATTAGAATTCACCTGTGAGGGGAGGGGTTTGGTTCCTAACGGTACAGTTTCTGTTGGTGACTCTTTGGTGGTGACTTTGGTTCGGTTCGTGATCTGGGTTTCTATTTATAAGTTGGATTTATGGATATTTATTTCTGGCACGCCGGAGTTCTGTCCGTGGTATTTATTAGCGGGTTCCGTTTATTTCGGATTCCCCAGGTTAGATTTGGGGTTACTTGTTCAGGTGATCGTGTTGCTATCCGTTCAGTGACTTTCCTGTGATGATAGTGATGTATCCTCCGGTTCCTTTTATTTCGGAACCCCCGAGTTGGGTTTGTGGTTACTTAGTCCCTTGGATGGTTGTGATCAGTTCTAAGACCGGAATCCAGTACAGTTGATGTTCAGATGTCTTGGAGGATGGCGCTATGAATTGCATTCATGCATCTGCATCATTCCCATTTTGCATTTAGCCGCATCTAACTCATGTTTATCCATATGCAGGGTACATTCATGTTTGAGATTCTGGTTGAGAGACATCCTTGTTCCAGGTATGAGGACCGACTTAAAAGATGATGTTGTCTACAGTTTCTTTGATCCAGAGATTAGCATGTTGAAGGGTATGATAACATTGATTACGCCTGACCATGTGGGGATGTTCCGTGAGGCTTATGGCTGTATTACGAAGATGGTTTTCAGGCTCACAGATGGGGATCGGAGTGCCATCCATACTCTTCTCCAGTTTTATGATCCGGGTTTGAGATGTTTTGTCTTCCCAGACTATTTGTTGGGACCTTTGATGGAGGATTATGCCGGTATTCTAGGCATTCGGGTCAGAAACCAGATTCCTTTTTATGTTACTAAGGAAGAACCTGATATTGTTGAGATTTCTCGTGCTCTTTATTTGAGCCCGGAAGTGACTAAGAAAGGTTTGAAGGAGAAAGGAAAGTTACCCGGTTTTCATCTGAGTTTCTTGGAGGCCAAAGCCAAGGAACATGTTGTTTTGGGTAATTGGAAGACTGTTTGTGCTTTGCTTGCCGTAAGCATTTATGGAATTATTTTGTTCCCTAATCAGAAGAATTTTGTGGATATTAATGCCATCCGGGTGTTTGCTCAGAAGAATCCCATTCCTACCTTGATTGGGGATGTTTATTATTCGGTCCATAATCGGAACGAGAAGCGGCGTGGAGGATTGGTTAGATGTTGTGCTCAATTGTTATATAAATGGTTCGTGGGATATTTGCCTTCCAAGGGTGCCTTTGTCTTTCTTGACCATACGGTAAATTGGGCAACCAAGTTGATGGGTTTGCGAGCCAAGGACATAGCTTGGACTCACATTGATGTGGCTGGACGAGATTTTATTTACAGCTGCGGGAGTTTTCCCAATGTGCCCCTTATAGGAGTTCAAGGGTGTATTAATTATAACCCGACGCTTCTTAAGAGACAAATGGGATTTGCTATGGAGGTTCCTCCCCTCGAGCGTGAGATTCATGAGTCTTTCTACTTCCCGGTTGAGGGTAATCAGTCATTGTTGGTGCAAGTGTCTGATGCATGGCGCAACATTCAAAGGAAAGGCGAGATTCCTTTTGGTAGAGCTAATAACAGGTCTTTTCCTCCATTTGATGATTGGCTCAGAAAGAGGGTTGAGCTCAACTGTCTGCCATTTCCTATGGGTGATCTTTGGTATCCGTTGATTGAGGGGCCATGCTCTTCTGTCAGTATGGAAGAATTTCTTGAGATGAGGAGGGCAAGAGATCAACTACAAGCAGAGAAGAATGAGATGGAAATGAGTGTTGCTGGAATTCAACTGGCTAATCAGGAAATCAAGAGGAAAGCAGAAGACCAGGCTAAAAGACATGCTCAGGAGGTGAAGCGTTTTGAGAAAGACACCGCCTATTACTGTAAGATCAGCCAAGCTTTAGAGTCATCTATGAATGAGCACGACCTTACCAAAGAGCAGTTGGCTAGAGCTTTGAGGGTCATTGAAGATGAAAAGAAGAGACAAGTCCTTGTGAAGACTCAAAGGGAAGCTAGAGCCAAAGCCCTTACCACAGAGTGGGAAGCGAAGCTGAGGGTTAAGGAAGAAGAGAAAGCGAAGATTATGGCCGAGAGAGATCACTATCTTGCTGAGAGGGACCATTATTTCCGTCAGATGAAGATTCATCAGAAAGAGGTGGGAAGACTTCAGCAGGAGAACACTGAGCTCAGGTTCACTATGAAGTTTACCGGGATGGTTGATGATGCAGAGCCTTCTGTGGGACCTTCTTCGGATTAGACTTTTATTGCGGTTGTTATCATGTGTTGGATTACCGTCAGGCATGTTAACGGAATTCACTTGCTCATATTTCTTTCCGATTCTGGAGGACTGTAAAGTTGATTTATAGCAGATATGATATATGACTCTCGTACGTATTGCGCACTTTTGCTATACAGTGGTTATTATCGTTCAGTGATTGATCTCAAAGCTTTATTTGCTTTTCCGTGTTACACTTACTTAACACACACATAGTCGGGTGATATCTTTGCTAAAGCACAACTTTCTGTTCTGTACGGCAAAGCCAGATGATTTATGTCAGAATGTTGCTGTCAAATTATTATCTGTCTCAATGAAGCCAAGCTCGAAGGATAGAATGTTCCTCATACGGATAGACATTGCATTCATGCATGAATCATAATAACTTGTCCTCTGTTTTGCAGGTGTCAGTTTCTAACATGTTTGATTGTTTCAGGAATCATTGCTCGCGCACACAGAGTCATCCCTCTGCACGTAACTCGTCCGCACAGATACTTTACCAGATGCAACAAGCCTAGACTGATGGATCCATCCAACGCTGACATTCTCGAGCTGAAAGAGAAAATGAGTGAGTTGATCAACGCCATGCAAGGGTTCGCCCTGGAGCAGAAAGCAATCGCCGAGAAGGTGGAGAAGCTTGAGCTGGCTTCGATTGCCAATAATGGCAATAGTCAAGAGGGTAACTCCAACCATGGTCCTGGTGGTTCTAGGGGTGGTGGCGATCCCAAAAGGAATACAACTAATGGTGGTGTATTCATCAACAATGGTGGTGGTCTTGGTTTTACTGCAGGCAGTGGCCCAGGTCATGTTGGCAACATTCTGAAGGAAACTCAGTTTTCTCCTTTCTTTGGGGCTGTGGAGGATAAAGAAGAGGATCAGTTTTCTATGTTGAATGAGCAGTTCGGTCAGTATGGTGTTCAACCGCCGAACAAAGAGATTCAGGTACTAGAAGAAAAGATTAGGGCTCTGGAAAGCCATACCACTCCTGGGACTATTAACATGACAAATATGGGACTGGTTGAGGGGATTGTGATCCCACAGAAGTTCAAGGTGCCCACGTTTGATAAGTACAATGGAAGTTCTTGCCCGGAAACTCATCTTCAGGCCTTTGTTCGAAAGATATTTGCTTACACCATGGATCAGAAGCTCTGGATGTACTTTTTCCAGGATAGCTTATCTGGCGGGTCTCTCGACTGGTACACCAAGATGAGATCGTCAGATATAAAGAGCTGGCAGGATTTGGGGGATGCTTTCTTCAAACAATACCAATTTAACGCTGACATGGCACCAAGCCGTACCCAGTTGCAGGGTATGTCTCAAAAGCCGAGCGAGGGGTTTAAAGAGTACGCACAAAGGTGGAGAGAGTTGCCTGCCAGGGTTCAACCCCAATTAGTGGATCGGGAGATGTCAGATTTGTTCATGGGTACTCTTCAGGGGACTTTTGCTGAGAGGATGGTGGGATGTCCAGTTACTGGTTTTGCGGATATAGTAGTGGCTGGTGAGAGGATTGAAAGCTGGTTGAAATGGGAAAAATACGAGCAAATGCTCCGTCGTCTGGATTGAAGAAGCCCTTCGGAAATGGTCAGCGCAAGAAAGAGGGTGACTCGAGTGTTGTGTATGCCCAAAGAGGACACGGTCAGAATCATTACTACCAGCATACTGCTGTAGTAACGATTCCTGCTGATAATCAACCCGCACAACAGCAACAGCCACAGCAGCCACCTCAGCAGAGAACACAAAGGGCTGGGTACCAAGTTAGGGGAAGGATGGCAGATCTCCAGTTTGATAGGCCACCCATGACGTATGCCCTTCTGTTGAAGAAGTTGAAGGATCTCGGGTTGGTACAGTTGAGGACGTTAGCTCCGTTAAGACCAGATCAGAGGCTTGCAAGTTATGATGAGAACGTCAAGTGTGAGTTCCATTCTAGTGCTCCTGGGCACAATATTGAGAGTTGTAAAGCCTTTAAGCATGTTGTTCAATACTTGATGGATTCCAAAGCCATCAATTTTGCACCAACGCCGAATGTTAATGCCAATCCCATGCCGACGCATGGTCAGATGATGGTGAGTGTAATTTTTGAGGATAAAAGTAAAATCAGGGTGACGGATGTGGATCAGTTGAGGACCCCAATGTCTGTGGTCAAGAGACATTTGTTAAAGAATGGAGTTTTTCCTGGTTGTGGTAATTATTGTGCTGTTTGTACTATAACTGCGAACGGGTGTGTAATATTGAGGGAGACGGTTCAGAAAATGATGGATGAGGGAAGTCTCCGATTCGAGAAAATTGCTTTGGAGAACGAGGATATTTCAACGATAACCATCTATTTTGATCCTGTCCACTTGTCAGTGCCGGCAGATGTGGTTCCAATTACCATCACGGTACCTGGACCTATTCCGTATGAAAGTGATGGTGTTGTGCCATGGGACTATGGCGGTGATGTGTATTGCAATGGGAAAAATAATGAAGATCAGGCTGCAGTTGATACCACCGTTTCAAAGGTGGACAATGTCGGACTTAGTGGTTTCACTCGCAGCGGGAGGTTGTTTGCACCTAACACGTTGAGAGGTGGAGATGTAGAAAAAGAACAGAGAGATAAGGCCGAGGCTTTAGCCAGTGCAAAAGGAAAGCAGGTGGTGAGTGAGGATACTCCTAGAGCGGCACAGGCGCCTGTTGAGCCGGAAAGTGAGTTTGACGCTGAGGCCGAGGAGTTTTTGAGAATTATTAAGAAGTCTGAGTACAAACTTGTTGATCATTTGCAGCAGACTCCGTCCAAAATTTCGATCTTATCTTTGTTGTTAAGTTCAGAAGGTCATAGAGATGCTTTGTTGAAGATCTTGAAGAAGGCCTACGTCCCGCAGGAGATTACAGTCAATCAATTAGAGACAGTGGTATCAAGTGTTAATGCCAGCCATGGGTTGGCTTTCACTGATCTCGATCTTACTGTGGACGGGCGCAATCACAATAAGGCACTACACATTTTGATGGAGTGTAAAGGAGCGGTGCTTTCGCATGTTTTGGTTGATACAGGCTCGTCACTCAATGTGTTGCCTAAGAAGGCCTTGGCTAAATTGGACTGCGAGGGATTGATTTTGAGGCCTACTGATCTGGTGGTTAGAGCGTTTGATGGCTCTAAAAGGGTTGTGTTTGGGGAAGTTGAGCTCCCCGTAAAGATTGGTCTTGAGATGTTCAAATCTGTGTTTTATGTCATGGACATTCAGCCGGCGTACAACTGTTTGTTGGGTCGTCCATGGATACATGCTGCTGGGGCAGTAACATCGACTCTACATCAGAAGTTAAAGTATGTCTTGGACAGGAAAGTCGTGACAGTTTGCGGCGAGGAAGATATTTTTGTCAGCCAGTTGTCTTCATTTAAGTACGTGGAAATGGACGGTGAAATATTCAAAACACCAAGCCAGGCGTTTGAAACCGTCAAGGTGGAGAATGCCGTTTTCGCTGAGAGAGAGAAGAAGTCGTCCATTGTTTCTTATAAACAGGTTGTGGAAGTGGTGAAAAGTGGAGAGGCCCCAGGTTGGGGAAGAGTGTTAGATGTTGCGGTGAAGGAGGATAAGTTTGGGATTGGTTATCAGTCAGGTCGAGGCTCGTCTGGACAGGATAAAGGTCGTCGCTAACCGTTCACATTCACCAGTGCTGGAATGCTAGATCCAGGCCGCATCTGTGCTGTGGGTGAAGAGACTGACGGTGACTGCGAGCTTGACTCATGGATAAAACTGTGCGTACCAGGAATGGAGATCCAGAACTGGAAAGCCGAAAAGATCATCACTGTCACTCTGCGTGAAGAGTAATATTTCTGTTTGTCAATTCTGTTTGCATGAAAGCCATACGTTTTGCCCAAAACGTAATGGTCCATTGTAGGGGCCACCTCATGTGTTTCATTTTGCAGTATTTGCATCATTAATAAACGGATGTTTTTCGCATTAAAAGCGGTGTTCTCTGTTTTTCATTTATTTTTGCAGTTTAAAAAATAATA
This sequence comes from Lathyrus oleraceus, assembly GCF_024323335.1. Taxonomy (NCBI): domain Eukaryota; kingdom Viridiplantae; phylum Streptophyta; class Magnoliopsida; order Fabales; family Fabaceae; genus Lathyrus; species Lathyrus oleraceus. The sequence continues at coordinate 16,238,305 of NC_066581.1, forward strand.
TAATAAAATGGCAATGTTTGTTTTCATTTTCCTCCCTTTTAATTTGCCTCGTTCCGACCCTAAAGCAATGCATGAATCAACATTCATGCAGATGCGATTATTCTCCGGATCTCATTGATGACAATCCTGTTACACCCCTATATTACTTCGACGACCCGATCTATCATGCCGAAGAAGAAGGCGAAGAAGATTGTGAACTGCCGGAAGAGTTAGCCAGGTTGTTGAAACAAGAGGAGAAGGTGATTCAACCGCACGAGGAGCAAGTTGAGATTGTTAATTTGGGCACCGAGGATGTCAGAAAGGAAGTAAAAATTGGGGCCGCTTTGAAGATGAATGTCAAGAGCAGAATGGTAGCACTGTTGAAAGAGTATGTTGATATCTTCGCCTGGTGTCATACGGTGAACTGACTTTGTGTGTTTTTGCTTTGGAAAGCAAATGTCGCGGATAGCAAGAGTCGCCACCGACTTTTCTTTTATCCAATAAGGAAAGGCGGAAAAGAACAGGAAAGACCTTGATTAGATTTTGGGTTCGGGAGGTCCATTATACAAAGGGAAGGTGTTAGCACCCTTTGTATCCATAGTTATCCATGGGCTCTTAATTGCTTAATCACTTATGTCTTTCTTGTTTGAAAAAGTGTTTGAGAAATGTTTCGAAAATGTTTTGAAAAGAGAGTTTAACTTTGTAATGATTCTTGTATGAATGTATACAAAGTGTTTATCTCGTTTAACTTTGAAAGTTGTTTAGAAAAATATAACTCGGTAATGATTCTAGTACGAATGTATACCAAGTGGTGATTTTCTAAAAGATGTTTTGAAAGGTGTGAGGTGTGAAAAGTATTTTAAGTTGTGAGTAAGCATTTAAGAGTTATACCTACCCGAGGTCTTTATAGGTATTTCCCATCCTTATGAGGGTAAAATAGTCCTTGCTATCAAGAAGTAAGTAGTCTTATCCCTTGGATGTAAAGGGACATCGTAGGGTCATCGATTGGTCATTGGAGGCAACATTTGTAAGGATACCTTAGCATTCGAAGGGACAATCATCATTAACTCGTAGGCTACAACGAAGGGTCATCGAGGGACAAAATCATATATTCGCAGGCGACATCCGAGGGACTATGATTTATCTTATAGGGACCTGATGATTTAACCGAAGGGTCTTTGCTAAGTGTATCCCCACGTTCGCGGGACATGACCGTAATACCGTAAGGCAACAAAGAGAGGGCCAAGATCACATGTATTTAAGGGCAACATTTGTAATTAGTTAGGTAATTAGAATAGATCTCCACAAGGGTATCCCTCAAATAAAGTGGAATACCTAGCAAGCTACCTTCTTCGGGAGTATGTGAACCCTCACAAAAGTCAACAAACGGGTTAGAATACCAAAACGGAGTGCAATCGAGAGTTGCACCAAACAAAAGAATCACAGTAGTAAGAACATCAGGCAAATAATACACGGTTATGATAAAACATGTCAGATAAGCACAGAACAGAACAGCAAAATCAGCGACTGTCATGTTCGCTACTGCCTCGCCTAGCGAAGGCTTGGCGAACACTCGCTACATGTTCGCTGAGCGAGGTGCTAGCGAACGGCTGCAGGTTTTGAGTTTGATAACAGTACGATTTCCGGAACTCCGAACCCTATGGCATCCATTACAGAAATTACACGGTTAAACATTCAGGATATTCATGCATACTTAAACCCACATGCAAAATCTAGTTACATATCCAAAAATTCAATCATAATGCATCATGTATTTAGAGATTACAAATTGGAAGCATAAAATGGTAGTGATGTGCAAACCTATTTGCAATTGAATTGCACCGGTAAATTGGCAGATCACTCTTAGGGTTTGTACCGGATTGAATTGGGCGGAGGTAACCTTTGTGCAGATGAGTTTCCTTCAGGGTTTCCTTTAGGGTTGCTCTGAATTCTTTTGGTTAGCCTCCAGGGTTTGTTGTCTATGTTTGTGTTTCCTTGCTAGGGTTTCTGTCCGTCTGTCCTCTCCCCCCTTTCTGTCTGTTTTTCCGTCCTCCTTTCGTTCTCCCCCTTTTTCTGACTGAAGTGTTGGTATTTATAATGATTTTTGTGACCTAATGGGCTCAGAATGAAGCCCAAAATTTCTGGTATTCGCAAGCTTCGCTAGGCGAGTGGTGTAGCGAAGAGTTTGCTAGGCGAAGGAGTTGCTCGCCTAGCGAGCATGCCAGTTTGAGTCATTTTCTGGATTTGGCCACCTGTGAGCTGGGTCTTTGTTCCTTTAAGATCAATGTCTTGAAACACGAGTTGGAGTGCCTTGAAAAATGCCTTGCAAGATTAACGGGCAAATTTTGGGGTATGACAACTACCCCTGTTCAATATTCTTGAACCGAGAGAGTTAGAATGGTATGTACGCCATTCGTGGTCTGGAGGTGGAAGATTATTGAACACTAGAATGCCCCAAAAATTTGCACTTGTTAATCAAAAGTTAGTCTTGATGGAGATGGGCTTAAAGATGCCATCCAGGAAGTTTAATGATGAGAGCTTCAGAGTGCGTCGTACGTTAGACCATATCTGGAGACATGGGTGCCACCCCGGGTCGTACGCTAGACCGTATAGTGAGTCATTCATTAGGTTGTCGACTTCACTGGGGATAAAGGATCAGAATGGATCGTATGCTAGATCGTATCTGAGTTGCAGAATGAGCCGTACGTTAGGCTGTATCTGACAAAGTAAGAATCAGAATGGATCGTACGCTAGATCGTATCTGAGTTGTAGAATGAGCCGTACGTTAGGCTGTATCTGAAGAAAGTAGTAATCAGAATGGATCGTACGCTAGATCGTATCTGAGTTGCAGAATGAGCCGTACGTTAGGCTGTATCTGAAGAAAGTAGTCGTACGCCAGACTACACCTCGGAATGTACCGTACGCTAGGTAGTATCTGAGGAATGAAGATCCAAATGGGTCGTACGTTAGACCGTATTGGAGTTGCAGAATGAGCCGTACGTTAGGCTGTATCTGACGAAGGTAGAATCAGAATGGATCGTACGCTAGGTCGTATCTGAGTTGCAGAATGAGTCGTACGTTAGGCTGTATCTGAAGAAAGTAGTCGTACGCTAGACTACACCTCGGAATGTACCGTACACTAGGTAGTATCTGAGGAATGAACATCCAAATGGGTTGTACGCTAGACCGTATTGGAATAGTTGAAGAAATCAAATGTTGGGCTGAATCAGAATGAACCGTACGTTAGGCTATATCTGATAGTATTTGTATATGTTGTATTTGCAGTAAATGTCTGGGATGGGCTTAAAGATGCCATCATTAGGAGGATGTCAGAATGCTTTCCAGAATGAATGTTTATATGGAGTATATCTGAAAGATGTATCTGAATCTTGAATGTGATTGATAAAGGTGTTTGCCTGGATGAACCTTTTATTTTGACTATATCAGGAGGATAATTAACCTGAAAAGAAAATTTAGTTTCATGCCATGTCATGATGCATGAGATGTTTTATGCTTGCGAACATTGTATGCATGTGTATGCTGTGAAATGATGTAATGAATGAATTATGCGTCTAAGAAGTTTGCCAGGGGAAAATAAATCCCGAGATTCCAGTTGGAGACATTTGTGTTGATGACCCTTGCTCAGCTGGGGGTATTTGATTTCTGTCTGATGGTAGAAATATTCACCAGAAGCCTGGCTGGGGATGGAAGAGATGACCAGTCTGTCTAGTAATGCCAATTTCTTCTAGGGAATAACTGGCTTTGCTGGGGAATAGAATTAGCAACCGGATTCATTGGAAAGCATGGTTAGACCTTCTCCTCGATCCTGAAGTCTTTTAGTAATTGTTATTTCTATTTTATGCATGTATTTTTGGTAAACATCGATCATATTCAAATGCATATATTAATTCAAATTAAATCAATGGATGTTTATGCAAACAAAACAGAGGAAGTAAAACGGAAGCATCTTTTTGGAAATAAAATTGTATTGATTTTGAAAGAGGGCCTATAAACAGGCAATTTGAGTACAAAGAGACAGAAATCCTGGTAAGAGGAAATTGTCGAGAAAACAAAGAAAAAGCTATGAAGAAAAAGTCCTATTGATTTTAATTCTGCTACTGTCATTATGTCTTCAAGCATCTCATCTCCTATTGTCGGATAGAAGTGATTGGCTTGTTCAGTCCCTTGAACTTGGATGAAGCTGACTGAGAACAGGACATAGTTATACGCTTTAATCCTTAATTTTTGCTTGGACCGCCTTTTCAGGTTTTTAGTCCACCAGGATACCCTTTCTTGCCCAAGCCGCCTTTTCAGGTTTTCGACTTGCCGGGTGTACATTTTTATATGTTTATCCCTAATTTTTGCCCGAACCCTTTTGGTTCGCCGGGATGCCCTTACTTTTGCCTAGATACGTCGACCTAGCGGGTCTCTTTTATGCGTAGTATTTTTTAACTATGTCCGCGTTCACGGGATGCGGGAAGTCTTTGCCATCCATTGTAGTGAGCATCATGGCTCCACCAGAGAATACCTTCTTAAATACAAATGGCCCTTCGTATGTGGGAGTCCATTTTCCTCTGGGATCACCTTGTGGTAGAATGATACGCTTCGTCACCAAGTCGCCAACTTGATACACCTGTCTCTTGACCTTTTTGTTAAATGCCTGGGTCATGCGCTTCTGATATATCTGCCCATGACAAACAGTCGCGAGTCTCTTCTCATCAATCAAATTTATCTGATCGAGTCGAGTATGAATCCATTCATCCTCACCTAAGTCTGCCTCTTTCATGATTCTTAGAGAGGGAATCTGAATTTCCACTGGTAAAACGGCTTCCATTCCGTAGACTAAAGAGAAGGGAGTTGCCCCTGTCGAAGTGCGTACTGAAGTGCGATAACCATGAAGAGCAAACGGTAACATCTCATGCCAGTCTTTGTATGTTACTGTCATCTTTTGTATAATCTTCTTAATATTCTTATTAGCAGCTTCTACGGCGCCATTCATCTTTGGCCGGTACGGAGAAGAGTTATGGTGTTTTATCTTGAACTGCATGCAGAGTTCAGTAATCATCTTGTTGTTCAAATTAGTGCCATTGTCAGTGATAACTCTTTCAGGGATGCCATATCGACAAATGAGATTATTCTTGATGAATCGTGCCACCACATTCTTGGTGACAGAAGCAAATGAGGCTGCCTCTACCCACTTTGTAAAGTAATCAATAGCAACAAGAATGAAACGATGTCCATTAGAAGCAGTAGGTTTAATCTCTCCAATCATATCAATGCCCCACATTGCAAAGGGCCAAGGTGCTGTCAACACGTTCAATGGAGCAGGAGGTACATGTACTTTGTCCGCATAGATCTGGCACTTGTGACAAATTCTGGAGTAATGGTGGCAATCAGCTTCCATGGTAGACCAATAATACCCTGATCTCATAATCTTCTTGGCCATCGTATGTCCACTAGAATGAATCCCAAAAACACCGTCATGTATGTCTTCCATAATCTTTTCTGCTTCCCTTTTATCCACACAGCGCAGCAAAGTTGAATTATGATTACGTTTGTATAATACTCCATTACTCAAAAAGAATTTAGCGGAGAACCTCCTCAGAAATTTTCTGTCATTGATGGATGCCCCTTCAGAGTATTCCTGAGTTTCTAAATATCTTTTTACTTCGTGGAACCAAGGTTTCTCTTCTACTTCATCAGCGTTAAGTTCATAACAGTATGCTGGTTCATCTAATCGTTCAATGGTGATCATGGGAGCTTCATTGTCCCATCTGACTCTGAACATAGATGACATGGTAGCCAATGCGTCTGCCAACTGATTCTCTTCTCATGGAATATGTTCGAATGTAATCTTTTCAAAGTATGGGATTAATGTCAACACCCGCTCTCGATAAGGGATGAGATTCGGATGTTTAGTATCCCATTCTCCTTTGATCTGACTGATTACCAAGGCTGAGTCTCCATACACACTCAAAAACTTGATTCTCAGGCCTATAGCAGCTTTGAGTCCCAAAATACATGCCTCATACTCGGCCATATTGTTGGTACAATCAAAACATAGTCTAGCAGTGAAAGGCGTATGGAAACCCTTGGGGGAAATAATTACAACCCCAACCCCATTGCCCAATGCATTAGAAGATCCGTCAAAAACCATAGTCCATCGGGATCCCCTTTCGGGTCCTTCATCCGGTCCAAGTTCTTCATAATCAGTAACAAGCATGACATCCTCATCTGGGAACTCAAAATTCATAGATTGGTAATCATCAACTGCTTGATGAGCCAAATGATCCGCTAACACGCTTCCTTTGATTGCTTTCTGGGTAGTATACTGGATATCATACTCTGTTAAAATCATCTGCCATCTTGCTATTCTTCCGGAGAGGGCAGGTTTCTCGAATATATATTTGATAGGATCCATCTTAGAAATCAATAAAATGGTATGATTCAACATATACTGTCTTAGTCGGCGAGCAGCCCAAGCCAAAGCGCAGCAAGTTTTCTCAAGCAATGAGTATCTTGTTTCACAGTCGGTAAACTTTTTGCTAAGGTAGTATATGGCATGGTCTTTTCGACCAGACTCGTCATGTTGCCCCAACACACACCCCATCGAATTTTCCAACACGGTCAAATACATGATTAGAGGTCTTCCTTCAACTGGTGGCATCAGAATTGGAGGTTCTTGGAGATACTTCTTGATTTTGTCGAAAGCTTCTTGACATTCATCATTCCATATCATCTCTTGATTTTTTCTCAGTAATTTGAAGATGGGTTTGCAAGTAGCGGTCAAATGGGAGATAAATCGGGCAATGTAATTCAAACGTCCCAAGAAACCTCTAACTTCTTTATCTGTACGGCGAACTGGCATTTCTCGAATAGCTCTCACCTTGGCCGGGTCAACCTCAATTCCTTTACCACTGACAATAAAGCCCAAGAGTTTACCGGATCTTACTCCAAAGGTGCATTTGTTCGGGTTCAATCTCAACTTGTATTTCTTCAACCTCTCAAACAGCTTGTATAAATGATCGAGATGTTCTTCTTCAGTATGAGATCTGGCTATCATGTCATCCACATATACTTCTATTTCATGATGGATCATGTCATGGAACAAAACCACCATAGCACGCTGGTATGTTGCCCCTGCATTCTTTAAACCGAATGGCATTACTTTGTAACAGAAAGTGCCCCATTGCGTCACGAACGTAGTTTTCTCCATGTCTTCAGGCGCCATCTTGATCTGGTTATAACCCGAGAATCCATCCATGAAGGAGAATACCTTATGTTGAGCGGTGTTATCTACCAGAACATCAATGTGTGGAAGTGGGAAGTCGTCTTTGGGACTCGCTTTATTCAAATCTCTGTAATCTACACACATTCGCACCTTACCATCCTTCTTCGGCACCGGTACCACATTAGCAACCCATTGAGGATAAGAAGTAACAGCTAGAAAACCGGCATTGAACTGTTTCATAACTTCGGCTTTGATTTTCTCGGACATTTCAGGACGCATGCGACGAACCTTTTGCTTAACAGGATGACAATCTTCCTTCATCGGCAAACGATGTACTACTATGTCAGTATCCAGTCCTGGCATGTCTTCATAAGACCAAGAAAAAATCTCAATATAGTCATGTAACATCTGAATCAATCTTTCCTTTATCCTGTCTCCCAAGCCTGCTCCTATTTTGACTTCTTTTTGGTCTACTTCAGTACCCAGATTTACAATTTCGATTGATTCCTCATGCGGCTGTATAGTCTTTTCTTCTTGCAGTACCAGTCTGGCAAGCTCTTCAGGTACTTCACAATCTTCCTCACTTCCATCCTCGGCTTGGTAGATCGGATTTTCAAAGTCATAATTAACAGTAGCAGAACTATTATCAATAGGATCCAAAGTGGATATGGATCTGCAATTCGTTACGTGAGTGTGTGTAAGAAAACATAGCTTGTTTGAAAGATGACAGGAAAGATAAAGAGCGCAATATTTGAATGCAAAACGTCCATTGATTTATTGAATGTGAATATGCTTATGAAGATGACAAAACCCTTAACAAATTAGCTATTGTGCCCCGGGCATAGACACAATGCTTTTAAGAAGTTCAATTGTAAAAAAGTTAAAATTTGCAACACTAAAATAGGCAATAACAATTACTCCTGACTAAAGGAAATCGAGATAGTGTCTTCAGCCTTCCAATTATTAAGTCCGTCACCGATTGTTGGGAAAATCTAGCTATCCAAGTCACAAACGCTATCAGCATCTTCTACAGCATTAATCTGATCTTTGCCTATCTTTTCAGAGTTAAACCCCAGGCCAGACTTATCAGACTTGTACGGTACATTGATCAGTTGACCCCAGCCAGTATGACCACCATCTTCAATTATGGCTTGAGCATCTTTCAAAGAAATCATAACAGGAGGAGCACGAATAACCTTGGGCACAAGGGGAGTTGGCTTAAGGACAGGACTGGGCGGAGGAACCACTTCAAATGACTGAGAAGGAGTCTCAAAGAATTCACCATCCATCTCGACGTATCTGAAGGCCTGCACACTACTGACAATATACTCTTCTTCTCCACACACAGTGACAATCTTACCCTTTATTGGATACCTCAGCTTTTGATGGAGAGACGAAGCTATAGCACTTGCCCCATGAATCCAAGGGCGTCCCAGCAAGCAGGAATAGGCAGGACGAATGTTCATTACGTGAAAGGTAGTGTTGAAGACTTGAGGTCCTATCTTGATAGGGAGAACCACTTCACCATGGACAACACTCTTCGCACCATCGTAAGCACGCACCACAACGTCACTAGGCTTCAGTTCAATGCTTTTACAGTCAAGCTTATCGAGTACAGCTTTCGGTAGCACATTCAAAGAAGAGCCATTATCGATCAACACATGAGCCAAGGTGATCCCCTTACACTCAATGGAGATGTGCAGAGCTTTGTTATGATTCTTTCCTGCTGGTGTCAGGTCAGCATCGGAAAAGCCTAGGCCATTGTCAACAGTCAGGTTAGCAACATAGTTTTCGAACTGATCGACAGATGTCTCCTGAGGTACATGAGCGGTCTTCAGGAATTTTATCAATGCATTGGCATGAGATTCAGAAGATAACAACAAGGATAACATCGAAATTTTAGACGGAGTATGCCCCAACTGTTCTACCACATCAAAATCACTCTTGCGGATGATTTTCAGCATTTCTTCCATTTCCCTTTTGGAAACATCTTCGGTGGTAACTTCGACCGGTGTCCTTGACTGAGAAGGATTGGTTACTGGTTCCTTTCCTCGAGTTTCAGGGGCGGGAGGTGAGATTTCTGGAGAGAAGATCCTTCCACTTCGAGTAATTTTACTAGTCCCAACAATGTCATTAGGATTAGCAGAATTATCAACTTGCTTTATGTCGTGGATGTAAACATCACCTCCATAATTCCATGGAATGGCTTTGCTTGAGGAATACGGTATTGGGCCAGGTGCAGTAATAATTAGGGGAGCTACCTTAGGCTCAGTAGTAATCTTCACAGGCACTCTAGTAGCGGTAATCTTCACCGGAACTTTGGACCTAGCAATCACAGATATTTCTTCAATAGGGTTTTCCACCTTAGGAGTCTTTTCAAAGAGAATCGTACGATCATCCATCAGCCGTTGGATACCATTCCTCAACTTCAAGCAATCATTGGGTCGGAGTATACATAGATCGCAATTTTCAGCACAACCTGGAAATAAACCAGCTTGCAATAAATTCCTCTTGATGATCAGGAGGGGAGATGCTAAGTCGGCCACATTAGTAATGTGAGAATTGTCATCCACAACATTAACAGTCTTGTCATGATTAGGCATAGGTGCAATGATGACATTGGGAGTCTCCGGAGGATCAAATTCGATTTCTCCCGCGTCAATCATATCCTGAATCTTATTCTTCAACAACCATCAATCGTTTGTATCATGCCCGGGGCTATCGGAGTGATATGCACACCTGGCATTGGGATTATAACGAGGAGAAGTAGTGTTGATATTTGCAGGAGGGCCTCTGAGGGTAATTAAATTTGCCTTTAGCATACCCTGCAGTGCTTGTGCTAAAGTCATATTGATCTTGGTAAACTGCCTTCTTGGCCTGTCTTGTCTGTGCTGGAGGTTTTGAGATGGCGGCGCTGCAATTGTAACTGTTCCAATGGTGTGGTCACGGTTTTTCTTGTTATGACCTCTTTCACCGTACACAGCATTTGATTCATTCTTTCCCTGATAGGACTTTTTGGTGCTTGCAGAGGTAGCTGCCTGTATCTTTCCACTTCGAATGCCGCTTTCAACACGTTCACCTGTCAATATAAGTTCAGTGAAACCCGATGAGGAACTTCCCAATAGGTGGCTGTAGAATGGGCCAGTCAGTGTACTCATGAACATGTCCACTAATTCTCGATCAGTCATAGGGGGTTTGACTCTGCCAGCCAAATCTCTCCATTTTTTAGCATATTCTTTGAAGCCTTCTTTAGATCCCATAGTCATGTTCTGCAACTGTAGCCGAGTAGGCGCTAGTTCAGAATTATACTGGTAGTGCTTCTAGAAAGTTGTCGCTAAATCAGTCCAGGTGTGGATGTTAGAACTCTCGAGCTGATAATACCACTCCAACTGTGTGCCAGACAGACTCTCTTTGAAGAAATGGATCCATAGCTTCCTATCAGTGGTATACGGCTGAATCTTTCTCACATAAGCTCTCAGATGCATCTGAGGACAAGACGCACCATCATACTTAGTGAAAGCGGGGATCTTGAATTTGCGAGGAATGACCACATCAGAGACCAGCCTCAAGCTTTCGAAATCCAGACCGGGCACCTTCTGACCCTCCATAGCTAGCATACGTTCTTCCAGCAACTTGTACTTATCATCTTTTGGAGAGTACTGTTCATTTTCATAATCTTCATCGTCGTCCTCATGGTTGAGAGGATCAACATTCTCATCTTCCGAACCATTTTCTGTCTCCTCTTCTTGATCCTTCGGAATTCTAGTCTTGACTCCTGCAGCCTGTCCTTTAAGCCTTCTTCCCGGGTTAATGTAACTCACAGGTTTCTTGTCTTTCTTCTTCTCGAGCAAGAGAGCCTTCAGTTCCTCCTGCCCCTTGGATAAGCTCAAGATCATCTCCTGGAATTGAGCATTTTAAGCCTGGAGATCTTTGACAGTTTGTTCGAGGGCCATTTTTCTGTTTGCAATAGGAAGACCGTGAGAATATTGATCCTTTAGAATACCTGTTATGCAATGTTATGTTATGCTATGCAATGTATGAAATGTTTTCAAGGACTTTTGGAATTTAACTTTGCGTAAACCACCAAAAAAGGAACTTTTATTAATAATTTTTAATCAATGTTCATTACAATAAATAATAAAATACAATAAAAGCTCAAGTCTCCCAGGGGCGGCTTCTTTTTGGGCGAAGATATGCATTGAGTCTTCGTTCCTCATTAAGCTGGCTGGTGAGCTCTAACACCTTCTTCCTTTCTGCACCGAACTGAGTTTCAAAAGTATCCCTTTCCTCTCTCAACTGGATCCAGGATTTCTTCAATTCTTCAACATTGGTAGGCATATCTGGATAAGGAATGATCTGAGGAGTACCTCCTTCAACTTCTGGTTCAACAACCAGTGGTCCGACTGCAAGATATGGCATGAAAAGTTCACGAGCTCTTGCGTGTACCCATCTGAGATAAGGTTCCATAGGAATAGAGTTTTTCTGTCCTAAAGTACTTCTTTTCACCATGCCCCAAGCTCGTACAAACCTTTGACGGAGACCTTGAGAGTCGTTGTCATATTCAAACACAGTGCCTTGGATAATTATCTCATGTGGACCATCTCTTCGAGCACAACCGAACTGACGTAGGGCTAAAGCAGGATTATAAGTAATACCTCCCCTCATCCCCAGGAGTGGTACGTTAGAGAATTCTCCACAACGATCGATGAGGATAACATTTTCTTCGAGATGAGGACACCAACGGATGTCTGAATGGGAGAGCGACATTATCCTTTGAGACCATTTCAAATTTTGCTCATTCTTCAAGACTGATCGAGGAAGGTGCGAAATAAACCACCTAGATAATAACGGTATGCAGCACATGAGAGTCCCTTGCCTCTTCATAGTACGAGTGTGAAGGGAATGCAAAATGTCTCCAAGCAAGGTGGGCACCGGGTTATGAGTGAGAAATATCTTAACGGCATTCATGTCTATGAATTGGTCTGGATTAGGAAATAACACCAAACCATAAATTAGTAATGCTAGGACATCTTCGAAAGCATGGACATTCATAGCTTTTAGGAATTCTCGGGCCTTATTTATCAGAAACTTGGCAAGTAAACCCTTAACTCCACTTCTTGTTACCCAATATGTTTTAATGTCGGACTTTGTCATGTGTAAAGCTGCGGCAACTTCTTCAAACTTTGGAATCTTTTCTAAACCACTAAAAGGTATTTGATCAAGGATAGGTATCCCAAGCAGCCTGGAAAACTCTTCTAATGTGGGTACCAACTGATAATCTGGGAAGGTGAAGCAATGATGTTTAGGATCGAAGAACTGGAATAGGACTCTCATCATATCTTCTTTGAAACCAGTGGTAACCAAATTGAGGAGAGAACCATGTTTCTTGATGAACTGAGACTGATCGGGAAGTTCTGACACTAAGTCCTTGAGTTGAGGAGAGATGGCTACAAAATTGATCCGGATGGTCTTCCTGGGAGCCATAGCCTTACAAAACAGAGCAAAGTTAAATCCTTAAGTCCTTGAAATGGTTAGTAAAATGCCATGATGTTATGATGTTATGATGTTATGATGCTATGATGTTAAACAAATAACAAGCATAAACAAGTCACACAGCAATCATTCCTAGGTTTTAAGGCTTGCATGAGTTCCATAGGTAAGTACCCTCCCCCCTGAAGTTTGGTTGGTTCAACCTGTCCTAGAATAGTAACCGGGTTCTAGAAGGATCTCAAATCATTGACCTTTCCTTAAGTCCACTTCAGTGCAACACCAAGTGGTTGACCAAAGCTTCCCTAAAGTCCAATCTCAAAGAGTGTAGTATCGAGTCTCAACCAACCCCAGTCGGAACCGAAGTCAGTTATCTCACTACTTTCTAATGGCTAGGATGAGTCAATTAGGGTTCTAAAGGTCTGGTTAACGCTTTGATGACACCACGCGGACGCCAAATTTTTCCTCAAGTAAACATGAGGAACATCAGGACATCCAAAGTGTCACATTAACCATAGCCGTCATTTTAACCATTCCAGTATACGCCAGATAGTCGCGATGATCTCTTGCTACTTACCTAAGGTACACTAGATCCGGGTGTAGGATCTTTCACTCAAGCATAAAATACCCAAGCAATCCCTTAAAAGTAAATCAGACAATTCGAATACATAAGCAATCTTGTTTTTTAAGGTAACCTCTCTTTTTAATTGTCCCCAGCAGAGTCGCCAGTTATGTCATACGGTGAACTGACTTTGTGTGTTTTTGCTTTGGAAAGCAAATGTCGCGGATAGCAAGAGTCGCCACCGACTTTTCTTTTATCCAATAAGGAAAGGCGGAAAAGAACAGGAAAGACCTTGATTAGATTTTGGGTTCGGGAGGTACATTATACAAAGGGAAGGTGTTAGCACCCTTTGTATCCATAGTTATCCATGGGCTCTTAATTGCTTAATCACTTATGTTTTTCTTGTTTGAAAAAGTGTTTGAGAAATGTTTCGAAAATGTTTTGAAAAGAGAGTTTAACTTTGTAATGATTCTTGTATGAATGTATACAAAGTGTTTATCTCATTTAACTTTGAAAGTTGTTTAGAAAAATATAACTCGGTAATGATTCTAGTACGAATGTATACCAAGTGGTGATTTTCTAAAAGATGTTTTGAAAGGTGTGAGGTGTGAAAAGTATTTTAAGTTGTGAGTAAGCATTTAAGAGTTATACCTACCCGAGGTCTTTATAGGTATTTCCCATCCTTATGAGGGTAAAACTGTCCTTACTATCGAGAAGTAAGTAGTCTTATCCCTTGCATGTAAAGGGACATCGTAGGGTTATCGATTGGTCATTGGAGGCAACATTTGTAAGGATACCTTAGCATTCGAAGGGACAATCATCATTAACTCGTAGGCTACAAAGAAGGGTCATCGAGGGACAAAATCATATATTCGCAGGCGACATCCGAGGGACTATGATTTATCTTATAGGGACCTGATGATTTAACCGAAGGGTCTTTGCTAAGTGTATCCCCACGTTCGCGGGACATGACTGTAATACCGTAAGGCAACAAAGAGAGGGCCAAGATCACATGTATTTAAGGGCAAAATTTGTAATTAGTTAGGTAATTAGAATAGATCTCCACAAGGGTATCCCACAAATAAAGTGGAATACCTAGCAAGCTACCTTCTTCGGGAGTATGTGAATCCTCACAAAAGTCAACAAACGGGTTAGAATACCAAAACGGGGTGCAATCGAGAGTTGCACCAAACAAAAGAATCACAGTAGTAAGAACATCAGGCAAATAATACACGGTTATGATAAAACATGTCAGATAAGCACAGAACAGAATAGCAAAATCAGCGACTGTCATGTTCGCTACTGCCTCGCCTAGCGAAGGCTTGGCGAACACTCGCTACATGTTCGCTGAGCGAGGTGCTAGCGAACGGCTGCGGGTTTTGAGTTTGATAACAGTACGATTTCCGGAACTCCGAACCCTATGGCATCCATTACAGAAATTACACGGTTAAACATTCAGGATATTCATGCATATTTAAACCCACATGCAAAATCTAGTTACATATCCAAAAATTCAATCATAATGCATCATGTATTTAGAGATTACAAATTGGAAGCATAAAATGGTAGTGATGTGCAAACCTGTTTGCAATTGAATTGCACCGGTAAATTGGCAGATCACTCTTAGGGTTTGTACCGGATTGAATTGGGCGGAGGTAACCTTTGTGCAGATGAGTTTCCTTCAGGGTTTCCTTTAGGGTTGTGTCGCATCACGCGAAAAACCGGCAGGAAAAGAAGAACACAACAGAGCCGCCACCGTGCGTTATTTATCCCAAAAGAGGGAAAGGAAACGCTCGAAGTAAACCTGGGAAAGAACATGGTCTCGCGACCAAAGAGGATGGGTTCGGGAGTCGGTTATGCGAAGGGAAGGTATTAGGCCCCCTACGCATCCGTAGTACTCTACAGGATCCACGCACAATAGAAAGGAAATTGGTTGCTAAACACTGCTCAAACTCACACACACTGGCTGAAAGAGACAAAAGAAACTGACTGAAACTGACTCGGCAGGATATCGTATCCTGGGCCTACTTAGTCTATCCGGCATAGACATCAGAGTCGAAGTAGTTCGGACTGGGGAAACGACACATGCTCGCTAGGATATCGCATCCTATGCATACGTATCTTCTCGGACGAGAGAAGAATCAGAGCATTCGTAGCTCGGCTGACACGCACACAAACAAACAAGACACAGGCAAACGTGGAGCCTGAATGCCAATCACTGGACTTACATCAGCATCCGAACCTAAACACACACAGGAAACCAACTGCCAATCGCTGGACTTATGTCGGACTCCAACCAGAACACACACAAGGGTGGTTAAGACACAAAGGGTTGGAAAAGAAAAAGGGCGCCCGGAGAGATCAGCTCAATCTCCTGCCTACATACTTCATCTGGTGTGAAGATCAGGGCAATGTAGTTCCCCTACGCAGGGACAAGGATCTAGCCTAACCAGATAACAGAGGGAGACACAACTCTAGGGAGACTACGACTCGAGCCTAGATGTTGTCATGCAAAAGTCAACCCTAAGTTAAGGTTTCTAGCTAAATGGCACAAGGGCCAACCTATCCTAGACACGGCTTGCACAGGAAGCAAGGGTCTCGATTGCAACGAGGGCAAGAGAAAGGGGAGGTCTCAATCGCAACGAGGGCGAGAGAAAAGAATTAGTGTTAGTTGTTAGTCAAACTCGACAAGACATCGCATCTCGTGCCTACGTATCTCACCTGAACGTGAGAATCAGAGTTGCCGTAGTTCGGCTACGGAGGGATAAAGGATCTCGATTGCAACTAGGGCAAGAGAAAGGGAACGTCTCGATCGCAACGAGGGCGAGAGAAAGGAAAAGTCTCAATCGCAACGAGGGCGAGAGAAAGGATCGCAACGAGGGCGAAGGCAAGCAAGGATTAGCTGTTAGTTGTTAGTCAAACTCGACAAGACATCGCATCTCGTGCCTACGTATCTCATCTGAACATGAGAATCAGAGTTGCCGTAGTTCGGCCGGCAGGGAAAAAGGACTCTATCACAACGAGGGCGAGAGAAAGGAAAAGGCTCGATCGCAACGAGGGCGAGAGAAAGGAAAAGGCTCGATCGCAACGAGGGCGAGAGAAAGGATCGCAACGAGGGCGAAAGCAAACAAGGAGTAGTCTAAACTAAACCTAACTTGCACAGGAAGCAAGTCTAAGCTAGCCTAAGAAGCAAAGCAATCACAACCACAGATAGCACACACTATATACATACAAGAGGCTCACACAAGGGTTAGGTTTTAGTCGAGGGGTCATATCAACCTCAACAAACAAACCTCTGGAATGGGGTGAAGTGTGCTCTTAACCTTGCCATTGAGGGGCTAAGGTGAAGCAGATGAAAGGAGATGAGGGGTGTGCCTCATTGCTTCTATCCCTGGCCAGGGAGAGCATTTGACAAGAATGTGTGGGTTCAGAAAGTGGGAACCCTTCTACACATTAGATACTGACTCAACTGTGCAATTGCACAAGATCTTTGGGTTTTTATCTGTAATGCATCAACACAGTGGTGTGAGCAAATCAGAAGACACACTGCATAGCAGGGGATAGGTTGCTTATCCCTTGTTTCTGCCAATTGCCTCTTCACTTAGGAGGTCTTTGACTCTGTACAAGGACAAGATTTAAACATACACAAACATTGCCTCTTAAGGAGGACTTCAGGCAGTTTGCCCGGTCAAATAACAGACCGGGTCTCCAGACTACATGAAGAGAGAGTAATCATACCTCCAAAAGCAATTGCTAAAAGCAAAGCAAAGCAAGTTCAGAGAACTTAAGCAACTAAAGTACCTGAAAAAGTCAAACCAATCAGTATGCAATTCAACAGTTAAAAGCAAAAGGAATGGGATTCACAAACAAAACAGATGATCAACTGTGCAAGGCACAAGACTCAAACACATGAGTCGAACCTACAAAACAAAGGTTAGCATATGGTAAACAATCAAGTTCAAACAAGTTTGAATGATCTTTGAGGCATTGGTGCTTAACCTGAAACAAGAACTCAATTGTAAGCTCAAAAGACCACTAGGACTAGCCTAGGGTCAAGGATGAAAGAAAAAGTCAAAACAGCAAAGAAAAGTCAACCAAAGTCAAGGTCAAACATTCAGTAGGCAATCACAATTGGGCCCACAGTCAAATCATGCATTATTATCATTTCATGAACATTTGAAGTCAAAGTAAGGCAAATGAAAGCTCAAAGAAGTCAACAGAATGACTTGCATCAAAAGTCAACTCAAACAATTTCAAAAATCACCAAATAAATCACACTCAATCCTAACATCTAGCATGGCAAGCATGTCAAATTTCATGGCATTTGTATGAGAGGAAGGCAGTCAATTAAAATCAAGAAGTCAAACCAAATTCAAGCATGCACAATGAAGGTCAACAAACATGGGTCAAATTCAAAAAATCATATCAAATTGAAAACAGATGAGAAATGAATGAGATTAACACCAATGCAAAGCTCAAGATGTCTAGTTATCACATATGAAGTTTCATGATCATACAATATGGTATGAGGATTTCCCAAATGATTTGGCAACATATATCACATAAAGTCAACCATTGACTAGGCAGGGAAGAAAATTCACAATCAAATGGAAAACAGCACAATTAATTCCAAGAAAATTCACATATGAACTAGACATGAAAGGGAGGGATCATGCAAAATTTGGGGCCATTTGGATGTAAGGAAGCATGTCAACCAAAAATGGGAAAATTCACATTCATGGTGTGACACCAAATGTAACACCTAACTTCAAAAAATCAAAGCTCACACACCACATATGATAAATGCACAAACTTTATACCAAAATGAAGATGAATGAGTCTAGTTTCACCACAAAACGTTTCAGGGGCAATGGATACATCATGAGTATTTCACAATTGAAATGGCAAAGGGTGTCAAATGTGCATACATGTTGAGAAACTTCATGCCAATTAAAATCCAGTCATCCAAAAAATAATTAAAAATCATAATTAAATACTAGACACATTCATGAACATGATGGAAAAAGTTTCATATTTTTTGGAGTTGAAATGAATTAAATATGAATTATGGAAGTTGAGACATAATTGGAACAAAACATGAACAAAAGCATGGTCAAACAAGGGTCAGCATGGCAATTTTGTAATTTTGGCTTTCATTTATCAAAACACAGCGTTTAAGCCATGGCCACGAAATAATCTCATTGGCTGATGGCCAATGGAACAGTACACCTGCAGGGCAAACAACAACAACAGCCAATCGAAGCTCATGATTCTGGGAATGGTCATACAATCTAGGGTTTGGAAATGCAGCAAACATCTTGCTCAAGCAATCATCATGAACAACAATCATAACTTTACAAGCATCATGGCAACGAGACAATAAGGTTCATGCAACAACATACAAACAGTAAATCCAAACATGATTCAGGAAGAAATCTGGGCAGACATTCTTTATGGTTTGTACAGCAGTTCATGTTCATATGACCAACATCATGAGAAAATTAATTCCAGCCAAGAGGCCCAATCAGCCTGGCAACTAAACATCATCCTCAAATGGCATCAAACAGAAACAACAGACACAGTTCATGGAGATATTCTGGGCAGGTTTAATGGTTTTAATATAACAGCAGGGCATCATGCAGCCAACACCAACAGACCAACATTCTAACAGGCATCACACAATAGCATGGTATTGACTTTCATACAACTAAAGCAATAGTAAACCAACACATTCATGTGAATTTCTGGAAAACTATCTAGGGTTTATCATGGCAGTATGATCTTCATCATCAACATCTAATCATAAAAACAATATGCCCAGAAATCAAAGATAGGTACACCAATCGAAACATCAAGTCATGTACATCAACATTTCAGTAATAGATTTCATGAAATCAGCTTAAACAAACCAAATCGAGCTAAAACGCATTTGAGCATAATGTAGCACCTCAAATTTGCACCTCCCATTTGCATATTCATTTCATTTTTTAGGTCATTAACATCACATTAACATTGCCTTAGCATTGCATAGCATATTGCATTTTTATCATGCAAAACTGATCAGAAGAAGTCATCTGAACAAGAGAGCAAGGGATTTTCATGCTGGAAAAGGTCCTATGGTCGTTCTGGAAAGCTCATGTGAATTAAGGCTCATGTTGTAGCAAGTTGGCCAAAGTTGGGGGTTCAGGAGTCCATGGTGTATGACCAAGTCATCTGAGGCCCATAAAAGTCAATTGTAAGTCAACTAAGGGCTAGGAGGTAGAGAGATGGTTTGAGACGCTTCCGTCATGTCCCAAAGAAGTGCATTTGTCATCACAAATACTTATCTTGAAGAATTTGAGGTTAGAAATCATTTTGTTCTTTTCTCGAATTAATCTTGGGAATTCAAGTTGAGTTGGATGCTCCGAGTTGACTACTGAAAAATTGAATTGGTTTTGGAGATTTAACCATGGTTGCATTAAGCCCATTCATTTCCATTTGTTAAACCCACAAGTTTATCCCATTAACCATTTTTTTTTATATCCATATCTCATCTTGAAAATCTCATAAGCCCATTAAGCCCATTTATCCAATTTTTGATCCAAATTCTCTAATCCATTTTCATATCCATTATCCATTTACAAATCCAATTAACCATTAATCCATTTTAATACATTTTCTAAGCCAATTTCCAAAGGAAAAAAGCTGCTACAATGTGACAGTATACACTGCAAGGCTAGGTACCAACTATAATCCAAGCTGAAGCATTCACGCTGAAACGTGCAAACAAGCCACCGGCTGCATACGAACAAAGATGCGAGTGCATACAAGTCGAAGCCACTTCTAAGAAGTTGCATCAAGCTTCGCTCCAAACAACATCAAAACGCAGCGGTACAAAAACAATTCCACAAGCGAGCCAAGCCGGTAAGCCACAAGCAAAACGCAGCTAGTACGTACAAGCCAATGCCGACGCCGTTAACCAAGCTCCAAACGTGAGCCAGCCATGAACAAAATTCTGCACCACCAAAATTCTGCATCAAATACAATTAAAATTCTGCATTATAAAAATTCCACATAAAAATTCTGCATCAGAATTGAATAAAAATTCTGCATCACAATTGAAAACAAAATTCTGCATTTCAATGACCAATTCACTGTATAAATTAGAATTAACCTGCATAATGTGAAAGAGGCATAAGCAATAAGCTCCAGCAAAAGCAAACTAAGCCGGTAAACCGCAGCTAAACGCGAGCCATCACCAATCCATAACAGAATTTTTCATTCACAACTAACTAACAAACTATAACCAAAAAACTCAAACTCTATAAATTCTCCTTCCCTCTCTCAAATTTTTTTTTTCTGCTTCCTCTCTTCAATTCCTTCACCAAACTCCATAGTCTTCACCTTCTATCACCGTAACCGTAACCTTCACTTTCTTCTCCAATCTTCAACATCAAGAACCACCACTTCAACTTCCTCTTCCCAACCGAGATTCTTCTTCTTCAACCAAAACTTCACTCCATCATCTTCAACCATCATCAACCAACCTTCAAACCACCATCAACTCCACCACTTCTCACAACCCTCAACCGTTCTAACGACCATGACTTCACAATCGCTTCAACCAACCACCATTGAACATCAACCTTCATAACTTCCATTCATTCAACAAACCTAACCCTCCATTTTCGAACCTCCAAGAACCTGCAACAAGAATTCGAAAAAAACTCGTCAGAAGAAGAATAGAGTAGTTAACATGAAATTGAAACAGAGGCTGAACAGAGAAGAGGAAGAACTCAGACTCGTAGCGAAAGAATCGAACAGAGAAGAGAAACGCAGCTCACCATTCGCGTTTCCTCCGGGGAAAGAAAAGCATCATCGATTTCACTCTCCATCAGCGGCGGAAGATCGTCTTCGTCACGAACGTATCAGCATCTTCATCCTTTGTCGACCTCTTCGCAATCTTCGTCACGAATCAGCAACGATCTTTCATTCTTCATCACAAACGCGAATCGGAAGCGATAGAGACAAGTCGGAGGCGCGAACGTGAACTGGTAGGTCCTCTTTCTCCTTTTAACTTCTCTAATCGCATGCGAGGATGTTTCGATTCGTTGTTTGAGAGTGGATTGAATACCGCGAGCGAATCGATTTCTTGTTTATCCTGAGGATTTCGAATAGTGCAGAAGCGCTTATGGGGGAAGCACTTTTCCGGCCGCCGTTTATCATTCCTTCGTTTCATTCTCCTGGTTTGAACTCACATGTGGTTTTAGGGGAGCAGGTTTGGGCCTTAAGCCCAAGGCAATTCTGGCACTGCAGTTTACTCTTCATACCCCTTCCGCCGACCTGCACCCCCACTGAATGGGCCCAATCTCAATCCCTAGGCCCGGTCCCAGTCTTGGGTCTGCAAGGTTTTTAGCAAGAGTAATTAATTTAATTTGAGAATGAGGTATCTTAGATTTTAGTCATAGAATTCAATTTAGAATAGGCATATGATAATCAGAATAATTAGGAACTTAGGTTGATTAGCTTAATTTTAGGATTAGGAGTTACTTAGAAGATATTAGAAAGCTGATTAGAAATTTTAGCTGATGGTTAGAAATATTATTAGAAGTTAATTTTAATTAGTTGTCAAATTAGTTGATTTAGAATAATGTTTAGAATAGTCTAATTGTTTTTTTTTTAGAAATAATTAGATGTGATTAGGAGGTTAATTGTTTGGTTACTGTTAATGATTAGGATATATTAGGATTAACTAGTATTTGTTAGAGTTAATTTAGGTTAATTGGTTTAGTTTGGAATTTTAGAGCTAATTAGTCATTAGAATTAAATAGAGTTTTAGGAATTATCAAATTTAGATTTTCAATTAAAAAAACATTTGAAGTAGTATTAAGGATTAATTTTAGGATTAATTGTGAACTATTAGAAATACTGTTAGAGTTAGAAATAATTCTAGGATTAGTCTAAATAGATTTTAGAAGCTAATTAGAATTTTAGTTGATGATAGAAGTCGTTTGAAACATTAATTTTAGGATTAGAGTTAAATAATCTCTTAGGAGTTTTGTTTTAGAATAATTAGAATAGTATAGAATTTAATTGCTCTAATTAGAACTTTCATAAATAGAAATTTAATTCAAAATTACTCCCTAACTGTGAAATGACTATTCTACCCCTGGGCTTAGAAGTAATTCGATCTTGCATGCTCCCTTAATTTTAGGACATGATATCACTTGAGTAAATGAATTTCATGTGGAGTATCAGCTTCTGTTCTGGATTTTTTCCCTCTTTTGACCTAGTGGTTTGGACTCACTGTTTGGATTATGGATTTCAGGTTCAAAGGCACATTGCCACGATTGGAGTGCCTCATTCATTTAAGCCTGATTATTGGTTGATGTTGGCTAACATTGTGTGTTTTGTAGGCCTTAATGGGGGATTCACTTGTGTTCATGGATTGCTCATTGTTGTCTGATTGGATTTGTCTGTTTGTGTAATATTGACTGTTGGTTGTTTGTCTATACAGTTTAACTGATTCTGTTTGACTTTTGTACAGGTACACTTAGTTGCTCAGTTCTCTTAAGAACTTGCATTGCTTTGCTTATAAGCAATTTTGCATTGAGGTATAGAACTTTCTTCTTCATGTAGTCTGGAGACCCGGCTGTTACCGAGCCGGGCAAACTGTCTGAAGTCCTCCTTAAGAGGCAATGCTTGTGTATGTTTATATTTGTCCTAAGCAGGGAAAGTCCTCATTTGAGGCAATTGGTGGAAGGTAGGGATAAGCAATCTATCCCCCACTATTCTGTGAGTCTTCTCCTTGCTCCCATTACATGGTTGTAGCATTGAGATCCAAGCCCAAGATCTTGTACATTGTACAGTCGAGTCTATGTCCTGAGCGTAGAAGGGTCCCCCCATTCTGGACCCACGCTCCCTTGTCTGATGCTCTCTCTGACTTGAGATAGAAGCAATGAGGCACACCCCTCATCACCTTTCATCTGGCTTCACCTTAGCCCCTCAATGGCAAGGTTAAGAGCTAACCTGACCCCGATACAGAGGCTTGTTTGTTGAGGTTGATATGACCCCTCGACTAAAGCCTAGCCCTGATGTTTGAGCCCCTTGTTGGTGTGTTTATTTCATGCTGTATATGTTTGTGTGGTGTGATTGTATCCCCTAGGTTTGCTAGACTCCGCGTAGTCTCGTTTGCATGTCAATTAAGGTAGCACGGTTCCTTCGTATAGGACTTCCTTTCTTGCTTGAGCTTTCCTAAAACACAAACAAACATTATCCCCTCGTAAGGATACGTCCACTCCTTCTACTACAGGTGAGTAAGTCTCCAAAGGTCGAGCATCAGGTAGATTGCGTAGTGACGTCGTCCACTTAAAAAACACAAACCAACAGGAATAGTTTAGCCGAACTACGGCAACTCTGATTCTCATGTTCAGATGAGATACGTAGGCACGAGACGCGATGTCTTGTCGAGTTTGACTAACAACTAACACTAATTCTTTTCTCTCGCCCTCGTTGCGATTGAGACCTTCCCCTTCTCTTGCCCTAGTTGCAATCGAGATCCTTCTTCTTGTTGCATGCTGTTGTGTGTTTTGGGTTCGGATGCTGACATAATCCCATCAATTGGTTGTCGGGCTCCATGTTTGCCCTTTTGAGTGTGTTTTGGGTTCGGATGCTGACATAATTCCATCAATTGGTTGTCGGGCTCCATGTTTGCCCTTTTGGTGTGTGTTTCGGTTCGGATGCTGATGTAAGCCCAGTGATTGGCATTCAGGCTCCACGTTTGCCTTTGCCTATATCTGTTTGTGTGCGTGTTTGCCGAGCTACGAATGCTCTGATTCTCCTTCGTCCAAAGGAGATACGTATGCATAGGATGCGACATCCTAGCGAGCATGTGTCGTTTCCCCAGTCCGAACTACTTGGACTCTGATGTCTATGCTTGATAGACTAAGTAGGCCCAGGACGCGATATCCTGCCGAGTCAGTTTCAGTCTGTTTTCTTGCGTCTCTTTCAGCCTGTGTAGATGTGTGTGTGAGCAGTGTTTTAGCAACCAATTTCCCTTCCTATTGTGCGTGGATCCCGTCGAGTACGACGGATGCGTAGGGGTGCTAATACCTTCCCTTCGCATAACCGACTCCCGATCCCATTCTCTTTGGTCGCGAGACCATGTTTTTTTCCAGGTTTACTCTGAGCGTTTCCTTTCCCTCTTTTGGGATAAATAACGCATGGTGGCGGCTCTGTTGTTCTTGTTTTCCCGCCGGTTTTTCGCGTAATGCGACAGCTGGCGACTCTGCTGGGGAACGAGAGAAGTTGACCTGTGCTGGTCCTTCTTCCCTAAGCGAGTCTCTCCTAGCGCTCTCTAGGTTAGGGCTTTGGTTGTTATATGCTGCTTTATTTATTGCATTCATGTCATTTACTGTTTGCATTCAATGTGTGCATTAATGTTTGCATTCATTCATTTTATCTGCTGTGCTGGCTGTGTTTTCTCTGATTGGGGGTGGGATTTACTCGAGGTAAAAGGCCCAATACCCAGGCTATGAGTGCAATCTAGGAAACTTAGGAATAGAGTGATTCATGGGAAGCGGGTGGTATGGCGCCACTTAGCAGAACATTGATATCACGAGCAGTTCAGACCCTGGTGGGATATTATCGGTGCATACATCGGGTGTGCACAGGATGATATTCTGCGAAAGGTTATTTATGCTGCGTTTCTCTTGACCTTACCCTGACCTAGATGACACCCGTGAGTGGGGAGGGAATGATCATTACAGGTACAGTTGCTGACTGGTTGGTGACTTGTTGGTGACTCTTGGTACTGATGGTGACTGTGAATTATGGACATTTATTTCTGGGACGCCGGAGTTCTGTCCGTGGTTTATCAGCGGGTTCCGTTTATTTCGGATCCCCGGGTTGAGTTGAGAGTACTTGTTCAGAGAATCTGATTGTCATCCGTTCAGTGGATGTTCCTGTGAAGATAGTGATGTAATCTCCAGTTCCGTTTATTTCGGAACTCCCCAAGTCGGATTTATGGTGACTTAGTCCCGATGACTGTGACTGGTCCAGAGATTTGATGGGTCCTCAGATGATTTGGTGGTGTAACACCCCTATTAAAATAAGAGAATTATTTAATTGAGTTAATATTATTTTATTAATTTAATTAAATAAAGTTGAATTATTGGATTATTATTATTATTATTTGGAGTAATAATTATTTGGAAAATATATATGTTGGAAATAAGAGAAAGAGTCTCATTTTTGGAACAGAAGGGTTTTACGTGAAAAAGCAGAGAAGCATCGTGAAAGAGGAAAAGGGCAAGAGAAGGAACTGTAGAGCAAAGGTTGGAGAACGGAAAAGCTTGAAGCTCGAAGAGTTGCCGGATTGTTAAGGTAAGGGGGGTTTATCGTCGTTTAATGGGTATTATCGATTAACATGTAATGGGTAGTGATAAGCCGTCGATTGACCCTAATTGGGATTTAGAATGTTGAGAAATTATGTTGAATAAGTTGTATTAAAGCTGAAATTGAATTTGTGTTTGAGTGTATTGTGAATTTCTGAGCGTATAGCTTTTTACGGAAGTTGAATCGGAGGTCCGGAAGTCCTCCAACGGCGGAAAATGCGGAAACTCTACATTCTGCCTTGTGTTAGCGCAGGAACTGCTGTTTCGCCTGCGTTAACCGGTTAACCCAGGGTGTTAACCGGTTAACACTGTTATAAATTGAGGAAATGTTGAGTTTTGCCTGCGTTAACCGGTTAACCTATAGCGTTAACCGGTTAATACTGTTGCGTTTTGCCAGAAATGGTATTTTTGTCCTGCGTTAACCGGTTAACCTATAGCGTTAACCGGTTAACACTGTTGCAGTGTGGAAAAATAGTTGATTTTTATGTTGCAAATGCAATTGGTAGTTGGCCTATTGCAGTTAATTGTGATGAATAAAATTGTTGAGTTTATGTTGTGAAATATTGATGCAAATATGTTGATAAGTTGTTTTGTGGAAAACATTAAGTTGTAGGCTGATGAGCCAAAGTTGAATATAAGTTGTTCTGTTGAAAATACTAAGTTGTAGGCTGATGAGCCAACGTTGATTTTAAGTTGTTTTGTTGAAAAAGCTGTTGTGTTGCTGTTGTTATTATGTTGTTGAAGTTGCAAGTCGTACATGCCATATACATTCATATGCATAGAGTCGGGGCTTTTGCTCACACCACGTTGGCCTGGATTGGCAAAATTATGGGGCTTTTGCTCACACCACGTTGGCCTGGACTGGCAAATTTTTAAGTTGAAAGTTGAAGGCTTATGCCTTGATGCCCACCAAACTGGCAATGATTTTAAGTTGGGAGTTTTACTCCAAATGGTACCACATGCATGAAGAGTCGAGTCTCATTTGAGTTGCATTTACGTTGTGTTTGAATATGATGTTGAGTTGAATATGCTGCTACCGAATGCATGATATGATGTGGGTGATTAACGTGTAAAGTTACTTAACATAACATGATGATTTATAATATTTGTTATATCGATTGAGGAACTCACCCTTACAGTTATATTTTTCAGGTAACGAGCAGTGAGTCGAATAGAAGCTAGTGCTTGAAGTCTAGTGTGGTTAGAGGGTCATGCTCTGATAGATGTAACATCGGGACGGGATGTTGAATTGTTGAATAAATGTTAATTTTGATGAATTACAGATGTTGAAATATTTTATCCGCTGCGTATTGTTAAAGAAGTTTTTATGTTGAATAAAATTGAGTATGACTGCTTTTATGTTGAAATTTGTGAAGAAGTTGTTATGTGACACCCTTGAGTTGCAATATTTACTCTGATATGTATGATTTAATTGTTGTTGTTTTAATTAAATATTTGGGGTATTTAGAAGGGTGTTACATTAGTGGTATCAGAGCAGGTCGGTCTGTCCGGCCAGTTGTCGTGTCGTTACTGTCTAACAATTGTGTAATTGTTACTAGTCTAACTTTTAAGTTGTGTTGTAGTGACAAGTTGAAATGGCTGGAAGGAATGACGCTGCAATGGCTGCCGCAATGCAAGCAATGGCACAAGCTGTGCAGAACTTGCCAAATGCTGGTGGAGATGCTGGATCACGTAGCTTGGCGACTTTTCAGAGAGAGAATCCGCCGGTGTTTAAAGGGAAGCATGATCCAGATGCAGCTTTAGGATGGTTGAAAGAGAGTGAGAGAATCTTTCGTGTTATGGATTGCACTCCAGCTCAGAAGGTTCGGTATGGTACTCACATGCTAGCAGTCGAAGCTGATGACTGGTGGCTAGAGACTCACGAGAGGTTGACTGTGGCAGGTGAAGACGTTACTTGGGATGTATTCCGTAGGGAATTTCTGAGGAAGTATTATCCGGAAGATGTCCGTGGTAAGAAGGAAATTGAATTCCTTGAGCTGAAGCAAGGAAACATGTCTGTCACGGATTATGCTGCAAAATTTGTGGAGTTGTCCAAATTTTATCCTCATTACACTGGTGCTGGTGCTGAATTTTCAAAGTGCATCAAGTTTGAAAACGGACTGCGCTCTGAAATTAAGAAGGCTGTTGGGTATCAGAAGATACGCATTTTTACTGAATTGGTTGATAGCTGCAGGATATTTGAAGAGGACAATAATGCTCATTATAAGATTGTCAGTGACCGCAGGGGAAAGCAGCATCAAAGTCGTGGCAAGCCGTATGATGTTCCAGCTGGAAAAGGGAAACAAAGAGCTGCTCCGACCCAGAGAACTAGTGGGGGAGGTACTCCTGTTGGTATAGTTTGCTTCAAATGTGGTCAGGCTGGTCATAAGAGTAATGTATGCACTGTTGAAGTAAAGAGGTGTTTTCGTTGCGGTAAGACTGGGCATGCAATAGCTGATTGCAAGCACAAGGAAGTGATTTGTTTTAATTGTGGTGAAGAAGGGCATATTGGAAGCCAGTGTCAGAAGCCGAAGAAAGGGAATCAGTCAGGAGGCAAGGTCTTTGCTTTATCGGGTTCTGAGACTTCTGCTGATGATCGTTTGATCCGAGGTACGTGTTATATTAATGGCTTTCCTCTTGTAGCTATTATTGACACAGGTGCGACTCATTCCTTTATATCTTTGGATTGTGCTGTGAAACTTAAGTTAGAGATATCTGAGCTGTTTGGTGGTATGGTAATTGATACTCCTGCGAAGGGTTCAGTGACTACTACTTCGGTTTGTTTAAATTGTCCTTTGAGTATTTTTGGTAGAGACTTTGGGATGGACCTAGTGTGCCTTCCACTAGTGCAGATTGATGTTATTCTGGGTATGAACTGGTTGGTGTTCAACCGAGTTTCTATCAATTGTTTTGATAAGACGGTGATCTTTCCTGAGATTGAAGAAGGAAAGAGTTTGTTCCTATCAGCAAGGCAAGTGGATGAGGCAGTAGCTGAGGGAGCAGAGTTGTTCATGCTGTTGGCAACCTTGGAGGCCAAGGATAAGATGGTGATTTGTGATCTAGCCGTGGTGTGTGATTTTCCTGATGTGTTTCCTGAAGAGGTGAACGAATTACCACCAGAACGCGAAGTTGAGTTCTCGATTGATTTGGTACCTGGTACTAGGCCGATATCGATGGCTCCGTACCGTATGTCTGCTGTTGAGTTAACTGAATTGAAGAGTCAGTTGGAAGATCTGTTGGATAAGAAATTTATTCGTCCGAGTGTGTCACCGTGGGGTGCGCCAGTGCTGTTGGTTAAGAAGAAAGAAGGCACTATGAGGTTGTGTGTGGATTACAGACAACTGAATAAAGTGACGATCAAGAATCGGTACCCTTTGCCGAGGATTGATGATTTGATGGATCAGTTGGTTGGTGCAAGTGTGTTCAGTAAAATAGATTTGAGATCTGGGTATCATCAGATACGTGTGAAAACTGAGGATATTCAGAAGACTGCTTTCAGGACAAGGTATGGACATTATGAGTATTCTGTAATGCCTTTTGGTGTGACTAATGCACCTGGAGTATTTATGGAGTATATGAATAGGATTTTCCATCCGTACCTAGACAAGTTTGTTGTGGTGTTTATTGATGATATTTTGGTGTATTCGAAATCTGAAGAAGAGCATGCTGAGCATTTGGGAGTGGTTTTGGGAATTCTACGAGAAAAGAAGTTATTTGCTAAACTGTCTAAATGTGAATTTTGGTTAGAAGAGGTGAGTTTTCTTGGTCATGTGATTTCAAGAGGTGGCGTTGCTGTTGATCCTTCTAAGATAGAAGCGGTATCTAAGTGGGAAGCTCCGAAGTCTGTTGCTGAGATTCGAAGTTTTCTTGGTTTGGCTGGTTATTATAGGAAGTTCATGGAGGGATTTTCTAAGTTGGCGTTACCGTTGACGATGTTGACTAGAAAGGGGCAAGCGTTTGTTTGGGACTCAAAATGTGAAGAAGGTTTCCAAGAGCTAAAGAGAAGGTTGACTACTGCTCCTATTCTGATATTACCGAGTTCGTCGGAACCATTTGAGGTTTACTGCGATGCTTCATTGTTGGGTTTGGGTGGCGTGTTGATGCAGAATAAGCAGGTTATAGCTTATGCTTCAAGACAGCTGAGGGTTCATGAGAGGAACTATCCGACGCACGATTTAGAGTTGGCAGCCGTGGTATTTGTTCTGAAGTTATGGAGGCATTACTTGTATGGGTCAAGATTTGAGGTTTTCAGTGACCATAAAAGTTTGAAGTATTTGTTTGATCAAAAAGAGCTGAATATGAGACAGAGGAGATGGTTAGAATTTCTGAAGGATTATGACTTTGGTTTGAATTACCATCCGGGTAAAGCAAACGTAGTGGCTGATGCATTGAGTCGGAAATCATTACATATGTCTATGCTAATGGTTAAGGAATTGGATTTAATTGAGCAGTTTAGAGACTTGAGTTTGGTGTGTGAGAGTACTCACAATAGTGTTAAATTGGGAATGTTGAAGTTAACAAGTGGTATTCTGGATGAGATCAGAGAGGGTCAGCAATCTGATATGCTTTTGGTTGATAAGTTGACTCTAGTGAATCAAGGTCAAGGTGGCGAATTCAGAGTTGATGAGAATGGTATTCTGAAATTCGGTAAGCGGGTGTGTATTCCGGATGTTGCCGAACTTAAGAAGAGTATTCTGGAAGAAGGACATCGTAGTGGGTTGAGTATTCACCCTGGAGCTACGAAGATGTATCATGATTTGAAAAAATTATTTTGGTGGCCGGGAATGAAAAGAGAAATTGCAAGTTTTGTCTATTCTTGTTTGACTTGTCAGAAGTCAAAGATTGAGCATCAGAAGCCGTCTGGGCTAATGCAACCGTTGGCTATTCCAGAGTGGAAGTGGGATAGTATCAGTATGGATTTTGTTTCTGGTTTACCGAGGACAAGTAAGAATTTTGAAGCCATTTGGGTGATTGTTGGTAGATTGACGAAATCGGCTCATTTCATTCCGATCAGAATGGATTATCCGTTAGAGAAACTAGCCGAGTTGTATATTGAGAAGATTGTAAGCTTGCATGGTATTCCGTCTAGTATTGTTTCGGACAGAGATCCTAGATTTACATCGAAATTCTGGGAAGGTTTGCAGAAGGCTTTGGGAACTAAGCTGAGATTGAGTTCTGCATATCATCCGCAGACTGATGGTCAGACTGAGAGGACGATTCAGTCATTAGAGGATCTTTTGAGAGCTTGTGTTTTGGAAAAAGGAGGTGCTTGGGATTGTTATTTACCTTTGATTGAGTTTACCTACAACAATAGTTTTCATTCGAGCATTGGTATGGCGCCGTTTGAAGCTTTGTATGGTAGGAGATGTCGGACACCGTTATGTTGGTATGAGTCCGGTGAGAGTGCTGTGGTTGGACCGGAGATTGTTCAACAGACTACAGAAAAGATTAAGATGATTCAGGAAAAGATGAGAATTGCTCAGAGTCGTCAGAAGAGTTATCATGATAAGAGGAGGAAGTCACTTGAGTTCCAAGAGGGAGATCATGTGTTTCTTCGTGTTACTCCGATAACAGGTGTTGGTCGAGCTTTGAAGTCGAAGAAGTTGACACCGCGATTTATTGGTCCTTATCAGATTCTGGAGAGGATAGGAGAAGTAGCCTATCGTATCGCTTTACCGCCGTCACTTGCGAATTTGCATGAAGTTTTTCATGTGTCTCAGTTGAGGAGGTACATTCATGATCCGTCGCATGTAGTCCAAGTAGATGATGTACAGGTGAGAGACAACCTGACTGTTGAAACATCACCTATGAGGATCGAGGATCGAGAGTTGAAGCAGTTGCGGGGTAAAGAGATTTCCTTAGTGAAGGTAGCTTGGGGAGGACCAGCAGGTGGCAATGTGACTTGGGAACTGGAGAGTCAGATGAAGGAGTCCTATCCAGAGTTATTTGTTGAGGTATGTTTTCGAGGACGAAAACTCTTTTAGTGGGGGAGAGTTGTAACACCCCTATTAAAATAAGAGAATTATTTAATTAAGTTAATATTATTTTATTAATTTAATTAAATAAAGTTGAATTATTGGATTATTATTATTATTATTTGGAGTAATAATTATTTGGAAAATATATATGTTGGAAATAAGAGAAAGAGTCTCATTTTTGGAACAGAAGGGTTTTACGTGAAAAAGCAGAGAAGCATCGTGAAAGAGGAAAAGGGCAAGAGAAGGAACTGTAGAGCAAAGGTTGGAGAACGGAAAAGCTTGAAGCTCGAAGAGTTGCCGGATTGTTAAGGTAAGGGGGGTTTATCGTCGTTTAATGGGTATTATCGATTAACATGTAATGGGTAGTGATAAGCCGTCGATTGACCCTAATTGGGATTTAGAATGTTGAGAAATTATGTTGAATAAGTTGTATTAAAGCTGAAATTGAATTTGTGTTTGAGTGTATTGTGAATTTCTGAGCGTATAGCTTTTTACGGAAGTTGAATCGGAGGTCCGGAAGTCCTCCAACGGCGGAAAATGCGGAAACTCTACATTCTGCCTTGTGTTAGCGCAGGAACTGCTGTTTCGCCTGCGTTAACCGGTTAACCCAGGGTGTTAACCGGTTAACACTGTTATAAATTGAGGAAATGTTGAGTTTTGCCTGCGTTAACCGGTTAACCTATAGCGTTAACCGGTTAATACTGTTGCGTTTTGCCAGAAATGGTATTTTTGTCCTGCGTTAACCGGTTAACCTATAGCGTTAACCGGTTAACACTGTTGCAGTGTGGAAAAATAGTTGATTTTTATGTTGCAAATGCAATTGGTAGTTGGCCTATTGCAGTTGATTGTGATGAATAAAATTGTTGAGTTTATGTTGTGAAATATTGATGCAAATATGTTGATAAGTTGTTTTGTGGAAAACATTAAGTTGTAGGCTGATGAGCCAAAGTTGAATATAAGTTGTTCTGTTGAAAATACTAAGTTGTAGGCTGATGAGCCAACGTTGATTTTAAGTTGTTTTGTTGAAAAAGCTGTTGTGTTGCTGTTGTTATTATGTTGTTGAAGTTGCAAGTCGTACATGCCATATACATTCATATGCATAGAGTCGGGGCTTTTGCTCACACCACGTTGGCCTGGATTGGCAAAATTATGGGGCTTTTGCTCACACCACGTTGGCCTGGACTGGCAAATTTTTAAGTTGAAAGTTGAAGGCTTATGCCTTGATGCCCACCAAACTGGCAATGATTTTAAGTTGGGAGTTTTACTCCAAATGGTACCACATGCATGAAGAGTCGAGTCTCATTTGAGTTGCATTTACGTTGTGTTTGAATATGATGTTGAGTTGAATATGCTGCTACCGAATGCATGATATGATGTGGGTGATTAACGTGTAAAGTTACTTAACATAACATGATGATTTATAATATTTGTTATATCGATTGAGGAACTCACCCTTACAGTTATATTTTTCAGGTAACGAGCAGTGAGTCGAATAGAAGCTAGTGCTTGAAGTCTAGTGTGGTTAGAGGGTCATGCTCTGATAGATGTAACATCGGGACGGGATGTTGAATTGTTGAATAAATGTTAATTTTGATGAATTACAGATGTTGAAATATTTTATCCGCTGCGTATTGTTAAAGAAGTTTTTATGTTGAATAAAATTGAGTATGACTGCTTTTATGTTGAAATTTGTGAAGAAGTTGTTATGTGACACCCTTGAGTTGCAATATTTACTCTGATATGTATGATTTAATTGTTGTTGTTTTAATTAAATATTTGGGGTATTTAGAAGGGTGTTACAGGTGGCACAGTAACCTGCATTCATGCATTTGCATTGGTCTCATTTCGCATCCGTCTGCATTCAACTCATGTCTGTCCGTACTCAGGGTCCAGTATTTTAACAGAGACTCAGGTAGAGAGACATCCAGATGTCAGAATGTTGTTGATAAAATTTTACCTGTCTCGATGAAACCGGAATCAAAGGACAGATATTCCTAGTACGGACAGACATTGCATGTGTGAGTCATACTAACCCATTTGCTGTTTTGTAGGTGTCAACCGGTGCGCATAGCTCGTCTGCTCAGACATCCTGCTAGGGGCCACAAATCCAAACTGATGGATCCACTCAACACCGGTAAAGGCAGACATGTTTGGGATCGGTTATCGGCCAGATCAAGAGTCGTCTAGACCAAACAGAGGACGTCGTCCATCGTACACCTTTGTCAGTGCAGGAATGCTGGATCCTGGTCATGTTTGTTCAGTGAGTGGAGAGATCGACCGCGACCGCGAGCTAGAGCTGTGGATAAAGTCGTGCGTACCAGGCAACTGGAAAGCCTCCAAAAGCATCACTGTCGCTCATCCGGAAGAGTAGTTTTTCTGTGTTAATTTTGTTTGCATGAAAGCCATACGTTTTGCCCGAAACGTACTGGTCCATTGTAAGGGCCATCTCATGTGTTTCATTGTGCAACATTTTGCATCAGTAATAAATGGATGTTTTTGTGATTAAAAGCGGTGTTCCCTGTTTTTCACTTTTTGCAGTTTAAAAAAATAAAATAAAAATGGCAATGTTTTTATTTCCTTTCCTTTTGATTCATTTGGTTCCGACCACAAAAGTGATTACCCTCCTGATCTCATCGATAACAATTTGGTTACACCTCTATATGACTTCGACAATCCAAGCTATCATGCCGAAGAAGAAGGCGAAGAAGATTGTGATCTGTTGGAAGATTAGCCAGGTTGTTGAAACAAGAGGAGAAGGTGATTCAACCACACGAGGAGCGAGTCAAGATGGTAATCCCAAGTACCGCCGAGGTCAGAAGGGAAATGAAAGTTGAGGCCGCTTCATCGGCAAGTCAAGAACAGAATGGTAGCCCTGTTGAAAGAGCAGGTTGATATCTTCACCTGGTTGCATCCAGATACACCAGGGTGGAATACCCATGTTATGGGGCACGAGCTACCACGAGAGAAGACTATCCTCTAGTAAAGAAGGTCGGTGCCACGGATCAAAGGTCTGCGGTGACTTTGTTTCATGATATGACTCATCATGAAATTGAATGCCATGTTGATGACATGATGACAAAGTCCCAAGTAGAAGAGGGGCATCCGGTGGACTTGATCAAGTTGTTTGACCGGTCGGGATAACTCACACTGTTGAGTCAGAATCAGTGCACTTATGGAGTGCTGTCCGGTAGGCTGCCGAGGCTTATTGTGAACGAAAGAGGAGTCGAGGTCGATCCTGCTAAAAAAAAAAAAAAAAAAAAAAAAAAAGAAAAAAAACAATACTAGAGACGCCTGAACCGAAAAAAAGAGAGAACGAAATCAATGGTCAGGTGGAATGATGACTGCCAAGGGGCATGGAAAAATGAAAAAAGAATGAGTAGCAGGAACCTCTGATTATGATACCTTCCTTGGAAGAAACAACCGTTAATCTGGTACTTGACAGCCCTCAAGGGGTCTATGAGGTGTATTGGGTCAGCATGACTAGTCTTGTCGAAAAGAGCATGCAATTTACCTAAGCAAAAAGTTTATCGACTGTGAAACAATACACTCACTGTTCGAGAAAACTTGATGTACTTTGGCATAGGCTGCTCGCCGACTGAGACAGTGTATGCTGATTCATACCACCTTGTGGATGTCCAAAATGGATCTGATCAAGTATGTGCTTGAGAAGTCAGCAATGGACCGGACGAGTTGCGAGAGGGCAAATGATGTCGACTGAATACGATATTCGGTATACCTCCCAGAAAGCAATCAAGAGGAGGGTATTGTATGGTTATCTCGCCCAACAACCCATCGATGATTCTCAACCAAGGAAGTTTGAAGTCCCTGATGAGGACATCTCGAGGTACTCAAATCGAAAGATTGAGAGTGACCGATCCCGGAGGAGGGGCCTGACCCTGAATCCGAACGGGTTCTGATGTCTGATGGGGAGAGTTTAAAGTGAATGAGCTAGTGCTTCCCCGATAACAGTTGAAAGCACCAACGATGGTGGCTGAATACGAGGTTGGTATCCTGAGTGTCGTACTTCGATACGTGCATCTACTGGGGCAGCGCCTTCCTCATTCAGTATGAGATGGAAGTGACATTGCCTGCTGGAGGCTAGATCTCATTGTGGAGAGTCCAGATGGATGAGAACTTGAAAAAGGATGAGTGGATAAGGACTCAGTATGACATGTTGGAGCCTGACTGAGGAAGAGGGCTGACAGTTACTTTTCATGGGGCAGTTGTACCCGGTAAATGAAGCGTGTTGTTAACCGAGAAGTGGGACCTCGTGGGTGTAGCGGTGTATTCGTCGCTATATGATCTATCGATTAAATCATAAGCTATGAGATACATTGAAATATTTCGAGTCGCCACCGCACTTTTATTTATCCAAAGGATTGGCTAAAAAGCGAACAAAAGCCTAAGAAGTTTTACACGTAGAAAACTAATAAAAAGATCAGAGAGTCTGGGTAAGGGGTAAATTACGCAATGGGAAGGTGTTAGGCACCCACTACGTCCTAGGTACTCCTAGGGAGCCCTTTTCACACTTGTTATGCAAGAATTATTATTTGTTATGACATAAAGATTGTGCAAACATGATTGGGATGATGAGAAAAGAATATACATTTTTTTTATTAGGTTATTGGGTTCGAACGGATGAACCCGTTGCCTACGTACCTTCCATCAAGGGTAAGGATCAGAACGCCGTAGTTCGGCTAAAAGATTTCCAAAAGTGGGTTAGGTTCAATTTTAAACACAAACCCTAGGTCTTACGTTATCCACGGGAGAAAACTCAACCTTATACAAACAACAACGTCCACCATGTGAGAACAGCTTCAACTGGCCAGAGAGGGGTTAACCCTATAATAGGCGAGGAAGACTTACAATTCAATCACTAAAGACAGAAGGTGAGATTAACATCAACCACTAAGATAAATCAAACCTATAGCTCATGTATGAAAAGATTAATGGACAAAGCCAAAACAAGTGAATGAGTGGAGTTACTGATTATGATTATGAAAATGGAGTCAAAGTATGATTAAGGTTAATTCAAATAAGTATTATGAAATGGAGTTTGAAAAAAGGTCAAGGACTTGAGTCCAGGTTTTTAGTTAGAAAAACGTGAAGATGTTTGCACAACGCTTATGTCAAGTTTGAAAGGTTTAGTGTGAAAAGTCTAGGACATAATGAATGATGAATGGATATGGATGGATAGTAAAACTTCTTAGAAGGTTCACTTCTTGAAATCATATAGAAGATGATTCAAGTGTGTCCTTTGGAATGCAATTAACAATAATAAACAAACAAAGCAAAGGCGGATATCGGATGCCAATCAATGGTCTTATACCAATCTCCTAAAACAAAACGGGATGTCAGATGCCACTCAATGGACTTACACTAATCTCCACAGACAAAGAAATAAAAGGCGGATACCGGATACCAATAAATGGATTTACACCAGTCTCCTAGAACAAAACGGGATGTCAGATGCCACTCAATGGACTTACACTAATCTCCACAGACAAAGAAATAAAAGGCGGATACCGGATACCAATAAATGGATTTACACCAGTCTCCTAGAACAGAAATGGATATCAGATGCCACTCAATGGACTTACACCAATCTCCTCAAAAGAAAAACAAGGATGAGAAATGGAAGTTAACTGCCAATCTATCTGGACTTAGGTTAATTCCACAGTATGCTCACAGGAAATCCAATGCCACATCACAGGGACTTACAATGGATCCTCACATACAAGAACAAAAGCAATGACATGATCACAGGCATGCAAATGCCAACTTACAGGGACTTATAATTGCAACCTCTCACACAAACAGAGAAACAAACTATGATCACAGGAAAGCAGATGCCAACTTACAGGGACTTATAACTGCAACCTCACATACAACATCAAACAGATCAAATTATGATCACAGGATAACAGATGCCAACTTACAGGGACTTATAACTGTATCCTCACATACAAACAGATAAACAGAAGATATGAGTGACCAATGAGGTCTTACACTCTATCCTTCCATATCACAGGAGCAAAGGCCAAAGCAATGGACTTACAATTGTCCTCAATGGGCAAGCAATAATGATAGCATCACAAAAAGCAAATGAGATGATCATGCATTAATGACAATTGATGATGATGATAAATGCATAACATATAAGCAAGCATGTGCATATGAAGCAATCAATCAATCAATGAATAGCAAGCAACACACTCTATAGCCAAACAATGGGGGGCTCACACAAGAGGGTTTGACTTTAAAAGTCCACTGTAATGGGTAAAGATCGCTCTTAACCTGGCCATTGAGGGGCTCAGGTGAAGCAGATGAAAAGGAGATGAGGGGTGTGCCTCATTGCTTCTATCTCATATCAGAGAGAGCATCAAAGAAAGTGTGGGAGTTCAGAAAGTAGGAACTCTCTCCACATTATTGACTCGATTAGATCTTGGGTATTTATCTCAATGCTTCAACCAGGTACTGGGAGCAAAGAGAGGACACACTGAATAGTGGGGGATAGATTGCTTATCCCTACCTTCCACCAATTGCCTTACTTGAAGGACTTTTCCTGCTTAGGACAAATATAAACAAACACAGGCATTGCCTCTTAAGGAGGACTTCAGACAGTTTGCCCGGTCAAATAACAGACCGGGTCTCCAGACTACATGAAGAAGAAGTAATTATACCTCAAAGCAAATGCTAAAAAGCAAAGCAAGCAATCAAGTTCAAAGAACTTAGGCAACTAAAGTACCTGCAAAAGTCAGACCAATTATTAAACAGCTCAACAGTCAAAATCAAAAGATAATGAACCAATAGTCACACAGTGGGACCAATTGTGCAAGGCACAAAGACTCAAGCATATGAGTCACCTACAAAACAAGGTGTTAGCACATGATAAACAAACCAACTCAATCAAAATTGAAAGGTCTTTGGGGTATTGGTGCTCAACCTGAAACAGATGAACTCAACATAAGCTTAGAAGACCACTAGGACTAGCCTAGGGTCAAAGATGAAAGAAAAAGTCAAGGCAGCAAGCAATATTCAATCAAAGTCAAACTCAATCATGTAGGAAGCAAACACAATTGGATTCAAACTTATATCATGCACCATGGTCATTTCATAAGCCAAAGAATGCAAAGCATAGCAAAGGAGGCATACAAAAGTCAACAGCAAAGACTTCATTCAAAAGTCAACTCAAACATTTTCAAAAATCATGAAATAAATCACACTCAATCCTAACATCTAACATGGTATACATGTAAAATTTCATGGCATTTGGATGAGAGGAAGGCAGTCAAGTAAAATCATGAATTCAAATCAAATTCAAGTAAGCATGGTGAAAGTCAACAAACATGGGTCAACTTCAAAAAATCATATCAATTTGAAAACAGAAGAGAAATGAATGAGATTAACACCAATGCAAAGCTTGAGATGTCTAGTTATCACATATGAAATTTCATGATCATACAATAAGATTTGAGAATTTCACAAAAGATTTGGCAAGGCATAGCACAAAAAGTCAACAAATGACCACATATGGAAGAAAATTCTCCATCAAATGGAAAACAGCAAGATTAATTCCAAGAAAATTCATACATAAACTAGACATATGATAGATCATTCATGCAAAATTTCAAGTCATTTGGATGAAGGGAAGTGTGTGAACAAAAATCATACATTTGCACATCATTGGTGTGACACAAATTGTCACACCCTAATTCAAAAATTCATATCTATCAAACCACAAATGAGAAATCCACAAACTTTATATGGAAATGAAGATCAATGTGTCTAGTTTCACCACAAAAGATTTCAAAGGCATTGGATATAACATGAATATTTCACAAAAGGAATGGCACAAGGTATTATTTTGGCATACATGTTGGGAAAATAATTACCATAAAAAATCCAACCACTGAAAAATTCATTAAAAATCACAATTAAAAACTAGACTCAATCATGAACATGATGGGAAAAGAATCAGGATTTTTGGAATTAAAATGAATGAGAAATTGATTTTTGAAATTGAGTGAAATAATGTAGCAAGCATGAACAAAAGCATGGCATATGGGGTCAACCAAGTCAACGGAGGGCAATTTTGTCATTTGGCAACTCACTAATTGAAACGCACAGCATAAGGCAAGGCAATTGAAATATTGTGATTGGCCCATTTTCAATGAAACAGTGTAACAACCAACAACAGCCAATCATCGTCCATCTTTTCTGGGTTTAACAAGGAACTTAGGGTTTTGACACTTACAGCA
This sequence comes from Lathyrus oleraceus, assembly GCF_024323335.1. NCBI lineage: Eukaryota > Viridiplantae > Streptophyta > Magnoliopsida > Fabales > Fabaceae > Lathyrus > Lathyrus oleraceus. The sequence goes on from NC_066581.1 coordinate 16,278,177, forward strand.
ACATTCAGCACTCAACATTCATAGTTCATCATTAAAATCAACAGCATATGAACACAGTAATCAACCAACCATTATGCAATATTAATCATCAACAATCACACCTAATCGAGGGAGAAAACCTGGACAGAATAATGTTTAAACATGAACAGCATAAACTCAACAACCTCATGCAATTGATCAAAATGAAGTCTAGCAAAAACTCACGAATCAGCAGGGCAATGCATCAAGTTCATGGTATTCAGCATTCGATCAAAAGTAACAAAATGAATAGCAGCAAATAACATAACCATTATGCAGCAAACAAGTAGCCACGAACCACACACACAACAACCACAAACCAATGGATCTTCTGGGCAGCTCACAAATAGCAAACAGCAGGGCATTATGAACATCAATTCCAGCAAACCAACAACTAACAGGGCCAACCATATGACAGTTAAACAACATCCTCATACCACATTGATTAACAACAAAACAAAACAGATTTTGTGAAAATTCTGGACAGGGAAGGTTTTGGGAAACAGCAGCATTTGCTCATCATCATGTTCATTATCAACCAGCAAACACAAACTTCATACAAGTTCAATCACATCCAAACAAATTCGACAACAAACAACTCAGCAGTATAGCATTATTATGGACAAGGTAATTGTTTAAATAACAGCAGCAACAACCATCATTATGTTCATTATCCAACAGCCAGCAACAGCATGATATGCATTGCAGTTTGGCAATTGCAGCAGGGCATGACAGCATGTAACATCATGGCACCAATACACAAAACATAAACCAAGTGGATTCCTAGGAAAGTTTGAAACAGCAGCAGAGCAAATCCATCATCAACATGTAATCATCAAACAACAGCACAACATGGTAGTAGCATAACAGCAACATGGCATGACAGCATGGTTACATGTATTCATCATTAATAATCATTCAAAAATAAACAGCAGCATACAACATGTTTCAACACTGCAGCAGGGTATCATGGCATTCAGTACAGACAGCATCATGGTTTAGCACAGTAGGTTCATGCAATTAAAACAGACAACAGCAGCAGTATTCATCATTGGTTACAGCATAGTATTCATCATCATGTAATCAAAACACCAGCACATAACAGCATAGCAGTTGTACTCAATAGCAACACAAAAATCGACCAGCCACAACAGCATTCAAACTCATGTATCATTAACCAACAACAGCATACAACCTATTTCTCATGGCATAAGTTGAAAACAACAGCCTCATGGAATTTCAAGCATGTTCATCATCTTTAATAAATAACATTCGAAACAAACACCGTTCAAAAGCATGGCATAAATGGTTCATGTAGCAAACAGGTCAACAGTGTATGACATAATCGAATGGATTTTCAGGGCAAAATTCATGGAGTTGGGTTCATGGCATTCAGTATTTTCAACATCAACACAACATTCAACTAGCATATAAGCCACATGGTATTAGTACAGGCAGCATCATCCAACAACTAACAACATGAGCATGAAATTCTGAACAGGATGGTTTGAACAACAGCATAAATTCATCACCAGTTTACAGCATGGACAATCAGCATAGCAGCACATGTTCTTCAACATCAAAATGACTTAGCACAAACATACATCATCATGGATTTAGCAAGCAGTCAATAGCAACTTTTATCAACCATGAATAAAATAAACCTAACCAGCCTCAATGCTCATGCAATAACCAACATCAATTAACATCAATCACCAACAGCATAAACACACTAATGAGATTTTCTGGACAGAGTTATGCAACAGTATTCAACATCATCATCATGAAAGACAGCATCAACAACATGATTCAAACAAACATACAACCTCATGCGTTATCCATCAACAACAGCATAAGCATATCGAAGGAATTTTCAACAGCTCAGAAAAAACAGCAAAACAGCAACATTGGTCAGCATCATGCAAAATCACCAAGAATCAAAGTGCCCAAAAAATGAAACCAAACATGCCAATAGCATCATTAAACCTCCAGCAGCAAGAATATGGTATGCAATTTCAACAAATCAAACTCAACAAAGCAAATCGATGGAAAATGCATATGCTCACTAAAATGAAACTCAAGATTTCTTGGCCAAACCACAACCAAATCAAGCATGCTTTAGTTCATTAGAAACAGCTCAAAAAGATCTTTCAGAAGTACATCATGGCATGGCAAAAGAAGGGGTTCGAAAACTTACTTAGTTTTGAAGCAACTCAAGATGCAGTGAGATATTGATGGTGTCGTGTTGAAACAGATGGTCCTTGAGCTTTGTAGTGCTGGATAATGATGCTTTTCTAGCTCGAGAATACTTGGAACCCTTCAAATCTCAAGTTGCCATTTCATGTACATGAGGAAAACAGAGTGAGAAGATGGCTGTGATGGTGATGAGTAATGCTTGAATGAGCTTCCCAATACTGTCTAGGTCATGGAACAATGAAGGTTGTTCAGGATTTTTGGTGGTTTGTGCAGGAATCTCGAAAATGCCAAAATGCAAGAAGGAATGAAGTAAGGAATTTTTGTGTGTAGGCTCTGAAAACTAGGGTTGAAATGTCAGGAAAATGCCCTTATATATCATCTGTTAATCCTCATTTAACCATGTGCTAAGCTGACTTAGTGTAAATGCCTTCATTTGCAAAGTTGCTAATTGTGGACAAAGTGGAAGTGGAGGTGTATTTGCTGAGAAATTGGGCTGCTACAGGCTGCAAAAAGGACAACATATTTGCTGTTTTGTGTGCTGCAGACCTGCTGTACTTGCCTTGCTTCTCTTCCCATCATTTTGCCTACTTGCCAATTTTTGCATTTTGGTCTAGAATGGTGGTATAATGGTGATATGATCATGAATTCAAACTTGGAACATGTCTCAAATATGGTTTTAAACATTTCCCAATTGGCCAAGTCAAGAAAAAAATCAAAGAAGCAAAAAGTCAAACTTGGGTCAAACTTTGAATTTTAAAGGAATTGGTCCAAAAATGCCATTTTGAATGGTGAGGTTTTAGGTCATGAAATTTATATTTTTGGAAAGAGGATGAAAAATGTGGTTTGTAGGAAAAAACCCCACCAAATTTGGCCTTATGGTTTGTGAGTTATGGCTTGTTGAAGTTCAAAAATTGATGAAAATGATTTGATCATATCTTGACAACCACACATGGGATTTTGATGTTCTTGGACTTTTTGAAAATGGGAAGACAAGATCTTCAACTTTCATGTTGGGCAAAAATTCATTTGAAGCTTGTATCATGATGTAAGTTTAAGATCAAGAAGTTTCCATTTTTGGCAGTTGAAATTACAGGTCCACTTTCTATTTCTGGAAAATTTCTGATTGGCTTGATTTTCTTCCATGATGAGGTTGAACATGATATATGAGGCTTATACAAGCATGAATGAACCCTTTCAGATCAATTCTATCCATCAAATCACTGATTAAATCCTCAGTTGACCAAGTTTGACTTTTTCTAGGGTTTTGGAATGGCTGATGCACTTCTGATGAATTCCAAACCCTGATTCCTTGAGAACTTGACTTCAAATGATGTCTCAAGTTGTATGAACCTTTGATTAATGATCATGGTGCCCAAATTCTGCAAGAATGGCCACCATCCATTGCTTTGACTGATCAATGACTGACTTTGACCTAATTGCTGATGATTGCTTCAACTGCAAGCAACAAGGTTAGACAGACAATATTTTTGTACTTTTTGGATGATAAACATATGAAAGCAAAGATATACAAATGCAAAGCATGCTTGGTGATCAAGAAACAAACCTACAAGGCAAACCAACCACTAAGGGGAAAGCAAAGGCATGCAATGATCCTTGAGGCCATGATATGAATGATATGGGCCATGAGGGATCTTAGGGCCCAAAATTGGGGTCTTACAGATGCCCCTATTTAAGGTCATTCTAGCCGGAGAAGTGAAGTTTAGAAATCTTCATCTCGACACGGTAGAATGGGCTTAAATAACAGTAATGAGACAAATTTTGGTCCCTAAGAGACCTCATGATGCAGATGTATGCGTGCAACAGACACAAATTCTGTGGGGAATATGATTCACACAGAAGAAAAGACGATCCATCGGAGTAGTACACTCACCAGGAACAGAGACTCTAACAAGACTCTATGGGGATAATAAAAGAAAAAGAAATGTGTGAACAAAACACGACTCCAAACTGGGGAAACACAAAACTGACATAACGTGAACAAAACACGACTCTGATTAAGGAAAAACAGAAAACAGACTGGAGAACTCACTGGGGAGTGAAGGACTCACACTGGGAAAAGAAATCCAAATGGAAAACAAGTCCATTGGAGAGACACAAGCTGACTCCTGAGGAGAAGCAACAAAAAGTTCCACTGGGGAAGTAACAAGGAAACGAGATGTTACCAGGCATACGGGTAACAAACTCAGGAACATCTGACTCCACAGGGGGACCGAGGTCATAATAGGGAGCAGAAAGGAGGGAACACCAAGGATACCGGTTACTAGGTATATAATAGGTGACCGACCAAAGCGTGAATTGGATTTCACTTCCAAAACACTCATCATCCTGAAGAGAGCTAGAAAAGCAAACTTGTTTATAGGATGGACATTCAATTCCACAAGGAAAATGAATCTTACTCTGAGGGGAAAACAATCAAAAGATCGACTCAAGAGTGAACTAAATATAATGTCCATTACCGTCAGAACGTGGACAGAATACTCAGATGAGACATATTATTCATTACCGGCAGACCGTGAATAATATACTCGAAAGGAAAATTATCCTGAACCGGTTACTGGGTTGTTTATAGGATAAAATCCGAAGTCGTGAATTGGTTTTCACTTCCAAAACACTCATCATCCGAAAGGAGGGCTTGAAAAAGCGAATCGACTTACAGGATGGGCATTCGAATCCACAACGGGAAAACGAATCTTACTCAACTGGGGACACAAACCCAAAGAGTGCATGAGATACGATATCCATTACCGGCAGACCGTGGATAAGATACTCGCATGAGATATATTATCTATTACCGTCAGAACGTAGATAATACACTCGCATGGTAAGAAACACCAGAGATACCGGTTACTGGGTATATAATAGGTGATCTACCGAAAACGTGAATTGGTTTTCACTTCCAAGACACTCATCATCCAAAATACAAACTGGTTAAAGGATGGCTATTCGATTCTACAAAGAATACGAATCTTGCTCAGTTGGGGAAAATCAACAAAGGATTCCAACTAAAGAGCGCATGAGATATATTATTCATTACCGGCAGACCGTGAATAATACACTCGAAAGGAAAAGACACCAGAGATACCGGTTACTGGGTATATAATAGGTGACTAACCAAAAAGAGAGACAATCGATACCAAGCATACGGGTAAACGAAAGACAACTCAAAGGATAAATTGCAAGCATCCGGCAATTATCCGACAACAAGAATATTCGACTCCACAAAGGGAAATAACGAATCTTACTCGACTGGGGAAACACAAAAGGTTTCGACTGAAGAGTGCATGAGATATACTATTCATTACCGGCAGACCGTGAATAATATACTCGCATGGAAGATTATCCACAACCGGTTACTGGGTTAATAAAGGATAAATCAACCGAAAAGAAAGGCATCGGGATACCAAACTAGGTATATAATGATGACCAATCAAAAGGAGCAACAGACATTACCAACAAAAGGGTAAATGAAAGGCGAACTGCTGAGGATAAATTGCAAGCATCCGGCAATTATCGACAGAAGACTAGCTGGGGATGCATTGATATACAACCAATGATCCGGGGAACAAATCACTAGCATACGGTGAAAAGACCCACTGGGGATAAAATTGCTAGCATACGGCAATTATCCACAAACTTGCTGAGGATATAAGTGCTGATCTGAGCAACTTATACAAGCAAAAGGAAAATCATCATTAAATATTGAATGAAGATAACCACAAAACTAGGGTTTACATCTACCGAATACGGGGTAGAAGACCAACAACTCCACGTGGGGATAGAACAAACCACAAATCCGCACGGGAAACCAAAATAGGGTTTATAACAAACCACAAACTGCTGAAGAGCAGGAAAATAGGATTTACAACTACCGAGTATACGGGTAGAAAACCAAAAACTCTGGCTGGAGAATAAAAGGGTGTATAACCACAAATTCTGTCAAGAAAGCCAGGAAAAATAGGACTTACAACTACCGGTCACTGGGTAGAGGCCTAAAAACATTCCGCTGGGGAACAACCCACTGGGAAGTACAAGATATCTGACAAATAGCCGATTCGGGAATGATCCGAAAAGACAGACTGAATAAAGACACGTCCTAATGAGGATGTAACTCAAATAGGAAAATCCATCCCAATATATATGTTGGGAGGAAACGGAAGAAACCGTCATCCACGAGGATATATCTCAGTGGGGAACTGCAGAAGGAAAGACAAACATTTTCTGCTTATGGGGTTGACTCTATATGGAGAGATTTTAAACACCCGACATCTGCTTGGGGAGATCTATAAAGAGATCTATATCACCATAGCAGGAGACACAACAAACAAAAGATATATGGCGAGAAATGCAACATGAATATCTGAATGTTTATGAATATGCATGAATATGCGTGATTTATGTTTGATGAATGCTGACAAAACAGACAGTTCTAACACAAACAGGTTTAAGGAACCAAACGTCCGGTATTATACTTCCAGGGGAAAAACCAGCTGGAGAGCCAATCTGCGGAGATCCACATGCTGAAAAGCAAAGATCTGCAAGTACTGCTGCAGGGAATCCCAGTGTCAACTGAGAAACAAAAGGGTGCATAAGCACGAACTGCTGTAGAAGCAAATCCACACAACTCCGCTGGGGGACAACCCACTGAGGGAGAAAGATATCATCCAAATAGAATCTAACTGCATAAGCAATTCTATTGGGGAGAACTGTCGGCTACTCTCTTGGGGACAAACCACTGAGGGAGGACAGATCAAACAAATAGGTTCTGCAACGAACCGCTCCACTTGGGAGAATATACAGCAAACTGATCACAACAAGTAGATTCTGCAATATAAGCCATTCTACTGGGGATCACAAATAGTCAGGAGATTAGTCCGTTCACTGGGGGCTAGAGCCATCATCCGACCATATTGGGGATTGAAGGAGTATTCAACAGGCAAAACTGCCACAACAAACAGTCTGCAGACTAAGCTGAGGAAAAGATGGTTGTAATATACTGGGATATCAACCCAAATCAACCACTGAGTAGGGAAATAAATCCTGCTCTGCTGAAGAGAAAAATAAATGCTCTGATGGAGAGATAGCAACAATTCCACAGACGACTTCGCCGGGGGAAGGGTAAAGTACCGGGTATCAAACCGCTGACTTACCGAGTCTTCAAAAGAAAACAAACGTGCTGAGGAAACAGACAAATCCTGCTGGCACACTGCATGGGGAAAAGAGGTAACAACTCCACTTGCAACCCTGGTGGGGACATTAATAACAGCTCTACTCACGACTCCGAGGGGAGTATCAATCAATTAGCTATACTCATGACTGTGCTGAAAATAAAGTCTGGGGGGATACGACCCACTGAAGAAAGTGACAGGGCACCAGGATGACAAACCATCAACCGCCGAAACTTCACAAGAAAACACCCATGCTAGGGGAAAACTGCTGCTGGAGAAAACAAAGTCTTCAACAACAAATCACTTGCGACTGTACTGGGGAACAACCCCAACAACAACTCTGTCTGAGGAACAACCTCAACAAAGATCTGAAGAAAGAAGATACCACCAAACCAGGAATACGAACCAATGTCTTACCTGTTGGGAATCATGCCAACCTCGGGAGAGCACTGAGATATTCTTGAGTATCCTTTCAATCTTGTGAATGTTCACTTTGTTTAAAACAACAATTTGAAAAATTTGATTCGTTTAAAACAATGACATTTTATCAATTTAAAACATGCAAAACATTTGTTGAATTGAAACAAATAAGAGTGCAAATAATTGGATAAAAGCTCAAATTGATTTGATAGAATGGTAGCCTGCAAATGGCAAGACTCCATAGATCTGTACAAATTTGAAATCAGTGATATATATTGGCAGAGGGCTACATTGAACATAATGATCCTTTCTCTACCAATTTGAATCTCAATGTATCCGAAGCTTCAGTTGACGACGAATCGAGAATCTTCTGACGAAATGACGACTGATGAACCAGAAAGTCTTGTCAGGATGCAGTTACTTGCCAAAATCCCTAATTTTTGCCTAGATTGCCCCAGGGTGAGGTACTCAATCTAGCGGATATGCAAATATATCTTTTTTCAAGTCTCTAATTTTTGCCTGGATTACCCTTGCGGGTTCTCCACCGAGACGCTCATTTTTGCCTAAGCCGCCCTTTCGGGTTTTCAACTTAGCGAGCTATTCTGTTTTTTTTCATTTCATTTTTTTTCATTTGCATATACTTCTTTTTTCTTTTTTTTTTTTTTTTTTTTTTTTAGGCAAAGTATCTCTTAACTGCATCTGAATTCACAGGACAAGTGAAATCCTCCCCATCCATTGTTGTAAGCATCAAAGCTCCGCCTGAAAAGGCTCTCTTAACAACATATGGACCCTCGTAGTTTGGAGTCCACTTGCCCCTGGAGTCGGGCGCGAAAGACAAAACTTTCTTGAGCACAAGGTCACCTTCTCGGAACACACGAGGCTTGACCTTCTTGTCGAATGCTTTCTTCATTCTCTGCTGATATAACTGACCATGGCACATGGCAGTTAATCGTTTCTCTTCGATCAAATTCAGTTGGTCATAACGACTCTGAACCCATTCAGCATTAGTCAACTAGGGACTTGAGGGTATAATTTTTCTTTTTTCCTTTGGAAAAATCCTGAAAAAAAATTTCCTGGTTTTTTGATTTCTTCTTCTTTTTTCACCCTCCTTTTTTTTTTTTTTTTTTTTTTTTTTTTTTTTTTTTTTTTTTTTTTTTTTTTTTTTTTTTTTTTTTATAATCCCCAGTTTGACTGGTTTGCTGATTCTTGTGATACAGCTGAATGAGCTCTTTGGTGCTCCAGAAGGTGGGTACTCGTCAGGAATCCCTTTCAACATCATCTTCCTCTGCCTCAGATACAAGGACTTCAAGACTGGGAGATGGCGTCGGATCATTATGTTCAATGGGTTTAGAAATCCCTGCATAATGATTCTGGATAATGAAAAGCTTTTGAACTTAAACAAACAGATCAGTTATGCAGATGAAAAATGTTGTTTTTGTTTTTCAGGGTTTTTTGTGATCACTGATTTCATGCAAAAGCAAAAAGTGAAAACAAATGGAAAAACAAATGTTGAACAATGCATTAATTGAATGAAAACATCATTGTATTAAATGCTGCCAACAATGTCATCACTTCTCCTTTTGGCATGGGAGAAGGGTTTTAAACAAGGTGAACAAATCATGTTGACTTATGAATGACCGTAGGAACATCCACAGCGACCCAATTGTGGCAGACACCACCAGGAATGAAGAAATTGTTCAGATCTTCTGCATCCTCTTCCAAGATAGCAGCAGCCTCTTCTTCAGGTTGATCAGCATGGATGAATCCTCCACTTGAACAAACCTTGCTCATTAAGTGCCCCAGAACAGTAGCCAATGTCAGCCCGGGATCGGATAACCAGGAATAAATCCATCAACAGGAATAAATCCATCAACAGTACATAGTCTGGCAAATATCTCTCTTCGAGTTCACAATTCTCTTGCTCAGGATGATCCATCGATCTGGCAGAGTTGGCTCTGGTATAATACCGGCAAAGTGTGTCTCAAAATAAATGAAGATTGCAAAGGTCAGACCACAGGACGGGAGACCGGAACAAAACACCTGTTGATGCAAATGATGCATGAAGTGTTTATGCATATGCTTGTTTTTTATCAAAGGAACCCGAGGGTTTTATTTGCAAACTTTGAAATATTTAAGCATTTTGATCATACATGAGAATATCTCATCAGATATATCAGGTGAAAAAATTTTCCGGTTTTTTCATGTTTTGAAAATTTTTGCAAATAAACTCCTTTGAGTTCCTTGAAAATTTTCTTTTTTCTGATGATATGGATGTGGATGAATACGTGAATGCATGAATGCAACAAACACACTCAAGGATCAAGCAAAGCACACCAAACAAAGGTCGTGGGAAAGCTCTATGTATCCCTAATATCAATCATCCATTTTGGTGGATTTAGGTTTTCACCTTATCGACACCCAAGTTCCATTGATATTAACGGTACATGAACCGGTTCAGACATTCTTAATATCAACCAGCCGCTTTGATGGATTTTAGGTTTTTACACCTGATCCGGGATCCATTGATATTAACAATGTTTGAACGACTCAACCACGAATCATGGGTTTGTTGAGAGTCACGAGCATGGAGTCTCGGTTAAGAACCACCCAAAGGGAGTGTACTAGGGTTTAAACCTGCCAGACATGTTCTATCAGAGGTTCCCATAATCATCGTTCCATCTTTCGAATATTATCGGAGGAACGAATACTCGTATCCCAAGAATATTCTCAAGAGAAACTCTTATGAGTGTAGTATCGCGTAACAATCGTATCAGAACTGACATCTGAACGACCTCCGCACTACGGTCCTAAAAATAGGCCAAGATGGGTTTGGTAAACTAAGGTCCTTGGCTTCTGCGGAACATGATTGAAAGAATAATGCCTAACCACAAATAACTTGTGTGACATTATTAGTTCAACATGACCTCCACCAAGTGAATGGACTCGCAAGTCAACTGGCTAAGGACTACTCCACACCAGTCAACAAGACTATGCCATTCTCCTATCCTAGAGAGCACTCGAGTTCGGGTATAGAACTCATCTCACAGATCACCAAAGCACACAGCAAATGTATATCAAGCAATTCACACATTACAATCAATACATTCATCCCAAATTGTACAAAAAATATGTCAGAAATGACAAACAATAAATATAGCACAACAAGGGTGAAAAGTAGGCAATACAACCAGGGATTCTGGTGAGAGCTCCCCAGCAGAGTCGCCACTTTTCTGTAGCGGTGTATTCGTCGCTATATGATCTATCGATTAAATCATAAGCTATGAGATACATTGAAATATTTCGAGTCGCCACCGCACTTTTATTTATCCAAAGGATTGGCTAAAAAGCGAACAAAAGCCTAAGAAGTTTTACACGTAGAAAACTAATAAAAAGATCAGAGAGTCTGGGTAAGGGGTAAATTACGCAATGGGAAGGTGTTAGGCACCCACTACGTCCTAGGTACTCCTAGGGAGCCCTTTTCACACTTGTTATGCAAGAATTATTATTTGTTATGACATAAAGATTGTGCAAACATGATTGGGATGATGAGAAAAGAATATACATTTTTTTTATTAGGTTATTGGGTTCGAATGGATGAACCCGTTGCCTACGTACCTTCCATCAAGGGTAAGGATCAGAACGCCGTAGTTCGGCTAAAAGATTTCCAAAAGTGGGTTAGGTTCAATTTTAAACACAAACCCTAGGTCTTACGTTATCCACGGGAGAAAACTCAACCTTATACAAACAACAACGTCCACCATGTGAGAACAGCTTCAACTGGCCAGAGAGGGGTTAACCCTATAATAGGCGAGGAAGACTTACAATTCAATCACTAAAGACAGAAGGTGAGATTAACATCAACCACTAAGATAAATCAAACCTATAGCTCATGTATGAAAAGATTAATGGACAAAGCCAAAACAAGTGAATGAGTGGAGTTACTGATTATGATTATGAAAATGGAGTCAAAGTATGATTAAGGTTAATTCAAATAAGTATTATGAAATGGAGTTTGAAAAAAGGTCAAGGACTTGAGTCCAGGTTTTTAGTTAGAAAAACGTGAAGATGTTTGCACAACGCTTATGTCAAGTTTGAAAGGTTTAGTGTGAAAAGTCTAGGACATAATGAATGATGAATGGATATGGATGGATAGTAAAACTTCTTAGAAGGTTCACTTCTTGAAATCATATAGAAGATGATTCAAGTGTGTCCTTTGGAATGCAATTAACAATAATAAACAAACAAAGCAAAGGCGGATATCGGATGCCAATCAATGGTCTTATACCAATCTCCTAAAACAAAACGGGATGTCAGATGCCACTCAATGGACTTACACTAATCTCCACAGACAAAGAAATAAAAGGCGGATACCGGATACCAATAAATGGATTTACACCAGTCTCCTAGAACAAAACGGGATGTCAGATGCCACTCAATGGACTTACACTAATCTCCACAGACAAAGAAATAAAAGGCGGATACCGGATACCAATAAATGGATTTACACCAGTCTCCTAGAACAGAAATGGATATCAGATGCCACTCAATGGACTTACACCAATCTCCTCAAAAGAAAAACAAGGATGAGAAATGGAAGTTAACTGCCAATCTATCTGGACTTAGGTTAATTCCACAGTATGCTCACAGGAAATCCAATGCCACATCACAGGGACTTACAATGGATCCTCACATACAAGAACAAAAGCAATGACATGATCACAGGCATGCAAATGCCAACTTACAGGGACTTATAATTGCAACCTCTCACACAAACAGAGAAACAAACTATGATCACAGGAAAGCAGATGCCAACTTACAGGGACTTATAACTGCAACCTCACATACAACATCAAACAGATCAAATTATGATCACAGGATAACAGATGCCAACTTACAGGGACTTATAACTGTATCCTCACATACAAACAGATAAACAGAAGATATGAGTGACCAATGAGGTCTTACACTCTATCCTTCCATATCACAGGAGCAAAGGCCAAAGCAATGGACTTACAATTGTCCTCAATGGGCAAGCAATAATGATAGCATCACAAAAAGCAAATGAGATGATCATGCATTAATGACAATTGATGATGATGATAAATGCATAACATATAAGCAAGCATGTGCATATGAAGCAATCAATCAATCAATGAATAGCAAGCAACACACTCTATAGCCAAACAATGGGGGGCTCACACAAGAGGGTTTGACTTTAAAAGTCCACTGTAATGGGTAAAGATCGCTCTTAACCTGGCCATTGAGGGGCTCAGGTGAAGCAGATGAAAAGGAGATGAGGGGTGTGCCTCATTGCTTCTATCTCATATCAGAGAGAGCATCAAAGAAAGTGTGGGAGTTCAGAAAGTAGGAACTCTCTCCACATTATTGACTCGATTAGATCTTGGGTATTTATCTCAATGCTTCAACCAGGTACTGGGAGCAAAGAGAGGACACACTGAATAGTGGGGGATAGATTGCTTATCCCTACCTTCCACCAATTGCCTTACTTGAAGGACTTTTCCTGCTTAGGACAAATATAAACAAACACAGGCATTGCCTCTTAAGGAGGACTTCAGACAGTTTGCCCGGTCAAATAACAGACCGGGTCTCCAGACTACATGAAGAAGAAGTAATTATACCTCAAAGCAAATGCTAAAAAGCAAAGCAAGCAATCAAGTTCAAAGAACTTAGGCAACTAAAGTACCTGCAAAAGTCAGACCAATTATTAAACAGCTCAACAGTCAAAATCAAAAGATAATGAACCAATAGTCACACAGTGGGACCAATTGTGCAAGGCACAAAGACTCAAGCATATGAGTCACCTACAAAACAAGGTGTTAGCACATGATAAACAAACCAACTCAATCAAAATTGAAAGGTCTTTGGGGTATTGGTGCTCAACCTGAAACAGATGAACTCAACATAAGCTTAGAAGACCACTAGGACTAGCCTAGGGTCAAAGATGAAAGAAAAAGTCAAGGCAGCAAGCAATATTCAATCAAAGTCAAACTCAATCATGTAGGAAGCAAACACAATTGGATTCAAACTTATATCATGCACCATGGTCATTTCATAAGCCAAAGAATGCAAAGCATAGCAAAGGAGGCATACAAAAGTCAACAGCAAAGACTTCATTCAAAAGTCAACTCAAACATTTTCAAAAATCATGAAATAAATCACACTCAATCCTAACATCTAACATGGTATACATGTAAAATTTCATGGCATTTGGATGAGAGGAAGGCAGTCAAGTAAAATCATGAATTCAAATCAAATTCAAGTAAGCATGGTGAAAGTCAACAAACATGGGTCAACTTCAAAAAATCATATCAATTTGAAAACAGAAGAGAAATGAATGAGATTAACACCAATGCAAAGCTTGAGATGTCTAGTTATCACATATGAAATTTCATGATCATACAATAAGATTTGAGAATTTCACAAAAGATTTGGCAAGGCATAGCACAAAAAGTCAACAAATGACCACATATGGAAGAAAATTCTCCATCAAATGGAAAACAGCAAGATTAATTCCAAGAAAATTCATACATAAACTAGACATATGATAGATCATTCATGCAAAATTTCAAGTCATTTGGATGAAGGGAAGTGTGTGAACAAAAATCATACATTTGCACATCATTGGTGTGACACAAATTGTCACACCCTAATTCAAAAATTCATATCTATCAAACCACAAATGAGAAATCCACAAACTTTATATGGAAATGAAGATCAATGTGTCTAGTTTCACCACAAAAGATTTCAAAGGCATTGGATATAACATGAATATTTCACAAAAGGAATGGCACAAGGTATTATTTTGGCATACATGTTGGGAAAATAATTACCATAAAAAATCCAACCACTGAAAAATTCATTAAAAATCACAATTAAAAACTAGACTCAATCATGAACATGATGGGAAAAGAATCAGGATTTTTGGAATTAAAATGAATGAGAAATTGATTTTTGAAATTGAGTGAAATAATGTAGCAAGCATGAACAAAAGCATGGCATATGGGGTCAACCAAGTCAACGGAGGGCAATTTTGTCATTTGGCAACTCACTAATTGAAACGCACAGCATAAGGCAAGGCAATTGAAATATTGTGATTGGCCCATTTTCAATGAAACAGTGTAACAACCAACAACAGCCAATCATCGTCCATCTTTTCTGGGTTTAACAAGGAACTTAGGGTTTTGACACTTACAGCAACATTCAGCACTCAACATTCATAGTTCATCATTAAAATCAACAGCATATGAACACAGTAATCAACCAACCATTATGCAATATTAATCATCAACAATCACACCTAATCGAGGGAGAAAACCTGGACAGAATAATGTTTAAACATGAACAGCATAAACTCAACAACCTCATGCAATTGATCAAAATGAAGTCTAGCAAAAACTCACGAATCAGCAGGGCAATGCATCAAGTTCATGGTATTCAGCATTCGATCAAAAGTAACAAAATGAATAGCAGCAAATAACATAACCATTATGCAGCAAACAAGTAGCCACGAACCACACACACAACAACCACAAACCAATGGATCTTCTGGGCAGCTCACAAATAGCAAACAGCAGGGCATTATGAACATCAATTCCAGCAAACCAACAACTAACAGGGCCAACCATATGACAGTTAAACAACATCCTCATACCACATTGATTAACAACAAAACAAAACAGATTTTGTGAAAATTCTGGACAGGGAAGGTTTTGGGAAACAGCAGCATTTGCTCATCATCATGTTCATTATCAACCAGCAAACACAAACTTCATACAAGTTCAATCACATCCAAACAAATTCGACAACAAACAACTCAGCAGTATAGCATTATTATGGACAAGGTAATTGTTTAAATAACAGCAGCAACAACCATCATTATGTTCATTATCCAACAGCCAGCAACAGCATGATATGCATTGCAGTTTGGCAATTGCAGCAGGGCATGACAGCATGTAACATCATGGCACCAATACACAAAACATAAACCAAGTGGATTCCTAGGAAAGTTTGAAACAGCAGCAGAGCAAATCCATCATCAACATGTAATCATCAAACAACAGCACAGCATGGTAGTAGCATAACAGCAACATGGCATGACAGCATGGTTACATGTATTCATCATTAATAATCATTCAAAAATAAACAGCAGCATACAACATGTTTCAACACTGCAGCAGGGTATCATGGCATTCAGTACAGACAGCATCATGGTTTAGCACAGTAGGTTCATGCAATTAAAACAGACAACAGCAGCAGTATTCATCATTGGTTACAGCATAGTATTCATCATCATGTAATCAAAACACCAGCACATAACAGCATAGCAGTTGTACTCAATAGCAACACAAAAATCGACCAGCCACAACAGCATTCAAACTCATGTATCATTAACCAACAACAGCATACAACCTATTTCTCATGGCATAAGTTGAAAACAACAGCCTCATGGAATTTCAAGCATGTTCATCATCTTTAATAAATAACATTCGAAACAAACACCGTTCAAAAGCATGGCATAAATGGTTCATGTAGCAAACAGGTCAACAGTGTATGACATAATCGAATGGATTTTCAGGGCAAAATTCATGGAGTTGGGTTCATGGCATTCAGTATTTTCAACATCAACACAACATTCAACTAGCATATAAGCCACATGGTATTAGTACAGGCAGCATCATCCAACAACTAACAACATGAGCATGAAATTCTGAACAGGATGGTTTGAACAACAGCATAAATTCATCACCAGTTTACAGCATGGACAATCAGCATAGCAGCACATGTTCTTCAACATCAAAATGACTTAGCACAAACATACATCATCATGGATTTAGCAAGCAGTCAATAGCAACTTTTATCAACCATGAATAAAATAAACCTAACCAGCCTCAATGCTCATGCAATAACCAACATCAATTAACATCAATCACCAACAGCATAAACACACTAATGAGATTTTCTGGACAGAGTTATGCAACAGTATTCAACATCATCATCATGAAAGACAGCATCAACAACATGATTCAAACAAACATACAACCTCATGCGTTATCCATCAACAACAGCATAAGCATATCGAAGGAATTTTCAACAGCTCAGAAAAAACAGCAAAACAGCAACATTGGTCAGCATCATGCAAAATCACCAAGAATCAAAGTGCCCAAAAAATGAAACCAAACATGCCAATAGCATCATTAAACCTCCAGCAGCAAGAATATGGTATGCAATTTCAACAAATCAAACTCAACAAAGCAAATCGATGGAAAATGCATATGCTCACTAAAATGAAACTCAAGATTTCTTGGCCAAACCACAACCAAATCAAGCATGCTTTAGTTCATTAGAAACAGCTCAAAAAGATCTTTCAGAAGTACATCATGGCATGGCAAAAGAAGGGGTTCGAAAACTTACTTAGTTTTGAAGCAACTCAAGATGCAGTGAGATATTGATGGTGTCGTGTTGAAACAGATGGTCCTTGAGCTTTGTAGTGCTGGATAATGATGCTTTTCTAGCTCGAGAATACTTGGAACCCTTCAAATCTCAAGTTGCCATTTCATGTACATGAGGAAAACAGAGTGAGAAGATGGCTGTGATGGTGATGAGTAATGCTTGAATGAGCTTCCCAATACTGTCTAGGTCATGGAACAATGAAGGTTGTTCAGGATTTTTGGTGGTTTGTGCAGGAATCTCGAAAATGCCAAAATGCAAGAAGGAATGAAGTAAGGAATTTTTGTGTGTAGGCTCTGAAAACTAGGGTTGAAATGTCAGGAAAATGCCCTTATATATCATCTGTTAATCCTCATTTAACCATGTGCTAAGCTGACTTAGTGTAAATGCCTTCATTTGCAAAGTTGCTAATTGTGGACAAAGTGGAAGTGGAGGTGTATTTGCTGAGAAATTGGGCTGCTACAGGCTGCAAAAAGGACAACATATTTGCTGTTTTGTGTGCTGCAGACCTGCTGTACTTGCCTTGCTTCTCTTCCCATCATTTTGCCTACTTGCCAATTTTTGCATTTTGGTCTAGAATGGTGGTATAATGGTGATATGATCATGAATTCAAACTTGGAACATGTCTCAAATATGGTTTTAAACATTTCCCAATTGGCCAAGTCAAGAAAAAAATCAAAGAAGCAAAAAGTCAAACTTGGGTCAAACTTTGAATTTTAAAGGAATTGGTCCAAAAATGCCATTTTGAATGGTGAGGTTTTAGGTCATTAAATTTATATTTTTGGAAAGAGGATGAAAAATGTGGTTTGTAGGAAAAAACCCCACCAAATTTGGCCTTATGGTTTGTGAGTTATGGCTTGTTGAAGTTCAAAAATTGATGAAAATGATTTGATCATATCTTGACAACCACACATGGGATTTTGATGTTCTTGGACTTTTTGAAAATGGGAAGACAAGATCTTCAACTTTCATGTTGGGCAAAAATTCATTTGAAGCTTGTATCATGATGTAAGTTTAAGATCAAGAAGTTTCCATTTTTGGCAGTTGAAATTACAGGTCCACTTTCTATTTCTGGAAAATTTCTGATTGGCTTGATTTTCTTCCATGATGAGGTTGAACATGATATATGAGGCTTATACAAGCATGAATGAACCCTTTCAGATCAATTCTATCCATCAAATCACTGATTAAATCCTCAGTTGACCAAGTTTGACTTTTTCTAGGGTTTTGGAATGGCTGATGCACTTCTGATGAATTCCAAACCCTGATTCCTTGAGAACTTGACTTCAAATGATGTCTCAAGTTGTATGAACCTTTGATTAATGATCATGGTGCCCAAATTCTGCAAGAATGGCCACCATCCATTGCTTTGACTGATCAATGACTGACTTTGACCTAATTGCTGATGATTGCTTCAACTGCAAGCAACAAGGTTAGACAGACAATATTTTTGTACTTTTTGGATGATAAACATATGAAAGCAAAGATATACAAATGCAAAGCATGCTTGGTGATCAAGAAACAAACCTACAAGGCAAACCAACCACTAAGGGGAAAGCAAAGGCATGCAATGATCCTTGAGGCCATGATATGAATGATATGGGCCATGAGGGATCTTAGGGCCCAAAATTGGGGTCTTACAGTGGGTAGCATGGAAGAGATGTGATGTTGAAAAGGATCCTTCCTCCTCAACGATCGTGGGGCAAATGGATAAGCAGTTATGAATGTCCATTCGTGGTAAAAAAAAAGTCTCCTCTGATAGAGCCTTGTTGCTGACGACCACGGATGATGAGGATTTTCCATCCCCTGCGGATGCGGACGCAGTTAAAAGATACTTCGTGAAAAATTGACCCGCTGGACAAAAAAGAAAGAGTCCAGGCAAAAAAGGGGCATCCCGACGAACCAAGAAAAAGGAGAAAAGGTTCGGGCAAAAGTTAGGGATAATGAAAAAACTGTACACCCGGCAAGTCGAAAACCCCACAAGGGCGGCTTGGGCAAAAAAAGGGTATCCCGGTGGACTGAAACCCGAAAGGGCGGTCCAGCCAAAAGAGGGAAGGAAACGAACAATTGCGTCTAGCATGATCGTTGGTGCTTTGTTTAAGACATCATAGCTAGTCCCCGACAGAGATCGATCGGAAGCGTCTTGTTCAGAAGACAGAAGGTGAGGAAAGTCTTGAGGACATATGGGGTATAACCGAGTTGGAACCCGATGAGATCATGGTTTCACATTGCCATTAGGGTAGATTTTTTTCCTTTTGTGCGCAATCACCTCTTTCCAGGGTTTGCTTCCTGTGTGTTGCTCGATTCTGAGCCATCCTTTGTGTTTCAGTCAATAAAGTGTGTGTTCAGTCAAATAGTTTTGTTTTTGTTTTCATTACCGCTTTGATTACGAAAACATCCGTTCATTTTGATAAGAATATTTGCATTTTGAAACATAGAGGTCCCTTCCGATGCATGCTTATAAGATTGAAATCTGGAAATCTTATTCGGAAGTTTGAGTGACCAAGATGTTGAAGTGTTGGCACGCCTGGGGCACGCTTTTATCTAACAATCTCTTGTGCAGGTGCTGTTAGATATCTTCATTCGCTGGCAAGTAGTGATATGGAGCCTTTTGACAAAAGATCCCCACAGAGTCCAACCAGGGGCAAGGGATAGACGAACGGTGAAAAGACGACGAAAGAAGGACGACGATCCTGGAAGGTTTAATCAAGAAGACTCTTCAAAGTCTAAAGACTGAAAAGTTTGTGTGGATCCCAGGAATTCGATCTTCGTGGAATGAATCAGAAAAGTCTAGACGATTCTGGAGGTTCTCAAAAGCGGAAAGTCAACACTGTGGTAGGATGATGAACACCAGTGTTCGACGAATCGAAGGGCGGCCCGTGTCCGATAGGCCGTATTTCCCCCAACGGATTTGAGACTGTCATCTCCCTAGCAGATTCGAGGTCGGTGCCTCCTCAGCAAGCCTGAAGGTTACCGTATCCCCAGCGGAGTTGTGACTGTTTCCCAAGTCTGAAGCTGTCTTCCCAGCAGAGTTTGTGTTGATGATTCTCCCCCAGCAAGGTCCCCAAGCGGATCGGGTTCGGAGAGAATCATCCCCTGGTAGAGATAAGCATGGGTTGCCTCCCCTAGCAGGGTAAGCGCCAAGCAAGTCCGGGTTCGATGGAGATCATCCCCAGCAAGGTTTGTCTTTCCCCAGCAGGGTGGAAATGGACGTGGTAATGAGATCCTCAGCGCAGTTCTTGGAGCTCCCCGATGTTGTCTCTGGAGGAGACGTGTTTTTATGCATTCATCATGTAGATAAGCATAACATATTGCATCATTAGTGCATGGCATTTCCATGATCATGGGGCATTACGCTAAAAAAAAAAAACTCATGCATCTGCATTGCAAGCATATCCATTAGCCCGAGGCCGTGGTGATTTGACCAAGAATGGGTTGTTGGAAAGAGTTTAGCATCGCTTGGATCGATTTCAGAGTTGGGTTCCCCAGCAGGGTTGAGAGAGGTGTTTTCCCAACAAGTGACCCCGCAAGTGAGGGGGTATCCCCATCATTGTTACTCCCCAATTGGTAGCATCTTGCCAGCTTGGATCTTTTTCCTTAGCAGATGTGGGGGTGTCTGATCTCTCCATGTAGAGTTGACCCTTTAAGCAGAAAATGTCTGTCATTTCCTTCTGCGCTCCCCACGAGTTGTGTCCTCGTGGATGACGGTTGTTTCCGTTCCCTCCCCTTGGGGTGGGTTTTCCCTAGTGAGTTCTTTCCTCATTAGGATGTCTTGGTTCAGTTTGCCTTTTTGGATCGATCCGGAATTGGCTTCCTTGTGGCTGTCTCCTGTTTTTCCCTGGGGCATAAATGAATAGTTGCTCACTAACCGACACTCATTCATCTTATCCTCAGCGGAATTTTTGGGCTTCTACCTACAACCCGGTAGCTGTAAGTCCTATCGTCGTGGTTTTCTACCTACTAACCGGTAGTTGTAAAATCCCACTTTCATCCCCTAGCAGAGGTAGTCTTTGTGGTTTTCTACCCACTAGTCGGTAGTTGTAAAATCCCACTTTCATCCCCTTGGTGGAGTTAACCCTGTGTGCTCATCTTATCGATGACTGGTTACTTTTCCGTGGTTTTCTGCCTATTAACCGGTAGATGTAATCCCCTCTTTGCAGTTATCAGTACCCGGTTTGCGGTATTGATATTCTTTTCCCCTCTGGATACTCGCCTTGATCAAGCAGTATTGTCCCCAGTGGGTCTCTCCCTTTCTTTTGGGTACTTGCTCCGAGTTAGCAACTTTATCCTCTTTTGATTGGTCATCTTTTGCATACCTAATCTGGTACCCCGATGCCTTTCTTTTCGGTCGTTTATCCATTTAACAACCTATAACCCGGTTATGGATAATCTTCCATGCGAGTGTGTTATCTACGTTCTGACGGCTATAGATAATATGTCTCATGCACTCTCTGGTCAGTCTTTTGATTGTTTTCTCCAGCAGAGTAAGATTCGTATTCCTCGTGGAATCGAATATCCATCCTTTAACAAGTTTGCTTTTGCTCTCTTCAGGATGATGTCGGTCGGTTTATCCATCTAACAACCTGCAACCCGGTTATGGATAATCTTCCATGCGAGTGTGTTATCTACGTTTTGACGGCTATAGATAATATATCTCCTGCGCTCTTGGGTCGAAGTCGTCCTCCCCAGTCGAGTAAGGTTCGTATTCCCTATGGAATCGGATGTCCATCCTTTAACAAGACTGCTTTTCTAGCCCTCTTCAGGATGTTGAGTGTTTTGGAACAAACCAATTCACCTTTGGTCGGTCACCCGTTTCGTACCTACAACCCGGTATCCTTGGTGTTCCTTCCTGTTGGCTCGCTGTCGTGACCTTGTTCCCCGGTGAGATCCCCTGCAAGTGTTCGGCCTTGCCCTGTCATCTTGTAGATGTCAGTATCCCGTTGGCACCCGCGTGTGTCTGGTCTTCTTTGGTGTCGGTAAACACCATCTTTCGGTGCTTTCCCAGTCATGCGTAGTGTCTGGTATTCTTTGGTGTCTGTAAACATCATCTTTCGATGTTCATAACGTCGTCCCTTCCCTAGTGAAGTTCCTCCTCTCCGTTGGTGTCGATAAACGTCGAGTTTTTCCCAATTATCCGCTGATAATTTGGTTGTGTTCTCTCTCCCCAGAAAAATCCTCCTCTCCGTTGGTGTCGATAAACGTCGAGTTTTTCCTACGCGTCCGTTGGCGTGTAGTTGATTCCCCATAGGGTCGTCCCCAGTTGAATCTCCTCTCCGTTGGTGTCGATAAACGTCGAGTTTTTCCTATGCGTCCTATGACGTATAGTTGATTGTTCCCCGCAGATCATTTGGTAATACCAGATGATTCCCCTCAGAGTTTCCTCCTCTCCGTTGGTGTCGATAAACGTCGAGTTTTTCCTAGTCGTCCTATGATGCCTAGTTGTACCTTTCCCCAAGTGGATCTACCTCCTCGTTGGTTTCGATAAACGTTGTGTTTTTCTCATTCGTCCATGAACGTCTGATGGTATACCTCACTCCCAGTCATTCATTAATGTCTGGTTGACTTCCCAACCAGAATTCCCAGTAGACGTCCTATTCGGTTTCCGGTTGTGGTGCCTTTCCCTCGTGAAGTGGCTTTCTCTTTCTCCCTTTCGTCCGATGACGTCTGGTCGAGTCTCCCTTTCGTCCTATGACGTCTGGCTGAGTTTCCTCCTTCTCCGTTGGTGTCGATAAACGTTGAGTCTCCCTTTCGTCCTATGACGTCTGGCTGAGTTTCCTCCTTCTCCGTTGGTGTCGATAAACGTTGAGTCTCCCTTTCGTCCTATGACGTCTTGGCTGAGTTTTCTCCTTCTCCGTTGGTGTCGATAAACGTCGAGCTTCTCCCTTTCGTCCTATGACGTCTGGCTGAGTTTTCTCCTTCTCCGTTGGTGTCGATAAACGTTGAGTCTCCCTTTCGTCCTATGACGTCTGGTTGAGTTTTCTCCTTCTCCGTTGGTGTCGATAAACGTCGAGTTTCTCCCTTTCGTCCTATGACGTCTGGTCGAGTCTCCCTTTCGTCCTATGACGTCTGGTTGAGTTTTCTCCTTCTCCGTTGGTGTCGATAAACGTTGAGTCTCCCTTTCGTCCTATGACGTCTGGTTGAGTTTTCTCCTTCTCCGTTGGTGTCGATAAACGTTGAGTCTCCCTTTCGTCCTATGACGTCTGGTTGAGTTTTCTCCTTCTCCGTTGGTGTCGATAAACGTTGAGTCTCCCTTTCGTCCTATGATGTCTGGTTGAGTTTCCTCCTTCTCCGTTGGTGTCGATAAACGTCGAGCTTCTCCCTTTCGTCCTATGACGTCTGGTCGAGTCTTCCCATTCATCCGATGATGTCTGGTTACCTCTCCGTTGGTCTTGGTAAACGTTGAGTTTTTCCCCATTTCGTCCGCTGACGTATGGTTGTATCTCTCTTTCCATTCATTCATTAATGATTGGTTACCTCTCCGTTGGTCTCGGTAAACGTTGAGTTTTTCCCATTACGTCCGCTGACGTATGGTTGTATCCTTTCCTGGTTATCCCCAGTAGAGTTGATTTACCTCTCCGTTGGTCTTGGTAAACGCTGAGTTTTTCCCTATTCGTCCTATGACGTCTAGTTGTACCCGTTCCCATGTGGATTTACCTCTCCGTTGGTCTTGGTAAACGTTGAGTGTTTCCTAGTTGTCCGTTGGCATCTAGTTGAGATGATTTCTGTTCCCATTCATCGTGTGTCGATGTCTGGATGTGGTTATGCCTTTGAAAGAAGAAAAACAGAAAAGAGACAATTCCCAGCAGTGTGCAAATTCTACGGTTCTTGGTATTCAATCCCTGTTTACCCTGAAAGTCTGACAGCCGTTGCTCTCATCCGTTCGGGTTCCCAGTTGATTGAATAGGGGCAGCTGTAGCACCTCAAATTTGCACCTCCCATTTGCATATTCATTTCATTTTTTAGGTCATTAACATCACATTAACATTGCCTTAGCATTGCATAGCATATTGCATTTTTATCATGCAAAACTGATCAGAAGAAGTCATCTGAACAAGAGAGCAAGGGATTTTCATGCTGGAAAAGGTCCTATGGTCGTTCTGGAAAGCTCATGTGAATTAAGGCTCATGTTGTAGCAAGTTGGCCAAAGTTGGGGGTTCAGGAGTCCATGGTGTATGACCAAGTCATCTGAGGCCCATAAAAGTCAATTGTAAGTCAACTAAGGGCTAGGAGGTAGAGAGATGGTTTGAGACGCTTCCGTCATGTCCCAAAGAAGTGCATTTGTCATCACAAATACTTATCTTGAAGAATTTGAGGTTAGAAATCATTTTGTTCTTTTCTCGAATTAATCTTGGGAATTCAAGTTGAGTTGGATGCTCCGAGTTGACTACTGAAAAATTGAATTGGTTTTGGAGATTTAACCATGGTTGCATTAAGCCCATTCATTTCCATTTGTTAAACCCACAAGTTTATCCCATTAACCATTTTTTTTTATATCCATATCTCATCTTGAAAATCTCATAAGCCCATTAAGCCCATTTATCCAATTTTTGATCCAAATTCTCTAATCCATTTTCATATCCATTATCCATTTACAAATCCAATTAACCATTAATCCATTTTAATACATTTTCTAAGCCAATTTCCAAAGGAAAAAAGCTGCTACAATGTGACAGTATACACTGCAAGGCTAGGTACCAACTATAATCCAAGCTGAAGCATTCACGCTGAAACGTGCAAACAAGCCACCGGCTGCATACGAACAAAGATGCGAGTGCATACAAGTCGAAGCCACTTCTAAGAAGTTGCATCAAGCTTCGCTCCAAACAACATCAAAACGCAGCGGTACAAAAACAATTCCACAAGCGAGCCAAGCCGGTAAGCCACAAGCAAAACGCAGCTAGTACGTACAAGCCAATGCCGACGCCGTTAACCAAGCTCCAAACGTGAGCCAGCCATGAACAAAATTCTGCACCACCAAAATTCTGCATCAAATACAATTAAAATTCTGCATTATAAAAATTCCACATAAAAATTCTGCATCAGAATTGAATAAAAATTCTGCATCACAATTGAAAACAAAATTCTGCATTTCAATGACCAATTCACTGTATAAATTAGAATTAACCTGCATAATGTGAAAGAGGCATAAGCAATAAGCTCCAGCAAAAGCAAACTAAGCCGGTAAACCGCAGCTAAACGCGAGCCATCACCAATCCATAACAGAATTTTTCATTCACAACTAACTAACAAACTATAACCAAAAAACTCAAACTCTATAAATTCTCCTTCCCTCTCTCAAATTTTTTTTTTCTGCTTCCTCTCTTCAATTCCTTCACCAAACTCCATAGTCTTCACCTTCTATCACCGTAACCGTAACCTTCACTTTCTTCTCCAATCTTCAACATCAAGAACCACCACTTCAACTTCCTCTTCCCAACCGAGATTCTTCTTCTTCAACCAAAACTTCACTCCATCATCTTCAACCATCATCAACCAACCTTCAAACCACCATCAACTCCACCACTTCTCACAACCCTCAACCGTTCTAACGACCATGACTTCACAATCGCTTCAACCAACCACCATTGAACATCAACCTTCATAACTTCCATTCATTCAACAAACCTAACCCTCCATTTTCGAACCTCCAAGAACCTGCAACAAGAATTCGAAAAAAACTCGTCAAAAGAAGAATAGAGTAGTTAACAGGAAATTGAAACAGAGGCTGAACAGAGAAGAGGAAGAACTCAGACTCGTAGCGAAAGAATCGAACAGAGAAGAGAAACGCAGCTCACCATTCGCGTTTCCTCCGGGGAAAGAAAAGCATCATCGATTTCACTCTCCATCAGCGGCGGAAGATCGTCTTCGTCACGAACGTATCAGCATCTTCATCCTTTGTCGACCTCTTCGCAATCTTCGTCACGAATCAGCAACGATCTTTCATTCTTCATCACAAACGCGAATCGGAAGCGATAGAGACAAGTCGGAGGCGCGAACGTGAACTGGTAGGTCCTCTTTCTCCTTTTAACTTCTCTAATCGCATGCGAGGATGTTTCGATTCGTTGTTTGAGAGTGGATTGAATACCGCGAGCGAATCGATTTCTTGTTTATCCTGAGGATTTCGAATAGTGCAGAAGCGCTTATGGGGGAAGCACTTTTCCGGCCGCCGTTTATCATTCCTTCGTTTCATTCTCCTGGTTTGAACTCACATGTGGTTTTAGGGGAGCAGGTTTGGGCCTTAAGCCCAAGGCAATTCTGGCACTGCAGTTTACTCTTCATACCCCTTCCGCCGACCTGCACCCCCACTGAATGGGCCCAATCTCAATCCCTAGGCCCGGTCCCAGTCTTGGGTCTGCAAGGTTTTTAGCAAGAGTAATTAATTTAATTTGAGAATGAGGTATCTTAGATTTTAGTCATAGAATTCAATTTAGAATAGGCATATGATAATCAGAATAATTAGGAACTTAGGTTGATTAGCTTAATTTTAGGATTAGGAGTTACTTAGAAGATATTAGAAAGCTGATTAGAAATTTTAGCTGATGGTTAGAAATATTATTAGAAGTTAATTTTAATTAGTTGTCAAATTAGTTGATTTAGAA
Organism: Lathyrus oleraceus; assembly: GCF_024323335.1. Classification (NCBI taxonomy): domain Eukaryota; kingdom Viridiplantae; phylum Streptophyta; class Magnoliopsida; order Fabales; family Fabaceae; genus Lathyrus; species Lathyrus oleraceus. The sequence goes on from NC_066581.1 coordinate 16,305,064, forward strand.
TAATGTTTAGAATAGTCTAATTGTTTTTTTTTTTAGAAATAATTAGATGTGATTAGGAGGTTAATTGTTTGGTTACTGTTAATGATTAGGATATATTAGGATTAACTAGTATTTGTTAGAGTTAATTTAGGTTAATTGGTTTAGTTTGGAATTTTAGAGCTAATTAGTCATTAGAATTAAATAGAGTTTTAGGAATTATCAAACTTAGATTTTCAATTAAAAAAACATTTGAAGTAGTATTAAGGATTAATTTTAGGATTAATTGTGAACTATTAGAAATACTGTTAGAGTTAGAAATAATTCTAGGATTAGTCTAAATAGATTTTAGAAGCTAATTAGAATTTTAGTTGATGATAGAAGTCGTTTGAAACATTAATTTTAGGATTAGAGTTAAATAATCTCTTAGGAGTTTTGTTTTAGAATAATTAGAATAGTATAGAATTTAATTGCTCTAATTAGAACTTTCATAAATAGAAATTTAATTCAAAATTACTCCCTAACTGTGAAATGACTATTCTACCCCTGGGCTTAGAAGTAATTCGATCTTGCATGCTCCCTTAATTTTAGGACATGATATCACTTGAGTAAATGAATTTCATGTGGAGTATCAGCTTCTGTTCTGGATTTTTTCCCTCTTTTGACCTAGTGGTTTGGACTCACTGTTTGGATTATGGATTTCAGGTTCAAAGGCACATTGCCACGATTGGAGTGCCTCATTCATTTAAGCCTGATTATTGGTTGATGTTGGCTAACATTGTGTGTTTTGTAGGCCTTAATGGGGGATTCACTTGTGTTCATGGATTGCTCATTGTTGTCTGATTGGATTTGTCTGTTTGTGTAATATTGACTGTTGGTTGTTTGTCTATACAGTTTAACTGATTCTGTTTGACTTTTGTACAGGTACACTTAGTTGCTCAGTTCTCTTAAGAACTTGCATTGCTTTGCTTATAAGCAATTTTGCATTGAGGTATAGAACTTTCTTCTTCATGTAGTCTGGAGACCCGGCTGTTACCGAGCCGGGCAAACTGTCTGAAGTCCTCCTTAAGAGGCAATGCTTGTGTATGTTTATATTTGTCCTAAGCAGGGAAAGTCCTCATTTGAGGCAATTGGTGGAAGGTAGGGATAAGCAATCTATCCCCCACTATTCTGTGAGTCTTCTCCTTGCTCCCATTACATGGTTGTAGCATTGAGATCCAAGCCCAAGATCTTGTACATTGTACAGTCGAGTCTATGTCCTGAGCGTAGAAGGGTCCCCCCATTCTGGACCCACGCTCCCTTGTCTGATGCTCTCTCTGACTTGAGATAGAAGCAATGAGGCACACCCCTCATCACCTTTCATCTGGCTTCACCTTAGCCCCTCAATGGCAAGGTTAAGAGCTAACCTGACCCCGATACAGAGGCTTGTTTGTTGAGGTTGATATGACCCCTCGACTAAAGCCTAGCCCTGATGTTTGAGCCCCTTGTTGGTGTGTTTATTTCATGCTGTATATGTTTGTGTGGTGTGATTGTATCCCCTAGGTTTGCTAGACTCCGCGTAGTCTCGTTTGCATGTCAATTAAGGTAGCACGGTTCCTTCGTATAGGACTTCCTTTCTTGCTTGAGCTTTCCTAAAACACAAACAAACATTATCCCCTCGTAAGGATACGTCCACTCCTTCTACTACAGGTGAGTAAGTCTCCAAAGGTCGAGCATCAGGTAGATTGCGTAGTGACGTCGTCCACTTAAAAAACACAAACCAACAGGAATAGTTTAGCCGAACTACGGCAACTCTGATTCTCATGTTCAGATGAGATACGTAGGCACGAGACGCGATGTCTTGTCGAGTTTGACTAACAACTAACACTAATTCTTTTCTCTCGCCCTCGTTGCGATTGAGACCTTCCCCTTCTCTTGCCCTAGTTGCAATCGAGATCCTTCTTCTTGTTGCATGCTGTTGTGTGTTTTGGGTTCGGATGCTGACATAATCCCATCAATTGGTTGTCGGGCTCCATGTTTGCCCTTTTGAGTGTGTTTTGGGTTCGGATGCTGACATAATTCCATCAATTGGTTGTCGGGCTCCATGTTTGCCCTTTTGGTGTGTGTTTCGGTTCGGATGCTGATGTAAGCCCAGTGATTGGCATTCAGGCTCCACGTTTGCCTTTGCCTATATCTGTTTGTGTGCGTGTTTGCCGAGCTACGAATGCTCTGATTCTCCTTCGTCCAAAGGAGATACGTATGCATAGGATGCGACATCCTAGCGAGCATGTGTCGTTTCCCCAGTCCGAACTACTTGGACTCTGATGTCTATGCTTGATAGACTAAGTAGGCCCAGGACGCGATATCCTGCCGAGTCAGTTTCAGTCTGTTTTCTTGCGTCTCTTTCAGCCTGTGTAGATGTGTGTGTGAGCAGTGTTTTAGCAACCAATTTCCCTTCCTATTGTGCGTGGATCCCGTCGAGTACGACGGATGCGTAGGGGTGCTAATACCTTCCCTTCGCATAACCGACTCCCGATCCCATTCTCTTTGGTCGCGAGACCATGTTTTTTTCCAGGTTTACTCTGAGCGTTTCCTTTCCCTCTTTTGGGATAAATAACGCACGGTGGCGGCTCTGTTGTTCTTGTTTTCCCGCCGGTTTTTCGCGTAATGCGACACATAAACAATGAAATTCGATTTTCTCACAGCATGGTGGATCATTTAGCATGATACAAGTTTCATAATGCTCAGCAATATAGGAAATACACAAAGCATAGCATGGATTTGGAAAATGAAAGAGTCTAAAACCAACCAATATGAAGAGCAGTGGAAGATTCTGCAGTTGTTTGGTCCTTAATGCCTGCAGCAGTTATCCTTTATGCTTTCAAATGAAGAATGAATGAGGAATTTTGGCTTGCAACACAGCAACTCAGTTCTGAATCCATTATGCCATGGGAGGTGCTTGAAAATGACAGTTGCAAGAGTGTGTTTACAGCTGAGTTTTGATGGTGAAAATGAGCTCAATATGTTGTCTAGGTGAAGAAAGAATCATGGGTTGCTCGGGTTCTTTGAAGGGTTGGTCAGAAATCCCAAATGTGCAAAATTGCAAGATGAGAGAATGGGAGTTTCCTGTAGTCTGCAGCTGCCACTAGGGTTGTGGAATTGACAGCAAATGGCCTTTATATCATCTGTTTAACATTACTAATCCATGTGCTAAGTTGATTTAGCTTAATGAAGACCAATTGCCATTTTGCTAATTGTGAAACAAAGGTACATGTGGAGGTATGGTTTGCCCGAGTTGGGCCTCAAGACAGGCTGCAAGGAACCTTAATATTTGCTGTTGGAAGTCTGCTCCTTAATTGCTAACCATGATTTGTTTTAATGAAGCCAATTGCAAAATTTCAAGTTATGCACCTTTGGCCAAAATGATAGCATGGTAATGGCATGAGCACAAGTTAGGGCTTGGAACAAGTTTCAAATGACATTCTAAACATTTCCCAATTGGCCAAAGTGAGAAAAAGTGTTCAAATCAAAAAGTCAAACTTGAGTCAAACTTGAATTTTAAATGGAACAAGTCAAAAAATGCCATTTTGATTGGCAAGGTTTTGGTTCATGAAATTTATATTTTTGGAAAGAGGAGGAAAAATGTGGTTTGTAGGAAAAAACCCCACCAAATTTGGCCTTATGGTTCATGAGATATGGCTTGTTGAAGTTCACAAATTTTTGAAATTGAATTGATCATATCTTGACAACCAAGCATGGGAATTGAGAGTTCTTGGACTTTTTGAAAATGGGAGAACAAGATCTTCAACTTTCATGTTGGACAAAAATTCATTTGAAGCTTGTATCATGATGTAAGTTTAGGATCAAGAAGTTTCCATTTTTGGCAGTTAAAATTACAGGTCCACTTTCTATTTTTGGAAATTTTCTGATTGGCTTCAAATTCTTCAATGATGTTGATTGCCATGATATATGAGGCCTATTGGGACATGACTAAACTCTCTCAAACCATTTCCATCCATCAAAACCATAGAATCAACCACAGTTGACCAACTTTGACTTTTCTAGGGTTTTGGATGACTGAAGCACTTCTGATGAATTCCAAACCCTAATTCCTTGAGACCTTGACTTCAAATGATGTCCCAAGTTGTATGGACTCTTAATTATTGATCATGGTGCCCAAATTCCACAAGAATGGCCACCATCCACTGCTTTGACTGACTGTTGACTGTTTAGGGTTTTTGCCTGGCTATGCATTGACTGATGGCTTCTGAGCCTTCAACCCTTGACTTAAACACTTCAAATAGACCTCCAAGTCATGTGAACTTGATGGGTAAACCCTAGGGCTTTGATTCTTTGAGAAACACCCTTGCCTGATTGGTTGACTGATCTCCTGATCAGTTTGACCTAATTTCTGACTTGCTTGCTCTTGAGGCAACTGGGGACAATGCAATGCTATGCAATGTATCATGATATGCTATGACCTAATATGAAATGGTATGTACAATGATAGGTGCAAATTTGAGGTGCTACAGCTGCCCCTATTCAATCAGCTGGGAACCCGAACGGATGATAGCAATGGCTGTCAGACTTTCAGGGTAAACAGGGATTGAATACAAAAGAACCGTAGAATTTGCACAACAGGGATCCACCAATGGAAACGTCCACTGGGATCTGATTCTTATTACTGGGTATTTTTGCTTTTTTTTGTTTTCAAAAGGTACGGCCACATCCAGACATCACAATGACGATGAATGGGAAAAGAAATCACAACTAGATGCCAACGGACAATCTAGGAAACACTCAACGTTCACCAAGGCCAACGGAGAGGTAAATCCACAGGGGGACAGGTACAACTAGACGTCATAGGACGAATAGGAAGACTCACGTTTATCGACACCAACGGAGAGGAGGAAAACTCAGCCAGACGTCATAGGACGAAAGGGAAACTCACGTTTATCGACACCAACGGAGAGGAGGAAAAACTTCAACCAGACGTCATAGGACGAAAGGGAGACTCACGTTTATCGACACCAACGGAGAGGAGGAAAACTTCAACCAGACGTCATAGGACGAAAGGGAGACTCACGTTTATCGACACCAACGGAGAGGAGGAAAACTCAGCCAGACGTCATAGGACGAAAGGGAGACTCACGTTTATCGACACCAACGGAGAGGAGGAAAACTCAGCCAGACGTCATAGGACGAAAGGGAGACTCACGTTTATCGACACCAACGGAGAGGAGGAAAACTCAGCCAGACGTCATAGGACGAAAGGGAGACTCACGTTTATCGACACCAACGGAGAGGAGGAAAACTCAGCCAGACGTCATAGGACGAAAGGGAGACTCACGTTTATCGACACCAACGGAGAGGAGGAAAACTCAGCCAGACGTCATAGGACGAAAGGGAGACTCACGTTTATCGACACCAACGGAGAGGAGGAAAACTCAGCCAGACGTCATAGGACGAAAGGGAGACTCACGTTTATCGACACCAACGGAGAGGAGGAAAACTCCACTAGGGAAGGGAGGGGACGTTATGAACATCGAAAGAGGATGTTTACCGACATCAAAAGAAGACCAGACACTTACGCATGACTGGAAATCACCGAAGGATGGTGTTTACCGACACCAAAGAAGACCAGACACTTACGCATGACTGGAAATCACCGAAGGATGGTGTTTACCGACACCAAAGAAGACCAGACACTTACGCATGACTGGAAATCACCGAAGGATGGTGTTTACCGACACCAAAGAAAACCAGACACTTACGCATGACTGGAAATCACCGAAGGATGGTGTTTACCGACACCAAAGAAGACCAGACACTTACGCATGACTGGAAATCACCGAAAGATGGTGTTTACCGACACCAAAGAAGACCAGACACTTACGCATGACTGGAAATCACCGAAGGATGGTGTTTACCGACACCAAAGAAGACCAGACACTTACGCATGACTGGAAATCACCGACGGATGGTGTTTACCGACACCAAAGAAGACCAGACACTTACGCATGACTGGAAATCACCGACGGATGGTGTTTACCGACACCAAAGAAACAACACACGCGGGTGCTGACGGGATACTGACATCCACAAGATGGCAGGGCAAGGCTGAACACTTGCAGGGGGTCTCACTGGGGAACAAGGTCACGACAGCGAGCAAACAGGAAGGAACACCAAGGATACCGGGTTGTAGGTATGAAACGGGTGACCGACCAAAGCGTGAATTGGTTTGTGTTCCAAAACACTCAACATCCTGAAGAGGGCTAGAAAAGCAGTCTTGTTAAAGGATGGACGTTCGATTCCACAAGGAATACGAATCTTACTCTGCTGGTGATAACAATCGAAGGATTGACCAAAGAGTGCATGAGATATATTATCTATAGCCGTCAGAACGTAGATGATAACCTCGCATGGAAGATTATCCATAACCGGGTTGTAGGTTGTTAAATGAATAATTGACCGAAAAGAAAGGCATCTGGGTACCAGACTAGGTATGCAAAAGATGACCAATCAAAAAGAGGATAAAGTTGCTTACTCGAAGCAAGTATCCAAAAAGAAGGTGAAGACCCAATGGGGACAATACTGCTTGATCAAGGCAAGTATCCAGAGGGGAAAGAATATCAATACCGCAAAGCGGATACGGATAACTGCAAAGAGGGGATTACATCTACCGGTTAGTAGGCAGAAAACCACGGAAAAGTAACCAGTCATCATCGGGATGAGCACAAAGGGTTAATTCCGACAAGGGGATGAAAGTGGGATTTTACAACTACCAGCTAGTGGGTAGAAAACCACAAAGATAGGACTTACAGCTACCGGTTTGTAGGTAGAAGCCACAGAAAAGTAACCAGTCATCATCGGGATGAGCACAAAGGGTTAACTCCACCAAGGGGATGAAAGTGGGATTTTACAACTACCAGCTTGTGGGTAGAAAACCACAAAGATAGGACTTACAACTACCGGTTTGTAGGTAGAGGCCACCGAATTTCCGCTGAGGATAAGATGAATGAGTGCCGGTTAGTGAGTGACTATTCATTTATGCCCCAGGGAAGCACAGGAGACAACAGAAAGCCAATTTAGGATTGATCCAAAAAGGCAGACTGAAACAAGACTCATCCTACTGAGGAAAGAACTCAATAGGGAAAACCCATCCCGTGTAGGGAGGGAACGGAAGCAACCGTCATCCACGAGGATGTATCTCAGTGGGGAAATGGCAGGAAAGGATAGACACTTTCTGCTTAAGGGGTTGGCTCTACATGGAGAGATCAGACACACCCATACTGCTTAAGGAAAATCTACTGGAGAGATTCTGTATCACCAAATAGCAAGAAGCAAAAAACAACAGATACCCGGCAACAGCTGCAACATGAGTATCCAAATGCTATGATTATGCATGTATGCATTATGCATGATGGATGTATGATGAATGTTGACAAACAGACATGCTCAACACGCGGGTCCAGGGATCAACCACCCGGTACCACTCATCCGGAGGGAAAACCAAAGTCATTATCCTGCAGGGGAGGAAGAGCCACAAGAGGCTTCCGGAGGGATCGTCGGTCACAACCGGAGAACAGTGTTCAACATACAGGCGTACGCGCCACAACGACTCGTGCTGGAAATCAGAGATGCCAAGGAGCAACCAGATCTCTGATGAGGATAGATAGGCATTGAGAAAGCTCATTATGCCAACAACTCCGCTGGGGGATCCATCTGAGGGCATGACATAGTACTGGGATGTTGATCTACCAAATACTGAATCTTCCAAGAAAAGCACCCATGCTGGGGGGAGATGAAGACTGCTATGCTGGAGAGGCGAAAATTGAAGTCTTCAGTAAACACTCTGCTAGGGGAGCTGCCCCACAATAATGTCCAAAACAGCAAACTTGCTGGGGATGCCCCACGATAGGGCTCAAACAGCACTCTACTGGGGATGCCCCATAATAGGTGCTAACAGGGATTTGGAGGAAGAATCTGTACTGCTGGGAACATGAAGATGAACAACTTCGACCAACACTGCACTGAGCCACCTTGCTGAAGAGAAACCAAAAGAGGTTCGACAGGAGAAAGATAAAGTTATGCTCGAGATACGAACAATTGTCTTACCTGTTGGTAATCATACCACCCCCGGGAGAGCACTGTGGGTCTCCTAAGTATTCTTCCATCATTGTGAATGTTCACTTTGTTTAAGAACAATTTTGTGAAAAATTTGTTTATTTTGAAAAACAATGATACTTTATCAATTAAAACATGCAAAACGTTTGTTGAGTTGAAACAAATAAGAATGCAAATAATTGGATAAAAGCTCAAATTAATGTGATGGAATGGTAGTCTGCAAAGGGCAAGACTCCATAGATCTGTACAAGTTTGAAATCGGTGATGTATATTGGAGAGGGCTACATTGAACATAATGACCTTTCCTCTACCATTCTGAATTTTCGATGTATTCAGAGCTTCAGTCGATGACGAATCGAGAATTCCTGACGGATGACAGATATAGAGCCCAGTCTGGTCAAGATGCAGTTACTTGCCAAATCCCTAATTTTTTCCTAGATTGCCCCAGTGTGAGGTGCTCAATCTAGCGGGATGCGAATTCTCTCTTTTTTTTCAATGTCTCTAACTTTTGCCTGGATCGCCCTTTCGGGTTTTCAATCCACCGAGACGCTCTTTTTTGCCTAAGTCGCCCTTTGGGGTGTTCGACTTATCGAGCTTTTTGCTTTGTTGTTTTTTTTTTGTTTTTAGGCGAAGTATTTCTTGACTGCATCTGGAATTCACAGGACGAGTGAACTTCTCCATCCATTGTTGTAAGTGTCAGAACACTGCCTGAAAAGGCTCTCTTGAAAACATATGGACGTTCCTAGCTTGGAGTCCACTTGCCCCTGGAATCGGGCACGAAAGACAAGACTTTCTTGAGCATGAGGTCCCTCGGAACACACGAGGCTTGATCTTCTTATCGAATGCTTTCTTCACTCTCTGCTGATATAACTTGACCATGATACATGGCAGTTGATCTCTTCTTTTCGATCGAATTCAGCATCAGCCAACTTGGGACCTTGAGGGTGCTATTTCTCTTTTGTTTTTTTTTTCTTTTTCTTTCTTTTGATTTGGATTTCTTTTGATTTTGATTTCTTTTGATTTTGATTTCTTTTGATTTTGCACCCTCTTCTTTCTTTTTTTCTTTTTTTTCTTTTTTTTTTCCTTTGTTTTTTTGATAATGCCACAGTTGGCTGTTCTGCTGATTCTCGAGATGCAGCTGAGTGTGATCTTTTCTTCTCGCTCAAGAAGTCGGGAAATCTCGTCAGGAATCCCTTCAACATCATCATCTTCTTCCGCTTCGAATACAGGGAATTCAAAATTGGGAGATGACGTCCGATCACTATGTTCAATGGGTTTGAGAAACAACCTGCATAAAGATTTTGAGTATAAAAAGCACTTTGAAAATCAAACAAGACAATCGTTATGCAGATGAAAAGATTGCTTTTATTCTTGTTTTTTAAGGTTTTTTGTGATCACCAATTTCATGCAAAAAGCGAAAAGGGAAAACAAATGGAAAAACAAATGTTTTAACATGAATTTATTCGAATGAGAATATCATTGCACAAAATGTTGCCAATAATGCCATCACTTCTCCTTTTGGCATGGGAGAAGGGTTTTTAAGCAAAGTGATTATTACAAAGACTTATGAACAACTGTAGGAACGCCCACAGTGACCCAATTGTGATAGATCCCCCCAGGGATGATGAAATTGTTCAAGTCCTCTGCGTCCTCTTCCAAGATAGCAGCATCCTCTTCCAAGATAGCAGCAGCCTCTTCTTCAGGTTGATCGTCATGGATGAATCCTCCACTCTTGAACAGTCCTTGCTCATTGCATGCCCCAGAACAGTAGCCAATGCCAGCCCGGGATCGGTTAACCAGGAATAAATCCCTCAACAGTACAAAGTCTGGCAAATATCTCTCTGAGTTCACAATTCTCTTGCTCAGGATGATCCATCAATCTGGAAGAGATGGCTCTGGTATAATACCGGCAAAGTGCGTCTTCAAAATAAATGAAGATCGCAGGGTCAGACCACAGGACGGGAGACCGGAACAAAACCTGCAGATGCAAATGATGCATGAAGTGTTTATGCATATGCTTGTTTTTATTTCAAAGGAACTCGAGGGTTTTATTTGCAAACTTTGAAATATTTAGCATTTTGATCATATACGAGAATATCTCATCAGATATATCAGGTGAAAAAAATTTCCCGGTTTTTTCATGTTTTGAAAATTTTTGCAGATAAACTCCTTTGAGTTCCTTGAAAATTTTCTTTTTTTCTGATGATATGGATGCAGATGAATGCATGAATGCATGAATGCAACAAACACACTCAAGGATCAAGCAAAGCACGCCAAACAAAGGTCGTGGGAAAGCTCATTGTATCCCTAATATCAATCATCCATTTTGGTGGATTTAGGTTTTCACCTTATCGACACCCAAGTTCCATTGATATTAACGGTACATGAACCGGTTCTAACATTCTTAATATCAACCAGCCGCTTTGATGGATTTTAGGTTTTACACCTGATCCGGGATCCATTGATATTAACAATGTTAGAACGACTCAACCACGAATCATGGGTTTGTTGAGAGTCACGAGCATGGAGTCTCGGTTAAGAACCACCCAAAGGGAGTGTACTAGGGTTTAAACCTGCCAAACATGTTCTATCAGAGGTTCCCATAATCATCGTTCCATCTCTCGAATATTATCGGAGGAACGAATACTCGTATTCCAAGAATATTCTCAAGAGAAACTCTTATGAGTGTAGTATCGCGTAACAATCGTATCAGAACTGACATCTGAACGACCTCCGCACTACGGTCCTAAAAATAGGCCAAGATGGGTTTGGTAAACTAAGGTCCTTGGCTTCTGCGGCACATGATTGAAAGAATAATGCCTAACCACAAATAACTTGTGTGACATTATTAATCCAACATGACCTCCACCAAGTGAACGGTCTCGCAAGTCAACTGGCTAAGGAATACTCCACACCAGTCAACAAGACTATGCCATTCTCCTATCCTAGAGTGCACTCGAGTCCGGGTATAGAACTCATCTCAACTGACTCCCAACCCACAAAGAAAACAGACAACCAGCCAGGCAGAAAGAATAATGAATATGAATGCAAACATAAGTGTACACAATAAATGCAAACAATAAATGCACATATATACAATGAATGCAAAAAATAACAGCACAAAGCAACCAAAACCCTAATCCTAGAGAGCGCTAGGAGAGACTCGCTCAGGGAAGATGGACCAGCATAGGTCAACTTCTCTACATCCCCAGCAGAGTCGCCAGCTGTCGCATCACGCGAAAAACCGGCAGGAAAAGAAGAACACAACAGAGCCGCCACCGTGCGTTATTTATCCCAAAAGAGGGAAAGGAAACGCTCGAAGTAAACCTGGGAAAGAACATGGTCTCGCGACCAAAGAGGATGGGTTCGGGAGTCGGTTATGCGAAGGGAAGGTATTAGGCCCCCTACGCATCCGTAGTACTCTACGGGATCCACGCACAATAGAAAGGAAATTGGTTGCTAAACACTGCTCAAACTCACACACACTGGCTGAAAGAGACAAAAGAAACTGACTGAAACTGACTCGGCAGGATATCGTATCCTGGGCCTACTTAGTCTATCTGGCATAGACATCAGAGTCGAAGTAGTTCGGACTGGGGAAACGACACATGCTCGCTAGGATATCGCATCCTATGCATACGTATCTTCTCGGACGAGAGAAGAATCAGAGCATTCGTAGCTCGGCTGACACGCACACAAACAAACAAGACACAGGCAAACGTGGAGCCTGAATGCCAATCACTGGACTTACATCAGCATCCGAACCTAAACACACACAGGAAACCAACTGCCAATCGCTGGACTTATGTCGGACTCCAACCAGAACACACACAAGGGTGGTTAAGACACAAAGGGTTGGAAAAGAAAAAGGGCGCCCGGAGAGATCAGCTCAATCTCCTGCCTACATACTTCATTTGGTGTGAAGATCAGGGCAATGTAGTTCCCCTACGCAGGGACAAGGATCTAGCCTAACCAGATAACAGAGGGAGACACAACTCTAGGGAGACTACGACTCGAGCCTAGATGTTGTCATGCAAAAGTCAACCCTAAGTTAAGGTTTCTAGCTAAATGGCACAAGGGCCAACCTATCCTAGACACGGCTTGCACAGGAAGCAAGGGTCTCGATTGCAACGAGGGCAAGAGAAAGGGGAGGTCTCAATCGCAACGAGGGCGAGAGAAAAGAATTAGTGTTAGTTGTTAGTCAAACTCGACAAGACATCGCATCTCGTGCCTACGTATCTCACCTGAACGTGAGAATCAGAGTTGCCGTAGTTCGGCTACGGAGGGATAAAGGATCTCGATTGCAACTAGGGCGAGAGAAAGGAAAAGTCTCAATCGCAACGAGGGCGAGAGAAAGGATCGCAACGAGGGCGAAGGCAAGCAAGGATTAGCTGTTAGTTGTTAGTCAAACTCGACAAGACATCGCATCTCGTGCCTACGTATCTCATCTGAACATGAGAATCAGAGTTGCCGTAGTTCGGCCGGCAGGGAAAAAGGACTCTATCGCAACGAGGGCGAGAGAAAGGAAAAGGCTCGATCGCAACGAGGGCGAGAGAAAGGAAAAGGCTCGATCGCAACGAGGGCGAGAGAAAGGATCGCAACGAGGGCGAAAGCAAACAAGGAGTAGTCTAAACTAAACCTAACTTGCACAGGAAGCAAGTCTAAGCTAGCCTAAGAAGCAAAGCAATCACAACCACAGATAGCACACACTATATACATACAAGAGGCTCACACAAGGGTTAGGTTTTAGTCGAGGGGTCATATCAACCTCAACAAACAAACCTCTGGAATGGGGTGAAGTGTGCTCTTAACCTTGCCATTGAGGGGCTAAGGTGAAGCAGATGAAAGGAGATGAGGGGTGTGCCTCATTGCTTCTATCCCTGGCCAGGGAGAGCATTTGACAAGAATGTGTGGGTTCAGAAAGTGGGAACCCTTCTACACATTAGATACTGACTCAACTGTGCAATTGCACAAGATCTTTGGGTTTTTATCTGTAATGCATCAACACAGTGGTGTGAGCAAATCAGAAGACACACTGCATAGCAGGGGATAGGTTGCTTATCCCTTGTTTCTGCCAATTGCCTCTTCACTTAGGAGGTCTTTGACTCTGTACAAGGACAAGATTTAAACATACACAAACATTGCCTCTTAAGGAGGACTTCAGGCAGTTTGCCCGGTCAAATAACAGACCGGGTCTCCAGACTACATGAAGAGAGAGTAATCATACCTCCAAAAGCAATTGCTAAAAGCAAAGCAAATCAAGTTCAGAGAACTTAAGCAACTAAAGTACCTGAAAAAGTCAAACCAATCAGTATGCAATTCAACAGTTAAAAGCAAAAGGAATGGGATTCACAAACAAAACAGATGATCAACTGTGCAAGGCACAAGACTCAAACACATGAGTCGAACCTACAAAACAAAGGTTAGCATATGGTAAACAATCAAGTTCAAACAAGTTTGAATGATCTTTGAGGCATTGGTGCTTAACCTGAAACAAGAACTCAATTGTAAGCTCAAAAGACCACTAGGACTAGCCTAGGGTCAAGGATGAAAGAAAAAGTCAAAACAGCAAAGAAAAGTCAACCAAAGTCAAGGTCAAACATTCAGTAGGCAATCACAATTGGGCCCACAGTCAAATCATGCATTATTATCATTTCATGAACATTTGAAGTCAAAGTAAGGCAAATGAAAGCTCAAAGAAGTCAACAGAATGACTTGCATCAAAAGTCAACTCAAACAATTTCAAAAATCACCAAATAAATCACACTCAATCCTAACGTCTAGCATGGCAAGCATGTCAAATTTCATGGCATTTGGATGAGAGGAAGGCAGTCAATTAAAATCAAGAAGTCAAACCAAATTCAAGCATGCACAATGAAGGTCAACAAACATGGGTCAACTTCAAAAAATCATATCAAATTGAAAACAGATGAGAAATGAATGAGATTAACACCAATGCAAAGCTCAAGATGTCTAGTTATCACATATGAAGTTTCATGATCATACAATATGGTATGAGGATTTCCCAAATGATTTGGCAACATATATCACATAAAGTCAACCATTGACTAGGCAGGGAAGAAAATTCACAATCAAATGGAAAACAGCACAATTAATTCCAAGAAAATTCACATATGAACTAGACATGAAAGGGAGGGATCATGCAAAATTTGGGGCCATTTGGATGTAAGGAAGCATGTCAACCAAAAATGGGAAAATGCACATTCATGGTGTGACACCAAATGTAACACCTAACTTCAAAAAATCAAAGCTCACACACCACATATGATAAATGCACAAACTTTATACCAAAATGAAGATGAATGAGTCTAGTTTCACCACAAAAAGTTTCAGGGGCAATGGATACATCATGAGTATTTCACAATTGAAATGGCAAAGGGTGTCAAATGTGCATACATGTTGAGAAACTTCATGCCAATTAAAATCCAGTCATCCAAAAAATAATTAAAAATCATAATTAAATACTAGACACATTCATGAACATGATGGAAAAAGTTTCATATTTTTTGGAGTTGAAATGAATTAAATATGAATTATGGAAGTTGAGACATAATTGGAACAAAACATGAACAAAAGCATGGTCAAACAAGGGTCAGCATGGCAATTTTGTAATTTTGGCTTTCATTTATCAAAACACAGCGTTTAAGCCATGGCCACGAAATAATCTCATTGGCTGATGGCCAATGGAACAGTACACCTGCAGGGCAAACAACAACAACAGCCAATCGAAGCTCATGATTCTGGGAATGGTCATACAATCTAGGGTTTGGAAATGCAGCAAACATCTTGCTCAAGCAATCATCATGAACAACAATCATAACTTTACAAGCATCATGGCAACGAGACAATAAGGTTCATGCAACAACATACAAACAGTAAATCCAAACATGATTCAGGAAGAAATCTGGGCAGACATTCTTTATGGTTTGTACAGCAGTTCATGTTCATATGACCAACATCATGAGAAAATTAATTCCAGCCAAGAGGCCCAATCAGCCTGGCAACTAAACATCATCCTCAAATGGCATCAAACAGAAACAACAGACACAGTTCATGGAGATATTCTGGGCAGGTTTAATGGTTTTAATATAACAGCAGGGCATCATGCAGCCAACACCAACAGACCAACATTCTAACAGGCATCACACAATAGCATGGTATTGACTTTCATACAACTAAAGCAATAGTAAACCAACACATTCATGTGAATTTCTGGAAAACTATCTAGGGTTTATCATGGCAGTATGATCTTCATCATCAACATCTAATCATAAAAACAATATGCCCAGAAATCAAAGATAGGTACACCAATCGAAACATCAAGTCATGTACATCAACATTTCAGTAATAGATTTCATGAAATCAGCTTAAACAAACCAAATCGAGCTAAAACGCATTTGAGCATAAACAATGAAATTCGATTTTCTCACAGCATGGTGGATCATTTAGCATGATACAAGTTTCATAATGCTCAGCAATATAGGAAATACACAAAGCATAGCATGGATTTGGAAAATGAAAGAGTCTAAAACCAACCAATATGAAGAGCAGTGGAAGATTCTGCAGTTGTTTGGTCCTTAATGCCTGCAGCAGTTATCCTTTATGCTTTCAAATGAAGAATGAATGAGGAATTTTGGCTTGCAACACAGCAACTCAGTTCTGAATCCATTATGCCATGGGAGGTGCTTGAAAATGACAGTTGCAAGAGTGTGTTTACAGCTGAGTTTT
Organism: Lathyrus oleraceus; assembly: GCF_024323335.1. Classification (NCBI taxonomy): domain Eukaryota; kingdom Viridiplantae; phylum Streptophyta; class Magnoliopsida; order Fabales; family Fabaceae; genus Lathyrus; species Lathyrus oleraceus. The sequence continues at coordinate 16,320,895 of NC_066581.1, forward strand.
GATGGTGAAAATGAGCTCAATATGTTGTCTAGGTGAAGAAAGAATCATGGGTTGCTCGGGTTCTTTGAAGGGTTGGTCAGAAATCCCAAATGTGCAAAATTGCAAGATGAGAGAATGGGAGTTTCCTGTAGTCTGCAGCTGCCACTAGGGTTGTGGAATTGACAGCAAATGGCCTTTATATCATCTGTTTAACATTACTAATCCATGTGCTAAGTTGATTTAGCTTAATGAAGACCAATTGCCATTTTGCTAATTGTGAAACAAAGGTACATGTGGAGGTATGGTTTGCCCGAGTTGGGCCTCAAGACAGGCTGCAAGGAACCTTAATATTTGCTGTTGGAAGTCTGCTCCTTAATTGCTAACCATGATTTGTTTTAATGAAGCCAATTGCAAAATTTCAAGTTATGCACCTTTGGCCAAAATGATAGCATGGTAATGGCATGAGCACAAGTTAGGGCTTGGAACAAGTTTCAAATGACATTCTAAACATTTCCCAATTGGCCAAAGTGAGAAAAAGTGTTCAAATCAAAAAGTCAAACTTGAGTCAAACTTGAATTTTAAATGGAACAAGTCAAAAAATGCCATTTTGATTGGCAAGGTTTTGGTTCATGAAATTTATATTTTTGGAAAGAGGAGGAAAAATGTGGTTTGTAGGAAAAAACCCCACCAAATTTGGCCTTATGGTTCATGAGATATGGCTTGTTGAAGTTCACAAATTTTTGAAATTGAATTGATCATATCTTGACAACCAAGCATGGGAATTGAGAGTTCTTGGACTTTTTGAAAATGGGAGAACAAGATCTTCAACTTTCATGTTGGACAAAAATTCATTTGAAGCTTGTATCATGATGTAAGTTTAGGATCAAGAAGTTTCCATTTTTGGCAGTTAAAATTACAGGTCCACTTTCTATTTTTGGAAATTTTCTGATTGGCTTCAAATTCTTCAATGATGTTGATTGCCATGATATATGAGGCCTATTGGGACATGACTAAACTCTCTCAAACCATTTCCATCCATCAAAACCATAGAATCAACCACAGTTGACCAACTTTGACTTTTCTAGGGTTTTGGATGACTGAAGCACTTCTGATGAATTCCAAACCCTAATTCCTTGAGACCTTGACTTCAAATGATGTCCCAAGTTGTATGGACTCTTAATTATTGATCATGGTGCCCAAATTCCACAAGAATGGCCACCATCCACTGCTTTGACTGACTGTTGACTGTTTAGGGTTTTTGCCTGGCTATGCATTGACTGATGGCTTCTGAGCCTTCAACCCTTGACTTAAACACTTCAAATAGACCTCCAAGTCATGTGAACTTGATGGGTAAACCCTAGGGCTTTGATTCTTTGAGAAACACCCTTGCCTGATTGGTTGACTGATCTCCTGATCAGTTTGACCTAATTTCTGACTTGCTTGCTCTTGAGGCAACTGGGGACAATGCAATGCTATGCAATGTATCATGATATGCTATGACCTAATATGAAATGGTATGTACAATGATAGGTGCAAATTTGAGGTGCTACAGGTTGCTCTGAATTCTTTTGGTTAGCCTCCAGGGTTTGCTGTCTATGTTTGTGTTTCCTTGCTAGGGTTTCTGTCCGTCTGTCCTCTCCCCCCTTTCTGTCTGTTTTTCCGTCCTCCTTTCGTTCTCCCCCTTTTTCTGACTGAAGTGTTGGTATTTATAATGATTTTTGTGACCTAATGGGCTTAGAATGAAGCCCAAAATTTCTGGTATTCGCAAGCTTCGCTAGGCGAGTGGTGTAGCGAAGAGTTCGCTAGGCGAAGGAGTTGCTCGCCTAGCGAGCATGCCAGTTTGAGTCATTTTCTGAATTTGGCCACCTGTGAGCTGGGTCTTTGTTCCTTTAAGATCAATGTCTTGAAACACGAGTTGGAGTGCCTTGAAAAATGCCTTGCAAGATTAACGGGCAAATTTTGGGGTATGACACCTGGTCTTATCAAGATATGCCAGGGTTGGATACCAATATTGTTGTACACAAGTTTCCATTAAGAGAAGATTGTCCTCCAGTAAAGCAGAAGTTGCGCAGAACTCGACCCGAGATGGCCATGAAAATCCAAGAGGAGGTACAAAAGCAGTTGGTTGCTGGTTTCCTAGCTGTCACTAATTATCCGCCTTGGGTCGCGAACATTGTGCCAGTACCGAAGAAGGATGGAAAGGTGAGGATGTGTGTGGACTATCGGGATTTGAATAGAGCTAGCCCGAAAGATAATTTCCCATTACCTCACATCGATGTGTTGGTAGATAATACAGCTCAATTCTCGGTGTTTTCCTTCATGGATGGCTTTTCTGGCTATAATCAAATTAAAATGTCGCCAGATGATATGGAGAAAACAACGTTCATTACACCATGGGGCACTTTTTGTTATAAGGTGATGACATTCGGTCTCAAGAACGCCGGTGCCACGTATCAAAGGGCTATGGTGACCTTGTTTCATGATATGATTCATCATGAGATCGAATGCTATGTTGATGACATGATAGCAAAGTCACAAACAGAAGAAGGGCATTTGGTAGACTTGGCCAAGTTGTTTGACCGGTTGAGACAATTCAAATTGAGGTTGAATCCGAATAAGTGCACTTTTGGAGTGCGGTCCGGCAAGTTGTTGGGGTTTATTGTAAGTGAAAGGGGAATCGAGGTTGATCCTGCTAAAGTAAAAGCGATACAAGAAATGCCTGAACCGAGAACAGAAAAAGAGATTCGTGGTTTCTTAGGTAGATTGAACTACATTTCGCGGTTCATATCTCATCTAGCAGCCACGTGTGAACCCATATTCAAGTTGTTAAGAAAAGATCAAACGGTCAGGTGGAATGATGATTGTCAAGCGGCATTTGAAAAAATAAAAGAATATTTGCAGGAGCCTCCGATTCTGATGCCTCCTGTGGAAGGGCGATCGTTAATCCTATACTTGACAGTCCTTGAGGGGTCTATGGGGTGTGTACTGGGACAGCATGACGAGTCTGGTCGAAAAGAGCATGCAATTTATTACCTTAGCAAAAAGTTTACCAACTATGAAACAAGATATTCACTGCTCGAAAAAACTTGTTGCACTTTGGCATGGGCTGCTCGCCGATTGAGACAGTATATGCTGGTTCATACCACTTTGTTGATTTCCAAGATGGATCCGATCAAGTATATATTTGAGAAGCCAGCATTGACCGGACGGGTTGCGAGATGGCAAATGATTTTGACTGAATACGATATCCAATACACTTCTCAAAAAGCAATAAAGGGGAGTGTATTGTCGGATTACCTCGCCCAGCAACCCATTGAGGATTATCAACCGATGAAAATTTTGAGTTCCCTGATGAGGACATCATGTTTCTCAAATCGAGAGATTGTGAGGAACCTATCCCGGAGGAGGGGCCTGACCCTGAGTCCAAATGGATTCTGATGTTTGATGGGGCCGTTAACGTGAATGGTAGCGGAGCTGGTGCTGTTTTGGTTACGCCGAAGGGATCCCACATTCCTTTTGCTGCCCGACTAACATTTGAATGCACCAACAATGTGGCTGAATATGAAGCTTGTATCTTGGGTGTCGAAGAGGCGATTGATTTGCGAATCAAGAACCTTGTTATTTATGGAGATTCAACTTTGGTTGTGAACCAGGTTAATGGGAAATGGTATACACATCAATCCCACTTAATTCCATACCGGGATTATACGAGGAGATTGTTGACGTTCTTCACCAAGGTGGAATTACACCATGTGCCGAGGGAAGAAAATCCTTTAGCAGATGCCTTGGCTACTCTGGCCGCTTTGATTAAAGTGCAGTGGTGGAATCAAGTTCCTAATGTTGAGGTGGGACGGCTGGATAGACCGGCTTATGTGTTTGTTGTCGAAGCAGTGCCTGATGATGAAAAGTCGTGGTATTATGACATCAAGCGTTATCTGGAGACCCAAGAGTATCCCGAGGGAGCGTCTAAGAAGGACCGAAAGACTCTGAGGAGGTTGGCCATGGCGTTCTATCTGAATAAAGATGGGGTTTTGTACAAGAGGAATTTTGATTGGGTTTTGCTCAGATGTGTCGATGAAAAAGAGGCAAGCCAATTGATGAAAGAGGTGCACGAGGGATCGTTTGGTACCCACGCCAGCGGGAATGCGATGGTGAAAAAGTTGCTAAGGGCTGGATATTACTGGATGACAATGGAGGCTCAGTGTTTCACCTTCGTGCGGAAATGTCATAAATGCCAGATTTATGCTGACAAGGTGCACGTGCCTCCAAATCCGTTGAGTTTGATGTCGTCTCCGTGGCCGTTTGCTATGTGGGGCATTGATATGATCGGAAAGATCGAGCCTACGGCTTCGAATGGGCACCAGTTCATATTAGTGGCTATTGATTACTTCACCAAGTGGGTGGAAGCGGCGTCTTATGCAAACGTGACGAAACAGGTCGTGGCCAGGTTCCTGAAAAGAGACATCATTTGCAGATATGGGGTTCCCGAAAGAATTATCACTGATAATGGTTCTAATCTCAACAACAAGATGATGGTAGAACTGTGCCGGGAGTTCAAGATCGAGCATCACAATTCTTCTCCTTATCGTCCAAAGATGAATGGGGCGGTCGAGGCGGCTAATAAGAATATTAAGAAGATTGTGCAAAAAATGGTCGTAACCTATAAGGATTGGCACGAGATGTTACCGTTTGCATTGCACGGGTATCGAACCTCGGTACGTACATCTACTAGGGTAACGCCTTTCTTGCTTGTGTATGGGATGGAAGTTGTGCTACCAGTTGAGGTCCAGATTCCGTCATTGAGAGTCCTGATGGATGTGAAATTGGAAGAGGCTGAATGGGTAAGGACTCGCTATGAAGAGTTGAGCCTGATTGAGGAAAAGAGGCTGGCGACCATTTGTCATGGGCAGTTGTACCAGCAGCGTATGAAGCGTGCTTTTGACCGAAGGGTGCGACCTCGTGTGTACCATGTGGGAGATATGGTGTTGAAAAGGATCCTTCCTCCTCAGAACGATCGTCGGGGCAAGTGGACACCCAATTATGAAGGTCCATTCGTGGTCAAGAAGGTTTTCTCTGGCGGAGCCTTGTTGTTGACGACCATGGATGGTGAGGATTTTCCATCCCCTGTGAATGCGGACGCAGTTAAAAAATACTTCGTATAAGAGACCCGCTGGACGGAAAGAATAAAATAGTCCAGGCAAAAATGGGCATCCCGACGAACCAAAAAAAAAGGGAAAAAATGAAAATGAAAAAGGTTCGGGCAAAAATTAGGGATAGAAAGAAAAAACTGTACACCCGGCAGGTCGAAAACCCCACAAGGGTGGCTTGGGCAAAAAAGGGTATCCCGGTGGACTGAAAACCCGAAAGGGCGGTCCAGGAAAAAGAGGGAGTGAAACGAACAACTGCGTCTAGCATGGTGGTTTGAACTTTGGGTATGACACATGGATAATCTAAAAGCGGAGATCGGTCGAAAGCGTCTTGTTTCGGAAGGCAGAAAGCGCGGAGAGTCTTGAGGACATATGGGTTGTAACCAGGTTGGAACTCGATGAGATCACGGGTTCACATTGCCATTAGGATAGATTTTCCTTTTGTGCGCAATTACCTCTTTTTCAGGGATTGCTTCCTGTGTACTACTCAGTTACGAGCCACCTTTTTCAATCAATAAAATGCATATTCAGTCAAATAATTTTGTTTTTGTTTTCGTTACCGCTTTGATTGCAAAAACATCCGTTTATTTTGATAAGAATATTTGCATTTTGAGATGTAGGGGTCTCTTCCAATGCATGTTTAGAGGATTGAAACTTGAAATCTTATTTGGAAGGTAGAGTGACCTGGGTGTTGAAATTTTGGCGCGCCTGGGGCACGTTTTATCTAACGATCTCTTTTGCAGGTGCTGTTGGTTATTTTCACTCACTTGCAGGTGGTGGTGCGAAGCGTTTCTTTTTGACAAAAGATTCCTTTGAGGTCCAATCAAGGACGAGGAATTGAAGAATGGTGTAGATACGGAGAAAGAATTGTGACGATCCTAGAGGGTTAATCAAGAAGACTCTTCAAAGTTTGAAGACTGGAGAGTTGGCACGGATCTAAGGAGGTCGATTTTCTTGAAGTAGGGAGAGGTCGAGAATACAAGGTGATGAATAGGAAAAGATCGGATGAGTCTGAGAGCTCTCAAAAGTGGAAAGTTGACACTGTGGTTAGATGGTGAATACCAGTGTTCGACGAGTTGACGGGTGTTCCGTGTTAAATATTCTGTATCTCCCCAGCGGGTTCGAGGCCGGTGTTTCCTCAGCAGCCAGGCCTGAAGGTTGTTGTTCCCCCGTCAGGGGGGTGTGTTGGTAGTTTTTTCCCCAGTAAAGTCGCCAAGAAGATCGAGTTCAGTAGAGGTCATCCCCAGTGAGGGTTACTCTTTCCTCGGCATCAGTGTTATCCCAAGCAGGGTTGGAGATTGGAGCGCTATCGAGTTCCTCAACAAAGTTGCTCATGCCGTCCCCTGAGGGGGATACTTTTTATGCATTCATCATTTAGAGAAGCATAGCATATTGCATAATTAATTGCGTAGCATTTCCATGGTTATGGAGCATTACGCTGTAAAACTCATGCATCGGCATTGCAAGCATAAGCTAGTCTCGAGCCGTGGTTACCGTTTGAGGGTTGGTTTACCTGGTTGGTGAAGATGTTACTCTGAGGAGCTTGGCATCGTGATTTTGAATCAACAGTATTCCCCAGTAGCGCGATATTGGAGGAAGAGATTCCGTCGTTCGGAGATGGAAATGAAGATTGGAGAACGTTACGCAATCAGCGCGGAGATTGGGGTTCACCAGGAGAAAAGGAAGTGTTAGGCATTTTCTGGAGAACGGGGTTCAACTGGAGATGGAGATTGGAATTGAAGGTTGTATCCGGGATGAGGTCCTCAGGATTGTCTTCTGATCATGTGTCACCTTAGACTTTGGTGAGGCCAACAGAAGTCGGTATGGGTGTCTTAAAGGGAAGAAATGCACATGTTACCTTCCTTTTGTGAAGGTATACTCTCTGGTATGTCGCCATCAGAGTGGTGGTTGGTGTTAATTCCGGCATTGCCAACGGAATTATCACAAGAGAATGGAGAACGGGGTTCAAATGGAGAAAAGGAGACACAGGGTGTCTTCTGGAGAATGGGGTTCACAATGACGATCGATAGTTATCGTCGGGCGACTGGGGTTCAAATGGAGAACGGGGTTCATTGTTTGGCAGCAAGAGTGACATGAAGTTGTCGGGGTTCAAATGCGGTAATTTGGGATCATCTGCGCGAAAGAAAAATATCTGTGTAGGGGTCCAAGGAAAAATCAAAGAAGTTTTTGGGGTTCAAGAAAAAGCAAAAATAGTAATAATAACAAAAAGAAAATTTCCAGTGGAGCGCAAATTTTTCGTTTGTTCTTGGTATTCAACCACTCTTCACCCTGATCATTTGAAAGCCGAGGCTGTTCATATCAACAGGTTCACAGTGGATTGAATAGGGGCAGCTGTAACACCTCAAAATTTGCCCTCCTCTTCTTGAGACTAGTTTGGGGCATTGAATTTCATGTTTTAGGGCATTAGGCATTGCATTTTGCATCTCATATGAAAATGAGAAGGTCATCCTCCAAAGTCTTTTCAAAAGATGGGGAGGTTAGGTGATTCAAGCCTGAGGGTCTCTATGAATTGATCATCAACCATCTGAGGGTATGGGCTCCAATCAGGGTTTCTTGGTTCTTCAAAGGTCTTGAGCATCATCTTATCTGCAAGGACATATCACCATCATCATGGTTCTATCATCATCAAAGGTTTCAGAGTTCATCCTCAAGTTCCTCTGGATTAGGGTTGTGACCTCTGGTAACCTTAATCAATTCAGTTCTTCCAACTAGGGTTTCTACATGAGCTAGGGTTTCATTTTGAAGCAATTTCACCAAGTGGTAGAGGCTCAAGTTGATCAAGACATTTCAAGGTCATCTGAGGACCAAAAGTCAACTGTGCAGTCAACTGAGGGCTATGAGGTGGGGAAATGATTGAGACACCTCAATAATGTTCAAATGGGGTCTATTCATCATTCTAAACATCCATCTTGAAGATTCAAAGGTCATGGCAAAAGTTACTAAAAATGGAAAATGACCTATAATTCAAAGTTTCCAAATTTGGTAAGTTTTAGGTCCACTTTCAACTTGACTTTTCAATATTTAGGAAGTCTCAAATGGATTTTTGGTGAACGTGAAAGTTATAGATATTTGTCTCCCCTTTCCAGAAAGTCCTAATTCATGTTCATATGATGAATGGTTGAGGAGTTATGGTCATTTGATCACAAAGTGTGCATGGAAATTCAAAATGGCATAACTTTTGATATAATGCTTCAAATTTGTTCATTCTTTTTGCAAAGTGCTTCTCATGTTCAAGGCATCTCAAAATGACATCATTTGACTCAATTGTGCAAGCTAAGCCTCAAGGAATCATGGTCAAAAGTCACATTATTTCACATTTGTTCTAAGGATGATATCATGCTACAAATCAAAATTCACAAAGAACCAAGGCAAGGCTTCACTTCAGCTTTCTTCATAGACCATATTTGAGTAAAAATGAGCCCTTGCCATGCATGAGAGAGGCGTGTATGTTCCTTGTTTCACACATGTTCAAAATGAAGCAAATCTTCACCATTCATTCTTGGCTTAAGATGCAAGCAAAATAATCTTCAAATCCTGACCCTTGGTTGTTCTTGAGTGGATTCCAATCCTAGCATGGGGCTGAGCACGTGCATTATGGCCATGAGAGCTCCATTTGCATTTTTGCAATTGGCATGATAACTCACTAATCATGATTAGTAAAATGCTAAAATGATTATCCGTGTCATTAGCAAGGAGTATAAGTAGAGAAACCCTAATCACAAGCCTCATAACTGCATTTTCAGATCTAGAATTGAAAAAACTCTCTCAAAATCTCTCTCTTCGAATTTGCATTTTCCTCACACAAATCTCAAAGATTGTTGCATATTCTTGATCCTCATGCTTCGCTGATCAAGAATCATCCATCGTTTGGTGTAATTCTTCAAGAAACCGAGTAGTTCAAGTGCATTATCATGATGAACGGATTTGGAAATTGAGGTGCATTCAAGAGGTTTCAGCCATTTCTTTTTGCATAAAGCTTCAAAGGAAGTTAAAAGGAGTTGATTTGGATCCGCTGAGCTTGTGAGATCGTGATTTCATAGATCTCCGTTTCCAGGTGACTCCATTTTCACTCTCTCCTTTTGCTGATTTTAGGTTATAGGATTGAAGATCTTGTTGTGTAGGTCATGAATATATGATTAGAATTGAGATTGAGTGAGTATTGGGGATTTCATTGTGACTGGAAGTTTGGATCTAGAAACTTATTCTTTTCGAATTGCAAAACCTAGGAAGAATTAGGAGAAACTAAGGTGATATTTGGAACCGGCGTGGAAAAATGAGTGGAATGGTGGTGGTCTGGTGAATTTCTGGGAATTTTTATGGTGGCGCCGCTGTGGGAGCCACCGGGGACTCGTCAGAGAAGACGACCAGAGCGGAGCTCCGGCGTCTGTGTCATGCTTAGGGTTTTGCTGAGTGGGCGCCATGTGGTACATCGCGTGGAAGAGTGATTGGATGAGGTTTGGTTGACCAAGGCCATGCGAGCGTTGAACGCTGACTGGGGTGGATGACTGGATTAATGAAACGGTGCGTTTCACTGGTTTAAATATGGACCGTTGATTTCAGATGCGCGCCAGATCCTGTGGTCTCTGATTTTTCCTGATTAATTCAAATAATCCATTTCCCTCCTTTTTCTATTTTATATTTCCATTATTTTGGTCATTTTGTTTAATTCGTAAAAAATCCAAAAATTGTCCAACTGAGTCCCAATTTTTTTTCATAGTTTTGTATTTGTGTCTACTTTTTTATGGCGTTGAGTTCAAGAATTTTTTATGTATGGATTTTTATATGGGAATTTTTGAATCAATATTGTGCCAAATTGATCTAGTGCATTCAATGCATTGTGAAATCCTCAATTTTGAACCTTTTGATCCACTCTTTTGCATACATGACATTCATACATGACATGAATTATTGGTCACTGGTTTGGATTTTTTCTCACATGTTATCATCATTTTTGACACATAGAGAAAAATGTGACAATTTGTGTCACATTTTTGACATTGAATTGGTGCATTTTTGTTCACATAGCATTTGCATCATTCTGGACTTGATCTTTTGCATATTGAACATTCATGGCATGGGGAACTTATACAAAAAATCCCAAAGTCATTGCATGCATTTCTGATTTGATATGAATTTTCTAAATTGGAAGTTCATTTTGTGCATATTTTTGGCCATTACATTACATAAACAAGTTGAGGTACTTGATCATTGATTTGATGCTGGTCCTTTTGAGGACATTGGAGGGAGTGTTTGAATGTGTGATGTGCAAAAGGATGGGTCCTGGATTGGTCATTTGATTAGGTTTTGAGTCTTGTCTTTGTACTAGAGTTTTGACCCAATTTTAGGGTTTGTTCTTGGTCTATTCTTTGACTTGGTTTGGGGTCTTCTTTGTGTTGTGAGCCTTTGCCTCTTTTGCCTTGGTTTGATCCCTGATTTGTGATTCAATTCATCTTATGCCATTGTTTGTTTATGCTTTGTTGTGTTTGATTGGATATACATAAACTAACTTTGTCGCTTGTTTCAGGTGGATACTCATCATTGATGATTGGGTTTGTTCTCACCTTGTGAGATACAAATGCATTGAGTTCTGACCTATTTTTGTTTTGTAGGGTTTTAATTGATGTGGTGAGCTCATGAGCTTATTTGAGTGCTAGAGCACTTATGCATTGAATTGTGTAACTGTTAGAGGGTTTCATTGCTTGTCTTCTGGTTTTACAACTGAAGTATTAACTGTTTAGTCTTTGTACAAGTACCTTAGTTGCTTACTTGCTTTAGCTCTTGCTTGAGCATTGGATTATGGTTGACACACCACTCAGGTAGTTAGCTTCTTGCTTCATGTAGTCTGGAGTCCTGTCACCTTTTTGGCAGGCATTTTGCTGGCAAGTCCTCCTTCAGAGGCTCTGTTTGTGTTTGTTTAAAATTGTGCCCAAAGACCTCCAAGAAGAGGCATGTGTTATACTTGATAAGACCTCCAAGAGAAGAGGCAATTGACGGAAGGTAGGGATCTGTAACCGATTCCCCGTTATTCAATGTGTCGTTCTTTATGCTCGCACTGCGTGCTGATGCTTCTGAACATGTGCCCTAGATCTTTTGTCCAGAGTCTGTCAAGTGGAAAAGGATCCCACTTTCTGGATCCCCACGCTTTCTGTGTCGTGAGCTCACCCTGGCCAGGGTTAAGAGCTATGAGGTCTCATCCTCGTTACCATTTTGATCTGCTCACCCTGACGTTCAATGCCAGTGGTTAAGAGCCCATTTGATTACCCTTATAGTTTGGCTTGTTTGTCGAGGTTGATATGACCCCTCTTGACTAAAGCCCACTCATTGTTTGTGACTCTTGTATGGATATAGTGTGTGATGTTTGTTTACTTGTGTTGGTGTGTTTATTTGCTTTCCTCTTCTCATCTCCATTTCTGCAGGAGTCGTACGATTAACTTCTTAGGAAGTTGAACGTATGTAGAGTTTAGACTTGAGTTGACTCGCTTCCAGAGTGAGTTAAGTTCTTGTTAGAGACCTCAGCTTGGGGATATTGATTGCATGACAACTATTAGGCTCGAGTCTTAGTCTCCCTATTAGTTTGTTGTTTCCCCGGTCTCTGGTTAGGAGAGTGTTTTACCCCTGGTAAGGGGAACTACGTCGCCCTGATTCTCATACCAGATGAGATACGTAGGCAGGAGGTTGAGAGCAATCTCTCTGGGCACCCTTTTCTTTGTTTTCGCGTGTGTTCACCCTTATTCCCGACTTGTGTTTACCGTTTCGAGCCTTTGTTTCTGGCATTCGCTGGCGTTGGTGTAAGTACCCGTTTGTTCAGCGTGTGTGTGTGTGTGGTATGTTCATGCCTTAGGGATTTCTTCTGTTATTATTCGGGGTTCACTAGTTGGAGTTCACTTTGGTTACCTGTTATCCATTCGGGGTTCACCTATATTGACTTGGGGGGTTTCTTCTGTTATTCATATTGGGGTTCATCTTCGGGGTTCATTTGTGACGATTGTTCTTCATATTGGGGTTCATCTCGGGGTTCATTTGTGACGATTGTTATTCATACTGGGGTTCATCTTTGGGGTCGTTTGTGGTGATTGGTTATACATATCGGGAATTTATTCTGGATATTTGGTTACTTTGTTAGGGTTCATTCTGATAACCTTTTTCTTTGGTGTTCGCTGGTTAGCGTTTGTTATTGTTAGGAGTCGGGTGTAAGTCCATGTATTGACATTCTGTTTCCTTTTTGTTATTGTTAGGAGTCGGGTGTAAGTCCATGTATTGGCCTTCTGTTTCCTTTTTGTTATTGTTGGGAGTCGGGTGTAAGTCCATGTATTGGCATTCTGTTTCCTTTCTGTTATTGTTGGGAGTCGGGTGTAAGTCCATGTATTGGCATTCTGTTTCCTTTTGGGTGTTTCTTTTGACGTCTCAACGTCCCTTTTTGGTGTCTTGTTTCAGCGTGCGTTAGCCGAGCTACGAGTACTCTGATTCTCCTCTGGATAGAGAAGATACGTAGGCATAGGATGCGATGTCTTAGCGAGCATGTCTCCTTTTCCCGAACTATGTTGACTCTGATGTTTGTTTCTGACAAACTACGTAGGCCCAGGATGCAACATCCTGCCGAGTCCACTTCCTCCGTCTTCTTTCTCTCCCCCACCTGTTTATTGTTCCAGTTTGTGCAGTTTCTTTAAGCAGTTTATTAGCAGCCCTTTCCTTTTCTTTGAGCTATCTTTTGAGCGTGGATCCCGTCGAGTACGGCGGACGTGAGGGGGTGCTAATCCTTCTCCTTGCGTAACCGACTCCCGTACCTTGTAATCTCTGGTCGTAAGACCGTTCCTTTCCCTTTCTTAGGTTAGTCCTGTGCTCCATTTCCGTCATAGGATGAATAGCGTCGGTGGTGGCTCTGTATTTTCCCCGTCGGTTGTTTTTCGCGTTGCGACACACACACCCCCACTGATTAACAGGGACATAGGTGTCCCAACTCTCTTCTCAGCAGTAATAGATAAGGATTGGAACGGAGTCCTAACCTCATCCTCAGTTTCTACATATGAAAAAGATGACAGATGGCTAACCAACAGCGCTTTCTCACCTCCCACAATCACCAACTTTCCATTCTTGACAAATTTGAGCTTCTGATGCAGAGTGGAAGTAACAGCCCCTGCTTCAGGAATCCATCGCCTTCCCAACAAGCAGCTGTAGGCCGGGTGAATATCCATTACTTGGAAAGTAATCAGAAACTCACTCGGACCTATCTTTACTATAAGGTCCACTTCTCCAATGACAGTCTTGCGAGAGCCCTCAAATGCTTTGACAATTACCCCACTATACCTCATGGGAGCTCCTTGATAAGATAACTTTGACAATGTTGACTTTGGAAGCACATTGAGTGACGACCCAATGTCAACTAGCACGTTTGACAAAGCATCTTCTTTGCAATTCATCGAAATATGCAAAACCAGATTGTGATTTCTTCCCTCCTCAGGGAGTTCTTCATTGCAAAAGCTCAAATTATTGCATGAAGTGATGTTAGCCACAATATGATCAAATTGAGCCACAGTAACATCTTGCTCCATGTATGCCTGCTCAAGAACTCTCTGGAGTGCTTATCTGTGCGCTTCAGAATTCAAAAGCAGAGACAATACGGAAATCTTAGAGGGGGTTTGGAGCAAATGCTCAACCACGTTGAATTCACTCCTTTTGATTAGTCGGAGTACCTCATCATCATCACTATTGACTTTCACATTGCTGGATTCACCAGACTTATCCTTTGAATAGCCCACAGGATCTACAATGGGCACCTCCGCCTTCTTACCAACAATCAATTCTTCCTTATCCTCCGGGAACACCGGTCCAAAAACTCGACCAGTGCGGCTCACCTTTGTAACATCTGCAATGCTCACCACTAAACTGGTCGTAGGCAACAGGACCTCTTGACCATTCTCCATCGTCGTAGCATTGTATTGATATGGTACAACTTTATCAGATGCATACGGGACTGGGCCCACTAACTGTATTACCAACGGCGAAACTGATCTATTGCTGACGTTCTTGTTGTTATCGTACTGAATCACCAACCTCTCTGGTTGCTTGAAAACGGGAACAATGACATTAACATCGTCATCTACATGAAGGGATTGAACAATCTGGATCATGCCTTCATCCATCAAACGCCGGATGTCCCTTTTCACAACAGCACACCCCATTGGGTTCACACTACAAATATCACAACCATCGTGATCATGTTCACAGTCACTCACCATATAGATATCTTTGTGCATCTACACCAAAGATCTTCGGATAAACCGGACATCAAAAACTTTGAATTCGCCTGGACAACCGTCCACCATGTTCACTGAGGTATTCCCATGAGCGGGCAAAGGATTAGCCTTCACATTTGGCACGCGGTCTTCAAAAGACACCATGCCACTCTTCATAAGCTTTTGCACCTCGTTCTTCAGCGGATAACAATTCTCAATATCATGCCCAGGTGCACCTTGGTGAAAAGCACAATGAGGTTCAGGTTTATACCACCAAGGAAGTGGTTCTGTTATCTGCGGCGGATTCCTCGGTTGAATCAAATTCTTGAGAACTAAAGATGGGTACAATTTTGCGTACGACATAGGAATCGGGTCAAAAGAGACCTTCTTCCCCTCGAAGTTTTGTTGCTGGTGATGATTGTTGTTGGAATTGTTGTTGTAGGTGTTTGTCCTTTGTTGCGGTTGTTGTTGTTGACGTTGATTTTGATATTGATGTTGTTGTTGCTGAATTGGTGTTGTTTGCTGATTGGAGAATACTGGAATGATGGATGATACTTGATGATGATGGTGTTGACGGGGTGGTAAATTTCTTCTGATTTGAGGCCTCCTCTGCCTCCCACTTGAAATAGCATTTGTCTCACTATCCTTCCTCTTGCTAAAATTACTCCCATACTTCTTGCTGGTTGACGCCTCTTCTTTTGACAATCGTCCTTCACGGATCCCTTCTTCAAGTCTCATCCCCATATTTACCATTTCGGTAAAATCATTGGGGGCACTGGCAATCATGCGTTCATAGTAAAATGAACTCAGGGTTTTCAGAAAGATTTTCGTCATCTCCTTCTCCTCCAAAGCAGGAGTAATCTAGGCAACCTACTCCCTCCAACGCTGGGCATACTCTTTGAATGTCTCCTTATCTTTTTGAGACATGGACCTCAGCTGGTCCCTATCCGGCGCCATATCCACGTTGTATTTGTACTGTTTCACGAAAGCCTCACCTAGATCATTGAAAGTGTGGATGCTTGCACTATCTAGCCCCATATACCAAAGGAGTGCATCACCTGTCAGGCTATCTTGGAAACAGTGAATCAATAGTTGATCATTATCTGTCCGGGTTGACATCTTGCAGGCATACATCACAAGATGACCGAGTGGACACGAGTTTCCCTTATACTTCTCAAAGTCAGGCACTTTGAATTTCACTGGGATCTTCACATTGGGCACTAAGCACAGTTCAGTAGCACTCTTCCCAAACAGATCTTTGCCTCTCAGCGTTTTCAGTTCCTTGTGCAGCTCAAGGAATTGGTCTTTCATCTCATCCATCTTCTCATAGACATCCGGGCCCTCATATGGCTCGGAGTGATAGATGGTGTCTTCTACACGCGGAAAAGTGTGCACAACGGGAGGTGGCACAGATATGACTGGGCTAGATGCCGACATGGAAGCAAAAGTGGGAGCGAAACCCTCTGGCACAAAATTGGGTGGAATTCCCCAAGGGAATCCAACAGGCAGATTCGGAGCGAAGTGAGCAGTGGCAGCAGGCATAGTAGAGGTAACCACTTCAGAGATAACTGTCCTCGCGGGAGGAGTCGCAGGAGTTGGAGAAGCTTGGCTCTGGGCAGCAAGAACTGACTCCATCATGGCAGTCAGTCGGGCAATCTCCTCTTTCAAGTCTCGGTTCTCTTGCTCAAGGTGTTCCATGATCTTTGGACGATTAGCTCGAGTGTTGTAACGGTGAGTCAGCTTGGCTAAAGCACAAAAGAACACCAATCTGACACCTGGAAAAAACCTGCTTATGCGAATGATGCATGAAATGTAACGCTTGATTATTTTTATTACCAAGGAGCTTATTGTATCTTTTGCGAACATATAAAAATTGAAATGGAAATTGCAATAATTTGATATGACCAAAAATCTCTTTTCATTGATACAAATTGGAAGGGTTACACTAAGTACAATTTCAGAAACCAAAAGAAAAATACAAGAGAAAAGGAGACTAGTCATCCTAAGGATCCCTAACAACGGTGTCAGAAGATTTGGCTAAAGGCGCGTACATCCTTCGAATGCGAAGAATCTCGGTCTCAAAAGAAGCCTTCATATGAGTCTTCTCGAGGACAAGCTGGTCAACAATCTTCTTCGAAGCAACGGAAGGCTGAGGTGTGCTAGAAGATGAAACCTCTGGCTCTCTGTCTCTTTTTCACTCGGTCTTCAAAGTGTTATTAGGCTTGTCTCTCAAGGGGAACCCAAGTTGACGACGAGCCAAAGCATGGTTGTAGCTAATTCCTCCTTGTGTCCAATGAGAGGCACATTGGAGAATTCACCACAACTATCAATAATCTCCAAACTGCTTAAGGATGGATCATACCAAACTATATCATCATTAGTGAGAGACATAAGTCTCTGAGACCACCTTAGATATTGTTTGTTCTCCACAAAAGCAGGTGTCTGAGGCAAGTGCGAAATAAACCACTTGTATAGAAGAGGAATGCAACAGACAATAGTTCCACCACCCTTAGAATTCCTTAGATGCAAAGAGAAATACATATCACCCAATAAAGTAGGCACAGGATTCCCAATCAAGACAAGTCTAATGGCGTTAACATCAACAAAACCGTCAATGTTAGGGAACAAAGCTAATCCATAGATGAGCAACACAAAGATAGCTTCAAAAGCATCCACACTACCAACTTAAGCAAAAGTATTAGCTTCTTTGATGAGGAAAATAGATGGCAATCCAAATAACCCTCCTTTCTTCACCCAATAAGCCTCTATCTCAGACTTCTTCAAGTGAAGAGCTTCAGCAATAATACTAGACCGGGGAATCTCCTCCAATCCACTAAAAGGTACTCTACTAGAAACAGGTATCCCCAAAAGATGAGAATACTCCTCCAAGGTAGGCACAAGCTAAAAATCTGGGAAAGTGAAATAATGGTAGAGAGGATCATAGAACTGCACCAATACGCTCAAGAGTCCTTCAACCACATCAGCAGACAAAATAGATAGAAGCTTCCCATGACATTGTTTGAAGTCCAAGGGATCTAATATAAAAGATGCTAGCTTCCTTAACTCTTTCAAATCTGGACATCTGAAACTGTACTTCTTAGTGTTCCTTCGTCCACAATCCATGGTCTGGAAATATTTGTAGATGATACCTTAGTTCCTTGAAATTTTTGTGTGATGAATGTTATGATGCGCATGAATGCATGAATGCAACAATCATAAGTAAGGGATCACACACAAGGCAAACAAAGGTCAAGGGATGAATCAAGTCATTGTCAAGATCAATTATCCATTTTGGTGATTATGGTTTACACCTTATCAACACCCAAGTTCCATTGATATTGACAAGACTTGATTGGATCGACCAAGAATCAAGGGTTTGTTGCAAGTCACGAGCATGGAGTCTGGGTAAGAACCATCCCAAAGGAGTGAACTAAGGATAAAAACCTATAAATCATGTTCTAAAAAGTTCCTAGAGTCTTAATTCCATTTATCGGATATTACAGGTTAAGATGAATGACTCATCGACCCATAATATTCTCAAGAGAAACTCGTCTAAGTGCAGTATCGCGTAACAACTGTTATCAAGTCTACACCTAAACAGTTTCCGCACTACGTCCTAAATAGGCCAAGATGGGTTAGGTGTTCTAAGGTCCTTAGCTTCTCATACCCAATTATAAATAGCAATGCCTAACCATAAATACTTGTGGGACATTTCCAAATCCAAAGGAATCTCCACTGAGCAGATAAATCTCAATCCAACTTGTTAAGGACTACTCCACACAAGTCGAACATGACTATACCATCATCCTATCTTAATTGAACTCAAGTTCGGGTTAGAACTTATCTCACCAGTCAGAGATCACCAAACATAACAAGTAGATTATATCACACATACATATATACAAATATATTCACACAAAAAGTAGGCTAAACCCATTGGAGACTACTCCCCAGCAGAGTCGCCACTTAATTTCTGTAGCGGGAAATTCATGATCATCAAGCTATTGATAAGCTAAAGATAAATTAATAAGAGTCGCCACCGCGCTTTTATTGTTTCCAAAGGGAAAGGGAAAAAGTACGAACAAAACCCAAATAGTAAGAAGTTTTCAAATAAAAACTAATAAAAATCAGAGATCACGGGTAAGGGGGTTGATTATACAGAGGGAAGGTATTAGCACCCAAAGTGTCCTAGGTACTCCTAGGGAGCCCTTTTTGTGTGCATATGTATTTTTGTACAAAGTGATGTTTACAAACAAATAGAATGGGGGGATGAGAAAAGAATTCATTAATTATATTGTTGTGTTTAACAAGACCTTCAGTCTTGCACCTACGTTCCAACATAAAAATGAGGGATCAAAACCTCGTAGTTCGTGCTATAAATTTCAAAGTGAGTATGTTGGTTTTAACAAAATTTAAGTTTGAAAGGCACAAAGGCCTAAAATGGTTTGAATGAGTTAGTTCTTTTTGGCTTTTTTTGAAAGTTTAAGTTAAGTATAGTTAAGTTTATTTACAAGTTTGATTTAAGAGAATGAGTTTGAAAATACAATGGCATAAGGCCAAAGTTTCTATCTTTTTGCAAAAAGTGGTCAAAATTTAGAACAAAAGTAGTTCACACAAAGAAGGTTTTGAAAATGGAGGGAGAGATTTTGAAATTAAAGAAGTGGGGAGAAGATGAAGAAACTATCCTATGTACAAAAATTTAAAAGTTTAAAGTTGAAAAGATCTGACCAAATGAGAGCAATCCAATAGACAAGTATTTCAATAGAAACCCAGAATCCCCTTGGACTTTTTAGAATCAAGCAACACACAAATGCACAATTATATCAATCTTGAAGAGAAAAGGCATCAAATAAAGATGGCCTCATCCAAGATTATCCACTTCAAAGATCTTCTTCAAAATAGCCCATGTAGAAGATGAATTCCACAAGTCATAGGTTCAACATAACAGCTTAACAATGATCAATGTTGCAGATGAATCTGGAGAGATCTTGAATGATGTATTAGAAGAATTCAAACTTGTAAGCTTTTGGTTCTTCAACAAATTGGCATTGGCCAAGTCCATTAGCAAATGAATGTTGCCTAAGTTCTAAGTCCAATTGGGCAAGATCAAACCAATAGTCCATTCAAAAGTCTTTTAGGGTTTTTTGTTATTATTATGTGCATTAGTGGTCAAAGACCACACAAACAAGCAAAGCAACAAAGTATATCACACAATATAGTCCAAGTGGACAAAATGAAAATTACATTAACATAAACAATTAGAATGATATGTATAATGACAGATGATATAAGGTGCTAAAAATAAATTGCATTAAAAGTAAAGACTTGAAATTAAAAGTTAATGGTTAGTAAGTTAGTAGTTAGCTTTGTTTTGCTTTTGATTTCAAGACATCCTTTGGAGAACACTCAACCCAATTGCCACAAGCATGGATTCTTGAACCAAAACATCTTCCAAAGGAAGGAAAGAAGGCCAAGTTTCCACACAATACCATGGAAGAGGGGAGACTTACAATCTCACTAACAAGAATGCTTATGCCTTTTATGTCACAAATTTAGCAATATGTTAAGCAATCGTAATTGGACTTATGTAGAAGTCACAACTATTTGAGTCCGGGCAATAGACTTTTGGTGTTAATGCATGTTGGAGACATAGTATTAGGAACTATGCTCATTAAACATACCACACACAAAAATATGCAAAAGGTGTGGCCTAATCTCATCCATACTCATGTTAATCTTTCAATCAACAAGCATTAGGACCTTGAGATGTCATTGGCCAATTGAAATGAATGGATGAAGAACGGGAATTAGATGAAGAGGGAAAGGGATGAATGAGATCACAAATTGGTCAAAGGAGGACTTTTACCAAATTAATATTATTCATTCATTTCGGGAGATGGAATGTACATTCCATCAATCCCCTAAATCCAATAATATTAACTTGACAAAGTCAAATCAATCTTGACCAAGGCCCAACAACAGATGAGAAACTCAATTAAGTCAATACAAATGGTCAACATAATTAAAATGGCATTTATTCAATTAAAAATATTAAAATAATACATTAATTTCAAATATGTTTTGTCTAAATCCTAAAATCACATCAAAATACCAAATAAACGGCCATGTGATTTATCATAGGTCAAACAAGGTCAAAGGACCTTGGAGAAAAAATTTCATAATTTTTGGATATTTAAAAATATTTTTAAACAATTAAAAACAAATGAAAAATCAATTAATTCATGAAAAATATTAATAATGATCCAAAAAATAATTTTAATTCAGAATATGAAAGAGAAAAATATTTGAAATTTTTTGGTGAAAGTCTCATATTTTTTGGATCAATATTAAATTTATTATGAATTATTGAAGAAAATGGAATTAAATGGAAATTCAGAAAAATGCTAAAATATGTGGACCATCTTATCTCCCTCATTAATTGAGGTGGCAGATCTGATGATCCACAACGCGCGTTCCACCAATGCCTTAGTAAAGCGTGCTGCAACATGAGTAATCAAAAGGAATGGCTGAGATTAAAACATGAGAATTAGATCACACGGTTTAGACCAAAGACTCCGGTTGTCTTCTCCGGCGAGCTTCGTCGGACTCGTCATCATGAACCATCACCAAAATTTAAAACAGGGACATGATTTTAAAGAGAAAACATTATTGAGCACGAATATCACCTCCATTTCTTCCAATTCCAACTATATTGAGAGATATGTTGAATTAAAAAATGAGGTTCATGATCTGAGCTGCTTCGATTTGACCTCAAAGCAACTCAAATACCTTGCCTACATTGGTAGGACTTCAGACAACACAAGAATCAATGGAATTGAGCAAGAAACAAGGAGAATCGAAGAGTTCAAATTTTCTGCAAAGTACCTTCAATCGAGGTCTGAGCTTGCTAGATCTTGATCTGAATCGTGCTTTGCTTCACTCCAATTGCTTGCAGAAGAGGAATGGAAAGGCTTAGAATCAATGGACTCCTGGAGAATTGATATCCAAAATAGTGGAGATTCAAGCTCAAATTCAACTGAATTTTTCAGGTTTATCCTCTTAGTATGAAGGGTTTTCTGTGGGGATTCAAAGCTGGTGCAGTGTGTGTCTTCATTCTGAGCATAAGGGCTTCAATTTATAGAGAATTCAAATGATATTTGCACACTCTTTCAACTTTCCAAATTTGACAAAATGATGCAAGCCTGGTGCATGGGCGCGCATAGGCCCCTGAAGTGATTGCTTGAAAGTCCAAAATGAAGTTCATATGCTTTGGAGATGGATTGGATTGCAAGGCACTTGAGCATTGTTATTTGAAGTTTGATCCATGCCACATGATACCATCCTGTTTAAGCCATGCGCAGCCTATGCACTTCTCATCCAAAATGCGTGAATTTTAGCTCTTTTTAAAGGCGAGATCAAGAGGAACAAGTTTGATGTTGGACACATTTTTATTTGGAGCTTGGAACTTGGAGATATTTGAGGTGGAAGTTTGGAAAAATTTGACATATCAAAAATTTTCTAAGTGTCAAGCCATATGTCTCAATATTCCACCTTGCTTAACTTTTTATACGAGCTTCAAATGAGAAAAGTGTATTCATAAAAGTTGTATCTATCTCAAAGACATTCAAAATGGTCACCAATTTCATGTCATTGGATTTTAAATGACAGATTTATGCATTTTTGAAGTTTGGAAAAATCACTTGCTCAGTGGTATAGGTCAAAAGTGACCTATAATGTAGCCTCACATCACATGTTCAAAGAAGTTGAATTAGCTCCCACTCCAAACATAAAAGTTGAAGTAGACACATTGAATTTGATTTTTCAACTTGGAAATCTTTGATCTCATAAAAAATGAGCAAGTTATGGCCTTGGGAAGTTGACTTTCAAATTAGGGTTTAGACAAAATGACCTATAATGTTTCAACATAGAAAATGATTTTCCAAGCAAAACTAGCTCTAGGTATCAACATTAAAGTTGTTTATAATGTTATTTAGAGTAAGTTTTATCTTGGAATCATTTTCATATGGTGAAAATTATAAGAGATAGGGTCTAGGGAGGCCCAATTTTGATCAGATGAATTCATCTGGTCAACCACCATCAACCAACTTGCTAACTTCCAATTCTCTTGACTTTCTTGGCTCATGGTAGATCATATATGCATAAGATGATGAAATTTGAAGTGTCCCTTGAGAAATTTGATCAATTGGTGAGATATCTTGTTGGAGAAGTTACTCAAGATACCTAGTGAAACTAGGGTTTCCAAGGCAAATCACCCTCAAACTCTTGAAGCAAAATTGATCAATATAACATATAGAGATCATTGGGACTCATATATGATGTTCATAACCATTCTTAAATCAATTCTTGGTTGTGCTCTTTGTTCATGAGGGTCTCAAACCCTAGATGTGATCAATGAATCAATGAGATCATGCCCCTTCCTACAAAAGGGTTAGATAGATACAAAGACATATTTTTGGTATTTTGGTTAGTAAAATGATAATATACAAGTATGATATAATCACAAAGTGCTTGGTGATCTCTCCCAAAATAAACCCAATGAAGGAGGGGTAAGGAGGATGCCAAGGTATGATCCCAATGCTTATGCTTATGATGAAATGCATGAGGGATCTTAGGGTCAAAATTGGGGTCTTACGGTATGCACGTTATTCTTTCGATTTCTAGATACCTCGCATAAACAAACAAGAAATACCTTAGTAGCACCACACCAAATAACACACAATTAAGGAAAATTAAAATTGAAATTAGTAACAAAATAAAATAAAATTTAGAGTTAAAGTTAGAAATTTCAAAAATTAAAACGAAATTAGAAATTAAAATAAACAAATAGAAAACTAAAAATGTCGCACTAAATTTTCTTGTTGAAACTCAACAATCCCCCGACAACGACACCCAAATCTTGATGACAAAAGTAGCAAGTGTACTAGTGTGTACCGAAATAATAAAATAAGATGTGTATCCACGAGGAATGAATTTTAACAAGGTAAAAAAGTGCAAGATAAAGTAACCAAAGGGGGAGAGGGTGTTTGGAAATTGTTTGTTTGATCTAAAAACAAGTGAAGATTGACTCTGGAAAAGATATGATGATAAATGCAATTAGGTTTTTTCGTTAGAATCCCCTACTTCTATTATATTGATGAAATACGCATTAAGAGGCATGTAGAGACATAAGAGTTATATGATAGATTAACCCTACTACTGCATCTAATCCCTTAGTATGCAACCCACAAGTCTAAGCGTTAATTCCCCAATCCCTCAAGCCAATTAGAACGACATACTAGGAACTAGAGCGCGTTAATCCCTAAGTCACAATTCCTAATTATATTATCCCTAGTTAATTAGATAACCGAACAATTATCCTATTTCCACTACTTACCTAAATTAGATTGTGTGTCATAACATCCAATAGGCAATGAACACAAGAGATAATTTGATAATAATAATATATCAGTGCGATAACATTAACATCAACCACTCATATGTCCCAATAGAATAAAAGTAGGTTCATCATACAAAAAGACCTAACATAGAAGTAATCTAGCTACTCATAGTGTAAAATAAATATACCATAAGTTTAGATTCATAGTACATGAAAAATCACTGAAGAAAATGTTTTCCAATTGCTCTAATGGCCTCCAAAAAAGCCTAAAATTGCCCTTTTCCATCATCACTTTCACTATTGGGATTCAGAACCCTAAAAATGCTTTTAATAGAAAAAAACGTGTTACCTGAAAAGAACGCACCGCGTCCACAACCGTCAACATCGCGTCATGATGCAAGCCTCACCGCGCGCGCAAGAATTTTAATGGAAAAACTCACTTTTTCTTATCAAATTTCACTAAGCCTTTGTATATTCCTTGTATTGACCTTTTCCTCAACTATTCACACTTTAACATGGTTTTTAACCATTCTTCATCTGAATTTACTTGAATTTTATCCTAAAAATCACGTAATGACGACCATCATCGTTAGATGAAGTGAAAATCAAAGAAATGTAATATAATCTTAAGGTAATTGACCTACAATATTATGCAAAACATTACTTTAATAACAATTATATTCACGAGAAGAAGAAAAAAAGATAATAAAATTTAGAAAGATACACAAATAAACACACCTCTATTTATACAATAAAAATATTATCTTTTATTACTCATGATTTGAGTTACAATTATAATTTAACTAAATATGTTTACTATTTACATCTATATCATTGAGTAGAACCTTTATTTTATAATATTCATCATAAAATATAGTGAATACTTTTATTTACCATTTTGCTATTTAAATCTACTATATAATAACTATTATTTTCCATTTGTATGTCAATTTTTTTAAAGGGACTTTATAAATAAACAAATCATATCAAGTATATATAATAATATTCATTCTAAAATAATATAGGGATTTTTTTTTAAAATAACCATGTATTTCAAAAAAAAATCGAAAATAATCAATAATAAAAAAAATATACCAAAATAATCAAGTTTTGAAGAGGATGTGCCAGATGAATTGGCGCACCTCCAATGCATTAAGAGGAGACGCCAATAGCATTGGCACATGCTGGGCTCCTCATGAGGAGGCGCCAATGCTAGTGGCGTCTAGGTGCATTTGGTTGGTGTATGCGTCAATTCATCTAGCGCATACACCCATTGTATTTTTTTAAATTTTATTTTAAAATTTTTTAGTTTTTTAAAATTTTTTAATTATTAATTATTAATTTTCATTATTTAATAAATAAAAAATAGTAATGAAAAAAATAAATGTATTGATGATGTAATAATTGGTTACATTGGACTGACAATAAACTAATGACCGACCCGATTATAACGTTCCCCTATTCCACATCCAGGTGTGTTAGTTTGTCTCTGAGGTCTCCCACGATTTTCTTGAGGTGTTTGAGGTCTTTGTGTGCTGACCTGATTGAGCGATGACTGGTTGGAAGGTCCGGCGAAAGTTTCATCGGTATTTGATAGATGTGTCATCATTTGCTCCCAATATCAGGAGGGGCTCTGGCCAACGACGCTTCCGTAATGGAGTTCGGTGCCCATGTCATCATAGTTAGGTCGTTGGGGGTGGGTGAATTAGGGACGGTATAGTTGTCCAATTTGGGCCATTGAGTCGTTTTGGAAACAAAGCAACGGTTCCTGGGGCGTACTATAGTTAAACAACGGTTGGGTGTTATGTTGATGGGATATTTAGGTGGTCATTGGTGGGGGGCTACGATGAAGTGACCCATATGAATCATCTGGGCTATAGACAGTTGTGGTTGTGGGGTTTGATTCTTGGTTTTGTGTTTGGGTGGGTGGTATGAATGGATTGCGACGTTGGATGGTTGGTTGTTGGGTGGTTGGCATGAACGGGTTGTGAGGTTGGGTGTTTGATTGTTGTGTGTATGTGGTAGGTTGATGTTGTATGGTTGGTTGTTGGGTTTGGGTGGGTTCACATTGGTGTTGGGTGGTGAATTGTTGTGGGGCGTACGATGACGAAGCAAGTTGGCGTGGATCCATCGAATACCGTGACTCAGATAAAAATTGCTGACTTGTTACCAACCTAAGCCATGCCATATATTGTTGAGTCGGTCTTGCACCATGGATGACTGGTTCATTTAAGATGTGTTGTCGTTGATTCCTCCATTGACGACACATCTCTTTTGCAAAGTCTCTCCAGTAGAATAATCCCATTGTGCATCAACCCTTTTTTGATGTCAATTCCCCAAACACGTGGAAGATTCTGGAATCTATTGTAGAATTCTGAACTGCAATTTGACCCGGTCACTCTGGTGCATTTCCACCATAGTGAATCGGATAATCGGTGTCTTCGCTGTCCAAACTGCAGCATCGTCATGGTTCATATCATGATTCAGGCCCAGATATGACCTCCAGATAAACTGTAAAACAATAAGAAACGATTAGATGGAAAATAATTTGAGAAGTATTTTTAAATTAAAATATAGTTGGATAGGATTATTACATCGTCATGTCCAATGTGGTCAATAGATTGCGATAGACTGCAATAGCGTGTTTCAGACACCTATTGTAGTTCATTCCCCTTATTGACCACCTTAGATAAAAAAGAAGTGAAAAATATTATTTACTGTTAATTATAATATAAAATATAATTAACTAAATGGTAAATGGTAAAGTGTTAGACTTACTTGGTTGCAAACGGGAACATGAATGTGCGCTCATTTATCGGGGCGAGCGACGACATTCTTGACCAACCCCAAGTTTGAAGCAAATATGCATATGAAAAAAAGTACATGTATTCTTTTTTGCAGTATTCCATTGGAGAAGTGGACTAGGGCATACGACAACGGTCAGCGTTGGGGCCACATGACAACAAATCTTGTGGAATCAATGAACTCTGTCTTCAAAGGCATCTGTAACCTACCAATAACCGCTTTGGTGCAGGTAACATATTTCAGGCTAGGAGCGTTGTTTGAAACCAGACGCTCAAAATGGAGTTCAGTGTTGTAATCTGGACAGTTGTTCAGTGATGCTTCAATAAAATTCATCAGACATGAAGCTGCCAAAGCAAACACACACGTGGTTACGGTCTTTGACAGAACTAAAGGTTGGTATAGTATTGTCGAGTCCATGGATCACAATGAGGGCATGCCGATGGGACAGTACAGAGTCAAACTAGATAGAGGTTGGTGCGACTACGGAAAGTTCCAAGCCTTTCATACCCCCTGCTCCCATGTAATTGCGGCATGCTCAAAGGTTCGAAGAGATTCATCCTACTTGCTATCTGAAGTTTACAAAGTCGCCATCCTTTCAAATGTTTATAAAATTAGCTTTTTCATAGTGGCAAAAGAGGATTATTGGCCAGAATATCAAGGGGACATCGTCTGGCACAACGAAGATATGTGAAGGAAGAAAAAGGGTCGCCCAAACAGCACCCGGATTCGAACCGAAATAGATACGGCGAACAAAATGGTTAGACTATGTAGTTCATGCCGCCAGTCAGGTTACAATCGTAATAATTGTCCTAGTGTTGGAACGAGCACAACCAGATAAATTTACATGTACCTCTATTGCAATATATGAAAAACTAAATTTATTTCATATTAGACGTCTGTGACGAAAGTACCATTACATAAACAATAACACAAATAATTATAACACATACAATACAAGAACTATGCAATTACAACCATCAAAACAATTTTGAACATGTAATGCATCATCCTACGAGCCTCTTGGTCGGTCTTAATATCCACCCATTCGTGCACTTCTCCGTTTTGGTTGAACGTGAACACAAGTCATTGTATTCTTCTAATTCGTTCACCCTCTCCAATTTCTCCCTCTAACCAACTGTACAATGTCCGAATAAGACGTTCAAACGTATCTGTGTTCCAAATTCGAATATGTATCGGAGCCGCAACGACGCAAAATATTACGTCAGCATTTCGTTTCTGAGTGTATGCAGACATTGTTGAAACAGAGAAAATTGAAATTGATGGTGGTTGAACTAGACAAATTATGGTATTAGGAGATGAGTTTCAGTGAAAAATATTGCATCCAAGGAGTGGTATTTATAGAGACGGAACATCAATTGTACAAAACATGTGGGCGCTTGAGGTATTGGCGCCCACATGACCATGACATGCAGGCGCCAGATGAATGGGCGCCCACACAACCAAATGCACCTAGCCGCCAGGAGCATTGGCGCCTCCTCTGAGATGTACATTTTTTTTTAAATGGTTATTTTAAAAAAAATCCAATATAGGAGACAAAATTATATACTTTTTTTTATTTGTTTACAATTTCTTTTCCAACAGTTTTATTTTGAGTATAAATACGGAAACACTTGAACTTATTTTCCCACCATTGTCTTTTCATAGTTAGAGTTATAGCTTTCATTTTCACCATCTTCTTTATTCTTTCTTTGCAAGAAAGTTCAGTGTTTCTTTATCAATCAAAGAATGAGCACTATCAACAATAACACCAATTTAGTTGAGTCTTCAATCGTGAACGGAGGTTCTGAGTACATTGATTTTAGCTTTGCTTTCAATGACTCTAGTTTTTCGGATAGAATCATTCATCTCGAAATCATGAACGATTTCATTGAAGTTCACCCTAATGCCGACTCGACTAGACACAGCGAAAGGAGAAGGGAAGACATTCAGAAAGACAATGGTATACACTGATATTTTTTACTCCAAAATCTTTTTTTTTGAGATTATTCTTGAATGGTGTTCATTTCTTAGGCGTTTATGAGATTATTCTTGATGTCTTTTTGTTGTTTAAATTATTCAATTGGTGTAGCTTCTTTGTTTATTTCAAATTTTATCTACAAATCAAAGGGAAACAAATAGGATATGAGTTGAATTCTAATGCATTAGGGTTCCCACAAACTGAAAGGGAAAAAATTTCTATGTTAAATGTAATGCAATCATACTTAGATATGTTTTTGAAAAGATCTGCTATATTGTTCGGCATTACTAAGGCACGCATTTTTCAACTGATACTATATTGAATTATTGTAAAGGTCTGCTATTAATCAATGGTTGACACATCTTTTGTTCAGTTTGGTTTGGTTGCTGCTGAACCCTGCGGCGCCAGTCATGTTTTACATGATCCCGCCATGGCTCAACTGATCGGAGTTGTTGCTGTGTGATAAGAAGGTCCCGAGTTCAATTTGTGGATTCAGCCTCCTGCAAATGTTTCACATATGCAGAGCTGTCTACAATGGACTCACAGTGGGTCTGACGATCCTTCTCTAAGTCCCGTTTTGGCGGGAGTTTTACAGCACCAGGCCCATTGGGGATCTGCTCATTAAGTTTAGAATTTTGTTTACTGTGGAGTCACTAGCAATATATAAGTTTTTATTATCATGAGTTATGTCTAAAATATTTTAATAATGGGTCCTTGTGATTTAGTCAAATATGGTTTGGTTTGCATCATTATGATAAGAGCCAAAGCAATGATAAAACATGATTATGTGCAAGTGTTTGCCTATAAATTGTCACTCTATGTACATAGCAGGTTGTATGTTTTTACACACTTATTTTCATCATACTAACATGCTCTTTCCTGTTTTTGGTAGTAGATTTATTATCGGACCAACCTGATGTAGACGACTGTGCGCTGCATGAGCCTCAAGATGTAGAGGCAGATGCAATGGTTGAAGTTTTCACGGCTGGTACTTGGATAACTTAAAAAATCTCTTACCCAGTTTCTCAGTTTTACGATTTATTGTTTTAAGAAATACCACGGTTCAAATCATGGAGGCAACATCTTGCAGTTGGTTTGACAATCATATTGATAATCAATGAAATTTCACAATCTGGCAAAAATTCTGAATCCTGCCTGTACACTGATTCATCAGCTTCTGTGGCAATTTCTATGGTCAATTTGGGTTGATTATGAGCCAACATGATCTTAAGCTGAAAAACATTCTTTTTTTCCTTGCAAGCTAAACAATAAATGTGAAGTTTTCAGTTGGTTTATTATTAATATAGGAGATGAGGCTGCAAATCTTCACCTGGACTACTCTGCAGTGGTTAAAGTGAAAACAGTGTATGTCAACTCCGCCATCCTAGCTGTGAAGAGCTCGTACTTCTACAAGGTAGATGTCTCTTCTTTATGAGTTATATTTGAATACTTTTGGTAAATATTGTTTGGTTATTTATGCATATTATTTTGCAGCTCTTCTCTAACGGGATGAGGGAGTCACCGCAGAAGCATGTCCCTCTGAGAATTTTTGCATCCGGTATAGTTTGCTTTTTAGATTATTTTCTTAATAAGATTTGTTTTCACCAATAGTTTGCTTACTAATGCTGATTTATTTTGCTTATTACAGAGGAAGCTCCATTCATGGAGCTTCTAGAATTTATGTACAACAAACCTCTGAACATAACCTCACTGCCCAGATTGCTGGACGTCTTGCTAGCAGCAGACAAGTTTGAGGTGGCAACATGCAAGAGATATTGCAGCCAGGTATTACTGAACACACCCATGACACCGGAGTCTGCGGTGCTCTACCTAGAGCTTCCTTATACTATCCTGATGGATGATGATGTTCGGCCATTGGCTGTAGCAGCAAAAAATTATCTCATTGCTCGTTACAAGGACGTCACCAAGTATGTTTCTTTTTTCCTCTTTGTTTAGATTAGTTATATGATATATGTTACAAATGATTTTTTAGGACATGCTTGCGGCTGATTTTTTTGAATGCTAAGAAGTTTTACTATCGACCAGGCATCAGGAGGAGCTGATGGGATTGCCACTTGCTGGGGTCATGGTATTATTATCCAGCGATGAGCTGCAGGTCGCATCTGAGGATGAAGTGTACGACTTTGTACTGAAATGGGCTCAAACCCAGTACCCAAGACTTGAAGAGAGGAGCGAAATTCTCAGAGCAAAGCTTATCCCCTTCATCCGCTTCCGGTACATGACCTGCCACAAGCTGAAGATGGTCCAGACTTGTAACTACTTCGACCATAAATTCGCTTCTAAGCTAGTATTTGAGGCCTTGTATTTCAAGGCTGAATCACCACACCGGCAACGAATACTAACTGCGGAGTCGGCTTCCACTAACCGCCTCTTCATTGAGCGGGCATACAAGTACCGCCCTGTAAAGGTTGTGGAATTCGAAGTTCCTTATCAACAGTGTGTAGTCTACTTAGACCTGAAACAGGAGGAGTGCGCCAACATGTTCCCCTTTGGGCGCATCTATTCACAAGCCTTCCATTTAGGCAGTCAGAGGTTTTTCTTGTCTGCTCACTGCAATATGGACCAGCAGAGCTTCTACCATTGCTTCGACTTGTTCTTGGGCATGCTGGAGAAGGGCTCTGCCAGCTGCAATGTCGATTTTGAATTTTCTGTTCGGTCGAAGCCAACCTTAGAATACATCAGAAAGTATAAAGACAACTGTCTATTAAGCGGGGAAAGTGCAGTCGGTTCCAGGAACTTTTTTGCTACACCATGGACATCGTTCATGGCGGAGGACAGCCTCTTCTTTATTAACGGCGTTCTCCATCTTAGAGCAGAGCTAACAATCAGGAATAAGCTGGATTTACAATAGTAAATTTAGTCTTATTTTGTAGCACTTTTTCTTATTTCTGTAATTATTTAGTTGTAATATATAGTTCATCAGTAGAAAATATCCTGCAATCCAGGTTTGGCCCAGCAAAACTTGTCCATATATTGGGATCATGAATTAAAATGTGTACATTTGTTTTTGTTTGGTTGAAGTTGAGTTTGAAATGAAATGAAATTTGTTCAGATATTTTTTGTTATTTTAAGTGAGGTTGATTTAGAATTGAATGTGATCCTTTAATAGTGTAAAAGTTATTTTCGATCGATCCTTTGGTTACTTTGTGAGATACTTAATGGATATGGAACTTACTAATGATTTGAGGTATAAGGTGTTAGGGAAAGAAACGGATTTTCCTTATTTTGTGGAGCTGAAGTATGAGAACTTAACTGATTATTGTATCTTTTACAATTGTATTCGACTAGTGGTGTTCAAAACCATGAGGTTGTGTAGAAGCACATGGAATTTTAGAAACATTCTTGGGGCAACATGGCATACTTAGAAGATTTGGAATTTTTTAGACATTCTTGGGGCAACATGAGAGGGGTAACCTAACTGATAATATTGAGGGTCACAAAGATGTTGGTTTCCTGTTGGTTGTTTCCAAATCTGAAATGAGTGGTAGAAGAAAGATTCTACACCTAGAAGTAAGTACAATACCAAATCAAAATTTGGTTGTTCAACACCCTCCCCATGAAGTATTTATTTTAGAATATGAGAGGTATTACCTACTCTCCTCCAAATTTGGTTAAGATGGCATTTCGGGGAGACATGTGTCTCATAGAAGATGACAGGAATGGAAGTGGAAGTAGAGGATTTAAGAGGGAAATGTGTATCATAGAAGATGACATTTCGAGAGACAAAAATGTTAGGAGAGTTTAAGTCATATAGGATATAACCCTTAGTACCATCTTTGAAACCAAAGAACATAGTTTTTCTAGTCTTTGTATCAAATTTGCTTCTATGAGCAAGGAGGGAAGATGCATAACACAAGCAACCAAAAATCTTTAAGTGTATAATGGATGGGGGTTCTTTGTGAAGCAGTTCATAAGGGCTTTTGAATTTGAGGAGAGGAGTAGGAAGTCTATTGATGATATGGATGGCATGTTGTGTGCTAAAAGTTCATAGGTTGAGAGGAAGGTTATCTTGGAAAGTAAGGGATCTATCCATGTTAAGAATGTGTTGATGTTTACGTTCCACGACATCATTCTATTGTGGAGTTTCAACACATGTTCTTTGATGAAGCATACCTTTGGAATGAAGAAAGGAATCCATAGAAAATTGTGTGCCATTGTTTGTTCTTAGACATTTTAAGGTTGTGTGAAACTAGTTTTCAATATAGGCTATGAAGTTGATGAGTTTGGTTCTGGTTTCATCTTTAGTTTTGAGAAAAATCACTCAACTGAACCTACGAAAATCATCAACTATGATGAGAAAATATCTATGGCCTAATATTGAAGTAGTGGAGAAGGGACGTCAAGCATCATCATGCAACAATTCAAAAGGGGCATGAGAAACATTAGTGCTTAAAGGAAAAGACAATTTCTTTTGCTCGGTATAATGGCAAGCATCACAAGGATTCCAAGAATTTTTATTTGATATAATAGTATTTACAAATGGTATGTAAGCCAACATTAGAAATATGACCTAATCGATAATTCCATACAAGAGAACTAGTTATAGTGTTATAAATGATAGAACTATTCTTAGCAGAGGCAGTATCAATTACATGTCGCCTTTGGCTCATTTTAGCTATACCAATGATGGCCTTGGGATTCTTCTGCAAAATATGACATGTATTAGAATTAAATTGCACAAAACAATTACGTGATGATGAAAGTTTAGGTATAGATGTCAAATTGACATGCAACGATGGTTTGTACAAAACATGATGCAATGTAAGGTTATGACAGATATGGACATAGCCATAAGTGTTGAACCATTGGGAAGTAAGACAGATAGAGGTGATATAGTATGATATGACACAAAGGAGGTAAGGATAAAGGTGATATGATCAGTAGCACCTGTATCAATGATCCACATTGTAAGGGGCTTACCATCAGAAGGTGAAGTCTTCGGTGTCAAGGCAATAGGTGTGCTGGAAATGACATTGGTGGTAGGGTGAGGATTTGACTGAGATTGTTGTAACAAGCCAAGAAAATTGTGATACTTATATTGAGTAAAACCAAAAGACTTGGCACTTGAAGTTCCTGCACCATTAGAGTCATTGTTAGATGTGGAATTGTCAGCAGGAGAAGATTGAGAAGCTTTGACTTTATTCTTGAATTCAGGTGGATAACCATGTTTAACAAAGCAAGTCTCTACAGTATAATTAGTTCTTCCACAATGTGTGCAAACACGATTTGTACCTCTAGCAAATCCTGACCCTTTCCACTTAGGTTTATTCTGAACAACATTAGCTATAAGGGATGATGAATGATCAGAAACTTCAGTAGTTGGTAGATCAAGGAGAGGCGTGGAGAATTCTCTTTCTTCCTGAATGATCATAGAAAAGACAGTGTCAATAGGGGGGATTAAGAAGCATAATCTGAAACTTAGTGGCATATAACTTTTCATTGAGCCCTTTAAGGAATCGAATGATATAGTATTGATCACGATAAATATGCAAAGAAGAAATATCATCATAACTGCATTGGATAACACATTTGCAATGTGGAACTGGTCGATAATTTTCTAGTTCATCCCAAAGAACCTTAAGCTTTGTGAAGTAATCAGAAATTTCCATTGATCCTTGCCGTAGTTTATATAACTTTTCTTGAATATCAGAGATTCAAAAGATACCACTTTGTGAAAAATAAGTTTTCAGATTGATCCATACACTTACTGCATAATCAATCCAAAGAACAAATATGGCAATAGATTCAGTAATGGATCTTTGAAGCCATGCAAGAACCATTGTATTGCATCTAATCCGTGGAGAGTATAGGGGATATATGGAAGTAGGTTTAGGGAGAGTGCGGTCAATGAATCGTTCTTTATTCTTAGAGATTAACGCAATATGCATGGATCTTTCCCAAGAATGATAATTCTTGTTGTCAAGTAATAGAGAAACAAGAACGACGGAGGGATTTTCATTAGGATGAAGATAGTAAAGGTCGGCGGAGTTTGTGGATAAATCTTCATAAGTGGGTAAATCCATGGGAGGGAAGAAAGATCGGGAAATAGAATCATAGGTTATAAGGAAGAAGAAGAGGAGGAGATATGGAAATTGTTGATGATACCATGTTAATGGTGCAACCAATACCTCATTCTCATTTAAGAAAAGAAAAAGATCAATATTCCTTATAATTATTACAAATAGGTACTTCTTATATAGAGGTTGAAAGAAGTTAGTTGGTAACTAACATAACCACTTAAATAACCAACTAACTAATTATCAATGTAGAGGAAAAGGAAAAACTAACTAGCTTGTGTGGCAAACAATCGTAATATGTAACATCATGTTTTTCAACTGTGGTGAAATGTGACGTTCATTTTTACAACGCCACGTTCGTTTTGTGTGAAATATCTCAAATATAGTTTATTTTTCACAATCTCATAGAGAGTTTAGTTTTTACAATATCAAGGACACTATGTGTGCAATATCTTCATTCATTTTACTATCTTAAAATTTTGTCCTTAAAGATCAATGTTAAGTTTCAGGTATCTCGTTTACTTGATAACGTAAAACTTAACATTAATCTTTACACCAAAATATTCAATATATTGTATTATAATATTCAAAGCCTAACCCCTATAACTTTTGAAGAATAAAATATGAAGTTTGAAGGCAAAATGAGTTAGGTTTAGTAAAAAGGCAAATGACGCGCGTGTTGAGCTTTTATAGACAAATCACTATAACATTTCACCATGGTTGGAAAGTGAAACATGTTGGACATGTGATTTCATACATAAGAGGGAGGGTGAATCATGTGTTTCAGAAAAACTAGAATTTGAAAAACTTTGAGAGTTTAAATCAGTTTAAAAATATTTTTTAGAAAATATTTAAGATAAAGCAATTTTTTTTTGCTGAATATAAGGTGCGGAAATTAAAGAGTTAAGGGAAAAAGAGAAGAACACCAAGAGTTATAAAAGTTCGGTCAAAAGATAAAATATACCTAATTCTCTCCCCAAGAATTATTCTTGAAAGCATCCATTAAACATGAGAGCTTTTAGTAGGTTATACTCACGAAACCCCCTTATACAAGAAAAATAAAGTTTGTGGCTAACTTCCAACCTGTTGGTTCTAAGTGTTGGCATCAATTTTGGTAAAACCTAGAGTGTTCACAAGTTGTCACAAGTGTTGTCTTGACATAAGATAACAGGTTCCTACAGGATGTTTAAAATATGGATGTGCAGGATTTTGCTGAGATGTCAGACCTGATGTCATGACATCTGTATACAGAATATTCAGTCTGAATGTTATGTATTGTGTGATTGCGCTTTTTATGCTAATCTATGTGTGATTGATGAGATGATTGAACGCGTCATTCAATCAGTAATTACAACCAGATTGACTTATTTTCCAACGAGATATTATCAACTATCATAAGAAAATACGAATGGAAAATAGTTTTAGGGTTTTATGATGTCCAAGCCCAGCCAAACACTTCTATATAAAGGGCATGGAAAACCTGGTTTTAACACACAAGAAATAACAAACGAAATATTGAGAGAGAATAAGGGTTTTAGTCTTGTGTGGTCGTGTGTATTGTGAGCCATTCATTCATCCATAGATGATTGAATTGGACTGACTTTGGAGTTGTAATTTGTTCACTCTAAGCTTTGAAGCATGAGTGTGTGTTTACTTGGTTGAAGCTTTTAAGCAAGATCAAGTATGTGTTCTTCAAGAGTGTCTTCTTTCATTGTAATATTTGTTTTTACATCATTGCTGTGATTGAGGGGGTGAGTAGGATCTCATATCTAAGAGTTCTTAGATAGAAGTCACACGGGTAGAGATTAGGTAAAAAGACTGTAACTTGAAGTTGTTTACTGAGAGTCTTTGTACTAATTCTGTTTAGTGGATTTCCTTCCTGACTTGGTAGCCCCCAGATGTAGGTGAGTTTGCACCGAACTGGGTTAACAATTGCTTGTGTCACTTGCATTATTGTTCTATATCTTTTATCCTGTTTATATTGTTCAGATATTAGTGTCGTGACATTACCTTCGACATCTTATATCTGATACCATTTCACAACCAAACAAAAAAACTCAGAGTAAAGTGGTGAGTCTTCCTTCCAAACAGTGGAGTGAAGCAGTTAGTCTTCTTCCCACAAGAAACGTAGAGCGGTTAATCTTCAAGCTTTAAATAAACTTTTAGAGATTTTAATACCGGACTGAGCTCGCGGACCTAAACTTGATTTTTTTATAGGGAAAACCAAGAACCTATGAGATTTCGTCACTGACTAGTACCAAACTTAAACAAGCCTTTACCATAGGATAAGCTTTAATCTAAAATTGGTTTTATCGTGGGCTAACCAAGAACCTATGAAAGCTTTTATCACGGGCTGAACTTTCAAACCAAAATAGAGGCTTGATCATACAATCCTCAAACCATATCTTTTTACGGGTATAGCTTCGAATCCAAACAATCCCTAAGTGGACAAATTGTTCAACCAGATATAAACAAAATTTTCCATGGTGAACTTACAAAGCTACCCTTCCAGAGTTACATATTTCTCACTCGCAGACGAAATTTCTTGCAAAGTACTATGGCTAAACTTTTAGTGAGAGAAAGTAAACATAAATAGATTTTAGAGAGAGAGTGAGAATAGAGAAATGAAACATGTTTATTGATTATGAAAAAGAATGGAAGGGAGCCTCTATTTATAGGCTAGAGGTTGGCTAAAAACAGAAATAGTTTTTAAGGCGTTTTATGACTTGCCAATCGATTGAAAATATGCACCAATCAATTGGTGGCCTAAGAAATATTCGACTATTGAGTTAAAAATGATAAGAAAATATATATAGTTGTTACCAATCATAAAGATGTTATCCTAATTGCTTAGGGAACATTTTTTAACTCTCTCAATCGATTGGGATAAGGTGTCAATCGATTGGCATGGACACAAAATTTCTCAAAACTATTTTGACAGCTCCTAACTCATCCGACACGACTTCAAGGTATTCTTGAAAATGTTTTTTTTTAGAAAAATAAGTTTAAATTTTTTTTTCGTGTGTGTGTGATTTAGCAATATCATTTTATGAGAACCTTATGCATTACAATATGTTTACTCAGACGTGCCAAGGAAATCTTTTACATGCTTCAAGTATTGTTAAATGTTTTCTTTCTTGTAGGCACTTGCTTGAGTTCACTTTAGAATTAGGCTTGAGTTATATTCCATTTGGTTGCCATCATCGTATAGTCAAATCCATTGAACCTTAATTCTTTGCTTTGCGGCTTTAACCACTTTAATCGCTTATGCTTAACTTGTCATTAAGGACTAGTTGTCATCACTAGACATTAGTTGTCATCATGAAAAATTGTTTTCCTAATTAAAGGCATATCACCTACAAAATAAGGTTCCATAAAACTGTGGTAACGTGTATAAGATATGACTACAGTTGTTATTGCCAACCATGGTGAAATGAGTTTATGTTAAATTAAAACATAAAAAGTTTTAGTTTATTTCCTTAAGAATATAATAGTGTCCTAGTGAAAATCCTTTAGAACAGAACACCTAGATAACAAAGACCAATCTCCATAAAGACATGAGGCAAGCTCCATCATTTTACAGGTTCGAATCAAATAGGGTAAGACGAAACTTGCAAGTATGGTACACGAAAATAATTTTTTGGCCTCTTCTTCTTCATAGTTATGGTACATGAACTATTTCATCACTATTCATGTTAGAAGGCATGTTGAGTTTTAATGTTTCTATTTTTTATTTTGATTGTGATTGAATGTTATATTTTGTTGAAATAGTAATAGGTTTTTGTTATTGTTTAATGTTATATGTTATTGTGATTGAGTGAGATTGAGATTATTTTTGTGTTGTTGAAAATGTTTTATATTTTTGTTGTAGTTGTTGTATTGTTATTGTGTTGTTGTATTGAAATTATTATTGTGTATTTGTGATGCGTATTTAGGTGAAAAATTTAAGATGTGTGTCATGTTATTTTGCACAATCAACGACTTTCATGCATATGTAAATTTGGATGGATACATCGTCAAAGGACATAAAACTTGTCATATATATTAATCTAATAGGTTCTTTAACAAAATATAAAAAAAAAGATATCGGTGTTCTTTGATCTTCCATATTGGTCTAGCCTCGTTGTAAGACATTGTCTTGATGTGATGCATGTAGACTAAAAATGTGGGTGATAGTTTGATTGGAATACTTATAAACATTCAATGCAAGACAAAAGATGGTAAAAATTACCGTTTAAAAATGGTGGAAATGGGTATATGACAATAGATGGCTCTAGAAGAATTACGAAAAATAATATATTTTCCCTAACATGTCACACTCTATCTAAAAAGGAAAAAAGTTTTTTTAAGTGTTTGCATGGTATCAAAGTTTCCCAAGGATACTCATTAAACATCAAGAAACTTGTATCGATGAAAGGTCTCAAGTTAATTGGATTAAAATATCATGATTTCCATGTCTTGATGCAACAACTCCTACTAGTGGCTATTTGTGGCATCTTACCAAAAATGTAAGGGTAAATTATAACCAGATTGTGCTTATTCTTTAATGCTATATATAATAAAGTACTTGGTTTCAAAAAACTTAATGAATTCGAAGATAAGACTAAAATAATATTGTGTAAATTGGAGATGTACTTCCCTCAATCATCTTTTGACATTATTGTTCACTTAATTATTCCTCTAGTTAGGGAAATCAGATTTTGTGCTCCAGTGTATTTAAGGTGTATGTATCCAATACATAAATACATGAAGATATTTAAAGTATATACGAATAATCATCATTTTCTAGAAGCTTCAATTGTTGAAAGGTACATCACAAATGAAGTTGTTAAGTTATGTTCAAACTGTTTGTCAGAAGCAGACTCTATAGGAATTCTAAATCTTGTCAAGATGACAGATATGAAGGTAGAGGTACTCAAGATTTAAATTTTAAGTCAATGTTTTAGGATGTAGTTCTTCAAGCACATTTATATATATTGAATATGTTTATGAAATTCAATCTTACTTATCTGCTCACAAAAGACTTACCAAGGGAAAAATCTCCAAACGAGTGATAAATGGTTATTGAAAGAGCATAACAAGAATTTCCTAAATTGGTTTAATGAAAGGATTTCTAATGATTATAGTACACCCGAGACAATTAAATGATGCCATACATGCCTAAACTTCATGTAGTAAGTTGAATTGTATATGAAATTAGTAAATTTTTCTTTTATACAAAATCAAAAGATGATTGTAGTACAATGCAAAATAATGGGGTTATGGTTGAGGCCAAATCCATGTACTTCTATATTTCCAAATATAAGATTCCTATAATGGAATCTAGACTATAATTTGGGGTCATTGTGAAGATTTGGGGTATTGGTTATGTTTTTATTCAAAGTACATTTATTTAAATGCAAAGGGATTGGCAATAACAATGGTGTACAAACTAATGAGTTAGGATTCAAACGGTTTGACCTTGGCAAGACAACTTACATGATCGAACCATTCATCATGGCATTCCAAGCAAAACAAGTGTTTTATGTCACTGACCTTTATGATAAAAGATTGTCAATTTATCTCCAAGGAAATAAAATTTCTCATAGTAATAAAGTTTGATACTTCTAACCCTTCTTTCGAAACACATGTACATACATCATATAAAGAAGTTGATAAAAATGATGTGCATATTATTCGTTATTTCATGAAGAAGGCTTATGGGAAAAATAATATGTAAATGCTTATTATTATTTATTCATAATTGATTGATTGTTATAATTTCTAAGTTTTATATAGTGACAAGTTTTATTATTTTAAATTATAGGTGTTTAGAGACAAGACACTAAAATACGTCTAATCACATTGTGCATCTTGCTTCCTTCAATATAATAAATCTAGTTCACAATAATTTTGTATGTCGGTTGTTTTCTTGTTTTATGTAATGATGTGTAAAATGCATGCCATTTTGGTGTCATTTTGGTTTTGATATAATACATATTGTTGGTTCGTAATAGTTGTCAATTTGATTTTGATTGACAAATGTATTTATGTTGTTTCTTATCTGTTCTGATTTACAAAAATATAGGTTATGATAATGAGAATTTTGTAAACAAAAAATATATTAAAAAATGAAATGGTTAACGAAGGTTGTTTCTGTCAACCGTGGTGATATGTAGAGCTCTATTTAATTTTAAAAAACGTAAAAAATGGCGTTGTTGGGTATCGAACCAATGAACTTTCTAATTTTCATCACGGTTTATTATTCCCACCGTGGTGAAAATCAATGTGCTTTCCAGTTTATTACCATGACCAATAGCCCGTGGTGATAATTGTCATACCCCAAAATTTGCCTCCCCTTTTACCTTTCATCTGACTTTTGGTTTGAGATTCATTTGAATTCATATGCATTCATACCATCTATTATATCAATATCATCATAGATTCAAATGTTTGAGATTGTTTATACCTAACAAGAGCCCGCGGTTTGACCCGAGGGTCAAGCCCTATGGTTTGTGGTCTTGCAGTCAATTTGGGAAGCATGTTCTTCGGCAAATCCTTGAAACCCTAGTTGTTGATTCATGGTAGTTATGGACCTCTTGATGTGGATTTGTTGGCAAAGTATCATTGATTGGTTTATGATCTTGGGTTGTGTGGTTTACATCTTAGTTGTGTTTTGTGATTAAAACACTAATCAGGCAGGCTTGACATTTATGGATACGGTTTGTCTATTGACTTTTTGTGTGAAACCCTAGTTCATGGAAGGGGTTTGTTTAGTCATTGTGATTTGCATCATGACATTGAAATCATTCATTAAGTTCTCATATGGTTCGTCAAGATTCATGCATTGATTTAAAGATCATGGTACATTCAGGTTCCATTATTCAAGTTTCATGGTCCATTTGGTCAAGCTTTATGTTTCATTCATGGTCCATTTGTTTAAGGTTCGTGTTAAGGTCCATTGATCCAATTTCAAAATGCTTTCATTATCCATTAATTTATTGTTTTAGGGTGCATTTAAGATCATGGTTTCAAAGTGATTTCAAATTTGAATTTGGAGGGAAAATGATAATTTGAATTAAAACATGTTGCATTAGTCATAAGAGCTTTTCTCATTCAAAGAAAACTTTCATTACATTCGCACATATCATGCCCATACATTGTTCATACAAAGAAATTATAAAAAACTGATTTTTCACCTATAATTGACTTTGGTCAACTGTTGACTTTGGTCAAATGTTGACTTTGGTCAAATGTTGACTTTTTAGTCAACTCATCTAATCATCAAACCTATTTCCTAATTTCCATTTGGTTTCCTCATGCTTTTATTTTAAATTCATGGCATAACTTCACTATCAAGTAATCATTGTTCCTTTATGTTCATGCATGGCACATCATAATTCCAAGCATCAAGCCTTGCATTCCACTCAAACTAGCCCTATCATTATAATCATCAAACATTGGATTAGCAGCCATGGCATAATTTGGTTTCCCAAGCAACACATGATACAATAATACAATGTGGCATTTACTTTTGAATAAATCCAATTTCATTAAGTTTTCATCATAAGCATAAACCAATTTCATTAACCCATAACTAGCATCCATCCAATTGTATTAACCATAACAGAGGTGGCAACAATGCATTAACTAGCAACCAAGCCACATAACTTTCATTCAAACAACAATTCATAGCATCATCACCAATTCATCATAACAACCAGTTCACAACACTAGCAGCACCATAAACCTAACATAGCAGGGTAATGCATTCATCTCACATCAGTTAGCAGCCAACATTCATAGCAATGCATAACAACAGACCATGACCAAAAGTATCACATACAGAATAACAATGTATACAATTCAATCCACTCACCAAAAAAATAGCTAGCTAGCAGCAACAACATATACATTAACAGGAACAATACATCATCACAACCTAGCATTGATAACTGAACAAAAACCAAACAGGCCTACTAACAAGATTAACAACTTTTTTTCATATAGCAGGAATTAGGTCAATTGGCACAACAGAGAAACTAACATACATGGTATTTTTAACATTTCAATTAACTGAACCAAAGACATAACAAGTAGTTTGCAAGATCAGTCCAAAACCCGATAATTAACATTCATCCAACTAACTCCTCAATTTAACATCAACAACTTGCAATCAACATGATCCAAAACTCTCACTAACCAATTAACAACTAAATTTAATATAACTTAACATTTAACTGCAAGGCTAACAGAAAAAATCGAATTTGATCTAACTCATAACAAACCTAACAAAAATTGAATGTGACACTAACTTCCATAACAAACTTTTTTCTCCAATGCCATCTCTAACTAACTTTCTCACATTTACCTAAACTAACATTGTCATTAACATCCAACTGCTTTGAATTGAGTTCAACTAACTGAGTTAACTTCTGTTAACTTTTCCCTCCTATAAATCCCTCATTTCACCCTTCATTCATGGAGATTCAAAAAAATTCCAGATTCATTTCATCCCCAGAAATCTCACTCTTAAGCTCTCTCTACTATATTTACACACGCACAATCTCATTCACTCGCATTCACACTTTTAAAAACCTCACTCTCTCTCTCTCTCTCTCTCTCTCTCTCTGTGAAATCTCCAATTCACACGAGAAGAAGAAAATTGAAGAACAAGTAGAAGAAAGAGTACATAGATTCGAAGAGCAAAAAAGGATTCAGAAGAGATTTACCTAAATACTGTTTCCCTCTGCATCTTCTCCGCCGGTGAGTCTTTGAGTTTTTCTCTTGATTTGCGTCAAATTAGTTACCAGAATGTAGGTTTTGGCTTGGGGAATTAAAGGTCCAACCCCTAGGGCTTCGATTCTGGATGATTGGAGTTTAATTTTACGAATTGCTAGTTATGGTTCATGTGTGAATCGTTTTGGTTTGTTTAATTGGTGAAGAATTTCATAAATTTAATCATGGATTTGGACTCAGGGCATTGAAACTGAGATAATGATATTGGATGTTGGTGGTCTATGGCTAGGGTCGTATAGATCATCAACCAAACCAAATTGAACCATATATGGTTCGGTTTGGATCTTTAAACCATTTTCATAAAACCAATTTATTTTCTTAAAACTGGTTTATAAGTGGAT
Source organism: Lathyrus oleraceus (assembly GCF_024323335.1). NCBI lineage: Eukaryota > Viridiplantae > Streptophyta > Magnoliopsida > Fabales > Fabaceae > Lathyrus > Lathyrus oleraceus. Next base: position 16,364,612 of record NC_066581.1, read on the forward strand.
CGGTTCGGTTTTAAACCGGTTTTTAACAAAAAAAATAGTTTAAAAAAACAATTTTAAATCAATTTTTTTAAAACCAATTTTTTATTTTCTTAAAAAAATCAATTTCAAAACCAATTTTATAAAAAAAACAGTTTTAAAACTATATTTTTAAAAAAGCAATTTTATATTAAAAATAATTTTATTTTCTTTTAACTAACTTTTTTATTTTCACTAGTTATAAAACTATTTTATATAAAAAAAATATTTATTTTAAAAAATTACTTTAAATTTGACTTTTATAATCACCACAAATAATATCTCGATTAAAAACAATCCCAAAGTATGATATGTTACATAAAAACGGTCATAAAATAAAATAATTATGAATCATAATTATTCATAAAATAAATAATTCATAAAAAAATTATTCAAACTTCTAAAATCTCTCATAATTGTTCATAAACAAAATTTATGAGGTTTTAAAATATTTTTTTTTAAATTTAAAAAACATAAAAAAACAATCTTTTTTAGAAAAAAAAATAACAAATATTCAGAAAAAAGAAAAAAAATTGAAAATAATAATATTATATTCTGAAAAAAAATCTTTAAAAAAATTATTCCAAAAAATAAAAATAACTGAAAAAAATTTATTTTAAAAAAGTGAAAATTGAAAATAAAAAGATTTTGAAAAGAAAATAATAATTTATTTTAAAACATTTTTTACTGAAAAAAAATACAAAATATTTTTGATAAAAAATATCTTTTTTATTTAGTAGAGTATAATAATTTTATTTGAAAAAAATATCAAATATAATTTTTTTGAAAAAAAAAATCCAAATATAATATTTTTCGTGAAAAGAAAAAAAAATCTGAATTTTATTTTTAAAATAATTTTTTGTAAAATTTAAAAAAATATAAAATTAATTTATAATGTGATAAAACATAACAGACAAATATAAAAATTTAACGCATAGTAAAATTTCGATACCCAATAACAAAACCAAATTTTTATAATGGGTAAGGGTTTATATTTGGATAACAAAATGGATACCCAAATTTTTATTTTAGTATTTGGTTTGGTTTTTTAAAAGTAGAACAATTTGGTTATGGATAACCGGTTTTTTTGCACACCCGTATCTAGGGCTCTAACGCGGCATATGAGAGGTTCAGATGGGAGGGAACTTGAGTTAAGAACTTGAATAATGTTGTTGAACATACGAAACTCGTGAAGCACGGGCATTGTTGAGTCTTCCTCCATACCTCATTTGGATTGAGCTTTGCATCCTTGGGCTCAAGTTTTTACTATCTGCACTCTTCAATTCCTTCCATACCCCCTAGGATCACAAGAATGAAAGCCACATTGGGCCTTGTATGGGCCATGCGTCCTAGTTGGTTTCTACACCATATTTTCTTGCCCAACCCCTCCCTGTTTTATGGTCTGTTTCTTTTTTTTGTTAGTTTATTTTGTCAATTTTTTTTACATAGTTTTGTTAATTATAGTTAATGCATTTTGACATAAAAATTCAGAAAATAACATGCTTAGATTTTCAATTAGGATTAATTGTCTTGTTTAATTACATTGAACCTTTTAATTACTTGGAAAATACCTTGAAAAAAAAGATGATTAACCTAGAATTTTGATTAGGTTTTAGTCTTTAATTCTCATGATAAAAATACTTAGGAAAACATGGTTAATTTAGATTTTTTTTTTAATTCATTTTAGAATTTTAACTATTAATTAAGTACTAATCATAACCTTTAATTGAAATTTTAATCAAATTAGGGTTATTATTAGATTTTGACATGATTTTATGATTGATTGCAATTTTAACCAATGACATGTTCCCTTAGTTCTATACTTCTATAGAATCAGGTTAGATAGTTTAATCTGATTAATTCCTAAGGTTCTAAGTTATTGTCTCCTCGTGCATTGATTTTTCAATTGATTTCACTTCGATTGATTAAGTTGACCAAAGTTCACTTTGATCGATTAAATCCTTTGATTGTACTCATCCCCCTTGTCTATTCAAGTGATCAAAAGTATCTTGATCACTTGATATGACCAATCCCCTGTACTAGTATTACATTGGATTTCAAGACCTCAACAAGCTTAGGACTTCACATTCAAGTTAATGCAAGTCACAACATTGCAAACATACTGGAGACATGATTATTGTTCAAGGAAGACAAAGGTTCCTCTTCAATACTTCTCCGTTATGATGCAAATTGCGCGTTACGAGCCTTAATTAGTAGAGAAGGAATGAGAGGGAGCACTCCTATCCTCATTTGAATATCTTTGGATATGAGACAAATAACCCAGTTAATCAGAGTACTCATATCTACTCATAGACTTTAGTGCAATATAAATAGGATAATTGACAAGTCTTCTTCCACATAGATGTTGCAGGCAAAATGAAGATCAAGATCTCAACCTCTAGGATTTCTTGTTCCCCTTCTTTTCTTTCAGTTTAAGACTAAAACCATTTTGTAAATAAACTCAAACACTTAAAAATACGATTTGAATTGTATGCCACGAGCCTTAAGCAATGGATAATGATGAGAGGGATCTTTCATATCCTTGTCTAGAGTATCTTTGAGTACGGGGCGAAGGCCCTAGCTATTCAAAGTATTCACCTTTGTTCATAGACTTTAGTACAATTCAAATCAAAACATTCTTTTCAAATATAAAAGTAAACTCAACTCATCAAATTCATTTTTTTCCTTGGGGCATCTTTTCAAACCTTTTCATAAAGGATATGTTACTTCCGTTCTACCATGAACGACGTTTATGCCTATCATGCGTGAGCATACAAGTAATGTTTAACTGCTAGAATATAATCCAAGTGCATCCATTCTATCGCAAACAAACAAACTATTAAGTCTCCTATGTGTGAGCATACAAGCAACGTTAATTTCTAGAACACGAACGTTAATACTGTTCAATAAAAACAACCAACACATCCGTATTTTCTACCACGAACTACGAAGCTCTAATTTCCTTATTGCATTATAAGGATACACAGGCACGAGAGACACAATCCTCAACGAGTACACTAATTATTAAACCTTTCTTCCTTTTGCGAGTAATCTTTAGATAATAACACCCATTCGAGAAAAGAACAATCAAAATGGTTATTATTGAGTACAATGGATGTGAGGGATGCTAATACATTCCCCTTACATAACCGATTACCTTACCTTTTTTCTCTTCCCCCTAGGTTTTATCAATGTTTTCCCTTTCCTTTGGAAATAAATAAAGTTTGATGGCAATTCTGTTGTATCATTGAGCGTGCGATACGCTCAAGTATATTTCGCGTAGCTTTAGTAATTAGCTCACTTACTACCACACCCTTTGTTACCACTGACCATCAACTGAGGTTAAATGTTTATTCCAATTGTTATAAAAGGTACTTTTGTAGTAGTGACTTAGTGTAAAATCTCATATGTTTCTTGAGTTCAGCCTGGTGTAAAAGCTCCGTTAGTTCGAGATCAAACCGTGTATATTCTCATATTTGTCTGAGATTAGCCGGTGTAAAATCTGATCTCAATTCAGAGGTCAAATCATGTAAAACCCTAGTTCTATTTGGAGGATAGCCAATAAATAAATCCATCTGGATTCTGAGGATAGAAAGTAAAAACTCCAAGTTTGGTTGGAATTTAGCAATTAAACTTCAAATATTTGTAAAATGAGGTTCGTGGGTATATCCTATTAAAAGCTCTCAAGATAGTGGAAACTCACTGGAAGAATTCTTTGGGAGAGGATTAAGTCACCTTCATTTAGACCGAACCTTTATAATTTCCTTGTAACTTTCTTTTTCCCTTATCATCCATCACTAATGTTATCCATTGGTATATGGAAAATTTCTTGTAGTTACCGACTCCTACTATAATGGCAATGAAGAAGGTAATGATTTTTGTGTTTCAACTGTTGCTTTCTCATTCATGTCAAATCCGTTTTTCTTTGAGATCACTTTTCTTTGAATGTGTTATGTATACAATCATGTTATTCCAAGTACCCGCACATAAGAGAGAAACGAGTTTCATGGAGAAAATGTACTTGTCTACCATTTATACATTTATGCTATTACGTCTTTTTTTCCATTTAAAGTTGTTTTACACTTATTTCTTTTAACATTCAAAGTCTAATTTCAACATAGTCGGAATTAGTTTTGTCAGTTATTTTTCATAATACAGTTATTTTATTGAAAACACTCCACATTCATTGCAAGAAATCCAACAAGATTGAACACACACTTTATTTTCTTAGAAACTTAACACAAACTTACCCTAGGATTTACTATTTTGGTCCTTCAAGTAATTAACTCAAAACTAAGTGATTATTTACCAAGAACGTCGCTGAACAAATTGGCACACCTAGTGGGACATGTTTGTGCAAGTTTTGAGTGTAGTCTAAAAAGTGTTTGTTTTTTCATTTTTGTTGTAACTTTCTTTTTATTTAAAATGTTTTCCGTATCTGGATTTGTATGCTTCTGAGGACTGGTAAAACTTTAGTTGAAATGGATCTTCCTAGAAACACACCGCTTCCTCAAAACAATGCTATAGAGAATGAACAACTCGTGTCTTCAACGGTTGGAACGACAGAGAATACTAATCCAATAGGGACTAATGAACTTGTCTCAACCCAACATCGAGTACGACACTAATGCCAGGGGTGGTGGTTTCAAGGTCTGCAATTAGTCACCCTAGTCGAGCAATACACATGGAGGGACTGCATTTCCCCCCTAAATGCGCCTTCTCTTAAGACAAACTCCATGTTTTTCTAAGACAACAAATTTATAAAAGTAACCAAGAGATGGTTAATATGCTTACTTAGCAAATTGGCACGATGTTCAACCCCCTAATTCAGAACACTAACCAGAGTTACTAGTTGTTGGCCAACCAAATGGGTCAAATAGCCAATTTTTTCGGTGCCCTACAGGCCTATGCATACCCAATCTCTCAAATTTCTCCAGCCAGGAGTGTGAATGACTCAGAGTCATTCCTTTATCCCCTTGAAGGGTAATGTATTTAAAGGAGTCCCTGATACCTAGGGTTTTCTTGGGAAAGATCATCGCCCACCTAGTCAAAAGGTGGACAGTTTAATCCCCATTTTCAATGGAGATGTGGGTCAGTAACGAATATGACTTTCTCATTACCCAAGACACGTCTTATCCCATGTTTTTTCTCTCAGAGGCAAGGAAGACTTAAGGGTGAGGCAACACCTCCCTTTAGGGAACCTCGTGTCGTCGCCTTTTCCTAGGGCGGTCCTAAGCTACCGCCCTAGGCAAGGTTATTTGCAAGTATAAACTACAAGACTCAATGGCTAAATAAATATAACCAAAAAATTAATAGACAAGATATCAAAACTTTTAATCCATGAGGCAGAGACATGCAACATGCAACTTCATGAACCATCTTTAAAAATTTTAAAATCCTCCAGGAGGAACACCAAGAACACTCTACCAGGAGAACTAGATCAAAGAATCTCACACTAATATTGATTCAAACATAGGAGAGGGTTATCTAGGAAAGCATATAAGTTACAGGAGTTGGCCACAGGCTTACTAAGATATTATTTTCAAACTAGAAAAATATTATTTTCTTCCATATCATTCACATTTTTTCATGAACTAGAAAAAAAGTGATATCATTTCGGGAAATCCAAATTGACTAGACAACTGAATACATGATCATAGCAAGCCTACTCTTAATCCTATGTTTAAACATATTCTCTCTAGTATAGATTTTATATTGCAGAAGTTGTCCCAAAAAAAACCACCATTTTAGAAGGGGCTTAACTAACCAAGATAAGAGGAAATATTAACTCCTATAATAGGAAGCAAAGGGAGTAGAGATCATTAGCACCAATTAAGTAGAAAAATCCAAGGCTGCCGAGAACACCCCTCTCTAGCATCACACATCCACTGCCTATCTTTATCTAAGAGAGAGTGGTTCCCTGGATAACAGGAAAATGGTTGGCAACCCAGTCTAGCTCATAAACAAACAAAAAAGATCCCCTCTATCTTAATTCCCGACCAGAACACCATCTTTCCACATACTAACTTCATTTACTAATTGATCATGTTGCTTAGAGATGCCAAAGAGACTATGAAACTTAAATTTAAGAGGTGTGAACCTGACCCACTAGTAAGCCTAGTAAGAAGTTTCGAGAATAGTTTCTACTCTTTTACTAATATTGTTTGTAAACCAATCAAATGAGTCATCTTTTTTGGAACCAAGAAGTGACACATCTTTTTATTAAGTGGTTGCAAAACATAAATCAAAAGACTGACCCCATAAAGGAGGAAACAACATGAGCTCTACATCTACCAAAAATATCTCATACCAAATACTAGAAGTACCCGAGATCGATTTTCACATTCATTTGACTAAAAGAGCCAAGTTAATAACAGAATATGGACCATCAACTCGGTATTATAAGTAACTTAAACATAATGGTTAAATATTTTTTATGTGATTAAATATTTATTTATTTTTACAATATTATGGTTTTTCTAAATATGTTCGTACAATTTTTTATTCAATTGTAATCCTTATTCATTTTTATAAGGAACAAATATAATGAAAAAATATTTATCTTTTATAGAAATTAATGAAACTACAAATTAAAAGTGACACAATTCTCTGTTGAGACAAATTTCAACATTCACTACCGATATCCAATTAAAATTAGAAGCAACATTTTGTATGAACCAACCAACACAAGAGATAATAACACCAATGCAATTCGAATCTAAGACCTTAAGAGAAAAATATCGGTATGTAGGGGTGTTCGAACTGGCGTGGTTTTGATGCTAAAAGTCATCTAAATCACAAGAGAAAAAATTTACGATTCAGTTTGGTTAGATTTTATTTTAGAAATAAAATCAAACAAAATCAATCTAGTTTGGGTTGGTTTGGTTGATTTGGTTTTATACAAGATTTTTTCTGAATCATACATACACATATAGAGGATAACATAACTTTATGTTTAGTCATTCATACATTACCAAATAACAACATAGATCATCATATTTGGAGAACAAGTTCCTATTTAATATAAAAAATTCATATTAAATAAAAGTGAAATAAAAAACATAACAATAGCATAAAACAATATCAAAAACATTATAATGAAAAAGAAAAAACAAGGAGGAGAGTGATTAGAGAAGAAAAATGAAGAATGCAAGAGATGAGAGATTAGAGAAGAAGATATGCAGTAAAAACGAAATTGGAAAAGAAAACATTAACATAAAAATGAGAAAATGAAAAATAAAGGGCATAAGACAGGAGAGATTAGAGAAAAAATGGTGAGGTGTACCTCGGGAAGAAGATGAGAAGAAGGTGCAATAATGCTATGAAAGATTTGAGAAAGCTAAAATTGAAACCATAAGTGCGAAGAAGAGAAAATTGTTTGTAATCATAAGGCTAAGGAAGAATAGATTTGAGTTTGAATTGGATATGGGTTAAGTGAAGTTTGGATTGTTACATAATGCAGTTTGGTTTGTTTGGTTTCGTTTGCAAAATACAAACCGCAAATCTAACTGAACATCGCGATTCAGTTAATAAATGGCTCAAACATGTCTAAACAAAATGCGGTTTTTTACAATTTTCTACTTGATTTGGTCCAGTTAGTGATTTTTTATTAGGTCAGTTCGATTTCGAAAGTTCCTATCAATATGACTTCAACAATAATAATTTTAATGTGATTAAAACATATTTAAATCATTATATATATATATATATATATATATATATATATAGAGAGAGAGAGAGAGAGAGAGAGAGAGAAACTAGAATTTTAGAAAATATAGCAGTACTTCGGTATAATAGTCTTTAGATTTAAAAGAATAAAAAAAATTGTTGGAGTTAACACCAATACTCCATCGCTGCACAAGAAGAAGAAGAAGATGAAAGAATTTGCACACTGTTGCGGTAAATTCATGACCATTAAGCTATGGATAAGCTTAACATCAATAAAACCAGAGTCGCCACCGTGCTTTTATTGTTTCCAAAGGAAAAGGGAAAAGTACGAACAAAACCCAAAGATAAGAAGTTATCAAATCAAAACTAATAAAATGCCAGAGATTATAGGTAAGGGGATTGGTTACACAAAGGGAAGGTGTTAGCACCCAAAGTGTTGTAAGTACTCCTAGGGAGCCCTTTTTTATGTGTGCATATGTGTTTGGTATAAAAAGATGTTTGAGAAAAATAGAGTGTGGGGATGAGGAAAGAATTCACTGATTATATTTTTGTGTTTGACAAGACATTCGGACTTGTGCCTACGTACCAACATAAAAATGAGGGATCAAAACCTCGTAGTTCATGGTAAAAATTTCAAAGAAAGTTGATGAATTCATTTTAACAAAAAGTTTAAGTAAAAGGGCACAAAAGGACAAAGTTTTGAATGGGGTTATTAGTTCCTTTTGTCTTTTGAAATTTTAAGTCAATATGGTTAAGTTTATTTACAAGCTTGATTTAAGAAAAGAGTTCAAAAATCCAATGGCATAAGGCCAAAGTTTCTAATTATTAAACAAAGTCTAGGTTTGAAATCACAAGCAAAGAAAGTTTTAAAAAGGGGAGAGAGATTTTGAAATTTAAGAAGTGGGAGGAGATGAAGAGACTACCCTAAGCATAAATTTAAAAGTTAAGAGTTGAAAAGATCTGATCAAGGGATGCAATCCAACAGGGGATGTTGCCTAATTCTAAGTCCAAGAGTTCAGATCAAGATCAACAGCCCACCAGATATTTTTTAGGGTTTTTTGTTGTTATTAAGTATTTTAAGGTCCTAAGACCACAAACAAAACTAAAACACACAAACAAATATATATACAATTACAATGTATGGCTCAAATGAGAAAAGTGAAAAATGACATAAACATAAACAAGTTAAATGAAATGTAAATGGCAACGAATGATAAATGACTAAAATTTAAATTGCATAAAGTAAATGACTTAAAAGTAAAGCAATATTAAAAAGAGTTAGTCAAATGTTAGTTAAGACTTAATCAAGTATTAGTGGTATTTTTTAATTGATTAAGTCATTCTTTGGAGAACACTCAACCATTCATTCACAAGTATGAATCCTTAAACCAAGACATCTTCCATGAGAAGGGCTCCAACTTGGATAATTCAACAAGTATGCTACTAGCTCTCATGAAAGGAAAAAATGTCAAGCCTCTACATAATACCATGAAGAATGGGAGACTTACAATCTCGCTTACTAGAATGACATGCCATTAGGGTCAAATTTAGCTCCATGTTAAGCAATCGTAATTGGACTTATGTAGAAGTCACAACTATCTGAAGTCAGGCAATAAAAGTTTAGGTGTTAATGCATGTTAGAGATTTAGTATGAAGAACCAAACTCCTAAAACATATCACACACTAAAAGAAAAGATCAAGAGGGAAGGACCTATCTCAGTCATACTTGTATTGGTCCATCTGACACAAGGTCATTGATGAGCCAATTAGCCTTAAGAAATTAGAGATTTCATTGGTCAAATGAGGGAATGAAAGAGAATAGGGATGAAGATGAAGAGGGAGGGGAAGATAGAAACACAAATTGACCAAGGAAGGATTTTCATCAAATCAAAACCATCCATTCATTTTGGGAGATGAAATGTACATTTCATCAATCCCCTAAATCCAATGGTTTTGATCCAACAAAACTCAAATCAACCTTAACCAAGGCCCAAGCAGAAAGTCAAACATCACAAGACTATAAAAATGGCTCAACGTAATTTTTAATCAATTAAACAATTAAAAATCCAATTAAAAGTGAATTAAAATACATTTTTATTTGGTCAAAACCTAAAATCCCTTCAAAACACCAAATAAATGGCCAAGGGGTTTATCCTAGGTTAAACAAGGTCAAAGGAGTCTTTCCATTTTTTATGGAATTCCTCTAGTCCCCCTGCAGTTTTTAAGTCGTAGCCTAGCCTACGCATAACCCTTGTCATACCCCAATTTTGTCCGGGCATTTTAAATTTTCATAAATTCGATTTAATTTTCAGTTTACATCATATGTACAGCATAACATGCATTTTATCATTAATAATACCTAAAATATCAGTCAGGATAAATTTATTGAAAATACAGACAAATCAGTTGAGTCTTTTCTCAAGAACGTGCAAGAATCAGCGAGTAAAAAGTTTCAAATTTAAAATTGCAGACACCAGTATTATTAACCTACGGTTCATGTAGTGTAAACTGGTGTGCCCGTTATATTTTTCAACGACTGTTTCAGTTGCATTTTGACCCGCCTGAGCCTTTTAACCGGTGCAAATTTATTTCAGCATTTGAAGAAACGCTGTATTTTTTCAATAAGTATATTTTGTGCTGATCATTTTAATGTGTCTGATTTAATGTTTCAAGCAAATTTTCGTCTGAATTCTATTTATAATCGGTCCTTTTATTTTATTCTAGTATTCAAAATTAGAGATTTATCTTATTATTATATTTTTCTAAATTAAATTATTATCTAATAAATATTTTTCTTTAAATAATATATAATAAGAATTATTAATAAAAAAGAAAAGGAAAATAAAATTAGGATAATTCACGTTTCCTCTCTCCCTCACGTTTCCTCTTAAACATACCCACACACTACACTGTCTCACACGTTACTCTCTCTTTGACAGGATAAAGAAAAGAAAAACAAAAAGAAAAAAGAAAAAGAGAATACCTCACTTTTCTTCCTCACAATAAATACACCAATGACTCTCTCAGTAAAAAAAGGGGGAAAAGAAAATAAAAAGACAAAAATCCCTAAAACATCTGGTTCCTCTGTCCACCATTTGAGTTTGAGAAATGAGATAAAGATATCCCCAACTACTTGGTTCCACTTCCACTCTGCTTTAATGGCTACATCTTTTTTCTTCTGTCATCCACATCTCTTTCCTTGACACCATTCACCATCAGAACGTAAACCCACCACCACCACCGTCGTCTTCCTTCGCTTCATTCACAAGCACGCCACATAACCATCGGCCACTCATCTTCTTCCACCACGAATCTAACTCCGGCCGCTCAACCTCTCACTTCCGCTTCCAGCACCGCCGCCGACCTTCTCCTCCATTAAATCACCTACCTCAAACAACATCGAAAAATTCCTACCGCTCTTTCCAACCTCTTCTCCCTTCAACGCATATCTCTCGCCAGCAAAACTAACCACACAAACCATAACCCACCTTCATTTCTTCACCTTTCCATCACCGCCCCACACTTTAACAACAACAAATCCCTGTCGGCAGCAACCTTCCGCATACAAACTGATGATGTTACCGCCAAACCGCCACACGCCGCGACACGCAACGATACTCCGACGGTAAAGTTGAAACTCAACAATGATACAATTGAGATCTGTATCATTGATCCGTCTACTGCGAATGGATAGGGAGAGTCATTACCGACAAGCTTCAGCCACCGCTCAGAATTCTCATTCCAGCAAAGGTTCGAAGCATGTTTCATTTATTCCCTCGTAGCAGCACAACAACGATTTGGTTTCGGTAATTTCCAAATTTTTTTGAGCTCTAGTGCGTAAATTATTGTTGATTATTTATGTGGCTTTGGTTTGATTAAGTTTTGTTGGTGCTGATTTTTCTAATGCTGTTTGGATCACTATGGTGATTAGTAAATTTTCTTTCTTTATTCTTCTGCAAAATTGGTGATAGAAGTATGAAGTTTAATTTGTGTTCTTGAAGTTTTTGAGGGAGAGAGGTTTATTATTTGGATTTCTTTTATTATAATGGTTATTCTGTTGAGGAAGAAGTCCTCTAAAAGTGGAAGTGTGTCGTGTTTGGATTCATGATGCTAATGTGCATTAGCAATAGCAATAATAGCTATGTAATTTGGTCTGATGAAGTTAAGTGACTCCATAGCTTTTCTATCATTTTTTTTAGAAAATTGTATTGTTTACATAATTGATGTGTATTATAATTAAATGTCCAATTCATTTTGCATTTTGCGCTGGAACTTTGTTTATGTTGCATTGGTTTGGGACATTGAAAATAGGTAAATATAATAATGGTGACCGTTTGATCTTCATCGCTTTAAAAACCGTATATTTTTTTATTGTACGCGGATTCGGTAATTTTATGTCGTTATGCTGCCCAAAAAAAATTCAACACATCAATAGAATATTTTCACCGTGTTTAGATCTTGCGAATGACATTAATCATGTTGTCATTTTGCACAAACCAGTGTGAACACACTGATTCAATTAAATAAATCGATATTGTCACTTAATTCTTTTTCTGTTAATTTATATTAAATTAATTAATTAAATTTTGACCAATTAATTAATTATTATTAATTAAATTTAATTAACTTGATTATTGGATTTAACTAAATAATTGTTAATTAATTTTAATTAATTTAGTTAATCGATTCAATCAAACTTTAATCAATTAATTTTAATAATTAAATTTTGATTGATTTCTCATACTATCACCATTTCACAATCATTTAAAAAAAATCATTTCAATCTCATCAATTCCAAAACCATGTTAAACCACTAAAATCACATAATTCTCGATTCAATGTCGAGTCCATTCCCAAGTACCTTTGTAAGTCGATCGCTTTTAAACATCACCATCAACCTCACATAGCTTACTCTTGGGCTTTCTTACAATGAGACCTATTCGATTTTAATCGAGTAGATGATTGATTCACTAAATAAAATTCGATTTATTCACGAACACAAATTTAAAACCTCGATCCAATGTCGAGCATTTTTATTCAAACTCAATTAAAATACTCAATCACAATCAAATACCATTTCATTTGGAAATGAAAAGGGGGATGGTTTTGAGTTTTCAACTCCTCTCCTTGATTATTTGAATAACGAGTTCTCTTACTCGGTTAGTCAAATAGTCGTCATTTCTATCCTCCTAAACACAATTAAAATGAATCATTCTTGTAATGACAAAATGAAAAGGGAGATGGTTTTAAGCCTTTAACTCCTCTCCTCGATTGTTTGAATACGAGTTTTCTTACTCGGTCAGTTAGATAATCGTCATTTCTTTACAAACCTTAAACCAAGATTAAATCAAATTATTTTCATACTAACAAAATGAAAAGGGAGATGATTTTGAGCCTTCAACTTCTCTCCTCAATTGATTGAATACGAGTTCTCTTACTCGGTTAGTCAAACAATTGTCATTTTCCCACAAACTTGTGACTTAATCAAATCATTTTCACAGTAAACTATATGAAAAGGGAGATGGTCTTGAGTCTTCAATTCCTCTCCTCAAATGCTTGGATATGAGTTGTTTTACTCAGTCACTCGAGTATTTGTCGTTCATACTAAAATACGTCAATCTTATACAACCTTATTTTCATAAATACTCAGATGAAATAGAGAGTGGTTTAGAGTCTTCTATTCCCTTTCTCGGTTATTAGGATATGAATTGTCTTACTCGATTATCCGAGTATTCGTCATCCATTTAAAACACCTTAATTATTATCAAATCCTTTTTGTAATTAAGGATGAAGAAGAAAGTGGTCTAGAGTCTTCTACTCCCTTTCCCGACTGCTAGGATACAATTGTCTTACTCGACTATCCGAGTAATCGTCATCCAACCAAAATATCTCAACACATCAAATCTATCTTTTCTTACCCTCGTGCAATCAAAACCAATCAAACAAAACATCAAAAATATCAACTCAACTTGTCACCCCGGTGTGACCGAAACTCTTTTCAAAAAGAACACTATTTAATCCTTTCTGATGCGCACAACAAACTAATGCTTAAGCCTCCGCTGAGAGTAGACAAGCCAGCGTTTAGCCTTTAGAACGCGATCTAAACAACTGTTCGGTAAAAAACACCAACCAACCGTAGTTACCCGAACTACGAATGCTCTGATTTCCTTATTACACCATAAGGATACGTAGGCAGGAGATTGTTGTATCTTCGCGAGCACACTAATAAAAAACCTCCCTTTCTCTTTTCTAAGGTTCTCATCCATTTCTATTTTTAATAATTTTATAACCTAAAGATAACAAACAAACATAAATTAACACTCGAAACACAAATTAGAACTAAAAGGTTCTCGTTGAGTACAACAGACGTAAGGGGTGCTAATACCTTCCCCTTACGCAATCCACTCCCGAACCCGAATATGGTTGCGACGGCCATTATTCTATTATTCATAAGGTTTTATCGATATTTCCCTATCCCTTTATTGGGATAAATAAAGTTCGATGGTGACTCTGTTCAAACGTAAATTTTTCCGCGACCATCGCGAGGAATCGTATTTTTCGAAATGCGACAACCCTCTAGTCCCCCAGAGTCTCTGTCTCCCCAGTGAGTTTTCTTTATGGAATGCATTATACTTCTGCGGATATTCAGTCCCTCTGATTTCTTTTCCTTTGTGGTAACATTTCCCCATAGAGAATTTGCTTTTACATCCATATCATACGCATCATGAGGTCTCTTAGGGACCAAAATTTGTTTCTATATGGTTTTATTTAAGCCCATTCTACTGAGTCGATATGAAGATTTTAACCTTCACCTCCTCAGTTAGAATGTCCTTAAATAGGGGCAGCTGTAAGACCCCAATTTTGATCCTAAGATCCCTCATGCAATCTCATCATATGCATTAGCATTGGGATCATACCTTGCCATCCTCCTTACTCATCTTTCATTGGGTTTGTTTTGGGAGAGATCTCCAAGCACCATGTGATTGTATCATACTTATATATTATCATTTCACTAACCAAAATACCAAAGATATGTCTTTGCATTTGCCTAACTCTTTTGTAGGAAGGGCATGATCCCCATTGATCTATCAAGTTCACATCTAGGGTTTAAGACCCTCATGGCTAAGAGTACAACCAAGGAATGATCCAGAAAGTCTCTAAGCATCACATATGAGTCCCCATGATCTCTGCATGTTATTTTGATCAAGTTTTCTTCAAGAGTTTGGAGTTGATTTGCCTTGGAAACCCTAGTTTGTCTGGGTATCCTGAGTAACTTCTTCAACAAGCTTCCTCACCAATTGATCAAATTTCTCAAGGGACACTCCAAAATTCATCATATTATGCATATGTGATCTACCATGAGCCTAAAAAATAAATAGAATTGCAATTTAGCAAGTTGGTTGATGGTGGTTGGCCAGATGAATTTATATGATCAAAACTAGGTCTTCCTAGACCCTATCTCCTACAATTTTCACCATATGAAAATGCTTACAAGAGAAACGTTACTCTAAATGACATTCCAAACAACTTTAATGTGTAAGTCTAGATCTAATTTTTCTTGGAAAGTCATTTTCTATGTTGAAACATTATAGGTCATTTTGTTTAAACCCTAATTTGAAAGTCAACTTCCCAAGGCCATAACTTGCCCATTTTTTATAAGATTAAAGATTTCCAAGTTAAACAATCAAATTCAAGATGTCTACTTCAACTTTTATGTTTTGAGTGAAAGCTAAATCAACCTTTATGAGCATGTGATATGAGGATACATTATAGGTCATTTTGGACCAATACCATTGAACAAGTGATTTTCCTCAACTTCAAAAATGCATAACTCTCTCATTCTAATTCCAAATGATGTCAAATTTGTGACCATTTTGAATTTCTTTGAAAGAGATACAACTTTTATGAAGACAATTTTCTCATTTGGAGCTCACATAAAAAGTTTAGTAAGGTGGAAACATTGAGGTATATTACTTGACACTTAGAAAAAATTTCAACATATTGAAATTTCCAAACATCCACCTCAAAATTCACCTTGATCCAAGTTCCAAATGGAAAAGTATTCAACATAAGAGTTGTTCCTCTTAATCTAAGCTTTCCAAACAATCCTAATTCATTCATTTTGGACCAAGTTTGCTAGGGCTGCGCATGGTTTTAAAAGGCACGCATCATTGGTGGAAATCAAAGTTCAAATGATCACATAGCATTGCCTTGCCATTCAAGATTCATTCCAACCTCATTTCAGATGCATTTGGACCTAATTGGATTGATTCATGGGCTTGTACACGCCCATGCAAGCTTGTGCATGACATTGCCAAATTTGGAAGGAAATTCAAGTGTGCAAATAACACTTCCAAATGCTATAAATGTGGACCCCCTGAGCTCATTTGAAAGGATCCTTGCGCGCCAGCTTTGCCCTCTCTCTTTAAACCCTCATAATTCAAAGGAAAACCTGATAATTTTCACTTGAAAATTGAGTTTGAATCTCACTGTTTGGAGATTCAAAAACTCCAGGATCCAAAGCTTCTTTCCATTCCTAATCCACTTCTGAAAGTCATTGGAGCAGGATCAAACAAGAATTGAAGCAAGGAAGAGCAAGTTCTACACAACATTGAACATATTTTCCAGAAATTTTCTTCTCTTCGATTCTCAGTCAATTCTCATCAATTCTCTTGGATCTTTGGTTGTCTGAAGTCCTACCAATGTAGGCAAGAAGATTGAGTTGCTTTGAGGTCAAATCGAAGCAACTCAGTTGACACACCTCAAAATTCAACTCCTCATATCTTTCTATATATTTGGAGTTAGTTAAAATTGAGGTCAGATTCGTGCTCTACGCCATTTTTTCTTTCAGATCATGTCCTCATTTTTCATTTATGTGATGGTGAGGACTAAACCAGTCAGGAGAGGTTCGCCTGAGAAGGTGACTGGAGGTTTAACGTCGGTGATGTGTTGGCATGATTCAGAGCCATTGATCCTTTTCAAATTGTTTTAATCTCGTGTGTTGCTTGTAAATACCACTTGTGTTACGCGTTGACTAGTGACTATGGTGGAAAGCGCGTTTATGACCACTTGATCTGCCACCTCAATTAATGAGGGAGATCAAGTGGTCCACGTTTTTTTTTGTATTTTCTGATTTTCATTTTATTCCTTTGATTTTCATTAATTCATATTAATTTTAATATTGATCCAAAAAATATGAGAGTTTCACCAAAAAAATTTAAATAAAATCCTCTTTCATATTTTGAATTAAAATTATTTTTTCGATCATTATTAATATTTTTCATGATTTAATTGATTTTGTGATTATTTTTAATTGTTTAAAAATTCTTTTAAGTCTCTAAAAATTCAGAAATTTTGTCTCCAAGGTCCTTTCACCTTGTTTGACCTATGATAAATCTCATGGCCATTCCTTTGGTGTTTTGATGAGATTTTAGGAATTTGACAAACCATATTTTATTTAATGCATTATTTTTAGTATTTTTAAATTGAATAAATGTCAAATAATTGTGTTGAGCCATTTTGATTGTTTGTATAAGTTTGACTTGTGTTATTGGGCCTTGGTCAATGTTGATTTGACTTTGTTAAGTTAAGATCATCGGATTTAGGGGATTGATGGAATGTATATTCCATCTCCTAAAATGAATGAATGATCTTAATTTGGTAAAAGTCCTCCTTTGTTCAATTTGAGTTTTGATCCATTCCCCTCCCTCTTCATCTCATTCCCCTTCTTTATGCATTCATATCATGGACCTATGATATCTCCATATCCTAAGCATAGTTGATTGCAAAATCAACATGAGTATGGATGAGATTAGGCCACCACTTTTGCATATTCTTTTTGTTTATCGTATATTTCATGAGCATAGTCTATTATACTATGTCTCTAACATGCATTAACACCAAGATTCTATTGCCCGATCTCAAATAGTTGTGACTTCTACACAAGTCCAATTACGATTGCTTAACATAGCGCTAAATTTTTGATACAAAAGGCATATCATTCTAGTTAGTGAGATTGTAAGTCTCTCCTCTTTCATGGTATTGTGTGGAAACTTGACCTTTTTTCCTTCCTTTGGAAGATGTCTTGGTTCAAGGATCCATGCTTGTGATAAGTGGGTTGAGTGTTCTCCAAAGAATGACTTAAAATAAAAAGTAAAAGCAATACTAACTTCTAACTCATTAACAACTAACATTTAATTTCAAGTCATTTACTTTAATGCACTTTATTTTTAAGCCTTATTCATTTGTCATTATTCATACCATTCTAATTGTTTATGTTAATGTCTTTTTCACTTCGTCCATTTGGACCATATTTTGTGATATATTTTGCTTGTGTATATTGTGTTTGTTTGTGTGGTCTTTGACCATTAATGTACATAATAAAAACCAAAACCATAAAAAACATCTTGTATGGATTGTTGGTTTGATATGAGACAATTGGACTTAAAATTTAGGCAACACTCCCTATGCAAAGGACTTGGCCAATGCCAACTTTCATGTAACCAAGTACTTGTAATCTAAAACTTCATATGATACATCATTGAAGATCCATTTGAGTTCATCTGCAACATGATCCTTGTGAAGCTGTTATTTTGAACCTGTGACTTATGGCATTGTGGAATTCATCTGCTACATGGGAAAATTTGAAGAAGATCATGGAGTTGTTAAGCTTGGATATGGCTATCTTTATTTGATGCATTGCTCTTCAAGTTAATATTGTATGCATTGTTTGTTGTTTGATTCTAATGTCCAAGGGAATTCGGGTTTCTATATGACATTCTTGTCTATTGGATTGCAGCCCATTGGTCAGATCTTTCCAACTCTTAACTATTAAATTTGTGCCTAGGATTAGTCTCTTCATCTCCTCCTCACTTCTTTAATTTCAAAATCTCTCCCTCCTTTTAAAAACTTATTTGTTTGTACTTGTTTTTCTAAACTTAGACCATTTTGCAAACTAGAAACTTTGGCCTTATGCCATTGCATTTTAAACTTCTTTTCTTAAATAAACATGTAAATAAACTTAACTATACTTGACTTAAATACTTCAAAAGCCAAAAAGAACTAACTCATTCAAACCATTTTTTAGGCCTTTGTGCCTTTCAAACCTAATTTTTGTTAAAAGCAAAGCATCCACTTTGAAATTTGTATCACGACCTACGAGGTTTTGATCTCTCATTTTTATGTTGGTACGTAAGCACAAGTCCGAAGGTCTTGTCAAACACAAAAATATAATTAATGAATTCTTTTCTCATCCCCCCATTCTATTTTCTGACAAACATCATTTGTACAAAATACATATGCACACAAGAAAGGGCTCCCTAGGAGTACCTAGGACACTTTGGGTGCTAACACCTTCCCTCTGTGTAACCAACCCCCTTACCTGTAATCTCTGGCATTTTATTAGTTTTGATTTGAAAACTTATTATTTATGGGTTTTGTTCGTACTTTTCCCTTTTCCCTTGGAAACAATAAAAGCGTGGTGGCGACTCTTATTATTCGATGTCTTGCTTATCCATAGCTTGATGATCATGAATTTACCGCTACATTATGGAACCAGTATTTTATGCCAACTTCACACACCATAACTCTATGCTCAAACATCCAAATGAAACATTTCTTGGCTCATTGTAATCTTGGCCATGATGTTAACACATTGCAAAAAGAATGGCATTAAAAATCCTTTTGAGTAGGATGCCCCATTGAGTTGAACATGGTGACTTGAAGCTGAAGAAATCACCATTGCCCAAAATTTGATCATGACTAAACTCAATTCTAAGCCAAATTAGCAAGTTTTTTGGTCCTAAACATGTTTAATCAAGTCTCCAGAAGTTAATTGACACTTAAAATGCATCATTTGGTTGAGTTTTGAGGAGTTTCAAGTCACACTTTTCACACACTTAGATCAAATTCATTTTGCATGAATTCAACATCATCCCACACGTATTTGGATCCAAATATATTTTCTACAAATAGAGGAAGTTATTTCCTTCATTTGCAAGCTTTGGAGAGCCAATAAACCCCTACTGCAACTTGAAGTTTTTTCCAGAAAATTCAACTATCGTGTTTTGAGTTTCAGCCTGTTTCAATCCATTTTCTTGATTTTATTAGCTCCATCGGCATCCTCTGAAACTTTTGCAACAATTCTCAAGCTCTAAGACCTTCTGAAGTGCTCTAACCATATTGAGCTTCATCAATTTCTGATCACCATCTGGACAAGGTAGTTTTGTGCATCATTTGAACTCAAACTAGTTACCACAATGTAGTCATTCACTCTCTGATGTTTTCCCCTAACTTATCTGGTGTTGATTGATCGTGTTCATCATTTAATTTAATTTTTCGTGGCTTGCTTGTTTCTGAAACTTCTTTGAAATTCCCTTTGCTCATTTAACATAAATGAATTTGAGGCATAAGGTAGAATTCAGGATGAGAAGAGGATCAAAATGGTGGTGGTCTCGTGTCTTGAAGTTGCCAAACAATGAAATTCCGGTGAGAGCTCACCGGAGAAGATGACCGTGTCGCATCGCGCGAAAAACCGGCGGGAAAAGAAAGAACAACAGAGCCGCCACCGTGCGTTATTTATCCCAAAAGAGGGAAAGGAAACGCTCAGAGTAAACCTGGAAAAGAACATGGTCTCGCGACCAAAGAGAATGGGTTCGGGAGTCGGTTATGCGAAGGGAAGGTATTAGCACCCCTACGCATCCGTAGTACTCTACGGGATCCACGCACACTAGAAAGGAAATTGGTTGCTAAACACTGCTCAAATATCTACACACACTGGCTGAAAGAACGAAAGAGACTGACTGAAACTGAACTCGGCAGGACGTCGCATCCTGGGCCTACTTAGTCTATCAGGCATAGACATCAGAGTCCAAGTAGTTCGGACTGGGGAAACGACACATGCTCGCTAGGATATCGCATCCTATGCATACGTATCTTCTCGGACGAGAGAAGAATCAGAGCATTCGTAGCTCGGCTGACACGCACACAAACAAAACAAGACAAAGGCAAACGTGGAGCCCGACTGCCAATCGCTGGACTTATGTCAGCATCCGAACCTAAACACACGCAAAGAGGCAAACGTGGAGCCCAAATGCCAATCACTGGACTTACGTTGACATCCGAACCTAAACAACACAACAGATAGATAGGGAGTCGGGGACTCAGCCTATAACTATCAAACGCACACAAACAGACAGCAAATGCTAAGGAGTACGGGGACTCGAGCCTAGCAAAGGTCAAACAACACACACAAAAGAAAAGGGCGCCCGGAGAGATCAGCTCAATCTCCTGCCTACATACTTCATCTGGTGTGAAGATCAGGGCGATGTAGTTCCCCTACGCAGGGATAAAGGTTCTAGCCTAACCAGATAACAGAGGGAGACACAACTCTAGGGAGACTACGACTCGAGCCTAGATGTTGTCATGCAAAATCAACCCTAAGTTATGGTTTCTAGCTAAATGGCACAAGGGCCAACCTATCCTAAGTATGGCTCACACAGGAAGCAAGCCACACACTTAACTTGCACGGGAAGCAAGCCAAGCAAAACCTAACTTGCACAGGAAGCAAGTCTAAACTAATCCTAACTTGCACAGGAAGCAAGTCAAACAATCCTATCTTGCACAGGAAGCAAGTCAAACAATCCTACAAGCACAGATAGCACACGCTATACACAAACAAGTGGCTCAAACAAGGGTTAGGTTTTAGTCAAGGGGTCATATCAACCTCGACAAACAAACCTCTGGAATGGGGTGAGTGTTGCTCTTAACCTTGCCATTGAGGGGCTAAGGTGAAGCAGATGAAAGGATGAAGTGAGGATGAGACCTCACAGCTCTTATCCCTGGCTTGGGAGAGCTCAAGACAAGAATGTGTGGGTTCAGAAAGTGGGAACCCTTCTACACATTAAAACTGACTCAACTGTACAGTTTGTACAAGATCTTGGGTTTGTATCTTCAATGCATCAACACAGTGGTGTGAGCAAAGCAGATGACACACTGAATAGTGGGGGATAGATTGCATATCCCTACCTTCCACCAATTGCCTCTTCACTTAGGAGGACTTTGACTCTATGCAAGGACAAAAGTAAACAGTCACAAACATTGCCTCTTAAGGAGGACTTCAGACAGTTGCCTGGCCAAGTAACAGGCCAGGTCTTCCAGACTACATGAAGTAAAAGAGACATACCTCAATGCAAATTGCTTATTCAAGCAAAGCAAAGCAAAAAGTTCACAAGGAACTAAGCAACTAAAGCACCTGAAACAGTCAAGCAGATGTTAGTATGCAACAAAACAAACAGAAACAGAAAACAACAGTCAATTGGAGGCACATGGATGTGCAAGGCACAATGGCTTAAGGCATGTGAGCCAAGCCACCTACAAAACAAGGGGGGTTAGATAACAATATTCAAGCAAGCTCAATCAAAAGAACTGGTCTCAATGGCCATTTGATGGTCAACCTGAAATCACAAACTCAAAGGTGAGTAACAGGACCACTAGGGCAAGCCTAGGGTCAAAAGTGGATGAGAAAGTCAAGACAGCAAGGGGTAAGGTATCCAAAATCATGTTCAAACAATTAGGAAACAAAACCAATTGGGTTCACAGTCATATCAATCACTATCATCATTTCATGAACCATTTAGGTCAAAACATGGCAAACAGGAGCTCATAGAAGTCAACAGCAAGACTTGCATAAAAAGCAATCTAAACATTTTCCAAAAATCACCAAATAAATCATGATCAAACCTAACACCTAGCATGGTAAGCATGTCAAATTTCATCCCATTTGGGCAAGTGGAAGGCAGTCAATGAAAATCAGAAAGACAAAGTCAATTTGAACATGCTCAATGAAGTCAACCAAACATGCATCAACTTAGAAAAATCATAAGTCTAGAATGGTGTATGATAAATGAATGGGACTAAAACCATGGCAAAGATTAGGATGTCTAGTTATCTCATGCAAGATTTCATGTCCATCCAATAAAGTATGAGAATTTCACAAATGAAATGGGAACATGTGTCACACAAAGTCAACATTTGACTAGACAGGGAGGAAAAATCTCAAACAAATGGAAAATAGTTCAATTAAATCCAAGAAAATTCACATGTGAACTAGGCATACAAGAGTAGGTTCATGCAAAATTTGAGGTCATTTGGATGTCAAGAAGCATGGCAATGAAAATCATGAAGTTGGTCATCAATGGTGTGACACAAGTTGTCACACCCTAATTCAAAAAATCATATCTCACAAACCACAAATGATAAATTCACAAACTTTATACCAAAATCACCATGAAGGTGTCTAGTTTAAGCACAAAAAATTTGAGAGCCATTGGATACATTCTCATCATTTCACAATTGATTTGGCAAAGTGTACAAAATTTGGTCACATGTCACAAACCCTAAGGCCATTTAAAAACCATCCATCCAAAAATTCTGGAAAAATAATGATAAAAAAGTAGAGATCATGATGAACACAACACAAAAAATCCCACTCAATTTGGACCAAAAATGAGCAAGTTGTGAATTTTGGAAGATTGATGAAATTATTGAAGAAATTAATTGAATTTATATGGAGAAAATGGCATTTTGGTAAATAACCCAGTCACTTATCAAAACGACCGTGTTTTGGTCCAGAAAATGAAATGTTTTGATTGGCTGGAGGGAGAAAAGTCATGCACACGAAAATGGACCAAAATCTGGGCAGATTTGGGATTAGGGTTCTTATCAAAAAATCGTGATTTCTCAATTCTTCCCCAAAGTGTCAATTAAGCATACCATTGTAAACATCAAACACCATACAACAACAATCCAAACCCTAATTTCATCAACTTGAACTATACAACAAGAAATCACAAGAAACATTTTCAAACATCAAACTTTATCTCATCATTTCTTCATGGACAGGCAATCATTTTCAAAAAGGAAAGCAACATGATACTCAGCATTAAAAAAACTATTCAAAACATGTCTCAATTTTAGAAATGGTGGAAGTTGAAAACTTACCAATTTGGAGGGCAGTTTGTGTTCTTGGTGTTATTTTGTGATGCCTTGCCAAAACAGATGAGCCTTCAACTTGCCAATGATGGAAAATGATGATGGTATGGCTCAAGGCATTTTGGAAGTGCTTAGATCATGGACTGTCAAAGTTGAAAAATGCAAATGAGGTTTTGGTGCTGCTGGCAGTTGGTTTGTGCTTGACAGGTTCTTTGGAGTTTGTCCAAACAAAATTCAAATGCAAATAGCCAAAGGTGATTTGGGAGGGTGTATGGTTTGAGCAATGGCCAAAGGTTGAATGCAAGGTTTGGGCAACTTTGATTGGTTATGTTGGTTTTGTTGGATGCTGCAGGGTTTAGGTCATGCTAGCAAGGTTTAGGAATGATGAGAAAATGGAGATGAACCAAACTGTTATGGTTGGCAAAGCAGTGTTTAGAGTTAGGCAGGATTTTTGGCCAAAGCAAGGCAAGGTTGGTCTGTTTTAGTATTGTGGACAAGGTGAATCAAGATTTTTCTGTTGCATAGTTGTGTTCTTTTGTTTGATGACAGCAAGATGCAAGTGGCAAGGTGGTTGTATTGGCAAGTGAGGTTTTGAAATGTTACTGGTTTGGACAGTAGAAGTAATGTGCAAAGCAAGGGTTTTTTTTTGGTTGGAAAATGGATGATGGTCCTTTGTGGTCTGCTCCTTTGACAGTGAATGCAAGTGAGGGCAAGGTTGGCCTGTAGGTTTTTTCCTTGAGGGGTGGCTAAGGGTGTGTGTAGTTGGTCTTGGTGGAATTTGCTGTCTTTGCCAAATGAGAGGACCAGTCTTTTTCAGTGCAGCAGCCAGGTAAGGGCATGTTTTGGCTATTTGGTGGTTTTTTGCTGTCTGCAACTAGTGTTTTGGTTTTAACAGAAAAAAGGTGAGGGAACAAGGTATCAATCAGAACAAGGTTTGTGTCCTTTGAAATTTCCTGGACAGCATGCCAAGAAAATCAATCCTTTGCCTCAGTGAAGTGGTTGGTCAGCTGTTATGTTGGTGGCTGCAATTTAGTTCAGAACGAGGAAAGGATAGTGAAAAACAAAGGCCAGTGTTTTTATTCTTTGAAGTTTGGACTGGTTTGGTAATTGTAAGTGAGATCATGTTTGAGAAAATGAATGCAGTTCTGTTGGCAATCTCATGGCTTGGCTTTGACAGGAAAATGATAAGGAAGAATGCTATCAAACAAAGCAGGGTTTTGTCTCTTTAAGTTCTTTTGGACAGAATTTGAAAATGCCAAGAGTGAGGTAAGGGCATGATTTCTTTCTGCAGTCTGTTGGATTGGTGCTGCTCTTCCTGGTTTATTTTGATGGCAGGTGAGTTTTTAGAATGCTGCAGGCAATTGACTTTTTTGTTAGCTCAGCTTAGTCTTGCTATCTTTGTTGACAGAAAAATCAGAATGCCAAAACCAAGATGATATCTTTTGCAGCCCCCCCCCCCCCCCCATTCTGTGGTATTGTGTAGCCTAAAAGATGACAGAAAGAAACTGCACCCTTGCTGCTGTGTTGCTGTTGGCCAGTTCAAATCATGGCCTGGAGGTACAAGTATGGTATGTGACAGCCTTCGTATATGATGCAGTATATGGTGCAGTATGTGTGCAAGTTATGTGATAATACAAGTGTGGTATGGAGCAATTGCCAAGGCTTTTTCTCTTCTGCTGCAGTATTATGTGGTTAGGTCATGTTAAGTGGCAGAAAAAAGTATGATGAAAAGGACTTGCTGTTGTCCTGTGCCATGCCTTCTTGACAGTATCTGCACTTTGGAGGCAAACATGTCCAATGAGAGAGAGTGAGCATTGGTGTATGTGATGACCAAACAGAAAATGATGGATAAAGAAATCTGCCATGTGACAGTACAAGGCATGGCCTCATGTTGGTTTTGACAGCAGACCAAACCTCTCCATGCTGTTTGCTGTTGCTTCAATTTGAGGAGGAAAATGCTCAATCAAAATGAATGAAGCCCCTTTGGTTTTTTCTATTATGTTTTGACAGAAAGTGAGTTTTTATCAAGTCACCAACAAGGCCAGGTTAGGTTTGGTTTTGAATGAGTGTTTCATGCAGTCTGTTGGAACTATGGACTTTGGCAGAATTTTTAAATGCAAATCAAAATGGCCAGGTTATTGTTCATTGGAGGTTTGGGAATGATTTTGGTTCATGCATCCAAAGTGAAGCTTGAGTGATGGTTAGAGGCTGCTGCAGGTTTTTATGACAGGGTTCTTTTGTTGCCAAGTCTTTTTTGAATCAGCATGCCCTTGCCTCATTTGCCTTGGCCAAGTGGTTTTTGTGCCATGCTGCTAATTGCTGTTACTGTCATGACAGACAAACATGGCCTGAATCCTGCTGCTTTCAATAAGGCATGGTGTTTCCTTTAAGTGCACAGCATGGTGATGCTTTTTAGGGAATGAGTGAAGTGTGTTTTCTATGTGTATCCAAACCATGACACAATGCTGCACACCATTGCCACTAGGTCTGCTATGTAAGTACAAGGTATGGCTCAACAATTGGATGTTTGAAATAATGTCCTTTTGCCCAAAATTCAAGTATGCTAACATGGCCATATGTACCATTGGAGTATGGCTGCACAATGAGGCTCATCATGACAGAAAAAATGATCAAGAATGCTGCATAATGATGCTGGTACAAAGCATGGTTGTGGAAAGCAAGGACAAGCATGGTGCAATGGTACTTTTCTTACAATTCAAGCAACCAAGCAAGATTCACATGTTCTGCATAATTTGGCTTTGCAAACACACTTAAAATGATATTTATGAGCTATCCCAATTGGCCAAATGTTGAAAAAATGTTTGAGTCAAAAAGTCAACTCTTGGTCAAACTTTGAATTTAAATGAAAAAGGTCCAAAAATGCCATTTTGATTGGTAAGGTTTTAGGTCATGAAATCTATATTTTTGGAAAGAGGATGAAAAATGTGGTTTGTAGGAAAAAACCCCACCAAATTTGGCCAAACGGTTTGGGAGATATGGCCCTTTGAAGTTCAAGATTTTCTGAAATCGATTCGATCATAACTTGCCAACCACACATGGGAATTGAGAGTTCTAGGACTTTTTGGAAATGGGAGAACAAGATCTTCAACTTTCATGTTGGGCAAAAATTCATTTGAGGCTTGTATCACAATGTAAGTTTGAGGATCAAAACTTTCCATTTTTGGTAAGTTTCAGTTACAGGCCCAGTTTCCGTTTTGGGAAATTTCTGATCTGGCTTCAAATTCTTCCATGATGGTGTTTGGCATGATGTATGATGACTATTTGGACATGAATGAACTCCCACAAACCAATTCCAATCATCAAATCTCTGATTAAATGGACAATTGACCAACAGTTGACTATTGGGGTTTTTGTCTGATTATGCATTGACTGATGGATTCCAAACCCTGATTCCTTGAGAACTTGACTTCAAATGATGTCCCAAGTTGTATGAACTCTTGATTATTAACCATGGTGCCCAAATTCCACAAGAATGACCACCAACCATTGCCTTGACTGACAGTTGACTTTTCTAGGGTTTTTGACTGTCTGGGCATGAACTGCTGACCTCTGAGCCCTTAACCCTTGACCAAAATACTTCAAATAGACCTCCAAACCATGAGAACTTGTTGGACAATCCCCAAGGCCTTGATTCAATGAGAAATTCCTTTGCTTGCTTGATTGACTGATCAGGAGATTAGTTTGACCTAATTCTTGATTGCTTGCACTTGAGGCAACTGGGAACAATGCAAATGCTATGCAATGGATCATGATATGCTATGACCTAACATGAAAATGTATGCATAATGATAGGTGCAAATTTGAGGTGCTACAGCTGCCCCTATTCAATCAGCTGGGAACCCGAATGGATGAGAGCAACGGCTGTCAGACTTTCAGGGTAAACAGGGATTGAATACCAAAGAACCGTAGAATTTGCACAGACTGGATATAATACAAAAGAACCACGTCATTTACCGATGACAAACTGCATGACAGCTTCAGAAAAGCAAAACCATTTACCGATGGTTGAAGAACTGGGACTTTGATATTTACCGATATCAACTTCAGCACGACCATTTACCGATGGCGTCTGGGGAAAACAAACTTCTGAAAAACAACAACCATTTACCGATGGTTAGAACTTGATATTTACCGATATCAACTTCAGCACGACCATTTATCGATGGCTGCTGGGAAAAACGAATTGATGTAATAAGGAAGCAAGACCATTTACCGATGGTGGCTTCAAAGAAACTTGACATTTACCGATGTCAAACTTAGCAAGACCATTTACCGATGGCTGCTGCAACTGGGAATTCGATATTTACCGATATCGAAGAAAAACTGGGCCATTTACCGATGGCGTCTCCGCTTGGGGAGGAACAAACTCTTCGTGGTGATACCAGACAAGACGTTTACCGACGACTTCTGGGGATTTTGATTTTATTGACCAGACATTTACCGATGACTGGAATGAGACTCGATGTTTACCGACATCGAAAGATGATGTTTACCGACATCAAAAAATGACCAGACATTTACCGATGACTGGGAATGAGACTCGATGTTTACCGACATCGAAAGATGATGTCTACCGACATCCAAAGAATGACCAGACATTTACCGATGACTGGGATGGGACACGATGTTTACCGACATCGAAAGATGATGTTTACCGACATCAAAAGAAATGACCAGACATTTACCGATGACTGGGAATGAGAAATTTATTGGGGAGATACGAATATTTGCAACTGGAAACCAGATAGGACATTTACAGATGACTCTACTGGGGATTTCTAGCTGGGGATTTATCAGACGTTTACCGACGACTGAAAGAAAGACTCGATGTTTACCGACACCGAAGCAATGGCGTTTACCGACACCAAACAATGATGACCAGACATTTACTGATGACTGGAGAAAATACTCGATGTTTACAGACACCGAAACAATGGTGTTTGCCGACACCAAAAATGATGACCAGACATTTACTGATGACTGGGTGGAGACTCGATGTTTACAGACATCGAAATATGAAACACACGCGGGTGTTGGCATGACACTTACTGGTATCACAAAGTACAATATCTGGGATATGCTGAGGCAAGGCTGATCACTTGCTGGGGGTCTCACTGGGGAGAAACAAACTTTCTGTCACCATCGGGTGAGGAAATAAACCTCTGTCACCATCGGGTGAGGAAATAAACCTCTGTCACCATCGGGTGAGGAAATAAACCTCTGTGGGGAATAAACAATTCTGAATGCTGTCAAGAGCAACTGTAGCAGTCTTGCTGTGCTGATGTTGAATGAAATGATCCGCCTCTGCCGGGGATACGGTCTGATGAAGCTAACACATGAATGCATATGTTTGAATTTTTCTATGGCGTAATGCTCCATATTGAATGGAAATGCTACGCAATTTTTGAGGATGCAATGATTACTACATGCAAAATGCAAATGAACCCTGGCTAGGGAGCCGAAATGATCAGATACTCTGACCCTGTGGGGAGACTCCTCTTGGGGAAATAATCTGCGGGGAACTCTGCTTGAGGAATGGCGAAACGACTTCACACTCATGTTGAAGAATAGCACTTGCTGCTGGGGAAAGGTAAACTCCGCCGGGGATATCCTTCAGTCCACAGGTAGGATAAATGTTGGAGGTAAATTTCAGTGAACCTGCCTCACTCGGGGAGGAAAACGGCAAATACAGGCCTGCTGGGGATAGGCAACCCTTAGATCTGTTGGGGAATAGAAAGCACTATCCACAGACGTCTCCGCAGGGAAACATAGCTCTGATAGTCTTCCAAACTTGCTTGGGGAGAATATCTGTTGAGGAAACGTCCTCACGGATGCCAATCTGAAAAACAGCACAACAAAATGCCCCCAGGGGGTACATGGACAAGATACGCTCGAGTGTCCTCAACATTCAAAATGATTTTCAACTGTTTTATTATTCTGCACATTGTTGTGTAGCCTTCATGTTTTTTATATGCAATGCTTATCAAGAATTCGGACATTTTTGCAAACAAAACAGTAAAAGTAAAAACAAAAGAGCTATTTATCTGAATAACGACTTTTATTGATTGAAAATGTGCCTGAAGAGGCAAATACATCGGGAAGCAATTCCTAGAAAGAGGTAATTGCGCATAAAAGGAAAAAATCTACCCTAATGGCAATGTGAATACGGCATCCACTATTTCCCAATTCTGTTATAACCCACAGATCATCAGTTTTCCTCCCACTTCCTTGCTTTCCGAGAAGAATGACTGGACGGATCACATCTTTCGAGATGGCAGACGACAAAGCTTGATGAAGTACAGGCAACTCAGACTGTAGTCTTCGCTTTAATCCCTAACTTTTGCCTGGATCGCCCTTTCGGGTTTTCAATCCACCGGGATACCCATTTTTGCCTAAGTCGCCCTCGCGGGTTTTCGACTTACCGGGTGTACAAATTTTTTCATTTTATCCCTAACTTTTGCCCGAACCTTTTTCTGTTTTTTGGTTCGTCGGGATGCCCATTTTTTGCCTGGACTCTTTTATTCTTTTTGTCCAGCGGGTCAATTTATGCGAAGTATTTTTTGACTACATCTGAGTTGACAGGAGACGGAAAATCTTCACCATCCATAGTTGTAAGCATCAAGGCTCCACCGGAGAAGACCTTCTTCACAACATACGGACCTTCATAATTAGGAGTCCACTTGCCCCTGTTATCTGTACCGGGAGGGAGGATCCTTTTCAAAACTAGATCACCAATCTGATAGCTTTGAGGACGCACTTTCTGATCAAAGGCTCGTTTCATCCTTCGCTGATACAGCTGTCCATGGCATACAGCTTCTAGCCGTCTCTCCTCGATAAGGCTCAACTCGTTAAACCTCGTTCGAATCCACTCGGCTTCGTCCAGCTTGACATCCAACAAAACTCTCAGAGAAGGAATCTCCACTTCAACAGGTAGAACAGCTTCCATACCATACACAAGGGAGTAAGGGGTTGCCCCGGTCGACGTACGTACTGAGGTACGGTACCCATGCAAAGCGAAAGGCAGCATCTCATGCCAATCCTTGTACGTAACGACCATCTTCTGCACAATCTTCTTGATATTCTTGTTTGCCGCTTCTACAGCACCATTCATCTTCGGTCTGTAAGGAGAAGAATTGTGATGTTCGATCTTGAAATCTTTACAAAGCTCTTTCATCATCTTGTTGTTGAGATTCGAACCATTGTCAGTGATGATTCTCTCAGGAACTCCATAACGACAGATGATTTCTTTCTTGATGAACCGGGTAACCACTTGTTTGGTAACGTTAGCATAGGAAGCTGCTTCCACCCACTTGGTGAAATAATCAATCGCAACCAAGATGAAGCGATGTCCATTCGAAGCAGTAGGCTCAATCTTCCCAATCATATCAATGCCCCACATAGCAAACGGCCAAGGCGAATTCATGAAATTCAGAGGGCTTGGTGGTACGTGCACCTTATCAGCATAGATTTGACACTTATGGCACTTCCGAGCATACTTGAAACAATCGGATTCCATAGTCATCCAGTAATAACCTGCTCTCAACAATTTCTTAGCCATTGCATGTCCGCCGGCATGAGTACCGAAGGAACCTTCATGAACTTCTTGCATTAACATGTCCGCCTCGGGTCTGTCCACGCATCTGAGCAAGACCATGTCAAAGTTTCTCTTATACAACACATCATCCTGATTCAAATAGAAGCTTCCAGCTAGCCTCCTCAGGGTCTTCTTGTCATTCTTTGACGCACCTTCAGGATACTCTTGAGTCTTGAGGAAATTCTTGATGTCATAATACCACGGCTTCTCATTAGTCACAACAGTCTCGGCTGCAAACACATATGCAGGCCTCTCAAGTCGATTCACCGCAACATGTGGCACGTGATTCCACCAATGAACTTTGATCATGGAAGACAAAGTTGCCAAAGCATCAGCCATTTGATTCTCATCTCGGGGGACATGGTACAACTTCACCTTCTTGAAGAACGTCAGTATTCTTCTGGTGTAATCTCTATACGGAATCAAATGCGGCTGATTCGTATTCCAATCTCCATTGACTTGATTGACCACTAGAGCTGAATCTCCAAATATATCAAGGGTTTTGATCCTCAGATCAATGGCTTCTTCTATCCCCATGATACAAGCCTCATACTCAGCTTCGTTGTTGGTGACATCAAACGTCAGTCTGGCAGAAAAAGGTATATGAGCACCTTTAGGATTGATCAATACTGCCCCAACACCATTGCCATTCATATTCACAGCCCCATCAAACATCAGTGTCCATTTGTCATCCGGGTCCGGTCCTTCCTCGACAAGAGGCTCTTCGCAATCTTTCATCTTCAGATACATGATGTCTTCATCAGGAAATTCAAACATCATAGGCTGATAATCTTCGATCGGTTGCTCGGCGAGGTAGTCTGACAGAATACTACCTTTGATGGCCTTCTGTGACGTGTACTGAATGTCATATTCTGTTAAAATCATCTGCCAACGGGCAACACGTCCGGTGAGAGCTGGTTTCTCAAAGATGTACTTCACTGGATCCATCTTAGAAATCAATAAGGTAGTATGGTTCAACATATACTGTCTTAGCCGGCGAGCAGCCCAGGCCAAAGCACAGCAAGTTTTCTCGAGCAGTGAATATCTTGTTTCACAGTCGGTAAACTTTTTGCTAAGGTAGTATATGGCATGCTCTTTTCGACCAGACTCGTCATGCTGTCCCAATACACACCCCATTGAGTTCTCAGTCACTGACAGGTACATTATCAGAGGTCTCCCTGGAACTGGAGGTATAAGGATTGGAGGTTTCTGTAGGTACTCCTTGATTTTGTCAAAAGCTTTCTGACAGTCATCGTTCCACTTGATTGCTTGATTCTTTCTGAGCAGTTTGAAAATTGGTTCACATGTGGCAGTTAGGTGAGATATGAACCTTGCAATGTAGTTCAACCTCCCTAAAAACCCACGGACTTGCTTCTCCGTTTTCGGTTCAGGCATCTCTTGAATAGCTTTGACTTTTGCTGGATCAACCTCAATCCCTTTCTCACTGACAATGAAGCCTAAGAGCTTCCCGGATCTTACCCCAAACGTACACTTGTTCGGATTCAACCTCAGCTTGAACTTTCTCAACCGGTCAAACAGCTTCTGTAAATTAACCAGGTGCTCCTCTTCTGTCTGTGACTTTGCAATCATATCATCCACATACACTTCAATTTCTTTGTGCATCATGTCATGAAAGAGAGTCGTCATTACCCTCTGATAGGTAGCACCAGCATTCTTCAGCCCAAATGGCATCACCTTATAGCAGAACGTGCCCCAAGGTGTAATGAATGTCGTCTTTTCCATATCCTCTGGCGCCATCTTGATCTGATTATATCCGGAGAAACCATCCATGAAAGAGAATACCGAGGATTGAGCCGTATTATCAACCAATACATCAATGTGAGGTAATGGGAAATCATCTTTCGGACTCGCCCTATTCAAATCCCGGTAATCGACACACATTCTAACTTTTCCATCTTTCTTTGGCACAGGAACGATGTTGGCCACCCACGGTGGATAACTTGTAACAGCCAGAAAACCTGCATCCCACTGCTTCTGAACCTCTTCCTTGATCTTAGTTGCCATGTCTGGACTCGTTCTACGAAGCTTCTGCTTGACCGAAGGACATCCTTCCCTAAGAGGTAATCGATGCATCACAATGTCTGTATCTAAACCAGGCATATCTTGATACGACCAGGCGAACACTTCCACATACTCTCTCAGCATCTCAATCAGCCTCCTCTTGACAGAATCCTCTAAAGCAGCCCCAATCTTGATTTCTTTCTTGGCGTCCTCAGTACCCAAGTTGATAGTTTCCAACTCTTCCTGATGAGGTTGGATGACCCTTTCCTCCTGCTTCAGTAATCTGGCCAATTCTGCAGGGAGTTCACAGTCTTCCTCACTCTCCTCTTCAGCTTGGTAAATGGGATTATCGAAATCATACTGAGCCATAACAGAACTGTTCATAGTGAATGCCATAAGATCGCTTCTGCATGTTCGATGCTTTGTTTTAGAAAAAGAGTTCAATAAAGTCACAAAAACAAAAAAACATTGCCATTTTTACTGTTTTTTTTTTTGAAAAAAAGTGAAAACAGAAAACAGAAAGACAGGGATCACAAAGTTTGTTCAAAAAATGTCCTTCATTAATGATAATCATTAAAACATGATGAGGCCCTACAAAAATGAATCACTACGCCTTGGGCAGAACGTAGGATTTTCATGCAAAATGACAAAACAACAGAAAATTACTCTGTCAGAAGAGTAACTTGAACCACTTCTTCAGCCGTCCAGTTGTTGATAGACCCCCCTGGTGCACACGAGCGAACCCAGTTGTCCAAGTCGCAATCGCTGTCACAGTCTTCACTACCGGTTGCGGAAACATCGCCATGATTCATCAGCCCAGCGCTGGTAAAGGTACTCGGACCCGCTTGAACATTCTGCCCTGCTTGGAGAGGCTCATAACCAACACCAAATTTGTCTTCTTTAACCGGCAAATCCACCATCTTGCCCCAGCCTTCAGTTTTGCCAGAATCAACGACCTCCTTAGCCTGTTTGTAAGAAGTGATTGAAGCACCTGGCTTCCTCTGTTCAGCGTACGCCACTTTCTCAAGAGCCACAGTCTCAAATGCCTGGCATAAAGTTTCGTGGATCTCGCCATCCACCTCAACATATTTGAACGAGGATAGATGACTCACCAGAATCTCTTCTTCACCGCACACAGTCACAATCTGACCGTTCCAGACATACTTGAGCTTTTGATGGAGAGTCGACGAGACTGCCCCTGCTGCATGAATCCATGGACGCCCCAACAAACAACTATAGGCAGGCTGGATGTCCATAACATAGAAGATGATATCGAATACCTCAGGACCTATCTTCACAGGCAAGGTAACTTCTCCACACACAGAACGTTTGGATCCGTCGAAAGCACGAACGATCAGGTCACTGGGATTAAGCACAAACCCTTCCGCATCAATCTTCCTCAGAATCTGCTTAGGCAACACATTCAGCGACGACCCGGTGTCTACCAATACGTGAGACAACACTGCCCCCTTGCACTCCATGGTAATGTGCAAGGCTTTGTTATGGTTTCGCCCTTCAGGCGGTAAGTCCAGGTTGGTGAATCCTACGCCATGCCTGGTGCTCACATTGGCCATCACACCTTTCAGTTGATTGACAGAAATCTCCTGAGGCACGTAAGCCAGATTCAACATCTTCAGCAAGGCATTACGGTGTGCCTCAGAGCACATCAACAGTGAAAGTATAGAAATCTTGGACGGAGTTTGATTCAACTGGTCTACAATCTTGTAGTCACTCTTCTTGATTATCTTCATAAACTCCTCCACGTCTTTCTCAAATGACCCCTCGGGCGCTTCTTTCTGAACAGGCTCTTCCTCAACCACAGCTTGCTTACCCTTTGCTTTGGCGAGAGCTTCGGCATTATTGTCCCTCAAAGGCTGCGGTGCGAATAGACGACCGCTTCTGGTAAAACCTCCTGGACCCCCTACATTATCCACAGCCGGACCAACAGTTGCAGGAATTCTATTCGGTAAACCAATCGTCACTGGAGCTCGATTCACTGGTCTTGTCTGACTTTCAGCCCTTCTGTAATTGCGGTGAGCATTATCATACTTCCACGGCACGGCTCTACTATTTTCAACAGCCCTTCTTTCAGACGCAACGATAGTAGTTGGAACATTGATGGTTACAGGCACAGGAATGGTAACTGGGGTACCATTTGCTGCAGGTGCACTGACAATCCTTTGTCCACGTTCTTCAGACGGTTTAAAGTAAATGGTGATAGTTGACGCTGTTCCACGATCCTTTACAGCCCTACTGAATTGCAAACAACCTTCATCCATCATACCCTGGATACCGGTCCTCAACTGGTCGCAACCATTCTCAGATTCTGCACAGCCCAAACAATCCTCATCACAGCCCGGGTAGACACCCCCCTTCAGCAGACGACCCTTCACAACTAACAGAGAAGTCTGAACACCATCAACATTAACAACCAGATCTTCAGCTTCTTTCCCTTCAATATTGTTCACTCTATGCCCACCATGCTGAGGCATAGGGTTGTTCACGACGTTAGGCACTGGAGCGAAGTTGATTGCCTTGGCATCGATCAAATCTTGAACCTTGTGCTGGAGAGCTCGACACTTCTCAGTATGGTGGCCTGGTGCCCCAGAATGAAAGTCACATCTAACATTAGCATCATAGCCAGGAGGCAGCACTGTAGGCGGAGCCATTGTACGCAACTCAATCATCCCCAACTTGAGTAGTTCGGGTAATAACTCTGTGTAAGACATGGGCAGAGGATCAAATCTTCTATCAGCCTGTAATTTCTGCCTAGGCTGATAAGGACGTTGCTGTTGTTGTTGTTGTTGTTGTTGTGGTTGTTGAACTCTTGGTTGTTGTTGTTGACGAGGTTGAGGTGTCGGAATGGTCACTGCAGCTACTGGACGATATTGATCTCTGTTAGCATTTGTTCTGTACACACCCCCTCTGTGCTGTACAGCATTGGTCTCTCCTTCTCTACGGCGAGGTGCCCCAGAGAAGGGTTTCTTTAATGAAGACGAGGAACCAGCATCGTGGATCCTACCAGCTTTGATTAGACTCTCAGTCCTCTCTCCACAAATGACGACATCAGAAAAACTACCGAACGGGCAGCTCCCCATCCGGTCCATAAACACACCTTGAAGAGTACCGATAAACATATCTGTCAACTCCCTCTCCAGCATAGGGGGTTGAACTCTAGCAGCCAGTTCACGCCACCTCTGGGCATACTCCTTGAAGCTTTCATTGGATTTCTGACATAGACTCTGCAGCTGAGTTCGGCTAGGCGCCATGTCCATGTTATGTTTGTACTGTCTGAGGAACGCTTCACCCAGATCTCTCCAGCATCGGATCGAATCTCTCTTCAATTCCATGTACCAGTCCAAAGAAGCCCCAGATAGACTATCTTGGAAAAAATACATCCACATCTTTTCATCATCGGTATACGCAGAGATCTTTCGATAATAAGCCTGCACATGGGTGCGAGGGCAAGAAGTACCGTTGTATTTGTCGAAGGACGGTGCTTTGAACTTGTGAGGGATTCTCAAGCCTTCAACCAACCCCATATTAGTAACATCAAAACCGAGAGAGTTCTGACTTTCCATAGCACGGATCTTCTCAGCAAGAGCTTCAACTTTACGATCTCTCTCATTAACCCTTCCCAGAACGTCTTCGTCTTCACTGAGCAGAGAGAACAAATCCTCTTGTCTGTCAACAATCGGAACGGGGTTACGGGCCGGAGCACGGACTACTCTGGCATTAGCGGCATCTGGAACAATAGGTTGACCGTTGATTCGAATACCCCCCAACTCATCACCTACAGCATAGTTGTTGACGGGTACAGCAGCAGCAATATTGTTATCATCGACTGGGCCTCCCTCTGGCGGAGCATGGTTGATCGGTGGATTTGCAGCCTCTTGTCTCTGAACCATAGCTCGAAGTTCTTCTTGACCTTGCGCAACCCCTTGCATCATATTCATAAACTGGGCCATGCTAGCCTTCATCTCAGCCAACTCAGCTTGAAATTGATCCATACTTCTCTGTTGATTCAGTCTTGTTGAGTAGCGGTGCGGACGTTGATCAGCTATCCTGCCTGAACAGGAACCAAGAGTGAGAAGTCACGACCAAGAACACCTGTTATGCAAAATGATATGAGTATGATGCTAATGATGCGTATGATGCACATGATATGCTCATTTCTCAGGCATTCAAAGAGCCTGACCCATCCTGAAAAGATGGCAACCTGCAGTAACAAGAGAACAAATAGATACAAGGGAATGCTGACATCCTTATACATACATAAGGGCAAAAGGCATACAACCAATGTCAACAGAATATCTGAATAAACAACATACAAAGAAAAAAGAATCCCATCCAACAAGCCTGGAGGTGATTCTCAACAAAAAGATCCAAGAGATGGCTTACACGCAAATGAATCCCATCCAACAAGCCTGGAGGTGATTCTCAACAAAATACAATCAGAGATACAAACTAAGACAGACGGTCTTCCGGAATGAGGGTCTTCAGGTAATGGCACTGGTCTATCAACAGCGAGCATTCTGAACAGTCTGGTAAAGGAGTGATCTTCTCTTTCAACTGTCTTCTCAGCTCCAAGACTTCTCCTCCAAGGCGGTCCTCTGATGCCTGTCTCAAGTCTACTTCCTTCTTCAACTGGATGTCTTTATCTCTGAGTTGCTTCTCCAAGTCTCTGATCTTCTTCTGATAACTGGCTTCTGCTCTCTGCAGCCTCAGACATTCCCTATGCTCCGCATCTAACATAGACTCCATCTCCTCATATGACCTCTTCTTACCTCTTGCTCTGCTAGCATCCTCTCCTTGCACCTCCCTGAGTTGATGGGCCAAGTGCAGCTTATCAGCCTTAGCTTTGTATAGTTCCATCTGAGTGTCTTTCTCTTTCTCTCTCAACCGACGATTCTCCATCAGGGCTTGCTTATAGTGCTCAGCAGGTACACTATCAGCGAGAACCAAAGGTGGTTGCTCTTGCAACGGCTCCATCCTATCGTAGGGTAGCAGCAAAGTTTCCACTCTCTTCTTTACCCAATCAGTGTAATCGGGCATTGCAATGGCAAACTTCTTCCCTAAGACGGATCCATCCTTCGCTTCAACAAATTTCCAGGCTCTCCCAATCTGCTCCAACTTAGCAGGGTCAGTACGCTTCTCAAAATACACACTCTCAACTACCTCAGCTTCAAGTGGCCTTCTACTCATGACAAATCCTAGCTGGCGAAGAGAAAGAACTGGGTTGTAATTGATGCAACCCTTGGTCCCTACGAGTGGCACATTACGGAATCCTCCACAACTCATAATGACGTTACGCACATCCATCCGGTAAGATTGCCACCTGATATCATAGGAGGTAAGAGACATAACCCTCTGAGTCCACTTAAGAGTGCTCTGGGTATCCACAAATGGTCCACTAGCTGGCAGAAGAGACATGAACCATTTGAACAGGAGAGGTAGGCAACACCTGATGGCTCCTCCCTTACCATGCCTGCTGTGAATGGCATAGTAAGTATCTGCTAGAAGAGTAGGGATTGGATTCCCTCTGATGAAAATGCTGATAGCAGTGAAGTCAATGAAATTTGGCATACTGGGAAATAGGATGATACCATAGATCATGGCAGCTAACTGTGCGTGAAAAACTTCCCAATTCCCCTTTTCTGCTTCGACTCTGGCTACTCTCAACAGGAACTTCAATGGCAGACCTACAACTTCCCCACAGGGTTTCCAATTCTTACCGACCTCCTCAACACTCAACCGGAGAGCTCTGGCAATCCATCTGAAGTCGACCTCCTTTGGAACGTCCAAGAAGGGAGTCTGATGCTGAATAGGGATGCCTAATAGGATAGAATACTCCTCGAGAGTAGGTGCTAACTGGTAATCCTGAAAAGTGAAGCATCTGAGCTCTGGGTCATAAAACTGTAGTAATGTCTGCAAAGGCACCGGATCTACTACCGTCTTCAATACCGTCAAGATATCTCCATACCGCCCAACAAAACTCTTCAGTCGATCGTCTGTCACGAGGCTACCCAACTCAGCTAGCGGAGTCAACGGCTCACGGTGGAAACTGTAGGAACAAGTCTTCCGCTTCGGCTCGGGGACCGTTGCCATCTCTATCAGTAGACAAGCTCGGGAATGTACCTGAGAAATGATATGCATGCAGAGATTAATTTTTTTTCTTCTTTTTTTCTTTTCTTTTGATTTTTTTTTTTGGATTTTTTTTTTTTTGCGTTTCTTTTGAAAAATAAATATGCTATGATGCACATGATGCAGACTGGACTGGCTGTTTGTGCAATCTCTGATCACTAGGTCGAAGCTTCAGTCAAAATTTGAACATAAATCCCACTTAAGGTTAACTGAACACTGTCTGAACACAAAGTCGCCATCAGAACCAAGTCACCAACAGAACCGAGTCACCAACGGTACCTGTAATAATGATCATTCCCTCCCCACTCACGGGTGTAGTCTAGGCCAGGGTAAGGCTGAGAGAAACGCAGCATAAATAACCTTTCGCAGAATACTGTCATATACACACCCGAAGTATGTAACGACAGCATCCCACCAGGGTCTGAACTGCTCGTGATATCAATGTTCCGCTAAGTGGCGCCATACCACCCGCTTCCCATGAATCACTCTATTCCTAGGTATCCTAGATTGCACTCATGGTCTGGGTATTGGACCTTTTACCTCAACTGACTCCCCCCCACACAGAGAAAACAGACAGCCAGCCAGCAATGAATAATGAATATGAAATGCAAACATCAATGCACACAATCAATGCAAACAATAAATGTACATATATACAATGAATGCAATAAAATACAACAAGCAGAAAGCAACCAAAACCCTAATCCTAGAGAGCGCTAGGAGAGACTCGCTCAGGGAAGATGGACCAGCACAGGTCAACTTCTCTATATCCCCAGCAGAGTCGCCAGCTGTCGCATCGCGCGAAAAACCGGCGGGAAAAGAAAGAACAACAGAGCCGCCACCGTGCGTTATTTATCCCAAAAGAGGGAAAGGAAACGCTCAGAGTAAACCTGGAAAAGAACATGGTCTCGCGACCAAAGAGAATGGGTTCGGGAGTCGGTTATGCGAAGGGAAGGTATTAGCACCCCTACGCATCCGTAGTACTCTACGGGATCCACGCACACTAGAAAGGAAATTGGTTGCTAAACACTGCTCAAATATCTACACACACTGGCTGAAAGAACGAAAGAGACTGACTGAAACTGAACTCGGCAGGACGTCGCATCCTGGGCCTACTTAGTCTATCAGGCATAGACATCAGAGTCCAAGTAGTTCGGACTGGGGAAACGACACATGCTCGCTAGGATATCGCATCCTATGCATACGTATCTTCTCGGACGAGAGAAGAATCAGAGCATTCGTAGCTCGGCTGACACGCACACAAACAAAACAAGACAAAGGCAAACGTGGAGCCCGACTGCCAATCGCTGGACTTATGTCAGCATCCGAACCTAAACACACGCAAAGAGGCAAACGTGGAGCCCAAATGCCAATCACTGGACTTACGTTGACATCCGAACCTAAACAACACAACAGATAGATAGGGAGTCGGGGACTCAGCCTATAACTATCAAACGCACACAAACAGACAGCAAATGCTAAGGAGTACGGGGACTCGAGCCTAGCAAAGGTCAAACAACACACACAAAAGAAAAGGGCGCCCGGAGAGATCAGCTCAATCTCCTGCCTACATACTTCATCTGGTGTGAAGATCAGGGCGATGTAGTTCCCCTACGCAGGGATAAAGGTTCTAGCCTAACCAGATAACAGAGGGAGACACAACTCTAGGGAGACTACGACTCGAGCCTAGATGTTGTCATGCAAAATCAACCCTAAGTTATGGTTTCTAGCTAAATGGCACAAGGGCCAACCTATCCTAAGTATGGCTCACACAGGAAGCAAGCCACACACTTAACTTGCACGGGAAGCAAGCCAAGCAAAACCTAACTTGCACAGGAAGCAAGTCTAAACTAATCCTAACTTGCACAGGAAGCAAGTCAAACAATCCTATCTTGCACAGGAAGCAAGTCAAACAATCCTACAAGCACAGATAGCACACGCTATACACAAACAAGTGGCTCAAACAAGGGTTAGGTTTTAGTCAAGGGGTCATATCAACCTCGACAAACAAACCTCTGGAATGGGGTGAGTGTTGCTCTTAACCTTGCCATTGAGGGGCTAAGGTGAAGCAGATGAAAGGATGAAGTGAGGATGAGACCTCACAGCTCTTATCCCTGGCTTGGGAGAGCTCAAGACAAGAATGTGTGGGTTCAGAAAGTGGGAACCCTTCTACACATTAAAACTGACTCAACTGTACAGTTTGTACAAGATCTTGGGTTTGTATCTTCAATGCATCAACACAGTGGTGTGAGCAAAGCAGATGACACACTGAATAGTGGGGGATAGATTGCATATCCCTACCTTCCACCAATTGCCTCTTCACTTAGGAGGACTTTGACTCTATGCAAGGACAAAAGTAAACAGTCACAAACATTGCCTCTTAAGGAGGACTTCAGACAGTTGCCTGGCCAAGTAACAGGCCAGGTCTTCCAGACTACATGAAGTAAAAGAGACATACCTCAATGCAAATTGCTTATTCAAGCAAAGCAAAGCAAAAAGTTCACAAGGAACTAAGCAACTAAAGCACCTGAAACAGTCAAGCAGATGTTAGTATGCAACAAAACAAACAGAAACAGAAAACAACAGTCAATTGGAGGCACATGGATGTGCAAGGCACAATGGCTTAAGGCATGTGAGCCAAGCCACCTACAAAACAAGGGGGGTTAGATAACAATATTCAAGCAAGCTCAATCAAAAGAACTGGTCTCAATGGCCATTTGATGGTCAACCTGAAATCACAAACTCAAAGGTGAGTAACAGGACCACTAGGGCAAGCCTAGGGTCAAAAGTGGATGAGAAAGTCAAGACAGCAAGGGGTAAGGTATCCAAAATCATGTTCAAACAATTAGGAAACAAAACCAATTGGGTTCACAGTCATATCAATCACTATCATCATTTCATGAACCATTTAGGTCAAAACATGGCAAACAGGAGCTCATAGAAGTCAACAGCAAGACTTGCATAAAAAGCAATCTAAACATTTTCCAAAAATCACCAAATAAATCATGATCAAACCTAACACCTAGCATGGTAAGCATGTCAAATTTCATCCCATTTGGGCAAGTGGAAGGCAGTCAATGAAAATCAGAAAGACAAAGTCAATTTGAACATGCTCAATGAAGTCAACCAAACATGCATCAACTTAGAAAAATCATAAGTCTAGAATGGTGTATGATAAATGAATGGGACTAAAACCATGGCAAAGATTAGGATGTCTAGTTATCTCATGCAAGATTTCATGTCCATCCAATAAAGTATGAGAATTTCACAAATGAAATGGGAACATGTGTCACACAAAGTCAACATTTGACTAGACAGGGAGGAAAAATCTCAAACAAATGGAAAATAGTTCAATTAAATCCAAGAAAATTCACATGTGAACTAGGCATACAAGAGTAGGTTCATGCAAAATTTGAGGTCATTTGGATGTCAAGAAGCATGGCAATGAAAATCATGAAGTTGGTCATCAATGGTGTGACACAAGTTGTCACACCCTAATTCAAAAAATCATATCTCACAAACCACAAATGATAAATTCACAAACTTTATACCAAAATCACCATGAAGGTGTCTAGTTTAAGCACAAAAAATTTGAGAGCCATTGGATACATTCTCATCATTTCACAATTGATTTGGCAAAGTGTACAAAATTTGGTCACATGTCACAAACCCTAAGGCCATTTAAAAACCATCCATCCAAAAATTCTGGAAAAATAATGATAAAAAAGTAGAGATCATGATGAACACAACACAAAAAATCCCACTCAATTTGGACCAAAAATGAGCAAGTTGTGAATTTTGGAAGATTGATGAAATTATTGAAGAAATTAATTGAATTTATATGGAGAAAATGGCATTTTGGTAAATAACCCAGTCACTTATCAAAACGACCGTGTTTTGGTCCAGAAAATGAAATGTTTTGATTGGCTGGAGGGAGAAAAGTCATGCACACGAAAATGGACCAAAATCTGGGCAGATTTGGGATTAGGGTTCTTATCAAAAAATCGTGATTTCTCAATTCTTCCCCAAAGTGTCAATTAAGCATACCATTGTAAACATCAAACACCATACAACAACAATCCAAACCCTAATTTCATCAACTTGAACTATACAACAAGAAATCACAAGAAACATTTTCAAACATCAAACTTTATCTCATCATTTCTTCATGGACAGGCAATCATTTTCAAAAAGGAAAGCAACATGATACTCAGCATTAAAAAAACTATTCAAAACATGTCTCAATTTTAGAAATGGTGGAAGTTGAAAACTTACCAATTTGGAGGGCAGTTTGTGTTCTTGGTGTTATTTTGTGATGCCTTGCCAAAACAGATGAGCCTTCAACTTGCCAATGATGGAAAATGATGATGGTATGGCTCAAGGCATTTTGGAAGTGCTTAGATCATGGACTGTCAAAGTTGAAAAATGCAAATGAGGTTTTGGTGCTGCTGGCAGTTGGTTTGTGCTTGACAGGTTCTTTGGAGTTTGTCCAAACAAAATTCAAATGCAAATAGCCAAAGGTGATTTGGGAGGGTGTATGGTTTGAGCAATGGCCAAAGGTTGAATGCAGGGTTTGGGCAACTTTGATTGGTTATGTTGGTTTTGTTGGATGCTGCAGGGTTTAGGTCATGCTAGCAAGGTTTAGGAATGATGAGAAAATGGAGATGAACCAAACTGTTATGGTTGGCAAAGCAGTGTTTAGAGTTAGGCAGGATTTTTGGCCAAAGCAAGGCAAGGTTGGTCTGTTTTAGTATTGTGGACAAGGTGAATCAAGATTTTTCTGTTGCATAGTTGTGTTCTTTTGTTTGATGACAGCAAGATGCAAGTGGCAAGGTGGTTGTATTGGCAAGTGAGGTTTTGAAATGTTACTGGTTTGGACAGTAGAAGTAATGTGCAAAGCAAGGGTTTTTTTTTGGTTGGAAAATGGATGATGGTCCTTTGTGGTCTGCTCCTTTGACAGTGAATGCAAGTGAGGGCAAGGTTGGCCTGTAGGTTTTTTCCTTGAGGGGTGGCTAAGGGTGTGTGTAGTTGGTCTTAGTGGAATTTGCTGTCTTTGCCAAATGAGAGGACCAGTCTTTTTCAGTGCAGCAGCCAGGTAAGGGCATGTTTTGGCTATTTGGTGGTTTTTTGCTGTCTGCAACTAGTGTTTTGGTTTTAACAGAAAAAAGGTGAGGGAACAAGGTATCAATCAGAACAAGGTTTG
The DNA here is from genome assembly GCF_024323335.1 of Lathyrus oleraceus. Lineage (NCBI taxonomy): Eukaryota > Viridiplantae > Streptophyta > Magnoliopsida > Fabales > Fabaceae > Lathyrus > Lathyrus oleraceus. Next base: position 16,409,269 of record NC_066581.1, read on the forward strand.
TGTCCTTTGAAATTTCCTGGACAGCATGCCAAGAAAATCAATCCTTTGCCTCAGTGAAGTGGTTGGTCAGCTGTTATGTTGGTGGCTGCAATTTAGTTCAGAACGAGGAAAGGATAGTGAAAAACAAAGGCCAGTGTTTTTATTCTTTGAAGTTTGGACTGGTTTGGTAATTGTAAGTGAGATCATGTTTGAGAAAATGAATGCAGTTCTGTTGGCAATCTCATGGCTTGGCTTTGACAGGAAAATGATAAGGAAGAATGCTATCAAACAAAGCAGGGTTTTGTCTCTTTAAGTTCTTTTGGACAGAATTTGAAAATGCCAAGAGTGAGGTAAGGGCATGATTTCTTTCTGCAGTCTGTTGGATTGGTGCTGCTCTTCCTGGTTTATTTTGATGGCAGGTGAGTTTTTAGAATGCTGCAGGCAATTGACTTTTTTGTTAGCTCAGCTTAGTCTTGCTATCTTTGTTGACAGAAAAATCAGAATGCCAAAACCAAGATGATATCTTTTGCAGCCCCCCCCCCCCATTCTGTGGTATTGTGTAGCCTAAAAGATGACAGAAAGAAACTGCACCCTTGCTGCTGTGTTGCTGTTGGCCAGTTCAAATCATGGCCTGGAGGTACAAGTATGGTATGTGACAGCCTTCGTATATGATGCAGTATATGGTGCAGTATGTGTGCAAGTTATGTGATAATACAAGTGTGGTATGGAGCAATTGCCAAGGCTTTTTCTCTTCTGCTGCAGTATTATGTGGTTAGGTCATGTTAAGTGGCAGAAAAAAGTATGATGAAAAGGACTTGCTGTTGTCCTGTGCCATGCCTTCTTGACAGTATCTGCACTTTGGAGGCAAACATGTCCAATGAGAGAGAGTGAGCATTGGTGTATGTGATGACCAAACAGAAAATGATGGATAAAGAAATCTGCCATGTGACAGTACAAGGCATGGCCTCATGTTGGTTTTGACAGCAGACCAAACCTCTCCATGCTGTTTGCTGTTGCTTCAATTTGAGGAGGAAAATGCTCAATCAAAATGAATGAAGCCCCTTTGGTTTTTTCTATTATGTTTTGACAGAAAGTGAGTTTTTATCAAGTCACCAACAAGGCCAGGTTAGGTTTGGTTTTGAATGAGTGTTTCATGCAGTCTGTTGGAACTATGGACTTTGGCAGAATTTTTAAATGCAAATCAAAATGGCCAGGTTATTGTTCATTGGAGGTTTGGGAATGATTTTGGTTCATGCATCCAAAGTGAAGCTTGAGTGATGGTTAGAGGCTGCTGCAGGTTTTTATGACAGGGTTCTTTTGTTGCCAAGTCTTTTTTGAATCAGCATGCCCTTGCCTCATTTGCCTTGGCCAAGTGGTTTTTGTGCCATGCTGCTAATTGCTGTTACTGTCATGACAGACAAACATGGCCTGAATCCTGCTGCTTTCAATAAGGCATGGTGTTTCCTTTAAGTGCACAGCATGGTGATGCTTTTTAGGGAATGAGTGAAGTGTGTTTTCTATGTGTATCCAAACCATGACACAATGCTGCACACCATTGCCACTAGGTCTGCTATGTAAGTACAAGGTATGGCTCAACAATTGGATGTTTGAAATAATGTCCTTTTGCCCAAAATTCAAGTATGCTAACATGGCCATATGTACCATTGGAGTATGGCTGCACAATGAGGCTCATCATGACAGAAAAAATGATCAAGAATGCTGCATAATGATGCTGGTACAAAGCATGGTTGTGGAAAGCAAGGACAAGCATGGTGCAATGGTACTTTTCTTACAATTCAAGCAACCAAGCAAGATTCACATGTTCTGCATAATTTGGCTTTGCAAACACACTTAAAATGATATTTATGAGCTATCCCAATTGGCCAAATGTTGAAAAAATGTTTGAGTCAAAAAGTCAACTCTTGGTCAAACTTTGAATTTAAATGAAAAAGGTCCAAAAATGCCATTTTGATTGGTAAGGTTTTAGGTCATGAAATCTATATTTTTGGAAAGAGGATGAAAAATGTGGTTTGTAGGAAAAAACCCCACCAAATTTGGCCAAACGGTTTGGGAGATATGGCCCTTTGAAGTTCAAGATTTTCTGAAATCGATTCGATCATAACTTGCCAACCACACATGGGAATTGAGAGTTCTAGGACTTTTTGGAAATGGGAGAACAAGATCTTCAACTTTCATGTTGGGCAAAAATTCATTTGAGGCTTGTATCACAATGTAAGTTTGAGGATCAAAACTTTCCATTTTTGGTAAGTTTCAGTTACAGGCCCAGTTTCCGTTTTGGGAAATTTCTGATCTGGCTTCAAATTCTTCCATGATGGTGTTTGGCATGATGTATGATGACTATTTGGACATGAATGAACTCCCACAAACCAATTCCAATCATCAAATCTCTGATTAAATGGACAATTGACCAACAGTTGACTATTGGGGTTTTTGTCTGATTATGCATTGACTGATGGATTCCAAACCCTGATTCCTTGAGAACTTGACTTCAAATGATGTCCCAAGTTGTATGAACTCTTGATTATTAACCATGGTGCCCAAATTCCACAAGAATGACCACCAACCATTGCCTTGACTGACAGTTGACTTTTCTAGGGTTTTTGACTGTCTAGGCATGAACTGCTGACCTCTGAGCCCTTAACCCTTGACCAAAATACTTCAAATAGACCTCCAAACCATGAGAACTTGTTGGACAATCCCCAAGGCCTTGATTCAATGAGAAATTCCTTTGCTTGCTTGATTGACTGATCAGGAGATTAGTTTGACCTAATTCTTGATTGCTTGCACTTGAGGCAACTGGGAACAATGCAAATGCTATGCAATGGATCATGATATGCTATGACCTAACATGAAAATGTATGCATAATGATAGGTGCAAATTTGAGGTGCTACAGACCGGAGTATTTCTCAGGTGGTCTGAGTTTGGACCAGACACGTGGACATTTTGAAATGTTTTGATTGGTCAAATTCAAACTGGCCCCTGTATTCTGATTGTCACGAGTTCCATCGTGTTTCTCATCATTTGGAGTGTTGGATCTATCACGTCAATTAATGAGGCATGATCCAACGCTCCTGGTTTTTTCTGATTTTATTTCTTTTTCTTTTATTACTTTAAATTGCTTTTTCTTTAAAAATTCGTAGTAATTTCATTTTTTATCCAAAATAATTTCTAAAATTCTCTTTTATTTTTCTTCATCTGATTTTTATTTTTCCATATTTTATTCCACTGATTTTCTATTTTTCATGAGTTTTCTCTTTTCTCCTTTGTTTAAATTGGTTTAAAAATACTTTTCTGCATTTTTAAATTCTGAAAATTTTATTATATGTTTCTCATTTTATTTCCAACCTTCCATAATTTTCTTGGCCATTTATTTGGTGTTTTGAAGGACTTTGTGGATTTTCCATTTTATTTCCATTTTAAAAACTATTTAAAAATACCTTTGATGCATTTTTATTTCATTTAATTGCATTTTAAATTTGTATGACCTTGTGGACCTCTGCTAGCCTTGGATCATGATGATTTTGACTTCAAGTCTCATCAAACTCAATGGATCTTGGGTGTTGATGAGGTGAAAACCCTAATCCAACAAAATGGATGATTGGTTTTGATGATGACTTGATCGAATTTATGATTCAATTTGTGTGTGACCTCTATTGTCCCTTTTCTTCTTCATCCCTTTCTTTTCCTTTTGATCAATTGGATGGATTTGTGTCCATCTTGTTCATGATGTATGGATTGGTACTTGATGAACTTTCATCATTTTTAATCTACCTTCTAAGTGATCATAAATCATTTAAGGTACTTTAGATTGATGCATAAGTTTGTCCTAAGTGTCATGAAATATGGATTGAAGTAATGGACCATCCTCCTAACTTTTGTGCTTAATCATCCCCTTTCTTTTTCTTTTCTTGTGTGGCATAGATTTAGGAGGATGATTTACATATCATTTCTCTAGCATGTATTAACACAAACATTATTATTGACTGACCTCAGATAGTTGTGACTTCTACATAAGTCCAATTACGATTGCTTAACATAGCGCTAAATTTGTCCCAAAGGCAATGACATTTTTATAAGTGAGATTGTAAGTCTCATATTCCTCATGGTATTGTGTGAAAATGTTGTTCCTTTTCCATTTGTGGGAGCTAGTGGCATACTTGTTGATTTTATACAAGTTAGAGTCCTTCTCATAAATGATGTATATGTTCATATTTCCATGCTTGTGAGTGGATGGTTGAGACTTGAGTGTTCTCCAAAAAATGACCAAAACATCTTTTCATCTTCACTAACATCTTTTACTAACATTTCACTTGTATTAACCTTTACTTCAAAGTGTCGCATCGCGCGAAAAACCGGCGGGAAAAGAAAGAAACAACAGAGCCGCCACCGTGCGTTATTTATCCCAAAAAGAGGGAAAGGAAACGCTCGAAGTAAACCTAGGAAAGAACATGGTCTCGCGACCAAAGAGGATGGGTTCGGGAGTCGGTTATGCGAAGGGAAGGTATTAGGCCCCCTACGCATCCGTAGTACTCTACGGGATCCACGCACAGAAGGAAGGAAAATGGTTGCTAAACACTGCTCAAATACTCACACACACTGGCTGAAAGAGACAAAAGAAACTGACTGAAACTGACTCGGCAGGATATCGTATCCTGGGCCTACTTAGTCTATCAGGCATAGACATCAGAGTCGAAGTAGTTCGGACTGGGGAAACGACACATGCTCGCTAGGATGTCGCATCCTATGCATACGTATCTTCTCGGACGAGAGAAGAATCAGAGCATTCGTAGCTCAGCTGACACGCACACAAACAAAACAAGACAAAGGCAAACGTGGAGCCCGACTGCCAATCACTGGACTTATGTCAGCATCCGAACCTAAAACACACGCAAAGAGGCAAACATGGAGCCCAAATGCCAATCACTGGACTTACATTGACATCCGAACCAAAACAAACACAACAGATAGATAGGGAGTCGGGGACTCAGCCTATAACTGTCAAACACACACAAACCAGACAGACAGCAAATGCTAAGGAGTCACGGACTCGAACCTAGCAAAGGTCAGACAACACACACAAAAAGAAAAAAGGGGCGCCCGGAGAGATCAGCTCAATCTCCTGCCTACATACTTCATCTGGTGTGAAGATCAGGGCGATGTAGTTCCCCTACGCAGGGACAAGGATCTAGCCTAACCAGATAACAGAGGGAGACACAACTCTAGGGAGACTACGACTCGAGCCTAGATGTTGTCATGCAAAGTCAACCCTAAGTTAAGGTTTCTAGCTAACTGGCACAAGGGCCAACCTATCCTAGACAAGACTTGCAAGGAAGCAAGGATCTCGATTGCAACTAGGGCAAGAGAAAGGGGAGGTCTCAATCGCAACGAGGGCGAGAGAAGAGAAGATCTCAATCACACAGGGGTGAGAGAAAAGAAGTTAGATATTAGTGGTTAGTCAAACTCGGCAAGACATCGCGTCTCGTGCCTACGTATCTCATCTGAACATGAGAATCAGAGTTGCCGTAGTTCGGCTGGCAGGGAAAAAGGATCTCGATTGCAACTAGGGCAAGAGGAATGGAAAGTCTCGATCGCAACGAGGGCGAGAGAAAGGATCGCAACGAGGGCGAAAACAAACAAGGATTAGTTGTTAGTCAAACTCGACAAGACATCGCATCTCGTGCCTACGTATCTCATCTGGACATGAGAATCAGAGTTGCCGTAGTTCGGCCAAACAACCCTAAGCATGGCTCACACAGGGAGTAAGCCACACAGACTTGACTTGCACAGGAAGCAAGTCAAGCACAACCTACCTTGCACAAGGGCAAGTCTAAGCTAAACCTAAAGAGGCAAAGCAAACAGGCAATCACAATCACAAGAAGCACACTCTATATGCATACAAGAGGCCCAAGCAAAGGGTTAGGCACTAGGGCCAACTGGAATAGGGTAAGTGTTGCTCTTAACCTTGCCATTGAGAGGCTAAGGTGAAGCAGATGAATAGGAGATGAGGGGTGTGCCTCATTGCTTCTATCCCTAATCAGGGAGAGCATCAAATAATAGAAAGTGGGGGAGTTCAGAAAGATGGAACTCTTTCCCCATTATTGACTCGATTAGATCTTGGGTTTTTATCTCGATGCTTCAACCATGTAATGGGAGCAAGGAGAGGACACACTGAATAGTGGGGGATAGGCTACTTATCCCTACCTTCCACCAATTGCCTCAAATGAGGACTTCTCCTGCTTGGGACAATTTTAAACAAACACAGGCATTGCCTCTTAAGGAGGACTTCAGACAGTTTGCCCGGTCAAATAACAGACCGGGTCTCCAGACTACATGAAGAGAGAGTAATTATACCTCAAAGCAATTGCTAAAAAGCAAAGCAAGCAACTAAAGCAACTAAAGTGTACCTGAAAAAGTCAAACTTATTAGTAAACAAGTCAACAGTTCAAAGCAAAAGGAATGAATAAACAGTCAACCACAGGAGGTCAATTGTGCAAAGCAAGACTCAAACACATGAGTCAAACCATCTACAAAACAAAAGTTAGTTCATATGTGAACAAATCCAATCACATTTGTATGATCTCAATGGCAATGGTGCTTAACCTGAAACAGGAACTCAATAGTAAGCACAAAAGACCACTAGGACTAGCCTAGGGTCAAGGATGAAAGAAAAAGTCAACACAGCAAGGAAAAGTCAACCAAAACCAAAGTCAAACATTTGAGAAGCTATCACAATTGGGCCCACATTCAAATCATGTATTATGATCATTTCATGAACATTTGAAATCAAAGTAAGGCAAATGAAAGCACAAAAAAGTCAACAGAATGACTTGCATCAAAAGTCAACCCAAACATTTTCAAAAATCATCAAATAAATCACACTCAATCCTAACATCTAACATGGTAGACATGTAAAATTTCATGGCATTTGGATGAGAGGAAGGCAGTCAATTAAAATCATGAAGTCAACACAATTTCAAGTAAGCACAATGAAAGTCAACAAGCATGGGTCAACTTCAAAAAATCATATCAAATTGAAAACAGAAGAGAAACGAATGAGATTAACATCAATGCAAAGCTTGAGATGTCTAGTTATCACATATGAAATTTCATGGTCATACAATATGTTATGAGAATTTCACAAAAAGATTTGGCAATGTGTAGCACAAAAAGTCAACAAATGACTAAGCATGGAAGAAAATTCACAATCAAATGGAAAACAGCATGATTAATTCCAAGAAAATTCATACACAAACTAGACATGTGATAGATGATTCATGCAAAATTTGGGGTCATTTGGATGTAAGGAAGCATGTGAACAAAAATTGTGAAAATGCATATCATTCATATAGCCCCAAATGTAACACATAACTTCAAAAATTTGTAACTCACAAACCACAAATGGGAAATGCATAAACTCTATATGGAAACAAAGGTCAAAGTGTCTAGTTTCACCACAAAAAAATTCAGGCTCATTGGATACAACATGAGTATTTCACAAAAGGAATGGCAAAGTGTATCAATTATGCATACATGTCAAGAAAATAATTATCAATTAAAATCCAGCCAATGGAAAATTAATTAAAAATCACAATCAAATACTAGACACTCTCATGGACATGATGCAAAAAAAATCAGAATTTTTGGATGAAAATTGAGAAAGAAATGAATTATTGAAGATGAGTGATTAATTGAATGCAACATGAACAAAATAACATGGCATAGGTCAAAGCAAGGTCAACGCAGTGGCATATTTGTAATTGATGGCCAACTTAAATGAAACGACCGTGCATTGGGGAGGTTTGGGAAATAACGTGATTGGTCATCTCCCAATGTAACAGTGCGCAGGCAAGGTAAACAGCAACAGCAACCAATCGTGAATCAAATTTCTGGGAATAGAAACCTTTAGGGTTTGGCGGCAAGGCAACAAGTTCCACTTCATAATTCATCATATCATCATGAAATTCAAACAAACATGGCAATTAGCATGTCATTGGAGATGATTCGTGCAACATCTAAACAGCCAGTAAACAAACAACATTCATGCGAATTCTGGGCTAACCGAGGGCTTATGAAACAGGGTGTTCTTCATGCAAAGGACGAATAACAGAAGCCAAAACACATTCCACGAATTGGTTCAAATTCCTTAGGGTTTTCCAACAGTACCAACACCACCTTATTCATCATTTTAAGAAAAACAGCATGAGCATCTCACGACCACAATTAACAAACAGCATATCAAAATTTCTATCTAAACAAACACATCCATAATGTTCATGCAACATAAATCAACAGCAGCCAACAAGAAAATCTGGGGAATGGCTCTAAGGTTCCAACAGCAACATCATGTGTTCATCCAATCCGAAAAAATCCAGTACACCCAGAAACAAACAATTGAGCACGGCAATCTCAACAGCAGACCAAACATAAGCGTAAACCAACATCCATTATCTTTAAAACAAACTGAATAAGGAGCAGCAAACAAAAATAAACATGAACATCAATTTTCAGATTGCCATATCTTCACCAATATCTAAACATTTTCAACAACTTATAGCTTAAAACAATCAGCGAAGAAGGACCTTCATGATGCATGGCATGGCTTTGAACAATAAAGGATTCGAAAAACTTACCAAATCTGCAGAGCTGAGCTGATTTGTGATTGCTTGAACTCCAATGGTTGAAACAGGGGTTCTTTATGCTTTACAGTGATGGAATCTTGAAGTGGTTTGGCTCAAAGGTGCATGGAACTTCCCAATCTCGAATTCACCATGGTTGATAGCTTGGAGATGCAGTGCTAAAAGAGGCGTTCCAGTTGAGAAATGATGGTGAGAATGAGCTCAAAATGTTGTTCAAGTAGTGAAGGAAGCAAGAGGAGCTCTAGGGTTTTGAGATTTTTTTGCAGAAATTCACTTTGAGCCAAAATGCAAGATGTGAGAGTGTGTGGTTTTCTGGTTCGTTTCAGCTGCTACTAGGGTTGGCCAATGGTAGAAAAACAACCTTATATTGTCTGTTTAAGCTCCACTAATCACATGCTAACCCAAGTTTAATTAAATGGCCCTTTTTGCAAATTGCTAAGTTGGAAACAAATGAGTAAATGGAGGTATATGTGCCACGAAATTGGGCCTTGGTTATGCTGTACAGGGCCATTACTTATGCTGTTTGTTGTCTGTTTAATGATTTGCTAGCTTGCCTTGCATTTGTGAAGCTATTTGCACCATTTGTCAATTATGCATTTTTGGTCCAAAATGTGGTATGGAGATGGCATGAACATGAAATGATGCTTGGAACATGTCACAAATATGGTATAAAGTGGATCCCAATTGGTCAAATTAAGAAAAAGTCCATAGATCAAAAAGTCAACTATGAGTCAAACTTGGATTTTTAAAGGAATAGGTCCAAAAATGCCATTTTGATTGGCAAGGTTTTGGTGAATGAAATTTATATTTTTGGAAAGAGGAGGAAAAATGTGGTTTGTAGGAAAAAACCCCACCAAATTTGGCCTTATGGTTTGAGAGATATGGCCCTTTGAAGTTCACAAATTGGTGAAAATGATTTGATCATATCTTGACAACCACACATGGGATTTGGGTGTTCTTCGACTTTTTGAAAATGGGAAGACAAGATCTTCAATTTTCATGTTGGGCAAAAATTCATTTGAAGCTTGTATCATGATGTAAGTTTAAGATCAAGAAGTTTCCATTTTTGGCAGTTGAAATTACAGGTCCACTTGCTATTTCTGGAAAATTTTCTGATTCTGCTTGATTTTCTTCCATGATGAGGTTTTACATGATAGATGAGGCTTATACAAGCATGAATGAACTCCTTCAAATCAATTCTATCCATCAAATCCTGATTAAATCCACAGTTGACCAAGTTTGACTTTTCTAGGGTTTTGGACTGTCTGTGCACTTCTGATGAATTCCAAACCCTAATCCCTTGAGACCTTGACTTCAAATGATGTCCCAAGACATATGAACTCTTGATTATTGATCATGGTGCCCAAATTCTACAAGAATGGCCACCATCCACTGCTTTGATTGATTGTTGACTTTCTCCTGATCAGTTTGCCCTAATTCTTACTTGCTTGCTCTTGAGGCAACTGGGGACAATGCAAATGCTATGCAATGGACCATGATATGCTATGACCTAATATGAAATGATATGTGCAATGATAGGTGCAAATTTGAGGTGCTACAGCTGCCCCTATTCAATCAGCTGGGAACCCGAACGGATGATAGCAGTGGCTGTCAGACTTTCAGGGTAAACAGGGATTGAATACAAAAGAACCGTAGAAATTTGCACTGACTGGATATAATACAAGAATGCCTGTCAGGATCGGCAAAGAAACAGTCTTGAAAGAACAGTCCGTCTGGAACGGAAAAGAAATCGGCCTGAATACCGAAACAGAAACGTCGACCTGGATACCAAAATAAATGGTAACACAGGGATAACCAATGCCTGAGCGTCGTAAGTACATCGACCTGATCGTCGGAAACTTCTTCGGTCTGAACACCGGAAAAACATAAGTACATCGACCTGATCGTCGGAAACTTCTTCGGTCTGAAAACCGGAAAATTGGCCTTGTGCCATGAGTACATCGACCTGATCGTCGGAAACTCCTTCGGTCTGAATACCGGAAAATTGGCCTTGTGCCATGAGTACATCGATCTGATCGTCGGAAACTCCTTCGGTCTGAATACCGGAAAATTGGCCTTGTGCCATGAGTACATCGACCTGATCGTCGGAAACTCCTTCGGTCTGAATACCGGAAAATTGGCCTTGTGCCATGAGTACATCGACCTGATCGTCGGAAACTCCTTCGGTCTGAATACCGGAAACTTGGCCTTGTGCCATGAGTACATCGACCTGATCGTCGGAAACTCCTTCGGTCTGAATACCGGAAAATTGGCCTTGTGCCATGAGTACATCGACCTGATCGTCGGAAACTCCTTCGGTCTGAATACCGGAAAAACATAAGACATATTATCTATAGCCGTCAAACGTAGATAATGACCTCGCATGGCAGATTATCCATAACCGGGTTGTAGGTTGTTGCCAATGGAAGAGTAACCAGTCATCATCGGGATGAGCACAAAGGGTTAATTCCAACAAGGGGAGAACGTGGGATTTTACAACTACCAGCTAGTGGGTAGAAAACCACAAAGATAGGACTTACAACTACCGGTTTGTAGGTAGATGCCAATGGAAAAGTCTGCTGAGAGACAAAGTGAGAAAAAAGGATTTACAACTACCAGCTAGTGGGTAGAAGACCGTAAAGAAAGGACTTACAGCTACCGGTTTGTAGGTAGAGGCCAACAAACAATATCCGCCAGGGGATGAAAATGGGATTTTACAACTACCAGCTAGTGGGTAGAAAACCACAAAGATAGGACTTACAACTACCGGTTTGTAGGTAGAGGCCAATGGAAAGGTAACCAGTCATCATCGGGATGAGCACAAAGGGTTAACTCCCCCAAGGGGATGAAAGTGGGATTTTACAACTACCAGCTAGTGGGTAGAAAACCACAAAGATAGGACTTACAGCTACCGGTTCGTAGGTAGAGGCCAACAAACAATATCCGCCAGGGGATGAAAATGGGATTTTACAACTACCGGCTAGTGGGTAGAAAACCACAAAGATAGGACTTACAACTACCGGTTTGTAGGTAGAGGCCAACAATTCCGCTGAGGATGAAATGAATGAGTGTCGGTTAGTGAGCGACTATTCATTTATGCCCCAGGGAAGTACAGGAGACAGCCAACAGGAAGCCAATTTAGGATCGATCCAAAAAGGCAGACTGAAACAAGACTCATCCTACTGAGGAAAGAACTCAATAGGGAAAACCCATCCCGTGTAGGGAGGGAACGGAAGCAACCGTCATCCACGAGGATGTATCTCAGTGGGGAAATGGAAAGAAAGGATAGACACTTTCTGCTTAAGGGGTAGACTCTACATGGAGAGATCGGACACACCCACATTGGCTTAAGGAAAATCTACTGGAGAGATTCGTATTACCAAATAGCATAAGGCAAACATCAACGGATACCCGGCAACGGCTGCAACACGAGTATCCCAATGCTATGATTATGCATGTATGCATTATGCATGAAAATGTATGATGAATGTTGACAAACAGACATGCTCAACGCGCAGGTCCAGGAATCAACCATCTGGAGAGAAAACCAAAGCCACCAGAGAGCAAAGAAAATCCACCGGGGACTGAGATATCAGGGAACACTCATCCCGCAGGGGAGGAAGGCCACCAGAGGCTTCCGGAGGGATCGTCGGTCACAACCGGAGAACAGAGTTCAACATACAGGCGGATGCGCCGCAACAACTTTTGTGCTGGAAATCAGAGATACCAAGGAGCAACCAGATCTCTGATGAGGATAGATAGGCATTGATAAAGCTCCTTACGCGAACAACTCCACTGAGGATCCATCTGAGAGAATGTCGGATTCCTGGGATGTCAATCCACCGAATACTGAATCTTCAAAGAAAAACACCCATGCCGGTGGAGAGGAAGACTGGCCTGCTGGAGAGGCGAAAGTTGAAGTCTTCAATAAACACTCTGCTAAGGGAGCTGCCCCACAATAATGTCCGAAACAGCGGACTTGCTGGGGATGCCCCACGGTAGGGCTCAAATAGCATTCTACTGGGGATGCCCCACAATAGAGCTAACAGGGATTTGGAGGAAGAAACTGTACTGCCGGGAACATGAAGATGAACAACTTCAAACAACACTGAATCGGGCAAATTCACTGAGGGGAGACCATACGAGGTTCTGCAGGACAAAGATACAGTCATGCTCGAGATACGAACAATTGTCTTACCTGTTGGTAATCATACCACCCCCGGGAGAGCACTGCGGGTCTCCTAAGTATCCTTCCATCATTGTGAATGTTCACTTTGTTTAAGAACAATTTTGTGAAAAATTTGTTTATTTTGACAACAATGATACTTTATCAATTAAAACATGCAAAACATTTGTTGAGTTGAAACAAATAAGAGTGCAAATAAACGGATAAAAGCTCAAATTGACGTGATGGAATGGTAGTCTGCAAAGGGCGAGACCCCATAGATCTGTACAAGTTTGAAATCGGTGATACGTATTGGAGAGGGCTACATTGAACATAATGACCTTTCCTCTACCATTCTGAATTTTCGATGTATTCAAAACTTCAGTCGACGACGAATCGAGAATCCCTGACGGATGACGGATATAGAGCACGGTCTTGTCAAGATGCAGTTACTTGCCAAATCCCTAATTTTTGCCTAGATTGCCCCAGTGTGAGGTGATCAATCTAGCGGGATGCAAATTCTCTTTTTTTTCAATGTCTCTAACTTTTGCCTGGATCTCCCTTTCGGGTTTTCAATCCACCGAGACGCTCCTTTTTGCCTAAGTCGCCCTTTGGGGTGTTCGACTTAGCGAGCTGTTTTGTTTTTTTTCTTTCTTTTAGGCGAAGTATTTCTTGACTGCATCGGAATTCACAGGACGAGTGAACTTCTTTATCCATTGTAGTAAGTGTCTGAAAATCGCCTGAAAAGGCTCTCTTGACAACGTACGGACGTTCATAGCTTGTAGAGTTCACTTGCCCCTGGAATCGGGTACGAAAGACAAGACTTTCTTGAGCATAATGTCCCTCGAAACACACGAGGCTTGATCTTCTTGTCGAATGCTTTTTCACTCTCTGCTGATATGACTGACCATGACACATGGCAGTTGATCTCTTGTTTTTGCTTGAATTCAGCATCAGTCAACTTGGGACTTTGAGGGTGCTATCTTCTTTTGTTTTTTTCTTTTGATTTTGCTTTTGATTTCTTTTGATTTCTTTTAATTTTGCACCCTCTCTTTCTTTTTCTTTTTCTTTTTTTTGATAATGCCCCAGTTGGCTGTTCTGCTGATTCTCGAGATGCAGCTGAGTGTGATCTTCTTTTCTTGCTCAAGAAGTCGGGAAATCTCGTCAGGAATCCCTTCAACAATCATCTTCGTTCGCTTCGAATACAGGGAATTCAAAATTGGGAGATGACGTCCGATCATTATGTTCAATGGGTTTGAGAAACAACCTGCATAAAGATTTTGATATGAAAAGCTTTTTGAAAATCAAACAAGACAATCGTTATGCAGATGAAAAGATTGCTTTTATTCTTGTTTTTAAAGGTTTTTTGTGATCACCAATTTCATGCAAAAAGCGAAAAAGGAAAACAAATGTTTCAACATGAATTTATTTGAATGAAAATATCATTGCACAAAATGTTGCCAACAATGTCATCACTTCTCCTTTTGGCATGGGAGAAGGGTTTTTAAACAAAGTGATTGTTACTCTGACTTATGAACAACTGTAGGAACGCCCACAGTGACCCGATTGTGACAGGCACCACCAGGAATGATGAAATTGTTCAAGTCCTCTGCGTCCTCTTCCAAAACAGCAGCATCCTCTTCTTCAGGTTGATCGTCGTGGATGAACCCTCCACTCTTGAACAGACCTTGCTCATTGCATGCCCCAGAACAGTAGTCAATGCCAGCCCGGGATAAATCCATCAACAGCACTAAGTCGGGCAAAATATCTCTCTGAGTTCACAATTCCCTTGCTCAGGATGATCCATCAATCTGGTAGAGATGGCTCTGGTATGATACCGGCAAAGTGCGTCTTCAAAATAAATGAAGATCGCAGGGTCGGACCACTGGATGGGAGACCGGAACAGAACCTGCTGATGCAAATGATGCATGAAGTGTTTATGCATATGCTTGTTTTTATTTCAAAGGAACTCGAGGGTTGTATTTGCAAACTTTGACATATTTAGCATTTTGATCATTTATGAGAAAATCTCATCAGATATATCAGGTGAAAAAATTTTCCCGGTTTTTTCATGTTTTGAAAATTTTTGCAAATAAACTCCTTTGAGTTCCTTGAAAATTTTCTTTTTTCTGATGATATGGATGCAGATGAATGTATGGATGCATGGATGCAACAAACATACTCAAGGGTCAAGCAAAGCACGCCAAACAAAGGTCGTGGGAAAGCTCATTGTATCCCTAATATCAATCATCCATTTTGGTGGATTTAGGTTTTCACCTTATCGACACCCAAGTTCCATTGATATTAACGGTACATGAACCGGCTCTAACATCCTTAATATCAACCAGCCGCTTTGGTGGATTTAGGTTTTACGCCTGATCCGGGATCCATTGATATTAACAATGTTTGAACGACTCAACCACGAATCATGGGTTTGTTGAGAGTCACGAGCATGGAGTCTCGGTTAAGAACCACCCAAAGGGAGTGTACTAGGGTTTAGACCTGCCAGACGTGTTCTATCAGAGGTTCCCATAATCATCGTTCCATCTCTCGAATATTATCGGAGGAACGAATACTCGTATTCCAAGAATATTCTCAAGAGAAACTCTTATGAGTGTAGTATCGCGTAACAGTCGTATCAGAACTGACATCTGAACGACCTCCGCACTACGGTCCTAAAAATAGGCCAAGATGGGTTTGGTAAACTAAGGTCCTTGGCTTCTGCGGCACATGATTGAAAGAATAATGCCTAACCACAAATAACTTGTGTGACATTATTAGTTCAACATGACCTCCACCAAGTGAATGGACTCGCAAGTCAACTGGCTAAGGAATACTCCACACCAGTCAACAAGACTATGCCATTCTCCTATCCTAGAGAGCACTCGAGTTCGGGTATAGAACTCATCTCAACTGACTCCCACCCCACAAAGAAAACAGACAACCAGCCAGGCAGAAAGAATAATGAATATGAATGCAAACATAAGTGTACACAATAAATGCAAACAATAAATGCACATATATACAATGAATGCAAAAAATAACAGCACAAAGCAACCAAAATCCTAACCTAGAGAGCGCTAGGAGAGACTCGCTCAGGGAAGATGGACCAGCATAGGTCAACTTCTCTGGATCCCCAGCAGAGTCGCCAGCTGTCGCATCGCGCGAAAAACCGGCGGGAAAAGAAAGAAACAACAGAGCCGCCACCGTGCGTTATTTATCCCAAAAAGAGGGAAAGGAAACGCTCGAAGTAAACCTAGGAAAGAACATGGTCTCGCGACCAAAGAGGATGGGTTCGGGAGTCGGTTATGCGAAGGGAAGGTATTAGGCCCCCTACGCATCCGTAGTACTCTACGGGATCCACGCACAGAAGGAAGGAAAATGGTTGCTAAACACTGCTCAAATACTCACACACACTGGCTGAAAGAGACAAAAGAAACTGACTGAAACTGACTCGGCAGGATATCGTATCCTGGGCCTACTTAGTCTATCAGGCATAGACATCAGAGTCGAAGTAGTTCGGACTGGGGAAACGACACATGCTCGCTAGGATGTCGCATCCTATGCATACGTATCTTCTCGGACGAGAGAAGAATCAGAGCATTCGTAGCTCAGCTGACACGCACACAAACAAAACAAGACAAAGGCAAACGTGGAGCCCGACTGCCAATCACTGGACTTATGTCAGCATCCGAACCTAAAACACACGCAAAGAGGCAAACATGGAGCCCAAATGCCAATCACTGGACTTACATTGACATCCGAACCAAAACAAACACAACAGATAGATAGGGAGTCGGGGACTCAGCCTATAACTGTCAAACACACACAAACCAGACAGACAGCAAATGCTAAGGAGTCACGGACTCGAACCTAGCAAAGGTCAGACAACACACACAAAAAGAAAAAAGGGGCGCCCGGAGAGATCAGCTCAATCTCCTGCCTAAATACTTCATCTGGTGTGAAGATCAGGGCGATGTAGTTCCCCTACGCAGGGACAAGGATCTAGCCTAACCAGATAACAGAGGGAGACACAACTCTAGGGAGACTACGACTCGAGCCTAGATGTTGTCATGCAAAGTCAACCCTAAGTTAAGGTTTCTAGCTAACTGGCACAAGGGCCAACCTATCCTAGACAAGACTTGCAAGGAAGCAAGGATCTCGATTGCAACTAGGGCAAGAGAAAGGGGAGGTCTCAATCGCAACGAGGGCGAGAGAAGAGAAGATCTCAATCACACAGGGGTGAGAGAAAAGAAGTTAGATATTAGTGGTTAGTCAAACTCGGCAAGACATCGCGTCTCGTGCCTACGTATCTCATCTGAACATGAGAATCAGAGTTGCCGTAGTTCGGCTGGCAGGGAAAAAGGATCTCGATTGCAACTAGGGCAAGAGGAATGGAAAGTCTCGATCGCAACGAGGGCGAGAGAAAGGATCGCAACGAGGGCGAAAACAAACAAGGATTAGTTGTTAGTCAAACTCGACAAGACATCGCATCTCGTGCCTACGTATCTCATCTGGACATGAGAATCAGAGTTGCCGTAGTTCGGCCAAACAACCCTAAGCATGGCTCACACAGGGAGTAAGCCACACAGACTTGACTTGCACAGGAAGCAAGTCAAGCACAACCTACCTTGCACAAGGGCAAGTCTAAGCTAAACCTAAAGAGGCAAAGCAAACAGGCAATCACAATCACAAGAAGCACACTCTATATGCATACAAGAGGCCCAAGCAAAGGGTTAGGCACTAGGGCCAACTGGAATAGGGTAAGTGTTGCTCTTAACCTTGCCATTGAGAGGCTAAGGTGAAGCAGATGAATAGGAGATGAGGGGTGTGCCTCATTGCTTCTATCCCTAATCAGGGAGAGCATCAAATAATAGAAAGTGGGGGAGTTCAGAAAGATGGAACTCTTTCCCCATTATTGACTCGATTAGATCTTGGGTTTTTATCTCGATGCTTCAACCATGTAATGGGAGCAAGGAGAGGACACACTGAATAGTGGGGGATAGGCTACTTATCCCTACCTTCCACCAATTGCCTCAAATGAGGACTTCTCCTGCTTGGGACAATTTTAAACAAACACAGGCATTGCCTCTTAAGGAGGACTTCAGACAGTTTGCCCGGTCAAATAACAGACCGGGTCTCCAGACTACATGAAGAGAGAGTAATTATACCTCAAAGCAATTGCTAAAAAGCAAAGCAAGCAACTAAAGCAACTAAAGTGTACCTGAAAAAGTCAAACTTATTAGTAAACAAGTCAACAGTTCAAAGCAAAAGGAATGAATAAACAGTCAACCACAGGAGGTCAATTGTGCAAAGCAAGACTCAAACACATGAGTCAAACCATCTACAAAACAAAAGTTAGTTCATATGTGAACAAATCCAATCACATTTGTATGATCTCAATGGCAATGGTGCTTAACCTGAAACAGGAACTCAATAGTAAGCACAAAAGACCACTAGGACTAGCCTAGGGTCAAGGATGAAAGAAAAAGTCAACACAGCAAGGAAAAGTCAACCAAAACCAAAGTCAAACATTTGAGAAGCTATCACAATTGGGCCCACATTCAAATCATGTATTATGATCATTTCATGAACATTTGAAATCAAAGTAAGGCAAATGAAAGCACAAAAAAGTCAACAGAATGACTTGCATCAAAAGTCAACCCAAACATTTTCAAAAATCATCAAATAAATCACACTCAATCCTAACATCTAACATGGTAGACATGTAAAATTTCATGGCATTTGGATGAGAGGAAGGCAGTCAATTAAAATCATGAAGTCAACACAATTTCAAGTAAGCACAATGAAAGTCAACAAGCATGGGTCAACTTCAAAAAATCATATCAAATTGAAAACAGAAGAGAAATGAATGAGATTAACATCAATGCAAAGCTTGAGATGTCTAGTTATCACATATGAAATTTCATGGTCATACAATATGTTATGAGAATTTCACAAAAAGATTTGGCAATGTGTAGCACAAAAAGTCAACAAATGACTAAGCATGGAAGAAAATTCACAATCAAATGGAAAACAGCATGATTAATTCCAAGAAAATTCATACACAAACTAGACATGTGATAGATGATTCATGCAAAATTTGGGGTCATTTGGATGTAAGGAAGCATGTGAACAAAAATTGTGAAAATGCATATCATTCATATAGCCCCAAATGTAACACATAACTTCAAAAATTTGTAACTCACAAACCACAAATGGGAAATGCATAAACTCTATATGGAAACAAAGGTCAAAGTGTCTAGTTTCACCACAAAAAAATTCAGGCTCATTGGATACAACATGAGTATTTCACAAAAGGAATGGCAAAGTGTATCAATTATGCATACATGTCAAGAAAATAATTATCAATTAAAATCCAGCCAATGGAAAATTAATTAAAAATCACAATCAAATACTAGACACTCTCATGGACATGATGCAAAAAAAATCAGAATTTTTGGATGAAAATTGAGAAAGAAATGAATTATTGAAGATGAGTGATTAATTGAATGCAACATGAACAAAATAACATGGCATAGGTCAAAGCAAGGTCAACGCAGTGGCATATTTGTAATTGATGGCCAACTTAAATGAAACGACCGTGCATTGGGGAGGTTTGGGAAATAACGTGATTGGTCATCTCCCAATGTAACAGTGCGCAGGCAAGGTAAACAGCAACAGCAACCAATCGTGAATCAAATTTCTGGGAATAGAAACCTTTAGGGTTTGGCGGCAAGGCAACAAGTTCCACTTCATAATTCATCATATCATCATGAAATTCAAACAAACATGGCAATTAGCATGTCATTGGAGATGATTCGTGCAACATCTAAACAGCCAGTAAACAAACAACATTCATGCGAATTCTGGGCTAACCGAGGGCTTATGAAACAGGGTGTTCTTCATGCAAAGGACGAATAACAGAAGCCAAAACACATTCCACGAATTGGTTCAAATTCCTTAGGGTTTTCCAACAGTACCAACACCACCTTATTCATCATTTTAAGAAAAACAGCATGAGCATCTCACGACCACAATTAACAAACAGCATATCAAAATTTCTATCTAAACAAACACATCCATAATGTTCATGCAACATAAATCAACAGCAGCCAACAAGAAAATCTGGGGAATGGCTCTAAGGTTCCAACAGCAACATCATGTGTTCATCCAATCCGAAAAAATCCAGTACACCCAGAAACAAACAATTGAGCACGGCAATCTCAACAGCAGACCAAACATAAGCGTAAACCAACATCCATTATCTTTAAAACAAACTGAATAAGGAGCAGCAAACAAAAATAAACATGAACATCAATTTTCAGATTGCCATATCTTCACCAATATCTAAACATTTTCAACAACTTATAGCTTAAAACAATCAGCGAAGAAGGACCTTCATGATGCATGGCATGGCTTTGAACAATAAAGGATTCGAAAAACTTACCAAATCTGCAGAGCTGAGCTGATTTGTGATTGCTTGAACTCCAATGGTTGAAACAGGGGTTCTTTATGCTTTACAGTGATGGAATCTTGAAGTGGTTTGGCTCAAAGGTGCATGGAACTTCCCAATCTCGAATTCACCATGGTTGATAGCTTGGAGATGCAGTGCTAAAAGAGGCGTTCCAGTTGAGAAATGATGGTGAGAATGAGCTCAAAATGTTGTTCAAGTAGTGAAGGAAGCAAGAGGAGCTCTAGGGTTTTGAGATTTTTTTGCAGAAATTCACTTTGAGCCAAAATGCAAGATGTGAGAGTGTGTGGTTTTCTGGTTCGTTTCAGCTGCTACTAGGGTTGGCCAATGGTAGAAAAACAACCTTATATTGTCTGTTTAAGCTCCACTAATCACATGCTAACCCAAGTTTAATTAAATGGCCCTTTTTGCAAATTGCTAAGTTGGAAACAAATGAGTAAATGGAGGTATATGTGCCACGAAATTGGGCCTTGGTTATGCTGTACAGGGCCATTACTTATGCTGTTTGTTGTCTGTTTAATGATTTGCTAGCTTGCCTTGCATTTGTGAAGCTATTTGCACCATTTGTCAATTATGCATTTTTGGTCCAAAATGTGGTATGGAGATGGCATGAACATGAAATGATGCTTGGAACATGTCACAAATATGGTATAAAGTGGATCCCAATTGGTCAAATTAAGAAAAAGTCCATAGATCAAAAAGTCAACTATGAGTCAAACTTGGATTTTTAAAGGAATAGGTCCAAAAATGCCATTTTGATTGGCAAGGTTTTGGTGAATGAAATTTATATTTTTGGAAAGAGGAGGAAAAATGTGGTTTGTAGGAAAAAACCCCACCAAATTTGGCCTTATGGTTTGAGAGATATGGCCCTTTGAAGTTCACAAATTGGTGAAAATGATTTGATCATATCTTGACAACCACACATGGGATTTGGGTGTTCTTCGACTTTTTGAAAATGGGAAGACAAGATCTTCAATTTTCATGTTGGGCAAAAATTCATTTGAAGCTTGTATCATGATGTAAGTTTAAGATCAAGAAGTTTCCATTTTTGGCAGTTGAAATTACAGGTCCACTTGCTATTTCTGGAAAATTTTCTGATTCTGCTTGATTTTCTTCCATGATGAGGTTTTACATGATAGATGAGGCTTATACAAGCATGAATGAACTCCTTCAAATCAATTCTATCCATCAAATCCTGATTAAATCCACAGTTGACCAAGTTTGACTTTTCTAGGGTTTTGGACTGTCTGTGCACTTCTGATGAATTCCAAACCCTAATCCCTTGAGACCTTGACTTCAAATGATGTCCCAAGACATATGAACTCTTGATTATTGATCATGGTGCCCAAATTCTACAAGAATGGCCACCATCCACTGCTTTGATTGATTGTTGACTTTCTCCTGATCAGTTTGCCCTAATTCTTACTTGCTTGCTCTTGAGGCAACTGGGGACAATGCAAATGCTATGCAATGGACCATGATATGCTATGACCTAATATGAAATGATATGTGCAATGATAGGTGCAAATTTGAGGTGCTACACAAAGTTATTTACCTTTATGCCTTTATCTTTTTTATATCATTTACTTTATGCTTTATGTTTAACATTTCATATCATATTATTTGTGTTTATGTCATTTTGTTATTTGTCCATTTGGACCTTTCTTTATATCATTGAAAAGAAATCACTAATAAAAAGAAATTTATTTCTCCTAACTCATGAACTTGTGGTTACTATCTTTGGCATCGTTATGGAGTTATGGACTTAGAATTAGGATCTTGGCCTTTGCTTTGGGATTTGGGACTTAAGACCTTGGAATCCATCTGATACCTTTGACCTTGGACTTCTCTGTAAAGACTTGGCTTGGTTACTTTGGTTTCATCTGACACATGGATTACTATTTGCTTATTTTGCTTGCTTGAGGCTCAATCCAAAGGAGGGGAATTCTTGCTTGACTTATGTCATAAAGTTTTCTATCTCTTGGTTATATCTTTCTTCTTTAGCTTTTACTTTACTGCTTTAGGATAGTATATTCTTCTCTTTCCCCTTCTTTAATTTTCAAAATCTTCTCTCTTTTTCAAAATCTTATTGTTTTTAACTTGAACCACTTTCTCAATAAACCTTGACTTTTGTCAAGTGATTTTCAAACCCTTTTTCCCAATAAATGTCAATCCATCTTAAGCATACTTAGACCAATTTTAAAAGACATAAAAAAATGTCTAACTCATTCAAACCATTTTGTGCCCTTTGTGAACTTTTCCTTTTTAAACTTTTTATCAAGGCATTAGACATGAGTCATTTCCATAGTTGAGTTATAATTCTCCTATCTCCATAGTATTGATGATAATTCTTTTCCATCTGTGGGAGTTAGTGGCATACTTGTTGATCCTTATCCAAGTTGGAGTTTTTCTCATGATAATGCAAAGTTCTCATACTTGTGGGTGATTAGTTGAGTATTCTCCTTAAAATGACAAAATGTCTTTTCCATAAAAAATGAATCAAAATAAACTCCTTTTGTTATTTTTACCACGAACTACGAGGTTTTGATCCTCCATTTCACGTTGTTGGTACGTAGGCATGAGACTTTAAAAGTCTTGGCAAACACCAAATCAGAATAAAAATTCTTCTTTTCCCATCCCTCCAATCTTTTAACAAACAGTACCTTTTCTCAAACCAAAATATGCATATTTTCAAAGAGGTTCCCATGGAGTACTATGGATGTTTAGGATGCTAATACCTTCCCTTTGCATAACTAACCCCCAGACTCTTGTTCTCTTTTTATTAGTTTTATTTTAAAACTTCTTTGGGTTTTATTCGTACTTTTTCCCTTTTCCTTTGGAAACAATAAAAGCGCGATGGTGACTCTTGCTTTCCGAGTTAAGTATCAATAGCTTAATCTCAAAAATTACTACTACAGATAGAATTGCTTTGGACGCAGTTACTGCGGCCATAGTTTCTCCATTGTTACTTGGCGGATTCGTCATGTCTCTCACGTATTTCCTTCTTGTTATCAGTGGTTGTTTTACCACTTCTTAATCTCATGCAATGAAGTTAAAGGAAATAAATAATAAAAAATAAACAAGAAATTTCTGAATATTTCAAAAGATTTTGACAATAGCACTTGTCCCATCGGGCATGCCAATTTGTTTACCTTCGAATTTGGTAAACAAGCGCTAGTCTTCCAAAAATACAAAATAGTTTGGTTACTCATAGGATCGACTAGATTGATCCTAGGACATGTGCTCTTGTTAATCTAAGTTTTATAAAGGATGAACATTTTGACAATGTTCTTGACTTAAAAACACTATTCAAAAGTTTTAAAAATAAAAAGGACAGCAATATAAAGAAATAGTATAAAGAAGGGTTTGAATTAAACTGGTAATAAAGATAAATGACTTCGATAATGTAAATGATTTTATATAAAAAACAATACAACAATATGGTGATCACACGTACATTCTTAATAACTCGTTTCTCAACACACACAGATACTTAGAGTGAATTTGAGATTTTTGTACACGATGGAACACCCCGAATCCTAAACACTAAGACTCTTATTTATACTAATTCGAATTAACCGTAACAAACAGTCTCTTCTTCAAAAGATGTCACATTTTCGTTTGCATGCACTTCATCATCCACAACTTTCCACGTGTTTTCTTAAAGAATCAGATAAGGCCAAAAAATAGTTGCGAGCCTTATTTGAATTTACGCCTCGTCGAAGACAACCCCGATCGAACGAAATGCTCTTGTTGAATTTCTGCCTGGACCCAATTTGTTTCTAAGTCTCAAACCAACATTTCCCTCTAGCAAGGGGTTCCTTCGACCAAAACTCCTTCTGTCGAAAGAATCAACTTCATGTATTCTTTTCAGAATATTTTTCCTTGGTCTTTATAGTTTATCTCAAATATTTTCTTAGCGTCGAATTTCCAGCTAACAGTTTGTCCTTTTTGTCTAATTAGCGACAGAAAAATTCAAAAATTGGTCGCTAAATTTGTCACTAATTACACAAAAAGGACTAACATGACACATTTTAAAGAGTTAAAGAACCAATTTGACACGAAAAAATAATTAAGGGACCAATATGAACTCAGGGATATAGTTAAGGGACCAAAATGATATTTTGTCAAATTATAAATATTTAAAATACGAAAAATAAAAATAAAAAATAAAAATATAAAAAAAAACATGTCTCTTTTATTTTCCTTAAGTTATTTAATGAATAAAAAATAAAAAATAACAAAAGAAAAAAAATATAAATATTAAATTTTATTGTAGTTAAGTGGTTTGTTTTAATTAATTTAGTTTTATTAGGTTTTTTCCTCTTTTTGTTAATTCAATTTAGGTTATTGATTCTTGGTTATGAATATAGAAATCAAATCCTTTTCAAAGTTTAATCATTGAAATCTCTTTTGCAATAAATCGGTTGAAAAATGTTAGGTTGAACATATTTGTCCCTCCTAATCCCGAATATACGTGTGATGACCGTAATTAGCCTACTGTTCGAGTATTCGTCATTCGCTTCAAAACATATTAAATAACCAAATTGAGTTTACTCTTTAGTGGACGATAAATGTTGGGTTGGATGTACTTGTCCCTTGTAATCCCGAGTGATTGTCTGATGGCCGTAATTAGTCACACAAATTTCATAAATAACTCGGTTAAAAAATGATGGGTTTGACGTACTTGTTCCTTGTAACCTCAAATATTCGCGTGATGGTCGTAATTAGCCTACGTTCGAGTACTCGTCATCCACTCAAAAACATCTCAACCAATCAAACTCATCTTTTCTCGCCCCCGCGCTTGAAAACCTTTTTACAAGCGAACATTATTTAGTCTGTTCAACTGTGATACAAACAAGCGCTTAAGCCTCCCCCGCGAGCATACAAGTCAATGTTTAACCACTGGAATACGACATAAACATTCGTTCACTAAAATCAATCAACCAACACTCATTTTCTACACCGAACTACGAGGCTCTGATTTTCCCATTGCACTTGGGAATACGTAGGCATGGGATTTTGAAATATTGTCGAGCGCATTAATAAAAAACTATTTTTTTCTCCTTTTGTAATTATCTTTTAATAATCATAAGTAAACAAATAAATATAAGATAAATTTTATTCGCAAACTTAATTAAATGGTTGCCGTTGAATACAATGGATGTGAGAGGTGTTAATACTTTTCCCTCACATAATCGACTTCCGAACTCGAAATCATGTTTCCGTCCTTCAAGAGTTTTATCGGCATTTCCCTTTAAAAATAAAATTTAAATGACGACTCTGTAGTTATTTGAACGTTAGTATGCTCTGGTATTTTTCGTGCCGCGACATGAATCTTTAAATGTTTTGTCAAAAATATGTCTTAATCTTTTTCTAGAATTTATTTTGACAAAATTTGTTTCTAGATTTTTCTTTTGAATGGATAAATATTCTAAATACAATGAAAAAAAGTATTTTTAAAATTAAAAATATCTATATTATTCGGCATATCAAAATTTATGTCTAGATTATAAAATAAAAAATGAATAAAAAATAATAATAAAATAACATTAAAACATGGCAATTTAAAGATTAGAAAACTATTATTAAAAAACTATTTTTTTTGCATTTTCTTTAGAAAAAAGAAGGTGATTTGATGTTTTAGGTAAGTAAAATAAATTGTAACTTTAACAAAACAAAAATGTCAGATAGTCAGCATACAAACAATTCTTCCATTTATAATTTTATCATTCAAAGTATTTGATGAGAAATATTTATTCAATTCTTAGTCAAGGTATCTTAAAAATAAAATTAATTTTGAAATCAGAATAAAATTAAAAGTATTAGATATATTCTATAATAAGAAAAAAGAAATATGTATGGATAATGTATTCTGTCAAATCACCTTCATACTTTTAAATTAGTTATGTGACCTAAATATTTGATGAATCATAGTTGGATGCACTACCTTTAATCTTTTCTATAGTATGTGAATTTTGGGATGAAAGGTTTTGCTGACAAAATCATAGCAAAATTCCCATTAAATTTTTCATCAAAATTCTCACTAAAATTTTATAACCAAAATTTTATCATAATAAATAAAACAAACAAAAATCAGAAATGGTTTCCCAAATTTTAAAAAATGGCTTAAAAAAAGATTAATTAATTAAATCATTAGATAATTACTAATTTCATTAAAATCTTAGTCCTTAAAGTCAAGTCTCCTATAGGAAATAATTCAACCCTTCTAATTAAGGGTTATAAGAATCTAGTAAGGAGTCTATAGTTCCAGATGAAACCATCCGAACTCCTATTAAAGACAAACAATTCACGGATATTAGATGAGGTGAATAATAAGATACTTATACTCACATTCATACCCACTCATGTTAATGGATAAATTACATGTGCTAATATCCCGAACAAATTTGTGAATTTTCCCCTTTTGATTGTAGTAATTTTTACAAGTATCCCTTAAGAATGAGGTTGATTGTCATAGACAATTACTTTTGTAAATTTGTGTATACACACATTCAAAAGATTCTAACAAATAAAAATGGAGAAAATAACAAATATCCTTATTTGTATTATAAATATTCGTTTAAAAATATTCTAAGCAGCTTATGAATAAAAATGGTAATCAAATATTAGAAAAAAATTCAAGATGATTCTTTTCTTTAATTTTGATATCTAAAGAACTACTAATTTAATAGCATTAAATGTAAGATTTTTTTTTTATAATTTTTTTTAATTTAAGATAGTTTAAATATAAAATGGTAGTAATTTAAAATGAGAAAAAGATAAAAACAAATGTGATTTCACACAAATAAAAATGAGAAAAATAATTATGTAAAAGAAAACAACTAATATCATTTATAAAAATAGTTTAAGTTTTTTCCTCTAAATAGCATAAAAATAAAAATATTAGAATACAAATAGGTAATTAAAATATTAGAAAAATATTAAAGACTATTATTTTTTTCTTCAACTTAAATATTTAGATAATTATAAACTTTAGTATTGTCATGTACACGTGGTACGCTTCAATCCTAATCATTCTATTGAAAAGTAGACACCCATTTTTAAGTTTGTAACATACTTATCATAGTAATGAAATATTTTAAAGAAGAATTCGATAATAATATAATTTAATTGAAATACATCGTCAGTTAGTCGGATATTAAAAAAAATTTAATTTTTATTTTAAAAATCTATAAAATAATACAAACGGATGATAGTAATGAATCGACGGTGTAAAACTTTTTTACACTTAATAATTAATCTCATAATACTATATAGAGATGATAAGTAGAAATTATTTATAAACATAAGTGAATATCAAACTCGTGTGATTCAGTGATAATTTAATTATGATACGTCATGTGTAAGAAAATTTTAATTGTGAATTATAATTCTTAAATATGTTTTTTCATTTCTATGTAAATAAAAATTTAGGACGGAAAATATGATTCAATTAATATTTCATAAATGTAAAATTTAATTTGACCAAGTTTACAACTTTGATGATTTAATATATATATATATATATATATATATATTACAAATTATTTACTCTTTTCTTAATAAATATGATGATTCAAAATTATTTTTTAACAAATTATTTATTTATTTGTTAATAAATTTTTTGAATGTGCTTAGATTGTTCCTATCCACTCCATCGATTTTTAAAAAATTATTCTTATTATACTAGCGTCTAAACTGACAACTCTCATGTCCGTTTATTTGTATTTTTTAATAAACACACGCGTCAAAATTATAAACGAATTTTTTTTATAAATTTTGATTTTAATTTAAATTATTTGTGTAATAAATTTGGTGAATAAACTCATTTAAAAGAAATATATTGTATAAATTTTGAGAAATTATGTTGAGAAGTTATCCTTATTTCAGTTTTTTTTATTTGAAATGTTGTGAAGTTAATCGTTATGGGGTAATTTTGGTTTAAAAAAATTAAAAAGTTATTTAAAAGACAATTTTGAAATAAAAATAGGTCATTTCAAACTCTCATATCCCCTTTATATATAGTTATAGATGAAATAGTTATATCATAAAAATAAAAATAGATAAAAATACGTTGAACTCTTGACAACAAAATTGGTTGCGGACCCACGTGTGAACTCGTGTGAAATATTTTAGTAAGAATATGAACAAAGCCAAATCATTAAAAAAAAATTGCACCTACCTCTCAAACATCGATTTCATATTTTATTTTCCTTCCATCTAACACCAACTACACGAGAGAGAGAGAGAAAGAAAGAAGGACAAAGTTAGACACCTCACAAGAAGAACATGAGATAGTCAAGAATTCATTAGAAACGTCGACTTGTTCGTCTGACCTCTCTCTAACATGCCAAGAATAGAAACCAGAGTGTGTGTCATCATTTTGTCGTCAACCTTTCTTCCAAGCCAGTAATAAGAAGGCAAAGTGTCAAGCACCCGGTTCATCACGGAGACAAAATATCCAATATGGTTAGCTAATGTAATACTGGTGAGGAAAGCGACAAACAAGTGACACATGCGCGTGGACTTCACCGATATCAACACGACCTGCCATAAGGACTCATACCTCATATATCGTATGTTGATCTTTATGGACGCCTACTCGGGGTACAACTAGATTAGAATAGATCCCCTGGACGCGCCCAATACGACATTCATGTCAAACCTTGGCAACTACTACTACAATGCCATGCCCTTCAGCCTTAAGAATATTGGTGCCACCTACCAACGACTCAAAGACGTCGTAATCTCCCACCAGATAGGGCAGGACCTGAAGGTCTATGTTGACGACATGATAATGAAAACCACTGAAGGGCATAGCCACCCATTAAACTTGGAAGATGTCTTGCAAATAGTCAGGAAGTATAACATACACGTGAATCTCGCCAAGTGCTCCTTTGGGGTGCAAGCCGAAAGGTTCCTTGGGTTCATGCTGACAACAAAATGCATTAAAGAAAATCCAGATAAATGATAGGCTGTCATCAACATGAGAAGCCCTGTCAAGGTCAAAGAAGTTCAACAACTTACGGATCTCCTTGATGCCCTATCCCACTTCCTTTCTTATGCAGGCTCCAAGGCTTTCCTCTTTTTTGCCTCCATAAAGAAGAAGGAGATATTTGAGTGGACCATAGATTGCGAGGAGGCTATTTTAAAACTAAAAACCGTTCTACCGTCTACGCCCATCCTCACTCACCCGAGGGAAGCATCACCGTTACTCTTATATATTTTAATCATGGATCAGGCGATAAGCTCGGTACTCGTCCAAGAGATAGATAAGGAAAAAAGACTCGCGTATTTCGTAAGAAAAGTGATCAAAGACGCTGAAACACGTTACCAAAAGATCGAGAATATATCTCTAGTCATCATTATCGCGACGAGAAAGCTTCGACCCTATTTTAAGGGTCATGAATTTTTTGTGAAAACCAAATATCATGTTTGGTAGGTCTTAGATTATCACATCTAATACGTCACGAGAGGAAACATCAAATCCTAAGCTTTGTCATATTTTTTTTCTAGTAGACAAGGAGATACCCTCTTAGTGGATACTATTGGTCGATGGTGCATCCAATTTAAAAGGGAGTGGTGGCGGAATAGTCTTGGAAGGGCCTGACATCGTACTAATCGAACAAGTATTGAAGTTTAAGTTCATAGTCAGCAATAACCAAGCAGAATTTGAAGCTTTCATCGTCGTCGTATTTCTCGCCCTAGAAATGGGAACCTCCAAGTTGAGTGCCAAAAGTGATTCCGAACTAGTCACCAACCAGGTTGCCAGAAAGTACCAAGCTAAAGAACCACAACTCATAAGATATCTTCATAAGGTACGAAATCTATCGACGCGCTTTACTTATTTTGAAGTATAACATGTCCTTAGGGAATAGAACTTTAGAATAGAACTTATATCCGAACTCGCCAATTTGAAGACGACGGGGTTTAATCGGATAATAATACAAGAGACTCACACCTCCCCCAATATTGATGTGAATGAGATCTACACCCTAGAAGTCTCCCTAGAGTCAAGTTGGATGTCACTCATACTGCGTTACATGCAGGAGGACGAATTCCCGCAAGACGAAGGGGAAACAAAGAATATTTTGAAGCAGACTACAAAGTACACCCTTCTTGTCGAAAAAGATTATAAGATGGGAAGAGCCTCCCCAATGTTACGATGTTTGGGGGAGCATGAAATCGCCTTAGTCTTTGCTGAGGTCCATCAAGGGTCTTGCGTAAGTCATATTGGTCGTAGAGCTCTCGCCCACAAGCTACTTAAGGAGGGATATTAATGGCCCACCTTGCTCAAACACGACATGGCTTTGTCAAAACATGTGACCAATGTTAGAGATACGTCGAACTTCATCACGCTTCGGCTGAACTTCTTCATTCCATGACATTGCCATGTCTTTTTTACCAATATGAGGTGGACATCCTGAACCCATTCCCTCTGGCGCCTATGAAACTAATTTTTTTTTTATCCTAGGAGTTGAATACTTCTCAAAATGGATAGAGGCAGGGATGTCACCAAAATCACAATAGAAAGAGTTTGTCATTTCTACTAGTAGAATATCACATGAAGGTTCAGGTTTGCGATGCCATCATCTCCGAAAATGGAACCTAGTTTTCTAGCATTATAGTCACAAATTTTCCGAGAATTAGGAGTTTAAACGAATTTCGTCTCTGTTATCTACCCACGGGTTAATAGACACACGAAGTCAGCGAATAAGGTGATCCTGAAAGGAATCAAGAAGAAGCTTGACGATGCAAAGAGGTTATGGGTTGAATTACTCAATGAAATATTATGGTCATACCACACCATGCCCCACTCAAATAGAAAGAAAACTATGTTCACCATGGTACACGGGGTAGATGTTATTCTGCCCGTGGAGATCGACACGCCCTCATGGTGACCCTCCCAATTCAATTAGGAAGTGAGAAATGCATGACTAAATGTTCTAGGGATTTTGTCAATGAGGTAAAAGACGTCGCCCACGTCCGATAATTCTCCACCAAGCATAGAGCTGCTAGAAGATACAACTCTAAGGTGAGGTTAAGAGAAATGCAAGAAGATGACCTAGTGTTGAGACAAGTGGTTATGCTTGCACAACAGGGAAAGCTGCAACTCAACCGGGATGAATTGTACTGCATATTCCAGATGCTCCTACATAGAGCATACAAGCTGCAAAAGTTATATGGACGTCTAATACCAATAACCTGGAACTCTATCAATTTAAAATATTATTACGGTTAGACTATTTGTAATTCTTAAGGGGGCACATTGCACACCTATGTATGAATCTTTGAATGTTTATGAGCAGGGAGGACATTTTGGCTACCGTATCATGTATGTTGGACTTCCATGAGATGATCATTGCCTCCTCTTAAGGCTATAAGAAAATATTCGACATCCATAGGGAGATCCTTGTCATGTTCCCAGGCAATACAAAAATGTTGGACTTCCACACAAAAATCCTTTCCACCTCTTAAGACAATACGAATATGATGGACTTCCATGAAAATATTTGTGCCGCCTTTTAAGGCTATACAAATAGGCTGGACGAAAACATGAAGATCTTTGCCGCCCTAAAAGGCAATATGATCATACAATCCACCGAGGACCACCTCGTTTGAAGTATCGCCCAAGGGATGCGACTGATGTCTTGCTTAAGAGACTTAACTTAAAGTCTTGTATGAGGGCTTAATCGAAGGCCCGCCCATGGGGCTCAAAGCCTCGCATGCGGGACTTGGAGTCCCATCAGACAGGCTCAACATATAATTTCGCATGAGGGACTGGGAGTCCCAACAAATAGTCTCATCTAAACGCCTCTCCTGAGGGATTTAATGTCGCCCCAAACGTGTTCCAACTTGAAGTCTCTCCTAAGGGAAGCAATTAAAGTATTGTGCAAGAGACTTAACTTAAAGTCTTGTCTGAGGGCTTGATCGAAGTCCCGACCATGGGGCTTAAAGCCTCGCCTGAGGATCTTAAAGTCCCATCAGACAGGCTCAACATATAATTTTGCATGAGGGACTGGGAGTCCCAACAAATAGTCTCATCTAAACGCCTCTCCTGAGGGACTTAATGTCACCCCAAACAAGATCCAACCCGAAGTCTCACCCAAGGGACGTGACTGAAGTCTTCCCCAAGAGACTTAACTTACAGTCTTATTTGAGAGCTTGATCGAAGTGCCTCCTAAAGGGCTCAATTCCCCGCCTGAGGGACTTGGAGTCTCATCGGACAAGTTCAACATATAATCTCATTTGGAATACTTAGAGTCTTGTTAGAAGGATTCCCCTTACGTTCTATCATTTGAAGAACTTCATCCTTATTAAAGCCCTTGATTGAGGGATTGTGTAGTGATATATTTATAAAGGACATATTAAGAGTGGGAAGATTGCAACCCTTATGAGGGGCGAAGCCCATCTACCGTCCGCCATTAGGGAATATAATTCCCTAAGTGCGCCCGACTTGCCCATTCGTGGAAAACTTGGGAAAAGACATTCATTGGTTAGAGAGAAGTCAAGGTGAACATGGTACACGTCTCCTTAGTAAATATGGATTCAACGGTCCACCACTTACTGAGTGGGCGGTTATCATTTCCAATGAAACCCTAGGCCCAATAGCCTCTTTAAATACCGCTTCCCTAGTAAGTGAGGGACAAATCATAACATATTTTGAATATCGCATAAACAGAGTTTCTCACCACACGTGAGTTTGCTCTCTTCATAACCAGAAACACCACCAAACAGGGTCTCTCGCCACCGCAGACAAACCTTAAACCACTAGAATAATACTAAGACCTCTAGTCATCCCTACAAGCATATGGATACCACGTGGCATGCATTTTTTGACAAGTACTCTCTCTATCCCACAGTAAGTGGCCTAATTGACCATTTCATACCGATTAAGAAAAAAAAATAAACGAAAAAGAGAGAATAATATTTTTACTAAAGTACATTCATCATGAAAGTAATATTAATTAAAAGGTAAAATTGTAAGAGTTGCATTGAAAATTGAAATCGGTCATTCATTTTAAGATACTCTTTTATAGCTTCAATTGCTCCTAACAGAAAATCAACCCGTATCAATCAATCGAATTTGTTGAATAAATAGCATTAATCCTATCATAATTAATAATAAAGTCGAATTTCACATAGTGAAATATTAATCAATTCATTTGAGTATTTATTCGACACAACTTATGATCATATCATGTTTGGATTGCCTAAATCATAAGAAATCAAAGTATCCTGGTCCTCTTCTATTCTCTCTTCTAAATTTATCTAGACACCTTTTTTATTAACAGTTAACAATATTATCACAAATCATAGATTCATCTGGTATATAAATATACGATTCATTTACGAGTTTACTAGATCAATAATTTTCATTTTTGAACATCAACAATTACTATAGATATAATGTCACATTCAGTAAAGATTTATGATACATGTATAGGATGTACTCAATGTGTCCGAGCCTGTCCCACAGATGTATTAGAAATGATACCTTGGGGTGGATGTAAAGCTAAGCAAATAGCTTCTGCCCCAAGAACAGAGGACTGTGTTGGTTGTAAGAGGTGTGAGTCCGCTTGTCCGACGGATTTCTTAAGTGTTCGAGTTTATTTATGGCATGAAACAACTCGAAGTATGGGTCTAGCCTATTGATTCGTTTCAAACAACACCACACGAATACGTTTTTTACTGGCAAAAACTCGTGCTCCAAATAAAATAGAAAGTCTTTTTTTTTCTATTTTGAGCACGGGCTTTTCTGGCCCAAGTGTATCTTATTTTTATCACGAATTATTTTCCTTGGTTAACAATCGTTGTTGTTTTGCCAATAGCCGCAGGTTCCTTAATTTTCTTATTTCCTCATAGGGGTGTGCAAAAAAACCGGTTATCCATAACCAAATTGGTATCCAAATTGATCCATTTTAAAAAAATCAAACCAAATGCTAAATAAAAATTTGATTTTGTTATTGGTTATCCAAATATAAATCGTTACCCATTATAAAAATTTGATTTTGTTATTGGTTATCCAAATTTTACTATGTGTTAAATTATTATTTTTAATGTTTTCATGTTTTATCACATTATAAATCAATTTTATATTTTAATTTTTTAAAAATTTTATAAAAAAATTATTTTAAAAATAAAAATCAGATTTTTTTTTCTTTTCACCAAAAATATTTTGGAATTTTTTTTCGAAAAAATTATATTTGATATTTTTTTTCAAATAAAATTATTATTTTTTTCTAAATAAAAAAGATATTTTTTATCAAAAATATTTTGTATTTATTTCAGTAAAAAAATGTTTTTAAAAAAAAAGATTTTTTTTTTCAGAATATAATTTTATTATTTTCAATTTTTTATATATTTTTTTTCTTTTTTCTGAATATTTGTTATTTTTTTTATGTTTTTTAAATTTTAAAAGAAAAAACATTTTAAAACCTCATAAAATTTGTTTATGAACAATTATTAGAGATTTTAGAAATAACAATTTTTTTGATGAATTATTTATTTTATAAACAATTATGATTTATAGAAATATGATTCATAATTATTTTATTTTATGCCCGTTTTTATGTAACACATCATACTTTGGAATTATTTTTAATCGAGATATTATTTGTGGTGATTATAAAAGTCAAATTTAAAGTAATTTTTTAAAATAAATATTTTTTTATATAAAATAGTTTTATAATTATTGAAAATAAAAAAGTTAGTTAAAAAAAATAAAATTATTTTTGATATAAAATTATTTTTTTTAAAATATAGTTCTAAAAACTATTTTTTTTTATAAAATTGATTTTGAAATTAATTTTTTAAAAAAAAAAATTGGTTTTAAAGAAATTGATTTAAAACTGTTTTTTTTTAACTATTTTTTTTTTGAAAAATCCGTTCAAAACCGAACCGATCCACTTATAAACCGATTTCTAAAAAATAAATTGGTTTTATAAAAATGGTTTTAAGAACCAAACCGAATCATATATATGGTTCAATTTGGTTTGGTTAATGATCCATGCACACCCCTACTCTTTTATTTCAAATGGATCACTATTTATAGGAGAGAGGGAGAGGGGGTACATTATTCTAATTTTACTTTCATGTTTATTTACAAATTAAAATAATAATAATAATCTATATTACTCATTTGACTTAATTAAGTTGTATTTTTTCTTCAATTTAACAAATCTGATCGAACATTCTCGTGCATCGTACAAATATACAACTAATTATGGAAATTTGTGTATAGTATACACATTCAAAGGATTCTACAAATAAAAATGGAAAAATAACAAATATCCTTATTTATAAAAATAATTTATAACAATGGTCAAACTAAATGTATATTAATAAACAAGTTTAATATTTTAAATACATTCAAAGTAAATTCTATGAATTAAGACATAAAACAAAAAATAAAATAATATTTTTTTTTATTTATTATTTTTTACAATTTCTTTTTCAACAAATTTATTGAGTATAAATAGGAGGAGCATTTGAGTTATTTTCATCACCATCCTCTTTCTCATTTTCCTTGTTCTTCATTGCAAGAAAGTTGCGTGTGTTTTTTTCAATCACTATGAACAACATCAATTCAGTTGAGTCTTTAATCGTGATGGACTCGGATGTCTCTAGAAATGGAGATTCTGAGGACATAGATATTGGCTTTGCCTTCAACCATTCTAGCTTCTCTGATAAAATCATTCAACTCGAAATCATGAAGGATATTATTGAACTTTTCCCTAATGGCAATTATTCCTCCACAAGCGCCAATCAAACTAGTCTCGGCAAAAGAAGAAGGGACGACATGCAGAAAGACAATGGTATACTTTCTCCAAAACTCTTTACTATTATGTGTTTTTTGTTTTTTCACTTTTTGACTGATTTGAGTTTGGTTATTATTAATATAGATGATGAGGCTGCCAATCCCACGAATGTTGCAGATTCTCACATGGACTGCTCTGCAGTACTTAAAGTGAGAACACTGCGTATTAGCTCCGCCATCCTGGCTGAGAAGAGTATGTTCTTCAACAAGGTATGTGTCTTTTCTTTATTATTTAGATTTGAATACTTTTGGTAATTTTGTTTGCTTAGTTATGTGTATTATTTTGCAGCTCTTCTCTAACGGGATGAGGGAGTCGCAGCAGACGCGCGTCACCCTGAGAATCGAAGCATCTGGTATGAACATATATCAAAAGCTTTTTAGATTATTTTCTTAATCAGATTTGTTTTCTCCAATAGTTTGCTTATTAATGCTGATTTATTATGAATGTGACAGAGGAAGCTCCATTCATGGAGCTTTTGAACTTTATGTACAACAGCTTTCTGAATGCGACCTCACCGCCTAGTTTGTTGGACGTCTTTATGGCGGCGGACAAGTTTGAGGTGGCGTCCTGCATGAGATACTGCAGCCGGATATTGCTGAACATACCCATGACAGTGGAGTCTGCGTTGCTCTACCTAGAGCTTCCTTTCAGTGTGCGAATGGGTAATGCTGCTCAGCCATTGGCTATAGCAGCAAAACAATATCTCGCTGCTCGTTACAAGGACATCACAAAGTATGTTTCTCTTTTTCTTCTTTGTTTAAATTAGTCATATGATATATGTTATAAACTTCTTTTAAATAGACTTTTTTTATAAATTACCAGGCATGAGGAAGAGCTGATGGAATTGCCACTTGCTGGGATCGTGGCATTATTATCCAGCGATGAGTTGCGGGTCGCATCTGAGGATGCAGTGTACGACTTCGTGCTGAAGTGGGCTCGAAGCCAGTACCCTAATCTGGAAGAGAGGAGAGAAATCCTCAGAGCAAATCTTATCCACTTCATCCGCTTCCCGTTCATGACCTGCCGCAAGCTGAGGATGGTCCAAACTTGCAACGACTTCGATCATGAAGTCACTTCTAAGCTAGTATCTGATGCCTTGTATTTCAAGGCTGCGGTACCACACCGACAAAGGATACTCGCTGCGGAATCGGCTTCCACTAGTCGCCTCTTCATTGAGCGGTCATACGTGTACCGCCCTATTAAAGTTGTGGAATTCGAACATCCACATCAACAGTGTGTGGTCTACTTAGACCTGAAACGGGAGGAGTGCGCCAACTTGTTCCCTTCTGGCCGCGTCTGTTCACAGACCTTCCATTTAGGTGGTCGGAGGTTTTTCTTGTCAGCGCAATGCAATATGGACCAGCAGAGCTTCTACCATTGCTTCGGCTTGTTCTTTGGCATGCAGGAGAATGGCTCTGCCAACTTTAGTCTCGACTATGAATTTGCTTTTCGGTCGAGACCAACCTTAGAATACATCAGGAAATATAAAGGCAACTTTATGTTTACAGGGGAAAGTGGAGTCGGTTCCAGGAACTTTTTTGCTACACCATGGACATCGTTCATGGCGGAGGACAGCCTCTTCTTTATTAACGGCGTTCTCCATCTTAGAGCAGAGCTAACAATCAGAAACCCGGCGGATTTCAGTAGTCCTGTAGTTTGGCAGCTCTGATATTTTGTAGCACTTTTTCTTATTTCTCGTTAACCCTCTGCAGTTATTAGTTGTAATATGTTTCAATAAGAAATGGTAGCTTGTGAAGCATACTTTCAATGACTTATGCTTAAATGGATCTTTAGAGCAGAATTACTAAACCAACATATATGTGTGAAGAAAATTACTAATTCATTTCTGATCACTTCCTCTTAAGAGGTAATGAACATAACTCTGATCTTCATCCATCTAACCATGTAAAGTTACAATAAAAGTATCCTCTACAAAAAGGTTAATTCTACAATTGGAGTGAAATATGCAACTATTCATATTCCAATGCTCTCATAAAAAAAAAACTTGTTTACTTGATCAAAAAGAGCTTTTCGTATGCTTTGTCTGAGACTTATGTCCCTCTAACCTTGCTTCAATCAATTTTGCCATAAATGTATTGTCTTTTACTCCCCTAGCCAATGTTGTTTTCCACTGTTTCACAGGACTTGTTCCCTTAATTGTAACTGCTGAACGAACACATGAATCTTCCCTGCAAATACTCTCAGGATACACCTTATCACCTTCTGATGACATGGAACTGTTTCCAACTATGCTCTGACTTAAACTAATTCTCTTTGTCCTGGCTCTGTCACTTTCTGGTAGACCTTGTTTTGTCTCATAGAATTTTGATACCTTAGGACTAGGAGCATTTAATAGACTTTTGCTATACCTTCCAATCTCACTTGACATGTTCTTTACGGCATTGAGTTTGTTAAGTCCTTTCTCAGCATTCATTCTCTCTTCAAAAATATCGGTCCCAACGGAAGCTTCCTTGGAAAAATTATGAGGTGAAGTTATTGTTTCCTTTAGTTTAAAGGAATCCAATGAACGTCGGCAAGGGTAAATTTCCTTGACCTTTTTAGTAGAGGAGTTAGTATATTTACTTGAGTCAATAGATTTCTTTGCTCGAAGAAATGTTTCTATGTCAACATGTAATTTGTCGACAATGGAATGTGTCTGTGGGAGATTGTTACCACAACTGTCATGAAGTAGCTTCATTTGTGTGCGCTCGTCAAGCCAAGCTTCTGAAATATGAAGTATTAGCCTATCAAGGCTACTATCGTCTTTGATGTGATATTTATTCGCATTATGCGTCACAGAACGTACTTCATGTTCATAATCTCTTACTCCTTTAGCAAAATCGTCACACAAATTTTCCAAAAGGATACTTGTTTTTTTCTCTCTTTCGAGGTCTCTCAAACTACAACGGAACAAAGACTTCACTTCTGAAAGCTCCCTGGCAAGGCTCTGATATCGGCTTTCTGAACTCTTTCTTAACCTCCTTTCATCTTCAATCTCTTCCTTGACAGACTGGATTACATCTTTGATCATATCACGCTCTTTGATTTCGTTAACACGTTTGTCTTCTGTTATTTGCTTCATTAAGCTCTCCATTATCTTCCTATTCATTTTCTTTTCATGTACCAACTCTTCTTCTTGTGCTTGAGAAAAATCTAGCTCATTTATCAGCACTTTCGCTGTTGCTATATTTGACGCACACTGTTCTTCAAGACACCGCATACGATCGAGAACCTTGACGAACTCTTTTGAACATTTCGAGTTGCAGCTTGACTCTCCTAAACAACTTCTAGGATTTACTTCATTTTCTGGTGTAACCTGTTTTAAGCAAATAACACATTTCCAGTAAAAATATCGATTTAAAAACCATCTGGTGGACATTCATTAAAAACGGCACAGAATCAAAAAACATCTTGAGATGCAAATGAAATCTATCTATCTATGTATTTACTTACTTCGAACGAGCTTCGGTAACTAGCGGGGGACGCAGACTGCACAGCAGAACCATTTCTGTCAACTGATCTTCGGCTTTGATCAACTGATGTTCGAATACGTCTTCTCGAGTCCCTAGCAGATGCTGGCTATATTAAAGAAAAATGTACCAATCAACTACTAGAAAAAATTAAAAAATGTCATCAAACATAATTATCCAATGGTAACAGTTTAGAGTTGTGGTTGAACCTAACGCAACCTTATAAAACCGGCTTATAACCGCCACTTGTAAACAATTTTCAAGCCATATCTCATCAGAATGTGAAACTTTTTAACCAAGTGCATGATGCTAATTGGTAACAACTGATAGAGTGAAACAGTGAAATTATAATTATATGCATACAAATCTACATCATTCTCATGATTGACATATAGAACCCAAACCAAAGTGACCAAGTTTTAAAGCTGAAACTGAAGTTTCCAATTATATGCATAAGAAAACAGTATACCAAAAATGGGAAGAAAGAAACTTAGTACATGAATAATTTCATCAAAAAAGTTCATTAAACTACTAAAAAGCAGATTATACCTGAAAAACCAAAAAAAAAATTGAAGAGACACAAGTTAAGTTACAGTAAAAGTACTTACCTGGTGAGAGTGAAATTCCCAGAGTTTTGCACAGAGGTTTCTTGCAGAGAGTGTTTTTGACGTTGGAGAGTTGAGGAACTCTTGTTGAACATGATGTTGAGAAGAAGGAAATTGAAGTCTCCAAGTAGGTGATGGGGTTGAAGATCTTCCTACTACTCCTCTCTTCTTGCCTGCAACAAGTTTCGTCTTTTTCACCATTAATCCTTCTTCCATTTTCTTCACACATTCTTCTCTTCTTTCCATCTTCAATTTTTTATATTAAAGGTTTCTTGTTCTTTTTTAACACTGATTGAGATTATTGAAGAACATTAAAGTGATTTATTGCAAAGAAGAAAAAAGCTGAATGAAGAAAGATGAACTAGATGTTAAGTTAACTTGAGTGTAAGTTATTATAAAATCAGCTTTTTTCTCATACCGCCACGTCAATAGAATCATCTGTGTGGGCTCCACATTTGCTGGGTCCTATCATAAACACCTTAATATTGTCGTCCTTTTTGTCTTGTCTTGTCTAATCATCACTTGAAAATATCTTACTAATGAATGTTATAGGGAGTAGTAGTGTTTAAGGATTCAAAATAAAGAAATTATTTTTTTTTAAAGTTAAAAAAAGTTAATTCTCAATAAAATAAATACACAAATTTAAATAGAAAATTTTATTTTAAAATAATTTTAAATTTAAATTTTTAATATAATATTAATTAACTTTAATTATATATTCTAACTATTAATATGTGTCTCACTTATATATATTATTTTTAATTTATACTTATTATACCTACATCAAGCATAAAGATTAATTTTGTAAAATTGTAAAAAAAAATTTAAGTTTGTGTGAGTTTTTAACATTAAAAAATGTGACATAACATTGTAATATGCTTTCTAAAAAGGTAGAAGTATGCACTGAAAAATTAAACAATGAAAAGAAAGAAATTATATTTCAGAGAATAATAGGTGCAGAAAGTAGGATGAGGACGACATCGGTGGTTGTGGGGCGGCAAAACATGTATTTTGAGATTATTATTAAAGAATCAAATGAACATGGTGAAAGATATATTCTCATTAAAGAAGAAAAAGTTACAAGTCATGGTATACATACAAACATGGTGACTTGCACCATAAGAAACCTATACCATAGCACACTATAAGTGTCTAACTAACTTGTAACTCACAACTACCACGAAGCTAACTGTT
This sequence comes from Lathyrus oleraceus, assembly GCF_024323335.1. Lineage (NCBI taxonomy): Eukaryota > Viridiplantae > Streptophyta > Magnoliopsida > Fabales > Fabaceae > Lathyrus > Lathyrus oleraceus. The sequence goes on from NC_066581.1 coordinate 16,450,638, forward strand.
TTCAACTTGATTGTGTATGTGTATGTGGCTTGTCCTCATTGGTTATGTGCATGGTTAATATCCCCCATAAGTTGAAGGTTGGTAGATATTTATCAACTTTAACTTGACCAATAAAGCATGAAATGGTTGAGGACGAAAAGACTTGGTGAACAAATCTGCAAGTTGATCCTTGGACTTGACAGGAAGAAACTTTAAAACTCCTTGGCTCTGCTTTTCTCTAACAATGTGGCAGTCATTTTCCAAGTGCTTCATGCATTTGTGAAATACAGGATTTGAAGTAATGTGAAGCGCGCTTTGGTTGTCACAATAAATGACTGGTGTTTTGGTACATGTAATGTGCAGATCTTTCATGAGATATAATAGCCATTGGAGTTCACAAGTGGTTGTTGTAAGAGCTCGATACTCAGCTTCAAATGAAGAACGAGATACGATCAATTGCTTCTTTGTTCTCCATTATATGAGAGAACGAACAAGAAAGAAACATTGGTCAGATATGGACCTGCTTGTGTCAAGACAACCAGCCCAATCAGCATCAGAATAACCATGTATCTGTAATGCTGAATCTCTTGGAAGAAGAATGCCTTGAGATGGGCATGACTTGAGGTATTTAAGAATTCTGCAAGCTGCTTTGAAGTGAGTGACTGTTGGAGAAGATAGAAACTGACTCAATTTGTGTGTGCAAAATGTGATGTCTGGCCTGGTAGTATTAATGTACAATAATCTCCCATATGAGTCTTCTATAAGAGGGAACATCGTGATAGGGAATGCTCGATGTAGCTTTAGTGTAGGGCCAGATGGTGTTGAAATTTTTTTGGAGTAAAGAAAACCTGAATCTTCTAAAAAGTCAAGACAATATTTTCTTTGGTATAGAAGAATGCCTTCTTTGGAATGAGCAACTTCGATACCAAGAAAATACTTTAACTTTCACAAATCTTTGATCTTAAATGTGTTGTCCAAGAGTATTTTGATAAGATGAAACTCGTTGAGATCATTACCTGTAAGTATCACATCATCAATATAGACCAATAATATTGTGATGAAGGAGTTATTGGTTTTCACAAAGAGGGGATGATCTGAAGCAATTTGTGTATAATGATGCTCTATGAGAAATGTTGCAAGCCTTTCATACCATCTTCTACTTGCTTTCTTAAGTCCATATAAGGATTTAACAAGCTTACAAACTTGATTAGGTTTGCTTGTGGAAACTCCAGGGGAAATGATCATGTACACGTTCTCTTCAATTTCTCCATGCAGAAATGCATTGTTTACATCGAGCTGATGTGTATGCCATTGTTTTCATGAAGCTAAAGCAATGATGGTTCTCATAATAGTGATTTTAGCAACTTTCTTTGTTTTGCCAAATGACAAATGTCATTGGTAGCATTGTTATCAAAATCAAAAGATGAATACAATTTAGACATTTGAGCTATTCTCTTGGAAGATACATGTCTTAATCGAAAATTCCATAAGGCTGACTTAGGGGTTACAATATTTTGGACATGAGGTCAAGGTAAAGAAGCATTGACATGACAAGTATTGGCTTGTGTTGGGAGCTTAAGTTGATTGTGAGTTTGGTGAGATGAACTGGAATCTTTTGGATGAGTGTCCATTATTTGCAAGATATACAATCCATTCTCTTTGCCAACCAAAACCAATCATCCTCATTGTATTCATTTCCTGCAGCAAGCAATGGTTAACAAAAAATTGGGCATAACATTTCAAGTTATGACACAATTTTGAGATTGAAATGAGGTTCAAATTAAAATTTGGTGCATATAGTACATGATTGAGATATATAACATATGTGAAGTTGAAACTACCAGTATACTGAACAATTGTGCAATTGCCACCAGGAAGGGTGATCTTTATTGGTTTGATTCGATAATATGAGCTAAGTAAATGTAATGATGAACATACATGGTCATTAGCACCAGAATCTAAGATCCATGTATGAGGAGGGTTACTTGGATAATAAGTAATGTTACAAACAATACCTAAAAGCTCCTCATTGGGAATTTGGCTGGTGGAAACCTGATTGGTTGTGGAAGTAGAAGCAGGTGTGGAAATGTTGGAACTTTGGAGCAAACTGATGAGTTGATCATATTGAGCTTAAGAAATTGGCATGTGATTGTTTGCAATAGAGACATCTGATGTGACTTCTAATGAGGAATTCTCCACTTGGCTTGCATTCACAGATGATTTGTTCTTGTTGAAATTGGGGTGGCCATGCTTTTGATAGCAAAAATCAACCGTGTGGACAGTCCTGTTGTAGAAGGTAGACACCCTATGAGCACTTTTAGAGTTGTGAAATCCACCATTATGCTTGAAATCTGATCTTTGAACAACATTTATTGAGATAGAAACATTATCAACATGTGTGAGGTTCTTGTGGTGACTCTCTTCTTGAACCACAAGAGAATATATTCGATTCATGGATGGTAAAGGATCCATGATCAAGACTTGAGTTTTGACAGTTGAAAAATTATCATTTAAACCACTGAGGAACTGTATAGCTTATTCCTCAAGTCTATGTTCTTGAGCTTTTCGCACTGCATTACATTGACATTTGTAAGCACATGTGCATATTGGTAAAGGTTTGTGGGACTTACGTTCTTCCCAAAGTCCTTTGACCTCAAAAAAACACTCCATAACAAATTTGGAGTTTTGCTTCAAATTATTGATGGAAGAATGTAGAGTGAGAATTCGAATACGATAAGCCTTGAAAAAACTTTCATGCAAATCTTTTCAGGCATCAACAACATTTCCATGAAAAGGAATGGTTGAAGCAATTTGTTCACTAACCGAATTGACGATCCAAGAAAGAATGAGATGATTGCAGCGTTTCCATTGATCAAAGTTGAGATGATCTTCATCAAGATTTTTAATGGATCTATCAATGAACTTCAGCTTGGTCTTGCCACCCAATGCACGTTTCATTGATCTGTCCCACGGAAGGTAATTAGAACCATCAAGCTTCAGAGTTACGGTGACTGAATTGGGGCCTTCACTTGGATGAATATAATAGATTGAATCAAGACCAAGTTGAGAGTTAGGTGCTAGACGCGGAGGCATGTTGAATTGATGAGGAAGATGATGATATAACAGAAACAAAGGCAAGGAACCAATTGAGCATCAACAATGGTGGTGCAGATGCAACAAAAACAGAAAACAGAGAAATCAATGAGATATGAGGAAGAGAAACAAAGAAGGAAAGTGAGAAACTTTCAATTGCAAAGTGAATTTTGAATGAGAATATAAAATTTGTTCATGGATAAAATCTTGATACCATATTAAAGGATCAAATGAACATGGTGAAAGATAAATTCTCATAAAAGAAGAAGAAGTTACAAGTCACTGTATATATAAAATATGATGACTTGCATCATAAGAAACCTATACCCTAACACACTATATTGGAACTCTAAGTGTCTAACTAACTTGTAACTAACCACTGCTATGAAACTAACTATTTTCAACTTGATTGTGGATGTGTACGTGGCTTATCCTCATTGATAATTTTTATTTGGTTCAATAATTATCAATGTTAAAGTAAAGGAAAGATATTAAAACAACTTATCAAAGTCTAGCTGATACTATGGACATTGCATCTTTAAACAATGAACATAGCTGATACTATGGACATTGCATCTTTAAACAATGAACATTATAAAAATTATTGTTAATATTTACGTTTACAAAAATTCAAAAAAATGGACAAAAAAAAATTAACAGAGTGCCTCTAAAATTTTAGTCCAATTTAAAAAAATATTGACAATTCATGTATATGTGTGTTTTAGCATCTATTAGATATTGATAACCTTTAATAAACTTAGGAATAAAAACTTATTTGACTTGTCATTGAATTAGCGTTTAAAATATCAATAAATTTACTATTATGATATTTAAAAAAAAAATCAATTTTATATAAAGTTGTGTTATAATTTATAAGTGAATTCTTATCCCAATTTTTGTAAACGGTAAGTGTTTCAATTGAATTGCAAATGCACCAGAATGATCCATTTATTCATAGGTTCCAATGCCTTTTATAAGGAATACATAAAAAAAACTGTAAACAACTGCAAATCCTAAAATAAAGGACATGACTCAATTAGCTCCACTAACTCCACTAATAACAAGAAAATAGCAAAACAGAAATTGACCTGCTCTAGCCTAAAGAACATGTCTTTATTGGAAAAACTAAAAGAACTTACCCAACAATTTTTACCTTAAATATTGTTTATTGTATTCATAGGATGAATAATATTTTTTTTTATTAATAAAAAAATAATTTCATTTTAAAAATTATTTTTATAACATAAATATAAAATTTATGATCAATCAATTTTATTATTGCATTAATCATAATTAATTACATATTTTATTTATAATTCATTAATCAAAGTTATTATTTTACTAACTAATAAATTACATAACATTAACATACTAGAGAGTAAAGATTGATTACTATTTAATTAAATTAAGTAGAAATGTGCATGGATAACCATTTAATACGAACCAATTCATAAATGGTTATGACTTATAAACCAAATCATTTGTTACAAAAATCAGTTTGAAATCCGTAACTGCTTCCGAACCGATTTAAAACCAATTTTAAATGGATTTTCATTTTAATCTAAATTATCTGATTTAATTTAAATTTTATTTCCTTTAAATTAATAATAATTTTTAAATTTAAAAATTTAAACAAATTTATAAAGTTTTAAAATATATTTTCTTTGAAAATTAAAAAAAAAAAAAAAACTTTTTTTGAAACAAGTTAAGTTAACATTCCTACAGAAATTCAAAATTCTTCAAGCCCAACTTAGAAAAAAATGTCAGTAAATCATGTATACTAGTACAGTGTGGAAATAGTGATAGAATATTTTAGTGAGAAGACAAATTTTGTGGAATCATTGCTTGATGAAAATCTGCAATAAATAGTCGACAGTAAGTAACCAGTAACCATGTTTGTGATGAACGTTACTATTTCACATGATTCAATACAATTTGCAAGTTCCAACCGCAACAAAACTCACACCATCCGTGAGTCTCGTGTTATCGTTGTTTACTTATTCGCATTATTCTGTAACATACTCTAAAAAATAAACGTTATACAAATTATTATAATAAATTTCAATTAAATCATTTAAATTGATTAAAATTTTAAATTTCTAATTAAAAATTATCAATTACCCATCCAAACACCATTGAATTTTTGTGTTTGAAGATATCAACTAATTTACTATGATACACTTAAAAAAGAAAATTCAATTTTATATAAAGTTGTGTTATACGTGTGCAATAAGAAAACAAACACAAAGTAATAAAAGTAATAATCACACTTTTATCAAACTGTGTAAAAGTACAACGTTGGACACTGAAAAGATGTCGACATAATATTTGTCTTTGTAACACCAAGTATGAAATCACAAATTTTTGACTAAAATATCTATATCAAATCTAAAATAAAAAAATTACACTTAGTATCTGATTATATTAAATCTGCCACATTCTAAGGCTTAATGATCACATGTAAGACTAAGGAATAGAAAAATAATTGAGTATCTGATTCCTCTTTCATTCATTATCTTCTGATGATCTTCACGGCATCTTAATGGTTCTTCTTTGGTCATGGTTGTAAAGTCATTTGATTCTTCAATGGCCATAGTTACATGATCAAATCTTTGTGACAAAGACCTCAATATCTGTGTTGATTATGGCTTTATGAAATTCGTTTTTCTGCTTTGTCATGAATCCCTTCATATTTTGATTTGGTTTGACGCATCTATGGGGTTGTTGTTAGTTTCATGTGTTTGTTGCGGTAACTCTTTTTGTTAGTATTGAAAACGTGATAATAAGTCCATCAAATATGATTGGGAAAATATATAATAATTCTGCAAGCTTGCTCATTTTATATTCATTTACAATTTTATTGCTTCCATTTTTTGTTTGGATTGGATGACTTAGTTGTTCGATTTTTATTTTTTTAATAATATATTTGCATTTGAAGAAAAGGTAGTGGTGATTTTGTCTGTCATGAATTTTTGTAATAATTGTTTTGGTTAATTTTGTTTTCATTTTCTTATGCAGCAAAATATCAATGAAGATGAAGACGAGGACGACGACGACGTAAGTGACAAATTTGAAGAGGACATATTAAGTGATGAAGATGAAATAGGTGATGAATTTCAAAAAGACAATATATGTGATGAACTTTAAGAGGATGACATAGCTGATGAAGAAGATGATGAAAATTACGATGAGTTCGACAAATTTAAATGTGTTTGATGTTGTTGTTTTATGCTTGTACTTATGCATTAAACTTAAAGAAACCATGTATTTTATCATTTTATTACTTCTAATTGTTAAACATATAGTATTAAGTAATGTTAGATACTTTGTGTTTATTGTGTGCATTTGAGTTATTGATTGAAGATTTTATTAACACAATTTTTGTGGTACATGCAATTTATATTTGCAATTTGTGTTTTGTGTAATTATTGTTTGAATTGTTAATTTGATGAAAAATTTGGTAAAAAATATTCCCGGTAACTTATAGATACATTTTCTAAGTTTTCTCTCTATTTCACTTTTAGGAAACAATTTATAATTGTTACCAGATATGACAACATTTGAAAATCATCCCCTTAGAGTGTTCTCAATGTACCACTTTTAGGGAACGCTTTGTCGTTGTTACAATTTTTAACAACATCTTAAAACCGTTACTTAAGATGCCAAGGAAAAATGTCTCATTTTCCTAATAGGTGACATTTTAGAAAATTGTGACCAAAAGGGAAAATAAATATTGCATTAAATAATAGGAAACGCTCACGTATTGGACGGTTGGAAAGTATCCCTTATTCTTTAAGGCGAGGTTGGAAAGTATCCCTTATTCTTTAAGGCGACATTTTTCTCAGTTTTGACAACACTTTTCAGTTGTTGTCAAAGAGGAGAAATATTATAGTGACATATTTATCCAAGATCTTAAGACATTATGTATATGAGTTCTTTCGTTTAAAAAGGATTTAATTTTCACTTTTTCAAATAACGTGAGACTTACACAACACACTTGTTTCTCAACACTTATAATTAAACAAAGGATAATGATAACTTGTATCCTAGGAACACAAGATAAGACACCCATTTATAGAAAGTTTTTATTGAAAAAACCAATTATAAATTTAATTTTATACCTTTATTAAAACCAATACACAATTTTCAACACAAAATTACTTTCTTTAGTTCTTATCTTGTGCCCCTATGATAGAAGTTAGCGTTACTCTTAAACAAACAACAAATTAATTGTCAAAACAAACTCTAACTTAGGATGACATTAGACCTATTCCTATGAGGAATCCGCAAAAATTATCTACAACGGATATGGTAAAAACCCACAAAATGGATACTGATATGGACACAGTCAATTATCCATTAAATTAAGTGGGTATGGGTGTGAATACTACCTTATTATCCACTCAGCCCCATGCACAATATATATTAATGTATTTTTATATTTATTGTCCACATGTTAATTTATCAATTTTATAAAATGTATTACTATTAAACTACATTTCAATATAAATTTTTATTTCTTAACTCAATAATAACAATCTTGACATTTTTTTATGTTATTGAATTTATTTAAGATAACAAGATAAATTATAATCGATAGATTATTATTTTTTAGAAATACGGATAAACAGACATAGGTATGGCTACTTAGGTATCCATAGGATACGAATATAAGTACAAACGTTACTGCTCATGCGGATATGAGTTCGAAGACAAATATTTTTTTCAAATTACGGATATGTGAATGGATATTATAGTACTCTGTCCATTACCATCTAACTACTCTATCTAACTGACAAAACAAAATATTAAAATTTCTAATTAATTCAATAACTTTTTTTGCACAAGTTATCTTAAACAGAGCTAATGTGAAATACAAAATTCAATAATAATTCTTATATTTGTAAAAAAAATATCTGTCATTTCAAAATTTAAATATAATAATTATATACTCTTTAGTAATTTGTTATTTTTTAAATATTTTTTGTCCATGTTAGTTAATGATGATAATTTAACATTAAAAAAATAGATATAATTTTTTAATACATGTAAAATGATTAATATTAGTAAGGTATTGAGAGTATGTCATATACTCTTAAAGAAAACTTCATATATGCTACTAGTACTATCCAACAACAAAATGCAACTATTGGATGATGTGTTCAACCTTCATGATATTGGCTTTGAAAGACAAACATATAAAATAAAAAAGGTAACATATGACTCGTTCTTTTTTGGGTGGAAAGAATAGAAAAAAGAAGGTAAAATAAATAAAAGCCTAAAGTTTAGAGGTCAAGATTTGAATTTGTGATTTTCATTTCTTTCATGCTAGTAACCTAAGATCATAGGGGCATTGAGTTTGTTCAAGAATATATTTAATTACTATTAGTACTAAATATCTGACTAAAGGTAGATTAAAAGGGGGTTAAAATTAAGCATGCAATTAAGCATGCGGCTTATTGAATTATGGGATGGCACCAACAATCCAAGTAGACTTGTGGTCCATCTTCCTCTCATCTTCATTCATAGATTATTTTCTTTCAAGGAGACATGATTGCCTAAAAAACAGTTTTAGGTATCACATTCACTTCCATAGTAGTATAAGTTAATTCAAGAGTAAAAACAAGTTTAATAAATCATTATAATTGAAGTATTGTTCTTGGAACTGTGTAGAAACGACACTTTGTCCCTGTGTTTGATTATGAATAAATTGATTCTAAGAAAAAAAAACATCTCTTTTAAATAATATAATAATATTATTATAAAATATTATATTTTTATTAAATTAATTTTATTAATAATTAAAATACAATTGAAAAAATAACAATGAGTCTTATATTAATTGTTATTCATTTTAATATAAATTTTATTTAATAAAATCAACGTGGATTTTAAAACGGAGAAAATAGATTGCATAAAATTAATTATGACTAAAAGTAAATTCAAGAAAAAAATATCCATGTTTTAATATTGTTATAAGTAAAATTTTGAAGTTTTGAAAGAATATTTTTGAAAGAATATCTAGGGCAAGGATGGCAAAAGCTAAAGATAATGTGAAGATGACATTAGAGTGTTGTGGCGTGAAAATTAATCACGGACGTTCGCACGTTCGATATGGTAATCGAGTTGTCATTGAACTTATTTATTTTAAAAGAAAAGATAAAATATAGATAAAACAAAGAAAGTGATCGTCGCAACTAAATTCGGGTTCGGGAGTCGATTTAGTTAGATTTGTGAATAGAATGTTAACTTATGTTTATTGTTTTTTCTAGTTATTGAAATGTTATAAAGGAAAAAGAAAAGGTCGCAAAAAAGGTTTTCATTAGGGTACTTGATAAGATTGTGAGTTTTGCTCCTACGTACCCTCAAGTGTGATGAGGAGTTCAAAACTACGTACTTCTTGGCAAGACAAAAGTATTTTTGGGTTTTTTGTTATAGTGTTTGACGAGACGTTGGATCTCGCTCCTACGTATCCCTAAGTGGGGGGAAGAGAGAGACTTAAAACATGCAAGTCCAAGAGGGCACTTGAGTCCAATGGAGTGTTTGGCACAATCAAAGGGTTAAGGAATCAACAGGTTGACTCTATCTTGAGCGTTGGGTCAAAATGCCAATGAGATCTAAGGGCCATAAAGGAAGTGCATCGTATTATGGTGGGGGTACTCACATGGGACCCCTTGGTCAAAGGTATGGTATGCAGACTTGATGGTTTGTAACGCTCCATGTGGCATATAATAAAGAAGCAGGAGAAAGATAAAAAATATGAGAAGGCTCACATGCAACAGCACAAGATCTTGGGTTTGTGTCCCAATGCGTCAACACACAGCCGTGCGAGCAGAGGGACGACTCAACAGAATAGTGGGGGATAGATTGCATATCCCTTTGATCCACCAATTGCCTCATAGAGGTCTTTACCTGCTTGGCACAAATGTAAACAACCACAAACATCGCCTCTTAAGGAGGACTTCAGACAGTTGCCTGGCCAAGTAACAGGCCAGGTCTTCCAGACTACATGGAGTATAGAGAGTCTACCTCAACTGGTTTAAAAACCAAGCAGCTGCAAGCAAGTTATTAAAGAACTGTAAGCGACTAAATGTACCTGAAATCAATCAAGTATCATCAGTACTCAGACAGACAAACAGTAAACAGCAAATGGTTAATCAGTTAATCTGTACAAGCAACATAAGTTAATGCACACAAGTGCAAGCTATAAGCTCAAGCTCAAACATCACAACCTACAAAACAAAGTCAAATTAGTTCTCAATCATCAACCAAACTCAATTCAAATTGACTTGCACTTTTTCCTTTAAGCCTTTTTGCATTTCAACCTGAAAATCCACACCAAATGTGAGAAACTAGACCACTAGGCCAAGCCTAGGGTCCAAAGGGATAAAAAAAATCTAAACAGCAAGCAAAACCAATCCAAAATCACATTCAAACAAATAGAAAGCAAATGCAATTGGTCTCATGCTCATATCATTCACCAATATCAATTCATGCACAATATACCACAAACTAGGTCAAATACAACACCAAAAGTCCAAACAGAATGACTTCAATCAAAGGCATACCAAAACAATTCCAAAAATCCTCAAATAATTCACACCTAAACAGGACACAATCCACAAGTAGCATGTCAATTTTCAGCTCAATTGGACAAAATAAAGTAGGTCAATGAAAATCAAAAAGTCCAGACACAATTATGTAAGCCAATTCAAGACATCCAAGCAAGCATCCATTTCAATAATTCATAAAACAGTGACAACAATTAAGAAATGAATGGGACCAAAAGCATGATGTCCCACAATGTGTCTACAATCAACATATCAAATTTCATCTTCATCCAGTACCATATGAAAATTTCACAAGCAAAATGCCAACATGTGTCACACAAGGTTACCAAATGAGCATACAGAGAAGAAAATTATCAATCAATTAGAAAATGACATCAAACATTCCAGAAAAAATCACATGTTATCTTGACATATCAATGATCATTCATTCAAAAGATTGGAGCAATCAAACATTTCTAGGCATTTTAAATAAAATCAGAAAGTTGACATAGCTTGGTGTGACACAAATTGTCACACCTTAATCCAAAAATTCATATCTAATCAACCAAGTATCCAAAATTCACAAACCATACATGGAAATCACCATCAACATGTCCAGAACAAGCACAAAAATTTTCATCCATTTCTTTACAAGTATGAGCATTTCATGTTAAATATGGCAAAGTGTACAAAAATGTGACACATCAAACAATCCCTAAGCATTTTATTTTTCTACACATGCAAAAAATCCACAAAAATCATCATTAAATTCTACACATTCTCATGAGAATAATGCAAAAAATTGCACTCAATTTGGATAAAAAATGAATCCTATAGGAATTTTCTAAGATCATGTAATTAAATGAAAAAACAAATAAAAAGGAAATAGAATAATTATTTAAATTAAATAGGCAGTGGCAATTTTGAAATTAAGGTGAAACCGGCCAAAACGACGCCGTTTTAAGCGCGGAAATGAAATGTTTCTATTGGTCAATGAGGGCGATAAACACAGAAATTCAAAAAAGCCAAGCGAATATGAAGATCTAACAACATAATTTTCCAGAATTCATCATCGTTCTTCATCAACTTTTCCAGAAAACTCAAGAACACATGAACATCAAAACTTCACCAAAATTAACAAACGGATATCCATTGGAAAGGTCTGAGCATGAGGATTCCAAATATGTAACCAATTTCACCTAATTCTAACTGTATAATCCGGATCGAGCGATTTAGGTTTTGCATTCAAATCTTAAAATCAACATATCTCGTTCCTCAGTTAATCATAATCAAAACCACGAGCATCATGCTACTCTACGTTGAACGCACTATAATAAGCATATGACAGTTCACAAAATGATGAGATTCGAAATCACACCTTAAAGTGATGGCAGTGATGAATTTGGAAGCCTTTGCGCGCAATTCCTCAAAACAGGTACAACATGATGACAGGGAAGGTGAATGCAAAAGATAGATTAGCTCAAGATCACTCCAATCGTGAGAAATTGCAATTTGCCATTGATGATCCAAAGATGAACAGTTGCGAATCTTGATGGTTATGGTGATGATTCCTCAAAACAGTCCAAGTCAATGATCTATGGAAGAGGAAGCAAGAAGAATTTCGTGAAATGATGAAGAATTGATGAAGTTCCAATGAATTTTGTTGATGAAGGTTCTTGATGAATTTGCAATTTTTGGAGGGAAAAACAGTTAGAAATCTTGGAGATTGTGATTCTGATCCAAATTCAGTTATGATTAAGCTCTTATACTCATGCTTAATCACTTTCTAATCACCAATTAACCAAAAATGAAATAATTAGCATAATGTGGTTTTCAAGTGCAAGGGCAAATTTGGCATTTCACATAAGGGCTCATGACAGCTGTATGACAGCCCAGACACCTTCCAAATATCATTTGTGATGTGTTGGCTTTTGTCTCATGTTGATTGGCATTGTATTTTTCATTTTCACTATGCTATGCCACAAAATGCATTTTCAAGTGAAGTTCAAAAGTGACCTAGCCAAATATTGGACCTTGAAATGTTATGACAGTTGAAACCATCTCTAATTGGCATATGTGAGGTGTTGCAAAAACTCCCATGCCAAAATTCCAATTATTTCTCAAGTTGGACCATTTTGCCCTTGGATTTTTAATTGTACACTTGGAAATTGACCTTTTGCATTGACCATTTTTGATGAATTTCAATTATGCACCATGAAAGTACATGTCAAATGGAGTTTGCTCATAAAAAGATCATCCATTTTGGACACTCCATGTGAAAGTTATGCCACTTTGATTATGGGTCATTTTTGAAATTGCATGGACCATAACTTGCCAACCATGCATGAGAATTTCAAGTTCTTGGACTTTTTGGAAAGGTAAGAACAAGATCTACAACTTTCATGTTGAACAAATTTTCATTTGAAGCCTTCTTGGTCATGTAATTTTGTGGTAAAAAACTTTCCATTTTTGGAAACTTCCATTACAAGTCACTTTCTATTTTTGGCAATTTTTGTTCTGACTTTATTTTCTTCATTCTTGAGCTTTGACATGTCAAATAACACTTGTTCCAACATGAATGAAGTGTATCCAACTCACTTCCACCTCCAAATCCATAAAATCAAGCATAGTTGACCACAGTTGACTTTTCAACTGATAGATGAATCTGGCAATGCACTGATCAATCTGAGCCCCAATCTTCTGATGAAATGGCTCAAGGATGAACCCCTAGCCTCAATAAGCTCCATATAATCACATGATGATCCCCATATCCATTGTAGACCCCATTTCCTTACTATGCCCTAATTGACCCAATGCAATTGATTAGGGTTGACTAGTGGTCAAAACCCTAATCTCAAGGTGTATGATCAATCACTTGAATCTTCTTATGATAAACCATGATGATGATGTATCCTTTCAAACAAGATGAAGACCAATCTCCTTGAGAACCACAAAACCCTAATTTGGACCTCCACATCCTCAGATGATTAATGACCAGTCAATAAAACCCTAGCTTGCACATGACCTCCTATCTTCTGATCAAGACTTGGGAGAATGGCTTGCACAATGTAACCACATGATATGCAATATGCAATGCCTAATGACCTAAAAATGCAATGTAATATGTTAGCTAGTCCCAAGAGAGGAGGGCAAATTTTGAGGTGTTACAGCTGCCCATATTCAATCCACTGTGAACCTGTCGATATGAATAGCCTCGGCTTTCAGATGATCAGGATGAAGAGTGATTGAATACCAAGAACAGACGAACAATTTGCACTCTGATGGGATAATAATTAACAACGCCCGTCAGAATCAGCGAAGAAACAATCTCTGAAACAAAAATCCGTCTGGAACGGAGAAAGTCGGCCTGAATACCGAAACAAAAATGTCGACCTGGATACCAAAATAAATGGTAACGCAGGGATAACTATGGTCTGAACACCACATCCGCTCGGGATTATTATTCTCTCTTCTTTTTATGCTTTTCTTGAACCCCGAAATTTTTCTTCTTTTTCATTTTCATGGTCTGAACACCACCTCGGTCTGAACACCGGAAAACTGGCCTGAATACCACTTCGGTCTGAATACCGGAAAACTGGTCTGAATACCACTTCGGTCTGGATACCGGAAAACTGGCCTGAATACCACTTCGGTCTGGATACCGGAAAACTGGCCTGAATACCACTTCGGTCTGAATACCGGAAAACTGGCCTGACTGCCATAAGCTACATCGATCTAATTGTCGGAAGCTTCTTCGATCTGAAAATCGGAAATCGGCCTGAACGCCACTTCGGTCTGGATACCGCCTCGGTCTGAACACCGGAAAATTGGCCTGAATGCCATAAGTACTTCGACCTGATCGTCGGAAACTTCTTCGATCTGAAAATCGGAAAATTGGCCTGAACGCCACTTCGGTCTGAATACCGCCTCGGTCTGAATACCGGAAAATTGGCCTGAATGCCATAAGTACATCGACCTGATCGTCGGAAACTTCTTCGGTCTGAACACCGGAAAATCGGCTTGAACGCCACTTCGATCTGAATACCGCCTCGGTCTGAATACCAGAAAATTGGCCTGAACGCCACTTCGGTCTGAATACCGGAAAACTCTTGCGCAAATGATCCCCGATCATTGCATTTGAACCCCGGAATCGCGCTGATCGCGTAACGTCCTCTGATGTTATTTCCATCTTTGTCCGACGGAAAAATTTCCTCCAGCATCGCACTACTGGGGAACATTGCTGACCTGGCGTCATGATGCTAAACTCCGCAGAGTAACATCTCCACCATCTGATGAAACCAAACCTTCAAGCGGTAACCACGGCTTGAATCGCGCTGATCGCGTAACCTTTCCATCTCTGCCCGACGGAAAAACTCCTCCAGTATCGCACTACTGGGGAAATACCTTTGATCAAATCATGAGGCCAAACTCCTCGGAGTAACACCTCTACTTCTGGTAAAACCACCTCTCAAACGGTAACCACGGCTTGAGACTAGCTTGTGCTTGCAATATGATGCATGATTGATTTTTCTGCGTAATGCTCCATAATTATGGAAATGCTACGCGCTTTATTATTTTTCTATGCAACATGCTATGCTATTTTTTCATGATGAATGCATAAAAACGTCCCCCTCAAGGGATTCTGCTGAGGAGCACGAGACACTCTACTGAGGAACTCGTCAATACTCCAATCTCCACCCCACTGGGGAATAATACTGCTGCTGGGACAAGGCAACCCTTGCTGGGGAAGAACCTCCTTTGCACCCAATCCGCTCGAGAAACTGCTGGGGATAAGAACCACCAACACTCTGTGGGGATACAACAATCTTTGACTTGCTGGGGATATCAATCCCGACTCTGCTTTGGGAACACCTCACAGATACTTGCGACTTCACTGAGGAAATGCTCACCGATACCCTGCTGGGAAACAGCCACCTCCAGGCCTGGCAACTGGGGAAACATCGATTTGACACCTGCTGGGGATAACCATCCTGACCCTGCTAGGGAAGCGAATGCCACTCCGCTGGGGACAACCCATGCAATTCATAGGTAGAATCGACTCAGCTGGGGATGCAGATATCAGTATGTTACGGAAACTCATCCAATCCACTGGTAGGATGAACACTGCTGGAGATATATTTCATTGAAACCCGCTCCACTCGGGGAATAGCAACCTTCAGGCCTGGCTGCTGAGGAAACACCATTTTGGACCTGCCGGGGATAACCATCTCGACTCGGCTAGGGAACCACAGACCTCGTATCTGCAGGGGATTTGGTCCTCTAATTCTGCTTGGGGACCTAGCTGGGAAATGAGAAAAGTAGGTACAGAACACCCATCGACTCATCGAACCATGGTATCCACCTCTCAATCTCGTATCAACTTTCCACTTTTGAGAATTCCCAGACTCGTCTGGACCTTTTCTGCTCCATCATCTTGTATTCCCAATCGCTCCGCGCTCGACAAAGAACGAACTCCTGGGACTTATACATAATTTCAATTTTCCGACTTTGAAGAGTCTTCTTGATTAATTCCAAAGGTCGTCGTACGCCTCAACGCCTCTTCATCATTTTCCAACTTGCTTGTCCCTGATCGGACTCTGCGGGGAACTTCTACAAACTTTCAAGTCTTCCGACTTTGAAGAGTCTTCTTGATTACCATCAAGGGTCATCGTACGTCTCAACGTCACTTCGCCGTTCTTTCATTCGTTCGTTCCTGAGCGAACTCTCTGGGGATCTGTTACAAAGCTTCCACATCACAACCTGCAAGTGAGTGAAAATACCCAACAATTCCTGCAAAAGAGATCGTTAGATAAAACCGTGCCCCAGGCGTGTCAAGATTTCAACACTTAGGTCACTCAACCTTCCGAATAAGATTTCAAGCTTTCAATCTTATAGGCATGTATTGGAAGGGACCTGTATGTCTTAAAATGCAAGATTCTTTATCAAAAATAATTGGATGTCTTTGCAATCAAAGCGGTAATGAAAAACAAAAACAAAATTATTTGACTGAATATGCATTTTATTGATTGGAAAAGTGTGGCTCAAATTGAGCAATACAAAGGAAGCAATTCCTGAAAAGAGGTAATCGCGCACAAAAGGAAAAATCTATCCTAATGGCAATGTGAAACCCGTGATCTCATCGAGTTCCAACTCGGTTACACCCCATATGTCCTCAGACTCTCCATGCTTTCTGCCTTCTGAACAAGACGTTTCCGATTGATCCCTACCGGGTATTATCCATGATGCCTTAACCAAAGCGCAAACAATCATGCTAGATGCAGTTGTTCGTTTCAATCCCTCTTTTGCCTGGACCGCCCTTTCGGGTTTTCAGTCCACCGGGATACCCTTTTTTGCCCAAGTCGCCTTTTCAGGTTTTCGACTTGCCGGGTGTACAGTTTTCCTTTTTTATATCCCTAACTTTTGCCCGAACCTTTTCTTTCTGTTTTTTGGTTCGCCGGGATGCCCATTTTTGCCTGGACTATTTTATTCTTTTCGTCCAGCGGGTCTCTTTATACGAAGTATTTTTTAACTACGTCCGCATTCATAGGGGATGGAAAATCTTCACCATCCATGGTCGTTAACAACAAGGCTCCACCAGAGAAAACCTTCTTGACCACGAATGGACCTTCATAATTCGGTGTCCATTTGCCCCTTCGATCGTTCTGAGGAGGAAGGATCCTTTTCAGCACCATATCACCCATGTGATATACCCGAGGTCGCACCTTCTTGTCAAAAACACGCTTCATCCTTTGCTGATATAACTGCCCATGATAGATGGCTGCTAGCCTCTTTTCCTCTATCAGGCTTAATTCTTCGTACCGGGTCCTTACCCATTCAGCCTCTTGCAACTTCACGTCCATCAGGACTCTCAAAGAGGGAATCTGAACCTCAACCGGCAGCACGGTCTCCATTCCATATACCAATGAGAAAGGAGTTGCCCCAGTAGATGTACGCACCGACATTCGATACCCGTGCAATGTGAACGGCAACATCTCATGCCAATCTTTATAGGTTACCACCATTTTCTGCACAATCACACCGTCGGTGCATTCAAATGTTATCCGGGCAACAAAAGCTCATTCACCTTAACCTCCCCATCAGACATCAGAATCCGTTCAGATTCAGGGTCAGGCCCCTCCTCCGGGATCGGTTACTCTCAATCTTTCGATTAGAGCACCTCGAGATGTCCTCATCAGGGAACTCAAACCTCATCGGTTGATAATCCTCCACGGGTTGCGGGGCGATGTAATCAGACAATACACTCCCCTTAATTGCTTTCTGAGAGGTATATCGAATATCGTATTCAATCAAAATCATTGGCCCTTTTGCAACCTGTCCGGTCATTGCTGGCTCTTTCAGAAATCTACCTGATCAGATCCATCTCGAAATCCACAAAGTGGTATGAATCAGCATATACTGTCTTAGTCGGCGAGCAGCCTATGCCAAAGTACATCAAGTTTTCTCGAACAGTGAATGTATTGTTTCACAGTCGGTAAACTTTTTGCTAAGGTAAATTGCATGCTCTTTTCGACAAGACTCGTCATGCCGACCCACTTCACCTTGTGGACCCCTCGAGGGCTGTCAAGTACCAGATTAACAATCGCTCCTTCCACAGGAGACATCGGAATCAGAGGTTCCTGCAACTTTTCTTTTATTTTTCAATGCCCCTTTGGCAATCATTATTTCACCTGACCGTTTGATCTTTTCTCAACAATTTGAAAATTGGTTCACACGTGGCTTTTAGGTGAGATATGAACCGTGAAATGTAATTCAATCTACCTAAGAAACCACGAACCTCTTTCTCCATTCTCGGTTCAGGCATTTTTCTCTCTCTTTTCTTTTCTTTTTTTTTTTTTTTTTTTTTTTTTTAGTAGGATCGACCTCGTTTCCTCTCTTACAATAAACCCCCAACATCTTACCGGATCGCACTCTGATAGTGCACTTATTTGAATTCAACCTCAGTTTGAATAGTCTCCACTGGTCCATTCAGCTTGGCCAGATCTACCAAATGCCCCTCTTCTGTTTGGGACTTTGCTATCATGTCATAGCATTTGATTTCATGACGAATCATATCATGAAACAAAGTCACCATAGCTCTCTGATAAGTAGCACCGGCGTTCCGCTTCTCTAGAGGACAGTCTTCTCTCCATGGTAGCTTGTGCACAACGATTTCGGTGTTCAACCCTGGCATATTCTGACATGACCAGGCGAAAGTATCCACATGCTCTTTCAACAGGGCTACCATTCTGCTCTCGACTCGCCTCTGAAACGGCCCCAATTTTTTTCTTTCCTGACCTCGGCGCTTGGAATAACGATCTTGCATCGCTCCTTGTGCGGCTGAATCACCTTCCCCTCTTGTTTCGACAACCTGGCTAATCTTCCAGCAGATCACAATCTTCTTCGCCTTCTTCTTCAGCCTGATTGCTCGGATTGTCGAAGTCATATGAGGTGTAACCAAATTGTTGTCAATGAGATCCGGAGAATTATTTTGTTTCGGAACGAGACAGATCAAAAAGGGAAAAATGAAAACAAACATTGCCATTTTTATTTGTTTTTATTTTTAAACTGCAAAAATAAATGAAAAACAGGGAACACCGCTTTTTGACTGAAAAATATCCATTTATTAATGATGCAGAAATGTTGCAAAATATGAACATGAGGTGGCCCTTACAATGAACCATTACGTGTCGGGCAACACGTATGGCTTTCATGCAGATAAAATCAAAACAGAAATCATTACTCTTCCGAATGAGTAACAGTGATGATCTTTTTTAGGCCTTCCAGTTCTGGATTCCCATCCCTGGTGCGCACGGCTTTATCCAACCATCAAACTTGCAGTTACCATCAGTCTCTTCACCCATCCCACAGGCGTGATCTGAATCTTCAGCAATTGCACTCACCATCGCCTGACCATGTGCCGGCATGGGATTGGCATTCACGTTGGGAGATGGAGCAAAGTTGATTGCTTTAGAATCCACCAGGTCTTGGACTACGTGCTTAAAAGCTTTGCAGTCCTCTACACTGTGCCCGGGAGCGCCCGAATGGAATTCACATTTGACATTCTCATCGAAATTGGCTGGCCTTTGATCAGGTCTCAAAGGTGCCAAAGTCCTCAACTGTACCAGCCCCAGATCCTTCAACTTCTTCAATAGGGAAGAGTATGTCACAGGCGACCTGTCAAAATGCCAATCATTCATCCTCCCCCTGACTTGATATCCAGCCCTCTGAGGCCTCTGCTGGAATGGCTGACGCTGCTGTTGCAGTTGCTGTTGTTGTTGTGCAGGCTGATTGTCAGCAGGAATAGTTACCGCAGCGGTGTGCTGGAAGTAACGATCCCTGCCGAGTCCTCTTTGAGCGTAGACCGCACTAGTATCACCCTCATTTTTACGCTGACTGTTCCCGAAGGGCTTCTTCGATCCTGATGACGAAGCATTGCCACCCTGGATTTTCCCGAGCTTCAGCCAGCTCTCAATTCTCTCCCCAGCCACCACAATGTCGGCAAAATTTGTGACGGGACAACCCACCATTCTTTCAGCAAAAACCCCCTACAGGGTACCCATGAAGAGATCAGACATCTCCCGATCCACCAGCGGAGGTTGGACTCTGGCAGCCAACTCCCTCCACCTCTGAGCGTATTCTTTAAACCCCTCGTTGTTTTTCTGAGACATACCCTGCAGCTGGGTACGACTCGGAGCCATATCAGCGTTAAAGTGATACTGTTTAAAGAAGGCATCGCCAAGATCTTGCCAGCTCTTGACATCAGAAGATTTTAGCTTGGTATACCATTCCAAGGATCCTCCAGACAGACTGTCTTGGAAGAAGTACATCCAAAGCTTTTGATCTGTAGTGTATGCAGAGATCTTGCGGATAAAGGCTTGAAGGTGAGTCTCCGGGCAGGAACTTTGTCATACCCCAAAATTTGCCCGTTGGTATTACAAAACATTTTCCAAGACCCTCTGACTTGATCTGCGAGGCACTGATATCAAATGGACAAAAGCCCAGCTCACAACAGGCCTAATCCAAAGTGGCCCAAAATAGCTTGCTCGCTAGGCGAGCCATTCCTTCGCCTAGCGAATATCTCAGCATGCCACTCGCCCAGCGAAGCATCAGGTCCAGAAAAAGCCCAGACCTAGCTTGCTCGCTAGGCGAGCAATTCCTTCGCCTAGCGAAGCTTGCGAAAATTTGAAGTTCTGGACCTCATTTTAAGCCCATTAGGTCACCACCACTACTACTATAAATACCAGCTCCTCTGCCACGAAAATACACACAGACGGACGAGGACGGACGGAAAAGGACGGAAACCCTAACACCGAAACCCTGCTGATCCAAAGAGTTCGGAAGGCGGAAACCCTGAAGGCCGCTCACCCGCTCCGAAGCTACCGCCGCCCAACTCAATCCGGCTCGCCAATTCAAGGTTGCAACTCGATTTGCAAACAGGTTTGCATCACTATTATCGCTTTAGTTTCTTACTTGGCATATGATTTAGGATTCTTAATCGGCATGTGATCATCACTTTAGGTTCTTATTTTGCATGTGGTACCGCTTTAGTGTCTTAATTTGCATGTGATGTCGTTTTGTGCTCTCATTTGGCATATGGTACCACTTCATGTTCTTAATTTGTGGAGGATATTATAATTGAATTCATAAACATTTTGAAGTTTTGCATGAGAATTTAAATGTGCTCGAATATTGTGAAACTGAACCATATGATTATGTGTTGGATGCCATAAGCCATGCTGCAGGTTGAGGTTATAATGTTCTCAAATTTCAAACCCGTGGCCGCTCGCTAGCTCATCGCTAGGCGAGCCCGCAGCGAGCCTTCGCTGAGCCTTCGCTAGGCGAAGCAGAGGCGACCGGACCAGGGGCTGCTTTGCCTTTTTGCTGCCCATTTCATGTTTACCTGATGATGATTCTGCATTATTTGGCTTAAATTTCTGACTGTTATATTTATTTTATGGGGCAATTTCCAATTGTATTTTGCCTCAATGCTCTAATCCGTGTGTTGCATGATGTAAAGGCCAGCATACTTCCAAAGAAATAACCGGCTAGGCATGCCGCTTTAGGTGTGGACATTCTTGAGGAGATGGCTTTTGGATGACCTAAGTTTAATATGGAGATTCATCTTGAATCACCAAGCTTGATTTTTAATGTATTGATTTCATTGATTTCCGGTGGACCTAATTACCTAACTGATTACGGCTATTTAATTAATTGTTAAAATCCGGACCTTAAATAAATGATATCGGACCTCTCTTTATTACCCCACGATTACGTAATACGGTCATGCCCCGCGAATGTGGGGATATCCTTAGCAAAGACCCTTCGGTAAAATCATCATAGTCCCTCGGATGTTGCCTTCAAAAATACGATTTTGTCCCTCGATGACCCTTCGGTGTAGCCTACGGTTAAATGATGATAGTCCCTTCGAATGCTAAGATATCCTCACAACTGTTGCCTTCAATGACCTATCGATGACCCTACGATGACCCTTCTACATCCCAAGGATAAAACTACTTACTTCTCAATAGTAAGGACAGCTTTACCCTCATAAGGATAGGAAATGCCCGGAAAGACCTCGGACAGGTATAACCTTAATTGCTCAGTCATAACCTAAAAAAATACTTTTCACATCACACCTTTCAAACATCTTTTTGGAAAATCACCACCTAGCATACATCCGTACTAGGATCATTGCCGAGTTATATTTTTCTAAACCACTTTCAAAAAACTAAACGAGATAACCACTTTGTATACATTCATGCAAGAATCATTACAAAGTTAAATTCTCATTTTCAAAACATTTTTCACACATTTCTCAACCACCTTTTTCAAACTAGAAAACATAAATGATTGAGCAATTAAGAGCCCATGGATAACCATGGATACAAAGGGTGCTAATACCTTCCCTTTGTATAAAGTACCTCCCGAACCTAGGAATCTAAATTAAGGTCTTTCCTGTTCTTTTCCACCTTTCCTTATGGGATAAAAGAAAAGTCGGTGGCGACTCTTGCTAACCGCGACATTGCGATTAAAAATCCAATAAAGTCAGTTCACCGTATGACAGAACTGGCGACTCTGCTGGGGACTACAAAGAGAGGTCCATCTTAAAAAAAAAATCATTTATGTTCCTTCTTTTAAGGGGGCTTTGAGTGAAAGATCCTACACCCGGATCTAGTGTACCTTAAGTAAGTAGCAATAGATCATCGCGACTATCCGGCGTATACTGGAATGGTTAAAATGGTAGCTACGGTTAATGCGACACTTTGGTTGTCCTGATGTTCCTCATGTTACTTGAGGAAAAATTTGGCTTCCGCGTGGTGTCATCAAAACATTAACCAGACCTTTAGAACCCTAATTGACTTATCCTAGCCATTAGAAAGTAGTGAGATAACTGGCTTCGGTTCCGACTGAGGTTGGTTGATACTCGATACTACACTCTTTGAGATTGGACTTTAGGGAAGCTTCGGTCAACCACTTGGTGTTGCACTGAAGTGGACCTAAAGAAAGGTCGATGATCTGAGATCCTTCTAGAACCCGGTTACTATTCTAGGACAGGTTGAACCAACCAAACTTCAGTGGGGAGGGTACTTACCTATGGAACTCATGCAAGCCTTAAAACCTAGGAATAATTGTTGTGTGACATGCTTGTGCTTGCATAACATCATAACATCATAACATCATAACATCATCATACTAACCATTTCAAGGACTTAGGAATTTAGCTTTGCTCTGTTGAACAGGTTATGGCTTCCAGGAAGACTATCCGGATCAATCTTGTAGCAATCTCTCCTCAACTCAAGGATTTGGTGTCAGAACTCCCCGATCATGCTCAGTTCAACAAGAAACATGGTCATCTTCTCAACTTAGTAACCACTGGTTTCAAAGAAGATATGATGAGAGTCCTATTCCAGTTCTTCGATCCTAAGCATCATTGCTTCACTTTCCCAGATTATCAGCTGGTACCCACATTGGAAGAGTTTTCCAAGCTGCTTGGGATACCTATCCTCGATCAAATACCCTTCAACGGTTTAGAAAAGATGCCAAAGGCTGAAGAAGTTGCCGCAGCTTTACACATGACAAAGTTCGACATTGAAACTAATTGGGTAACAAGAAGTGGAATTGAAGGTTTACTTGCCAAATTTCTGATAAGTAAGGCCCGAGAATTCCTAAAGGTTACGAATGTCCATGCTTTCGAAGATGTCCTAGCATTGCTAATCTATGGTTTGGTGCTATTCCCTAATCCGGACCAATTCATAGATGTGAATGCTATTAAGATATTCCTCACTCATAACCCTGTGCCTACCTTGCTTGGAGATATTTTGCATTCCCTTCACACTCGTACTATGAAGAGGCAAGGGACTCTCATGTGCTGCCTACCTCTATTGTCTAGGTGGTTTATTTCGCACCTTCCTCAATCAATCTTGAAGAATGATCAAAACCTGAAGTGGTCTCAAAGGATAATGGCACTCTCCCATTCAGACATCCGGTGGTGTTCTAACCTCAGAGAAAATGTTATCATCATCGACCGTTGTGGAGAATTCCCTAATGTACCACTCATGGGGATAAGAGGAGGTATTACTTATAATCCTGCCTTAGCCCTACGTCAGTTTGGGCATGCTCGAAGAGATGGTCCGCATGAAATGATTACTCAAGGTATAGTGTTTGATTATGACAATGACTCTCAAGGTCTCCGCCAAAAGTTTGTACGAGCTTGGGGCATGGTGAAAAGAAGCAATTTAGGAAAGAGAAATTCTATTCCTATGGGGCCTTATCTCAGATGGGTGCGCGCCAGAGCTCGCGAACTTGTCATGCCATATCTTGCAGTCGGACCATTGATTGTTGAATCAGAGGTCGGAGGAAGTACTTCCCGGATCATTCCTTATCCAGATATGCCTACTGATGCTGAGGAATTGAAAAGATCCTGGACCCAGTTGAGAGAAGAGAGAGATACTTTCGAAGCTCAGTTCAATGCAGAAAGGAAGAAAGTACTAGAGCTCACCAGTCAGCTTAATGAGGAACGAAGACTCAATGCATATCTTCGCCCAAAAAGAAGTCGCCCCTGGGAGACTTGAGCTTTCATTGTATTTTATTATTATTCCTTTTGTAATGAACATTGAAAAAATTTAGCAATAAACATTTCTCCCTTGTTGGCAATTTACGCAAAGTTAAATTCCAAAAGTCCTTGAAAACATTTCATGCATTGCATCGCATAACATAACATTGCATAACAGGTATTCCAAAGGACCTTATTCTCACGGTCTGCCTCTTAAACAGAAAAATGGATCTCGAACAGACTGTCAAAGATCTCCAGACTCAGAATGCTCAATTCAAGGAGATGATGCTAAGCTTATCCAAGGGGCAGGAGGAACTGAAGGCTCTTTTGGCCAAAAAGAAGAAGGACAAGAAAGCTGTGAGCTTCATTAACCCGGGCAGAAGGCGTAAAGGACAGGATACGGGAATCAAATTTGGAATCCCGAATGGTCCAGAAGAGGGGGCGGAGAATGATTCAGAGGAGGAGAATGCTGATTTCTCTAACCCTGAGGATGATGATGAAGAGTATGAGAATGAGCAGTACTCTCCAAGAGATGATAAGTACAAATTGCTGGAAGAACGCATGCTAGCCATGGAGGGTCAGAAGACACCTGGTCTGGATTTCGAAAGTTTGGGTCTGGTCTCCGATGTGACCATTCCCCGCAAATTCAAAATCCCCACTTTCACTAAGTACGATGGTGCGTCTTGTCCTTAGATGCATCTAAGGGCTTATGTGAGAAAGATTCAGCCGCATACCACTGACAAGAAACTGTGGATCCATTTCTTCCAAGAGAGCCTGTCTGGCACACAGTTGGAATGGTATTATCAGCTCGAGAGTTCTGACATCCGCACCTGGACTGATCTAGCAACAGCCTTCTATAAACAGTACCAATACAATTCTGAATTAGCACCTACTCGGCTACAGTTGCAGAATATGGCCATGGGATCTAAAGAAAGCTTCAAGGAGTATGCTCAGAAATGGAGAGATTTGGCCGGCAGGGTCAAACCCCCTATGACGGACCGAGAATTAGTAGACCTGTTCATGGGTACCCTGACTGGCCCATTCTACAGCCGTCTACTGGGAAGTTCTTCATCAGGTTTCACTGAACTTATACTGACAGGTGAACGGGTGGAGAGCGGCATTCGAAGTGGAAAGTTACAGGTGGCTACTTCTACAAGCAGTAAAAAGTCCTATCATGGGAAGAATGAATCGAATGCTGTGTATAGTCAAAAGAATCATAACAAGAAAAATGGTGACCATGCCATTGGAGCAGTGACGATCGCAGCCCCGCCGGCTCAAAACTTCCAGCAAAGACAAGACAAACCAAGAAGGCAGTTTACCAAGCTCAATATGACTTTAGCACAAGCACTGCAAAGCATGCTGAAGGTAAATTTAATCACTCTCAGAGGTCCTCCTGCAAATGTCAACACTGCTTCGCCTCGTTATAATCCCAATGCCAGGTGTGCATATCACTCCGATAGCCCCGGGCATGATACGAACGATTGTTGGCTGTTGAAGAATAAGATTCAGGACATGATCGACGCTGGGGAAATTGAGTTCGAGCCTCCGGAGACTCCTAATGTCATCACTGCTCCTATGCCTAATCATGACAAGGCTGTTAATGCTCTCAATGACGATTCTCTCATCACTACTGTAGCGGACTTGACATCTCCTCTCCCGATCGTAAAGAAGAATTTATTGCAAGCTGGTTTATTTCCAGGTTGTACTGAAGATTGCAATCTCTGCATACTCTGGCCCGAGGACTGTTTGAAGTTGAGAGGGGGTATCCAACGGCTGATGGACGATCATGCCATTCTCTTCGAAAAGATTCCTAAGGTGGAAGACCCTGTTGAAGAAATATCTGTGATTGCAAGGTCCAAGGTTCCAGTGAAGATTACTTCTCCCAAAACACCTGTGAAGATTATTGCTGAGCCCAGAGTAGCTCCCCTGATCATTACTGCACCTGGCCCGATCCCGTATTCCTCAAGCAAAGCCATTCCGTGGAACTATGGAGGTGATGTTTACATCCATGGCGTGAAGCAAGTTGGTGGTTCTGCTAATCCTAATGACATTGTTGGGACTAGTAAAGTTACTCGAAGCGGAAGGATCTTCTCTCCAGAGATCTCGCCTCCAGTTCCCGAAACTCGAGGAAAGGAACCAGTCGACCCTTCTCAGTCAGAGATACCGATCGAAACTACTACTGAAGACGTTGCCAAACGAGAAATGGAAGAAGTGCTGAAAATCATTCGCAAGAGTGATTTTGATGTTGTAGAACAGTTGGGGCACACCCCTTCCAAAATCTCGATGTTATCCTTGTTGCTATCTTCTGAATCTCATGCCAATGCCTTGATAAAATTCCTGAAGACGGCCCATGTACCTCAGGAGACCTCCGTCGATCAGTTTGAAAACTATGTTGCTAACCTGACTGTTGACGATGGCCTAGGTTTTTCCAATGCTGACCTGACACCAGCAGGAAAGAACCACAATAAGGCTCTGCATATCTCCATTGAGTGTAAGGGGATCACCTTGTCTCATGTGTTGATCGATAATGGCTCTTCGTTGAATGTGTTACCGAAAGCCGTGCTCGATAAACTTGACTACAAGAGCGTTGAATTGAAGCCTAGTGACATTGTGGTGCGTGCTTACGATGGTGCAAAGAGTGTTGTCCACGGTGAAGTTGTTCTCCCTATCAAGATAGGACCTCAAGTCTTCAACACTACCTTTCATGTAATGAACATTCGCCCCGCCTATTCCTGCTTGCTGGGACGCCCTTGGATTCATGGGGCAGGTGCTGTAGCTTCGTCTCTCCATCAAAAGCTGAGATATCCAATAGAGGGAAAGATTGTCACTGTGTGTGGGGAAGAAGAATACATTTTCAGTAGTGTGCATACCTTCAGATACGTTGAGATGGATGGTGAATTCTTCGAGACTCCGTCCCAGTCATTTGAAGTGGTTCCTCCGCCTAGTCCTGTCCTTAAGCCAACTCCCCTTGTGCCCGAGGTTATTCGAGCTCCTCCTGCCATGGTTTCCCTGAAGGACGCTCAAGCTGTGGTTGAAGATGGTGGCTGCACTGGCTGGGGTCAACTGATCAGCATACCCTACAAGTCTGATAAATCTGGGCTGGGATTTAGATCTGAGAAGATGGCCAAAGATCAAATCAATGCTGTAGAAGACGCTGACAGTGATTGCGACCTGGATAGCTGGATCTTCCCAACGATTGGCGACGGACTCAATAATTGGAAGGCTGAAGACACTATCCCGATCTCCTTTAGTCAGGAGTAATTGTTATTGTCCATTTAGTATTGCAAATTTTAATTGAACTTCTTAAAGCATTGTGTCTATGCCCGGGGCACAATAGCTAATTTGTTAAGGGTTTTGTCATTTCATAAGCATATTCATATTCAATAAATCAATGGACTTTTTCGCATTCAAATATTGCGCTCTTTATTTTTCCTGTCGTCTTTCAAACAAGCTATGCTTTCTTACACACACTCACGTAACAAATTGCAGATCCGTATCCACTCTGGATCCTATTGATAATAATTCCGCTACTGTTCATTATGACTTCGAAAATCCAATCTACCAAGCCGAAGATGGAAGTGAGGAAGATTGTGAAGTCCCTGGAGAGCTTGCCAGACTATTACTGCAAGAGGAAAGGACCATACAGCCGCATGAAGAGTCACTCGAAGTCGTAAATCTAGGTACTGAAGTGGATAGAAAAGAAGTCAAAATAGGAGCAGGTTTGGAAAACAGTATCAAAGAAAGATTGATTCGAATGTTACATAACTATGTAGAGGTTTTCGCCTGGTCTTATGAAGACATGCCCGGGTTGGATACTGATATAGTGGTGCATCGGCTGCCTACGAAGGAAGACTGCCGTCCTGTCAAGCAAAAGGTTCGCCGCATGCGTCCTGAAATGTCTGAGAAGATCAAGGCCGAGGTTATGAAACAATTCAATGCCGGTTTTCTAGCCGTTACTTCTTATCCTCAATGGGTTGCTAATGTGGTGCCGGTGCCAAAGAAGGATGGTAAGGTGCGAATGTGCATAGATTACCGAAATTTGAATAAAGCGAGTCCCAAAGATGATTTTCCACTCCCGCACATTGATGTTCTGGTAGATAACACCGCTCAACACAAAATATTCTCATTCATGGATGGATTCTCGGGTTATAACCAGATTAAGATGGCACCTGAGGACATGGAAAAAACTACGTTTGTGACGCAATGGGGTACTTTCTGTTACAAAGTAATGCCATTCGGTTTAAAGAACGCCGGGGCAACGTACCAGCGTGCTATGGTGGTTTTGTTCCATGATATGATTCATCATGAAATAGAAGTATACGTGGATGACATGATCGCCAGATCTCATACTGAAGAGGAACATCTCGATCATTTATACAAACTATTCGAGAGGTTGAAGAAGTACAAGTTGAGATTGAATCCGATCAAATGCACTTTTGGAGTAAGATCCGGTAAACTCTTGGGCTTTATTGTCAGTGGTAAAGGAATTGAGGTTGACCCGGCTAAAGTGAAGGCTATTCAAGAAATGCCAGTTCCCCGTACGGAGAAGGAGGTCAGAGGTTTCTTGGGACGCTTGAACTACATTGCCCGATTTATCTCCCACTTGACCGCTACCTGTAAACCCATCTTCAAATTACTGAGGAAGAATCAAGAGATGATATGGAATGACGAATGCCAAGAAGCCTTTGACAAAATCAAGAAGTATCTCCAGGAACCTCCAATTCTGATACCACCAGTTGAAGGAAGACCTCTAATCATGTATTTGACCGTGTTAGAAGGTTCAATGGGGTGCGTGTTGGGGCAACATGACGAGTCTGGTCGAAAAGAGCATGCCATATACTACCTGAGCAAAAAGTTCACCGACTGTGAAACAAGATACTCACTGCTCGAGAGAACTTGCTGTGCTTTGGCCTGGGCTGCTCGCCGGCTAAGACAGTATATGTTGAATCATACCACTTTGTTGATTTCTAGGATGGATCCCATCAAATACATGTTCGAGAAGCCTGCCCTCTCCGGAAGAATAGCGAGATGGCAGATGATCTTAACAGAGTACGACATCCAGTATACTACCCAGAAAGCTATCAAAGGAAGCGTGCTAGCTGATCATTTGGCTCATCAAGCGGTGGACGATTATCAATCTATGAATTTTGAGTTTCCGGATGAGGATGTCATGCTTGTTACTGATTACGAAAAACCTAAGCCAGATGAAGGACCCGAATTGGGAGCTCGATGGACTATGGTCTTTGATGGATCTTCTAATGCATTGGGCCATGGTGTTGGGGTTGTACTCATTTCTCCCGAGGGTTACCATACGCCTTTCACAGCTAGACTATGTTTTCATTGTACCAATAATATGGCTGAGTATGAAGCATGTATTTTTGGACTCAAAGCTGCTATAGATTGGCGAATCAAGTTTTTGAGTGTGTACGGAGATTCGGCCTTGGTAATCAGTCAGATCAACGGAGAATGGGAGACTAAACATCCAAATCTCATCCCTTATAGAGAGCGGGTGATGACATTAATCCCATACTTTGAAGAGATTACATTTGAACATATTCCACGAGAGGAGAATCAGTTGGCAGACGCATTAGCTACCATGTCATCTATGTTCAGAGTCAGATGGGACGATGAAGCTCCCAGGATTACTATTGAACGATTGGATGAACCGGCATACTGTTATGAACTTCACACTGAAAAGGTACAAGGGAAACCTTGGTTCCACGACGTGAAAAGATATTTAGAAGCTCAGGAATACCCTGAAGGGGCATCCATCAATGACAGGAAATTCCTGAGGAAGTTCTCCGCTAAATTCTTTCTGAGTAATGGAGTGTTATACAAACGTAATCATGATTCGACTCTGCTTCGCTGCGTGGATAGAAGGGAAGCAGAAAGGATTATGGAAGACATGCATGACGGTATTTTTGGGACTCATTCTGATGGACATACGATGGCTAAGAAGATTCTGAGATCAGGGTATTATTGGTCTACCATGGAAACTGATTGCCACCATCACTCCAGAACCTGTCACAAGTGCCAGATCTATGCGGACAAAGTACATGTGCCTCCTGCTCCATTGAACGTGTTGACAGCACCTTGGCCCTTTGCAATGTGGGGCATCAATATGATTGGAGAGATTAAACCTACGGCTTCTAATGGACATCGCTTCATCCTCGTCGCTATTGATTACTTCACGAAGTGGGTAGAGGCAGCCTCATTTGCTTCTGTCACCAAGAATGTGGTGGCACGGTTCGTCAAGAATAGCCTTATTTGTCGGTATGGCATCCCTGAAAGGATTATCACTGACAATGGTACTAATTTGAACAACAAGATGATTACTGAACTCTGCACGCAGTTCAAAATTAAGCACCATAACTCTTCTCCGTACCGGCCAAAGATGAATGGCGCCGTGGAGGCTGCTAATAAGAACATTAAGAAGATCATACAAAAGATGACAGTAACGTACAAAGACTGGCACGAGATGTTACCATTTGCTCTCCATGGTTATCGCACTTCAGTACGCACTTCGACAGGGGCAACTCCTTTCTCTTTAGTCTACGGAACGGAAGCTGTTTTACCAGTGGAAGTCCAGATTCCCTCTCTAAGAATCATGAAAGAGGCGGGCTTAGATGAAGATGAATGGATTCAGACTCGACTCGATCAGATAAACTTGATTGATGAGAAGAGACTGGCGGCTGTTTGTCATGGGCAGATATATCAGAAGCGCATGACCCAAGCATTTAACAAAAGAGTCAAGAGACAGGTGTATCAAGTTGGCGACTTGGTGATCAAGCGTATCATTCTACCACAAGGGGATCCCAGAGGCAAATGGACTCCCACATACGAAGGGCCATTTGTGGTTAAGAAGGTATTCTCCGGTGGAGCCATGATACTTGCTACAATGGATGGCGAAGACTTCCCGCATCCTGTGAACGCGGACATAGTTAAAAAATACTACGCATAACAAAGACCCGCTAGGTCGACGTACCTAGGCAAAAGTAAGGACATCCCGGCGAACCAAAAGGGTTCGGGCAAAAATTAGGGATAAACATATAAAAATGTACACCCGGCAAGTCAAAAACCTGAAAAGGCGGCTTGGGCAAAAATGGGTATCCTGGTGGACTGAAAACCTGAAAAGGCGGTTCAGGCAAAAATTAGGGATTAAAGCGTATGACTATGCCCCGTTCTCTGTCAGCTTCAACCAAGTTCAAGGGACTGAACAAGCCAATCACTTCTATCCGTCAGCAGGAGACGAGATGCTCGAAGACATGATGACAGTAGTGGAATTAAAATCAATAGGACTTTTTCTGCATAGTTTTCTCTTTGCTTTCTTGACAATTTCCTCTTACTAGGATTTCTGTCTCCCTGTACACAAACTGCCTGTTTATGGGCTCTCTTTCAGAATCAATGCAATGTCAGTTTGAGAAATGTGGTTGTTTTATTTCCTCTGTTTTGTTTGCGTAAATGTCCATTGATTTAATTTGAACTGATATATGCATGTGAATATGATCAATGTTTATCAAAATACGCGCATAGAATAGCAATAGCAATTACTACACGACTTCAGGATCGAGGAGAAGGTCTAACCATGCTTCCCAATGAATCTGTTGCTAATTCGATTCCCCGGCTAAGCCAGTTATTCCCCAGAAGAAATGGGCATCACTAGACGAATTGGTCATCTCTTCTATCCCCAGCCAGGCTCTGTGGAGTGTTTTCACCATCAGACAGAAATCAAGCATCCCCCAGCTAAGAAAGGGTCATCAATACAAATATCTCCGACCAGCAGACTGAGATTTATTCCCCCAGTAGAATTCCCTGGAAGAATGTTCAGACACATAGTGCATTCATTACATCATTTCATATTACACACCTACATACAATTTCCATTCCGCATCATATACATTACATCATTTCATAACATATACATGCATACAATGCTCACATTCACTTCATACCCCATCATATGCTTTACATCATTTCACGGCACACGCATACATACAACATTTGCATCTCATGCATCATGACATGGCACGAAGCTAACTTTATTTTTCAGGTTAATTATCCTCTTGATACAACCAACACAAAGGTCCGTTCAGACGGACATCTTTATCAATTACATTCAAGATTCAACTATATCCCTCAGATACTGCCTAGCGTACGGTATATTCCGAGGTGTAGTCTAGCGTACGACTACTTTCTTCTTCAGATACATCTTTCAGATATACTCCATGTCAACATTCATTCTGACGTCCTCTCAACGATGGCATCTATAAGCTCATCCCAGACATTTATCACAAATACAACATATACAAATACTATCAGATATAGCCTAGCGTACGGTTCATTCTGATTCGACCCAATATATGACTCCTTCAACTCAGATACGATCTAACGTACGATCCATTCTGATCTTCAACAACTCAAGTAAGGTTTAATGTACGACCAAGTTAAACCTTCATCTCCTCAGGTGCTACCTTCGGACAGGTACATTCCTGAATGGTAGTCTGGTATACGGCTACTCCCTTGCTCAGGTGCTACCTTCGGACAGGTACATTCCTGAATGGTAGTCTGGTATACGGCTACTCCCTTGCTCAGGTGCTACCTTCGGACAGGTACATTCCTGAATGGTAGTCTGGTATACGGCTACTCCCTTGCTCAGGTGCTACCTTCGGACAGGTACATTCCTGAATGGTAGTCTGGTATACGGCTACTCCCTTGCTCAGGTGCTACCTTCGGACAGGTACATTCCTGAATGGTAGTCTGGTATACGGCTACTCCCTTGCTCAGGTGCTACCTTCGGACAGGTACATTCCTGAATGGTAGTCTGGTATACGGCTACTCCCTTGCTCAGGTGCTACCTTCGGACAGGTACATTCCTGAATGGTAGTCTGGTATACGGCTACTCCCTTGCTCAGGTGCTACCTTCGGACAGGTACATTCCTGAATGGTAGTCTGGTATACGGCTACTCCCTTGCTCAGGTGCTACCTTCGGACAGGTACATTCCTGAATGGTAGTCTGGTATACGGCTACTCCCTGGCTCAGGTGCTACCTTCGGACAAGTACATTCCTGAATGGTAGTCTGGTGTACGACTACTCTCTTTTCAGCAGATTCAGCCTAATGTACGGCTCATTCTGTAACTCAGATACGATCTAGCGTACGATCCATTCTGATCTTTCATCCCCAGCAAAGTCATCCGCCTAATGAATAACTCACTCTGGTATTCAGACACGGTCTAATATACGATCCATTCTGATCCCTTATCCCTAGCAGTGTATAACATACTCTGACTCCCCAGCGAAGTCAACAGCATGATGGATGATTCACTATACGGTCTGATGTACGACCCGGTGTGACACCCATGTCTCCAGATATCGTCTAACGTACGACACAATCTGGAAATCTCCTCATCAGGTTTCCTGGATGGCACCTCTAAGCCCATCTCCATCAAGACTAGCTCCTAATGGACAAGCGCAAATTTTCGGGGCATTATAGTGTTCAATAATCTTTCACCTCCAGACCACGAACGACACATACCATTCTACTCTCTCGGTGCAAGAATATTGAACAGGGGCAGCTGTCATACCCCAAAATTTGCCCGTTGGTATTATAAAACATTTTCCAAGACCCTCTGACTTGATCTGCGAGGCACTGATATCAAATGGACAAAAGCCCAGCTCACAACAGGCCTAATCCAAAGTGGCCCAAAATAGCTTGCTCGCTAGGCGAGCCATTCCTTCGCCTAGCGAATATCTCAGCATGCCACTCGCCCAGCGAAGCATCAGGTCCAGAAAAAGCCCAGACCTAGCTTGCTCGCTAGGCGAGCAATTCCTTCGCCTAGCGAAGCTTGCGAAAATTTGAAGTTCTGGACCTCATTTTAAGCCCATTAGGTCACCACCACTACTACTATAAATACCAGTTCCTCTGCCACGAAAATACACACAGACGGACGAGGACGGACGGAAAAGGACGGAAACCCTAACACCGAAACCCTGCTGATCCAAAGAGTTCGGAAGGCGGAAACCCTGAAGGCCGCTCACCCGCTCCGAAGCTACCGCCGCCCAACTCAATCCGGCTCGCCAATTCAAGGTTGCAACTCGATTTGCAAACAGGTTTGCATCACTATTATCGCTTTAGTTTCTTACTTGGCATATGATTTAGGATTCTTAATCGGCATGTGATCATCACTTTAGGTTCTTATTTTGCATGTGGTACCGCTTTAGTGTCTTAATTTGCATGTGATGTCGTTTTGTGCTCTCATTTGGCATATGGTACCACTTCATGTTCTTAATTTGTGGAGGATATTATAATTGAATTCATAAACATTTTGAAGTTTTGCATGAGAATTTAAATGTGCTCGAATATTGTGAAACTGAACCATATGATTATGTGTTGGATGCCATAAGCCATGCTGCAGGTTGAGGTCATAATGTTCTCAAATTTCAAACCCGTGGCCGCTCGCTAGCTCATCGCTAGGCGAGCCCGCAGCGAGCCTTCGCTGAGCCTTCGCTAGGCGAAGCAGAGGCGACCGGACCAGGGGCTGCTTTGCCTTTTTGCTGCCCATTTCATGTTTACCTGATGATGATTCTGCATTATTTGGCTTAAATTTCTGAATGTTATATTTATTTTATGGGGCAATTTCCAATTGTATTTTGCCTCAATGCTCTAATCCGTGTGTTGCATGATGTAAAGGCCAGCATACTTCCAAAGAAATAACCGGCTAGGCATGCCGCTTTAGGTGTGGACATTCTTGAGGAGATGGCTTTTGGATGACCTAAGTTTAATATGGAGATTCATCTTGAATCACCAAGCTTGATTTTTAATGTATTGATTTCATTGATTTCCGGTGGACCTAATTACCTAACTGATTACGGCTATTTAATTAATTGTTAAAATCCGGACCTTAAATAAATGATATCGGACCTCTCTTTATTACCCCACGATTACGTAATACGGTCATGCCCCGCGAATGTGGGGATATCCTTAACAAAGACCCTTCGGTAAAATCATCATAGTCCCTCGGATGTTGCCTTCAAAAATACGATTTTGTCCCTCGATGACCCTTCGGTGTAGCCTACGGTTAAATGATGATAGTCCCTTCGAATGCTAAGGTATCCTCACAACTGTTGCCTTCAATGACCTATCGATGACCCTACGATGACCCTTCTACATCCCAAGGATAAAACTACTTACTTCTCAATAGTAAGGACAACTTTACCCTCATAAGGATAGGAAATGCCCGGAAAGACCTCGGACAGGTATAACCTTAATTGCTCAGTCATAACCTAAAAAAATACTTTTCACATCACACCTTTCAAACATCTTTTTGGAAAATCACCACCTAGCATACATCCGTACTAGGATCATTGCCGAGTTATATTTTTCTAAACCACTTTCAAAAAACTAAACGAGATAACCACTTTGTATACATTCATGCAAGAATCATTACAAAGTTAAATTCTCATTTTCAAAACATTTTTCACACATTTCTCAACCACCTTTTTCAAACTAGAAAACATAAATGATTGAGCAATTAAGAGCCCATGGATAACCATGGATACAAAGGGTGCTAATACCTTCCCTTTGTATAAAGTACCTCCCGAACCTAGGAATCTAAATTAAGGTCTTTCCTGTTCTTTTCCACCTTTCCTTATGGGATAAAAGAAAAGTCGGTGGCGACTCTTGCTAACCGCGACATTGCGATTAAAAATCCAATAAAGTCAGTTCACCGTATGACAAACTTCCATTATATTTGTCAAATGAGGGCGCTTTGAACTTCTGTGGGATCACAACCCCCTCGACGAGCCCCATATTTGACATGTTAATCACCCCAGGAATGGCATGGCTTTCCAGAGCCCTGATCTTGTCAGCCAGCAGCTGAATCTCCTTGTTCTGTGGCGGAGCACTGTACGGACCAAATGGCTCATTGTGCATTGAGAACTGATCGGCTTCCCTGTCTTCCTCTCTGTCCTCATCAAACCCGTAGAATGGAGGCAACAGACCGTCCTTCAGATTCTGACCCGACCCAGGCTGACCACCGGCACCACCAAAACCAGCAGCATTATTTACCATACCAACTGTTGCTCTCTTACCCCCATCTCGAGAACCACCCAGCCCCTGGTTGGAGACACCATCCAGGTTTACACCACTATTTGCTGCAGAAGCCCGCTCGAGTTTCTCGACCTTATCTGCCAACGCTTTCTGACCAACTGCAAAGCATTGCATGATGTTGATCAGCTCGTTCATTTTGTCCTTCAGCTCGAGGATGTCTGTATTTGGAAGATCCATCAGTCGAGGAGTGTTGCGTCTGGTGAAGTATCTGTGAGGACGAGTTGAGTGCAAAGGTACAGCTCTACGAGCGCGAGCAATGATTCCTGAAACAATCAAACACGTTAGAACTGATACCTGCAAAACAACAAATAGGTTAACATGCATGAATGCAACGTCTATCCATATGGGGAACCCTTTGTCTCTTGATCCTGGTTTCATCGAGACAGATAATATTTTGACGTCCACATTCTGAAATTCAAGATGTCTCAACCAGATTCTCAATCAATAATACTCCCCATATGGCTAGACATAGGTTCGATGCAGATGAATGCAAAATGAGAATGATGCAGATGTATGCAATGCACTGGGCCATCCTCCAAGTCATCTGATCATTTGTTGCTCTGAATCACAGCCCTGATCTCTGAACCGATCACAACCATCTGAAGGACTATGTAACCACAAATCCGATTTGGGAGTTCCGAAATAAACGGAACTGAAAGGGTACATCATCACCATCATCACCAGACAATCTCTGAACAGATACCCATACCATCTCTGAATCGGCCCGGGGAATCCTGAAATAAACGGATCCCCACTGATAAATAACACAGACAACACTCTGGCGTCTCGGCAATAAATGACCATAAATCCGACTTATAAATAGGACTCTGATCAACGGAACCATTAGTCACCACCTGAGTCACCATCTGTACCTGTAATAAAGATCATTCCCTCCCCACTCACGGGTGTCATCTAGGCCAGGGTAAGGTCGAGAGAAACGCAGCATAAATAACCTTTCGCAGAATACCATCATATACACACCTGAAGTATGTAACGATAATATCCTACCAGGGTCTGAACTGCTCGTGATGTCAATGTTCCGCTAAGTGGCGCATACCACCCGCTTCCCATGAATCACTCTATTCCTAGGTTTCCTAGATTTCACTCATAGCCTGGGTATTGGGCCTTTTACCTCGAGTAACTCCCACCCCAAACAGAGAGATCACAGCACAGCCAGATGAACAGATGAATATGAATGAATGCAAACATTAATGCAAACAATAAATGCAAACAATAAACAATGAATGCCATAAGTAACAGCACAAAGCAACCAAAACCCCAACCTAGAGCGCTAGGAGAGACTCGCTTAGGGAAGATGGACCAGCACAGGTCAACATTTTCTCGTATTCCCCAGCAGAGTCGCCAGCTGTCGCATCCGCGAAAAACAACCGGCGGGCTGAAACAAAAACAACACAGAGCCGCCACTGCGCGTTATTTATCCCAAGATAGGGAAAGGAAACGCTCAGAGAAACCTGAAAAAAGCATGGTCTCACGACCAAAGAGAAAGGGTAAGGGAGTCGGTTACGCAAGAGGAAGGTATTAGCACCCCTCACGTCTGTCGTACTCGACGAGATCCACGCTCTAAGAAAAGAAAAGGTTGCTAAAACACCACACACACACGCACCGAAGACAACACAGATGGGGTTAAGAGGAAGAGAGCTCGATAGGACATCGCATCCTATGCCTACGTATCTCGTCTGGAACGAGAATCAGAGCTGCCATAGTTCGGCTCACGCACGCCAAACAAACAAACACAAACACAGGCAAACATGGAGCCTGAATGCCAATCACTGGGCTTACATCAGCATCCGAACCAAAACACACACCAAAGGGCAAACGTGGAGCCCGAAAGCCAATCACTGGACTTACATCGGCATCCGAACCAAACACACACAAGAAGATAACAAGTAAACACACACAAAAAGAAAAAAAGTGCCCGGAGAGACCTCGCACGGTCTCCTGCCTACATACCTCGTCTGGAACGAGGATCAGGGCGATGTAGTTCCCCTGAAAGGGAAAGAAATTCTAGCCAGAAACCAAGGGAAGACACACTACCAGGGAGCTGTACTCGAGCCTAGTGTTGTCATGCATCATTGCCCTATGTTCAGGTTTCTACCTACTTGCACAACTGCAAACTAATCCTATCCAGGAAGAAAGCAAGCATACAAGCATACAAGCAAACAGAGCAAACAAATATTCACAAAGCACACACTATAACCAGTCAAGTGGGCTCAAACAAAGGGTTTGACTGCCGAAGCAAGTCATCTGTACATGGGTAGTATTCGCTCTTAACCTTGCCATTGCGAGGCTAAGGTGAAGCAGATGAAAGGTAAGTGAAGATTAGACTTCACAGCTCTTATCCCTGACCAAGGAGAGCTTCAGACAAAGGAGCGTGGGTCCAGAATGGAGGGACCCTTCTACGCTCAAGACTCTGACTCGATTGTGCAACAGCACAAGATCTTGGGTTTGTGTCCCAATGCGTCAACACACAGCCGTGCGAGCAGAGGGACGACTCAACAGAATAGTGGGGGATAGATTGCATATCCCTTTGATCCACCAATTGCCTCATAGAGGTCTTTACCTGCTTGGCACAAATGTAAACAACCACAAACATCGCCTCTTAAGGAGGACTTCAGACAGTTGCCTGGCCAAGTAACATGCCAGGTCTTCCAGACTACATGGAGTATAGAGAGTCTACCTCAACTGGTTTAAAAACCAAGCAGCTGCAAGCAAGTTATTAAAGAACTGTAAGCGACTAAATGTACCTGAAATCAATCAAGTATCATCAGTACTCAGACAGACAAACAGTAAACAGCAAATGGTTAATCAGTTAATCTGTACAAGCAACACAAGTTAATGCACACAAGTGCAAGCTATAAGCTCAAGCTCAAACATCACAACCTACAAAACAAAGTCAAATTAGTTCTCAATCATCAACCAAACTCAATTCAAATTGACTTGCACTTTTTCCTTTAAGCCTTTTTGCATTTCAACCTGAAAATCCACACCAAATGTGAGAAACTAGACCACTAGGCCAAGCCTAGGGTCCAAAGGGATAAAAATAATCTAAACAGCAAGCAAAACCAATCCAAAATCACATTCAAACAAATAGAAAGCAAATGCAATTGGTCTCATGCTCATATCATTCACCAATATCAATTCATGCACAATATACCACAAACTAGGTCAAATACAACACCAAAAGTCCAAACAGAATGACTTCAATCAAAGGCATACCAAAACAATTCCAAAAATCCTCAAATAATTTACACCTAAACAGGACACAATCAACAAGTAGCATGTCAATTTTCAGCTCAATTGGACAAAAGAAAGTAGGTCAATGAAAATCAAAAAGTCCAGACACAATTATGTAAGCCAATTCAAGACATCCAAGCAAGCATCCATTTCAATAATTCATAAAACAGTGACAACAATTAAGAAATGAATGGGACCAAAATCATGATGTCCCACAATGTGTCTACAATCAACATATCAAATTTCATCTTCATCCAGTACCATATGAGAATTTCACAAGCAAAATGCCAACATGTGTCACACAAGGTTACCAAATGAGCATACAGAGAAGAAAATTATCAATCAATTAGAAAATGACATCAAAAATTCCAGCAAAAGTCACATGTTATCTTGACATATCAATAATCATTCATGCAAAAGATTGGAGCAATCAAACATTTCTAGGCATTTTAAATAAAATCAGAAAGTTGACCTAGCTTGGTGTGACACAAATTGTCACACCTTAATCCAAAAATTCATATCTAATCAACCAAGTATCCAAAATTCACAAACCATACATGGAAATCACCATCAACATGTCCAGAACAAGCACAAAAATTTTCATCCATTTCTTTACAAGTATGAGCATTTCATGTTAAATATGGCAAAGTGTACAAAAATGTAACACATCAAACAATCCCTAAGCATTTTATTTTTCTACACATGCAAAAAATCCACAAAAATCATCATTAAATTCTACACATTCTCATGAGAATAATGCAAAAAATTGCACTCAATTTGGATAAAAAATGAATCCTATAGGAATTTTCTAAGATCATATAATTAAATGAAAAAACAAATAAAAAGGAAATAGAATAATTATTTAAATTAAATAGGCAGTGGCAATTTTGAAATTAAGGTGAAACCGGCCAAAACGACGCCGTTTTAAGCGCGGAAATGAAATGTTTCTATTGGTCAATGAGGGCGGTAAACACAGAAATTCAAAAAAGCCAAGCGAACATGAAGATCTAACAACATAATTTTCCAGAATTCATCATCGTTCTTCATCAACTTTTCCAGAAAACTCAAGAACACATGAACATCAAAACTTCCCCAAAATTAACAAACGGATATCCATTGGAAAGGTCTGAGCATGAGGATTCCAAATATGTAACCAATTTCACCTAATTCTAACTGTATAATCCGGATCGAGCGATTTAGGTTTTGCATTCAAATCTTAAAATCAACATATCTCGTTCCTCAGTTAATCATAATCAAAACCACGAGCATCATGCTACTCTACGTTGAACGCACTATAATAAGCATATGACAGTTCACAAAATGATGAGATTCGAAATCACACCTTAAAGTGATGGCAGTGATGAATTTGGAAGCCTTTGCACGCAATTCCTCAAAACAGGTACATCATGATGATAGGGAAGGTGAATGCAAAAGATAGATTAGCTCAAGATCACTCCAATCGTGAGAAATTGCAATTTGCCATTGATGATCCAAAGATGAACAGTTGCGAATCTTGATGGTTATGGTGATGATTCCTCAAAACAGTCCAAGTCAATGATCTATGGAAGAGGAAGCAAGAAGAATTTCGTGAAATGATGAAGAATTGATGAAGTTCCAATGAATTTTGTTGATGAAGGTTCTTGATGAATTTGCAATTTTTGGAGGGAAAAACAGTTAGAAATCTTGGAGATTGTGATTCTGATCCAAATTCAGTTATGATTA
Source organism: Lathyrus oleraceus (assembly GCF_024323335.1). NCBI lineage: Eukaryota > Viridiplantae > Streptophyta > Magnoliopsida > Fabales > Fabaceae > Lathyrus > Lathyrus oleraceus. The sequence continues at coordinate 16,492,397 of NC_066581.1, forward strand.
AGCTCTTATACTCATGCTTAATCACTTTCTAATCACCAATTAACCAAAAATGAAATAATTAGCATAATGTGGTTTTCAAGTGCAAGGGCAAATTTGGCATTTCACATAAGGGCTCATGACAGCTGTATGACAGCTCAGACACCTTCCAAATATCATTTGTGATGTGTTGGCTTTTGTCTCATGTTGATTGGCATTGTATTTTTCATTTTCACTATGCTATGCCACAAAATGCATTTTCAAGTGAAGTTCAAAAGTGACCTAGCCAAATATTGGACCTTGAAATGTTATGACAGTTGAAACCATCTCTAATTGGCATATGTGAGGTGTTGCAAAAACTCCCATGCCAAAATTCCAATTATTTCTCAAGTTGGACCATTTTGCCCTTGGATTTTTAATTGTACACTTGAAAATTGACCTTTAGCATTGACCATTTTTGATGAATTTCAATTATGCACCATGAAAGTACATGTCAAATGGAGTTTGCTCATAAAAAGATCATCCATTTTGGACACTCCATGTGAAAGTTATGCCACTTTGATTATGGGTCATTTTTGAAATTGCATGGACCATAACTTGCCAACCATGCATGAGAATTTCAAGTTCTTGGACTTTTTGGAAAGGTAAGAACAAGATCTACAACTTTCATGTTGAACAAATTTTCATTTGAAGCCTTCTTGGTCATGTAATTTTGTGGTAAAAAACTTTCCATTTTTGGAAACTTCCATTATAAGTCACTTTCTATTTTTGGCAATTTTTGTTCTGACTTTATTTTCTTCATTCTTGAGCTTTGACATGTAAAATAACACTTGTTCCAACATGAATGAAGTGTATCCAACTCACTTCCACCTCCAAATCCATAAAATCAAGCACAGTTGACCACAATTGACTTTTCAATTGATAGATGAATCTGGCAATGCACTGATCAATCTGAGCCCCAATCTTCTGATGAAATGGCTCAAGGATGAACCCCTAGCCTCAATAAGCTCCATATAATCACATGATGATCCCCATATCCATTGTAGACCCCATTTCCTTACTATGCCCTGATTGGCCCAATGCAATTGATTAGGGTTGACTAGTGGTCAAAACCCTAATCTCAAGGTGTATGATCAATCACTTGAATCTTCTTATGATAAACCATGATGATGATGTATCCTTTCAAACAAGATGAAGACCAATCTCCTTGAGAACCACAAAACCCTAATTTGGACCTCCACATCCTCAGATGATTAATGATCAGTCAATAAAACCCTAGCTTGCACATGACCTCCTATCTTCTGATCAAGACTTGGGAGAATGGCTTGCACAATGTAACCACATGATATGCAATATGCAATTCCTAATGACCTAAAAATGCAATGTAATATGTTAGCTAGTCCCAAGAGAGGAGGGCAAATTTTGAGGTGTTACACTTCTCTATTATTTCCTTCCCTCGTCTCTCTATTATTCTCTTCTTCTGGTAACATGGGTATTGCCAGGAAGGGTGAGGATTGAGCTCAGGGCTTTTGTAGATCTTTATAGTGAGGATTGTGGTAGTTTTTGCATAGATTCTTTGGGGAATTTTTCGTGTCCTTAATGAGTGAGGGATGTGTATCTTTTATAGAAGGATTGAGGAATGAGGGGTGTGATACTCGTGAGGAAAATTTGAGGGGGGGAAATGTGAGCATTGAGTGATTTAGGGGGGGAAATTAATGAAGGGCGAGCAAAGTGTGATTGAGATGTAGAAGGCGTGAGTGAAATGATGTATGGGATGAGGATGGTGATATGTGTAGCTTCTTATGGGTGATAGGGATGTAACTCGTGACTCACTTTGTAGCAAACATCAATTCAATTCAAATTGTTTCTCTTTCTCCATTTTTAATTGTATGTATGTATGTATGAGTGGTGTCGTGAAGGTTATGTGATAGTTGTAAGTAATGTTGATGAAGATTGTACTGTTTAATTTTTGTGTTGTGAGTATAATGAAAACACTCTCTTCAATTCAACTCAAGTTATTTTCTCTCAATTTATTTCTATTTTTATTTCAAATTGTTTTTTTCCTTATGTTGTATGATATGATAAAGAAAATGTGATGATGGAATGTATGATATTGATGTAGGGCTTGTATCTCATGTTTATGCAATAAAACAAATTTGCTTGAAATCCAATTTAGTTCCAAAAAAATTTGTTTTTAATTCAAATCTAAACTTAGCTCATGGATTGTGGTGACACATGATGGAAGACAAAATTAAGATATGACAGGAACATCAATATTCTAAACTTGAAACACATCAATTGAAGAGGAGTCCTTCAGTTTATAAAAAGGCTAACATTCAAAGAGTGTATTTGTTAAAAAAAATTAAAAATACTTAAGTGAAACCATATCAATCATACTCACTTGGATTCTTTGAATGGTTCCCACTTAAATTTTTATTTTATATTACACTTTTAAATTATTTAACCTTCATATTATATTACATTTTTTAAATATCCATCTAACCTATCAAAAACTCTAAAATGGATTCACCAAATTTCTCAATATACCTCACATATAGCCTTCTATATTCAACCTTCATATTTGTTGCCACTTTAATAAATATATAAATGCATAGTTGACACTTATAGAAGCGTTGTTCAATTAGAGAACGTGTATGAGTATAGGAACGATACTTTCCATCAATTATCCTAAGTTTCTAACAAATGGTTTTAAAATTTGTGTAGAAATGTTATATTTGAAAGTGATATTTATGATATAATTTAGTTTTTTTTAGGATAGGAAATATGTCAGGCATGTAAGTTTATGAAGGTGACCTTTAAACTTCACATTGGATTCATGTTAAACAACAACAGAGTAGAATACTATTTTTGAACCAAAGTTGATTTAAAGGAGAATGATCTTTAATTTTATTTTAATGATAACATAACATAAGAGAATAAATTTATCATACAATGTTTGTTACATGTGTAGAGAGATCTTAGATAAAGTTTGTTCTCGGGAAAGAGTGAGAAATTTTTTCTTCTACGAAATGATAGTTGGTCTAAATATGAATTTAGAAGACATCATTTGACATAGTGTTCATTTATCATTTTGGTAGTGAATCGGTTGAAACATCCTCTGAGTGCACTTCATGAATACTTCACTTTGTTATCTTCCAATACATGATTTCAAGGTTATCCTCTAAACATGAGCTATTAAAGTAATTATCATTTTTATCTGGTCAATTCAATGTTGGGTTTAGGCTCCTCTCTTATGTGGAGAAATGCCCAAATATGATTAGCTCATTTGTCTCACTTATTTAAGTGGAGAGGATAAATTTAGGATTGAGAGAGATAGAGAAAAAATAAGGATTCAAAAGAGAGAAAAGAGGAGAGAAACTTATTCTCGTTTTTCTGCAACCAGTCTCACTAAATCGATTATTCCAAATTCGCTAACGGTCGGATCAACCTCAAATTTGGAGGGCAGGTTCACAACACCTGTATATAAATTTTGACCGCTCATAATTTTAAAATAAGGCTCTGATACCACTCTGATGAGAAATTAAGACACAATAATAGACCATTGTTGGGTCATCGTGAAGAGCATCTACATTAGGTAAAGAGCAACACACGAGTGAGAGAGACACCACATATTCACCCACAACCTTAAGTTTTTGGGTGAATATGTGGTGTCTCTCACTTGTGTGTTTCTCTTGACCCAATGTTGATGCTCCTCATGATGACCCAACAGTGGTATCAGAGCTCTTGGTTAAGAGTTATTTACTTGTTTGAATGATGAAGTCAAATACAAAGATGAAAGTGATATTGTTGAATGGTTCTAATTATCATTTATGGAAGGGCGAGATGAAATACTTACTATTTATAAAGAAATTTTATTTATTGGTTTTGAGTTTCGTAATTGTGTCTGATGAAGAATGGGAGTTTGAACATCAACGGGTATGTGGTTTTATTCGACAATATGTAAAATATAATGTTTATAATCATATTTCTAATGAAACACATGCAAAAACATTATGGGAGAAGATAGAGTAATTGTATACCTCTAAATCAGGGAATAATACACTTTTCTTTTTGAATAACATCATAAGTTTAAAGTATAAGAAGGGGACTTCTATTTTAGATCACTTGAGTGAATTTCAAGAGCTCCTTAATCAAATGTTAGTAATGAGTATCAAATTTAATGATGAACTTTTGAGACTATTTCTATTGCTATCTTTACTAGAGTCTTGTGAGACGTTTCAAGTTTCTACCAAAAGTTCTACTCCTAGAGGTGTTGTTTCTTTGGAAACGGCTAAGGGTGGTAATCTTAATAAGAAGATGAGAAGGAAGGCACAAGGTTATTCATCTCAATTCTAGGTATTTGTCATTAAAAATAGGGAATATTTTATAAAAAGGAACGGAAGGGTGGTAGAGAGAATAGCAGAAGCAAGTCCAAGTCGCGATACAAGAATCAGGAGTGTCGTTATTATTATAAAATAAGACACATATAAAAGTATTGCTATCAGTGGAAAAGAGACAACAAAGGCAAGAAGGGTAAGTCTAAGAAAAGAGACCATGAAGATCATGATGGTGATCATGTTACTACTGCTACTAGTGATGATCTTGTTATTCTCCATGATCATGAGTCTGTTGGTCTTGTATCAGATGAGAGCATATGGATAGTTGACAGTTGTACTACATTGCATGTTACACCAAGGAAGGATTTCTTCACATCTTATACTTCTGCTGGTTTTGGAGTGTTGAAAATGGGCAATGATGGTGTATCTAAGGTAATTGGTGTTGGTGATGTTTTCTTGCAAACCAACATGGTAATGGAATTGTTGCTTAGAGGTGTCAAACATGCTCTAGATGTTTACTTTAATTTAATCTATGTGCATATGCTTGATGATTGTGGTTATGACAATGACTTTGGTTCAGGAAAGTGGAGACTCAATAAAGGTAATTTGGTTGTGGCTAGAGGGGAAAAGCTTTCTAAACTGTATTGGACAAAATCTTTGGTTGTTAGGGATAATATGAATGCTATCGACATGAAAGAATTTTTGTGGCACCGAACACTTAGTGATATTAGTGAAAAGGGACTGAATGTTTTAGCCAAAAAGGATATTCTTCCTGGATTAAAGAATGAAGATTTTGAGAAGTGTTCTCATTGCATGACTGGTAAATAGACTAGAGTATCTTTCAAGAGGCATCCTCCCTCAAGGAAGTCAAAGTTATTTCAATTGGTACATTCTGATGTTTTTGGTGCATTAAACGTAAAATCCTTTAGTGGTGTACTTTATTTTGTTACCTTTATTAATGACTGCTCCATGACACTATGGGTTTATGCCTTGAAGAAAAAAGACCAATTGTTGGGAAAGTTCAAAGAATTCCATGCTTTGGTTGAGAGGCGGAGAGGCGAGAAGCTGAAATGTGTTCGTTCAGATAATGGTTAAGAGTATTGTGGACCATTTGATTCCTATTGCAAGCAAGATGGTATTGCACATGAAAATACTCCTTCTAAAACTCCTTAAATGAATGGTTTAGCATAGAGGATGAATCAAACACTAATTGAGAGAGTAAGGTGCATGCTCTCTTAAGCTAAGTTGTTTGATCCTTATTAGGGCGAGACACTTTACAATAATGCGTGTTCTTAATCTCACTCCTATTGTTGCTTTGAACATTGAAGTTCCAGGAAAATTTTGGTTTGGAAAGAACATCAAGTATGATCATTTGAGAGTCTTTGGTTGTAAGGCTTTTGTGCATATTCAAAAGGATAAAAGATCCAAGTTGGATGTAAAGTCAAAACAATGTATCTTCATCGCCTATGGGCAAGATGAGTTTGGTTACAGACTGTATGATTTTGTAAGGAAGAAGCTTATTTGAATTCGTGATGTGGTGTTCATGGAAGACCAAACTATTGAGTACATTGATAAGGTAGAGAATGTTACACCCAAGAAAGATATCAGTTTGTCTAATATTGATCAAGTTTGGTTACCTATTCATAATCTGGATGCTATTGGCGACGATGATCAGAATGGTGACCATATGATTGTGCTGATGATCAACAACTTAGAGATGAGGTAAATATTCCAACTAATGATGGTGAATGGGAGATCGATATGTCACATGATGAGAATCTTGCTGAAGATCCAAAATCATCTCAAGTTCAACTTAGGAGGTCTAACAGGTAGAGATAACCTTCTACAAGGTATAATTTTGATGAAAATCAAAAGTGGTTGGATGCAATGCATGATGAGATGAAATCATGGCATGATAGTCACACTTATGATTTAGTGAAGTTGCCTAACGGAAAAAGGGCTTTAGGAAATAGGTGGATTTATAGAGTTAAACATGAGAGCAACTCTAAGTCTCCAAGATATAAATCCATATTAGTGGTGAAATGTTTTCGTCAAAGACATGGTGTTGATTTTAATGATATTTTGAGTTTGGCTGCTACTCTTGATTTAAAGGTTGAGCAAATGGATCTGAAAATGACTTTCCTTCATGGTGATTTAGAGGAAGAGATCTACATGAAATAACCTGATAGTTTTCAAGTTAAAGGAAAAGAAGATCATCTGTGTAGATTGAGAAAGAATTTTATATTGGTTGAAGTAACCTCCAAGGCAGTGGTACAAGAAGTTTGAGTCTGTTATATGTGATAAAGGATACCTGAAGAATACTTCAAATCATCGTGTCTCTGTTAGAAAATTTTCTAACTATGACTTAATTATCCTGTTTTTATATGTTGATGATATGCTTATTTTAGGGAAAAGTATTTCTAACATTAACAGGTTAAAGAAACAATTGGGAGAGTCATTGTCCATGAAAGACATGGGAGCAACTAAACAAATTCTTGGCATTAGAATCATGCGTGATAGAAAAGATAAGAAACTTCGAATGTCACAATAACATTATATCGAAAGAATGCTGCAAAGATTCAAAATGAAAAGTTCTAAGGCGGTAAGCATTTCCTCTTTCTACTTATTTCAAGTTGAGTTCTAATCAAAATCCTTCAAGTGAAGATAAAGTGTTTGATATGAAATGTGTTCCTTACGTATTTGTTATGGGTAGGTTGATGTATGAATTGGTGTGTACAAGACTAGATATAACAGATGTTGTTAGTACAGTTAGTAGATTTGTCAAATCTAGGTATAAAGCATTGAAATGTTATAAATTGGATTTTAAGGTATCTTCATGGTACTACTTTTATGAGGCTTTGTTTTGGATGAGATAAGTCTACTCTATTGGGGTACTCTGACTCTAATATGGCTGGAGAAATTGATTCTAGAAAGTCCACTTCAGGCTACATGATTAAATTTGCAGTGGGAATTGTGGCTTGGCAGTCCAGATCGCAAAAGTGTGTAGCATTGTCTACTACAGAGACTGAGTTCATCGCCATTACCAAAGCATGCAAATAGTTATTGTGGTTGAAGAAATTTTTGCAGGATCTTGGTTTTATTCAAGACAAATATGTGTTATTTGTTGATAGTCAAAACGCTATTCATCCTGGTAAGAATCCGACTTATCATAATAGGTCACACATTGATGTGAGATATCATTGAATATGTGATCTTTTGGATGCTAAGTTGTTGGAGTTAGCTAAAGTTCATACATATGATAATGGTTCTTATATGATGACTAAATCATTACCAATAGGGAAATTTGAAACTTGTTGTGATATCGTCAGTTTGGTGATTTCCTCCACATAGTTGTGAGAGGGAGATTTGTTGGGTTTGGGATCCCCTTCTATGGGGATAAATTTACAAATATGATTAGCTCATTTGTCTCAATTATTTAAGTGAAAATGATCAATTTAGGGTTTAAAGAGATATAGAGAAATAAATATTCAAAAGAGAGAAAATAGGAGAGAAACTTATTCTCGTTTTTCTACAACTAGTCTCACTAAATTGATGATTCTAGATTCGTTAACCCTCAGATCAAGCTCAAATTTGAAGGGCAGGTTCACAACATATGTATATAACTTTTGACCATTCATAATTTCAAAAAAATGTATGAGCCGAGAGATATCTGCTTCGCACTGAAGTTGCATATTTGGGTAATTTTTTAGCTTTTGATTCTTATTTGTAAGTCAGTTTGCTTTGTGATTTGTGGTTGTTAGCACTAGTTTGTTAATCACTTTAAGAATCTCTTATACCCTCAATTGATTATAGTGGATCTATTTATTTAGTATGGATGACTCGTGGTTTTAACTCTCATATTGAGGGGGTTTCCATGTTAAAATATCGTTGTTTTTTTGTGCCTTTATTTGCTTGATTTGTCGTATTATATTTGATGTTGATCCTCAAGGTTTCTACAAGTGCGGGGAATTTTATATCTGTTGCGTATTGGTTTGTTATTGTGTCTTAATATCCCATCACTCAATGTTTAAAGTCAAAAGATTGATCCTATGTTAGAAGATCAAGTTGGCATCCTCTATTGAATTTTATCATATGATGACCATATGTGAATATTCTATAAATTTATTCTCTAGAGAATAACTTAGATGATTTTCCTCTTAATATTAATATTTCAAATTTGAGAGATAACTAAACAATATTGGATCGTCGTGCTTCTTACTTAAATCATTTTGTCCTTACAAATCTTGTATTTGAAGAACTGTGCACCTCCATGTTTTTTATTTAATCACTTCATTCTTACGGATCCCGAGAATCGGATCCCGAGAATAAGGGACTGTGGATCGGTAGATCCATAATGACCCCAGAATAATTGATATTAACTAACCTAAGCCCTTTAAGGTTAGAGGACGCTAAACCCTTGGGATATACTTAAAATGGCTTGGATGTATGGTAGTTTGCAAATTGTTCTTTATATTATCAATTTTCCGCTAAGGATGATATCCTAGTAAAGGATAATTGCATGGGTATACTGCTATGATAGATTAAACAAATGAGATATTTTACAAGGATATATGCATGAGGTTTATAGAATTCATCTTTGGGTTCGAAGGAACTGATTTAATTAAAACTTCAACAAATCATCTAATGAGATTTTGCATTTCAAAATAGTTTATTTTTTAGTATTATTTGCGTATGATTTCTATCTATTATGATTAAAACTTGGACATATATAAATAGGACATGATGCTAAAAATCATCATATATAGCAAGCAAATTTGAAGACAAAACTGTGGGAGTGTCATTTGATAAAATTGAATAGTGTTTACTTTCTTTATTATATTTTGATATTACTACGAGGAAATTAAGTTAATCACAATGCATTATTAGAAACATATTTTGTGAATCATATTGGTCAAAGTAACTGAATTACCATGCAAAAACGGAATCATCTTCTGGGACATAATTGCACCCTCCTGGGTATCACTATGCCCTCTAAAGTATCATTTCATTTTCTGAGATATCATTTCACCCTTCGGAACATCATTGCACCCTACAGAAAATATGTCATGGTAAATTCTAAATAGAAAAAATTTCTACAGTGTTGTACATTTTCATCTCGCCAATGAAAAATCAACGAAAAACGAACAATGTCGTTCAAAATCACCTGAACTCCCATATGCGGGATATATCAACTTCATACTTGAATAAAAATGATAGGCGGAATGTTGTTAATAAATCTGGCGGGAGATCTATATCAAAAACATGCATGAAAGAATTTGATCTTCGTCTTCAGAATAATTTTTTTCCAATCTTCAATGTAAGAGGCAAGATAAAAATGACTAACCTTCAATACGACAACAAAAGTCGATGGCCAAATAAATTCACTTATTTTTTAAATAATAAATAATGATTATGAAATCAATATTAATTTAGGCTCATATTCTATATCATTTAAATAACTCGCTTAGTTTAGATGTTTTCACTAAAAAATTATTTTATATCATTTAGAACGGGTTGAGTGAATTTTTCAAGTTGTAATTATTCAACAAAATGCCAAGAATCAAATATTTAGATAACTTGGACCTCGGCTCACTTGCTTTAGGTAACATGAAATACTTGAAGAATATTTTAATAAGTATAGGTGAGTTTAGGCACTCGCCGAGTTATAAAGGCAAGCTTGATAGGTTGCACTATATTTTCTGTAGTGAGTTGTTCGCCACATTGATTTGAGAACAGAGTCTAATAAAGTGTGATCGAGATGTTCTCCTCAAGAAATTACATGTTTCCTTAAACTGCATTTTGCTACAATCTCGTTACAAGGCTAAAGGGTCTATACATACATGCCTCAAATACTAGATTATAGGCAAATTATTAAGCACTTCGCCCCTTGGATTTATAGATTTTTTCCCTTGACCATTTCTACCTATAACATGTATGTGACTTAATCACTTTGTACCTATAGACCACGTGCTTGAGGTATTGTAGACTGATGTGCTTCTTACTTAAATCACTTTGCCTTTAAAGGCCTAATGCTTGAGGGACCATGGACTACCAGACATCTTACTTGAATCACTTTGTCCTTACAAGCCTCATGCATGGGGGACTATGAATCATCTTTCTTCTTACTTAAATCACTTTGCATTACAAGCCTCTTGCTTGAAGGACTATTGAATGTCATGTTTTTTATGTAATCACTTCATTATTACACGCCTTGTACTTGAAAGCCTCATGCTTAAGATATTGTGGACCAATATGTCTGTAATGGTGAAACCCGATTGGCATCAATTATGTTTTTATATACCTCAAAGCGACAATTTATAACCAGATTCTTTGAAAAGACAACTTGATCATTTTTTTTTGTGTTTGATAAATTTAAGATATATGTCAACTGGACCATGAGATATCTTAGTGATAATGTAATCAATTGAATTATATTAAAAATATCTCAAATCTGTTAAACCCTAAACCTTATCTTAGTGATAACGTAACTTCAAATTATGTTAATTTCTCCTATCTTATCTCATTACATTAAGCATTTGTTTTTTATTTAAATTTTAACTTAAAAAAAAGATTTAAATCGTCAACACAATTTAAACCTCCTTTTTTTTATGTGTGTTTTCTCACCTCTTTCAAAGACGATGGTTGTGATCGGGCCGATGAATATGTTCTTGCATGTGTGCTTCTAACTTTATATACTTTTTTGTTATCAATTATTTGGTTTAAAATGAACCAAGTGATCTCTATGGTAGTTAGGTTATCAATACAAATTTTTCCAAAATTATTTCCTCCTAAAATATTTCTCATAATACCTTTCGAAAGAAGTTTTAGATTTATATAAAAAATTGAATCTTAAATCTTAGATCAGCTAGTTCTCTACCATCATTTCTCCATTTTATAAAACATGCAACGAGTTTTTATGAGAAATTTGTTATCACAAATGAGATTACCTTGTCGTGAGAATATGCGGGATTGCACCACCAGAGACCTGAAAAGCCAAATAGGGGTGACAATATGACAACATTGAAACAAAGATAATAAAGAGACGTTGTGAAGGTAAGCTTGTGCGCAATAGAGGCAACATGGTGTCAAGTATAAACAAAGGAGAGATTATGCGTTAGAAAGCTTTGCGGCGGCGCGACAAGGATGGGTATAATGGTAGAGGTAAAACAAATGAAGGAAGGGTGATTAATTAGGGAAAAGAAAATTATAAGAATTTAAAATGATATACTGGGTTAGATGTTTCTTGCTTTTGTTGCTAGGTAGATGTTTCTTGCTTTTGTTGCTAGAGTAATACTATATTGCCACAAATTATTACACTTACACAATATGTCACTATTTAGAAACACACTGAATAATGATATTTTAATTTTAACCTCTCTCTCTCTCTCTCTCTCTCTCTCTCTCTCTCTCTCTCTCTCTCTCCTCTCTCTCTCTCTCTCGCTCTCTCTCTCTCTCTCTCTCTCTCTCTCTCTCTCTCTCTCTCTCTCCTCTGCTCTCTCTCTCTCTCCTCTCTCTCTCTCCTCTCTCTCTCCTCTCTCTCTCTCTCTCTCTCTCTCTCTCTCTCTCTCTCTCTCTCTCTCTCTCTCTCTCTCTCTCTCTCTCTCTCTCTCTCTCTCTCTCTCTCTCTCTCTCTCTCTCTCCTCTCTCTCTCTCTCTCTCTCTCTCTCTCTCTCTCTCTCTCTCTCTCTCTCTCTCTCTCTCTCTCTCTCTCTCTCTCTCTCTCTCTCTCTCTCCTTCTCTCTCTCTTCTCTCTCTCTCTCTCTCTCTCTCTCTCTCTCTCTCTCTCTCTCTCCTCTCCTCTCCTCCCTCTCCCTCCCCCATTTTGCTTGCTTAATGGAATGTAGTTAATACAATTCATAGTTTGATTAATATGTGTTCTGACATTAAAAAAAGTAATTTTAAGTGGTAAAACAAAGTTAGTTAACTTAAGTGTAAAAAGTTGATTAATTTAATTCATAGTTTTGTTATTCAGAACCCTAACATAAAAAATAAAGTCTTAAATAGGGATGGCAAAAAAACCCGTATCCATGGGTATCTGTGGGAAAAACCCATCACGAGGACAAATTTGATAGTTTAATAGGTATTCACGGATAAAATAAATGGATATTTAGTTACCTGTTTCCTTACACGCACAAATACGAATTTGATGGTGCTCATACCTACGGGGATCTGTATCCACTAATAATTAGCATCTTTCTCATTGAGGATAATGAAAGTTTTCGATTCCAACTTGGGAGAGAACTTTGACTATGAAAAACTTCTTAAGATCTTCGACATGAGATGGATTACTCAACATGTTACGAATGGGGTGCTTTCTTTTTAATTTTTATTATTTTTTGTTTTATGTTTTATTCAACTTTTACTTTTCCTTTCTTTGCATGGGTCAGGTCTAACCTCATCTTTGTAATTAACTTTTTTATAATATAGTCTGGGTCTTTTAAAAAAAATTGTAACACAAATATAAGATTATGTCACTAACAAAGTTCATCATTTTATTAACCACAAAAGTATATGTTATTAGAAATTTATTTTACTTATAACTCATTAACCACATAATAATAATAATAATAATAATAATAATAATAATAATAATAATAATAATAATAGTTTTATATTTAACATAAGAATATCATTATTATTATTATTATCATTATTATTATTATTATTATTATTATTATTTTGTTGAATATGAAACTATTATTATTTTGTAAATCTAGTATAATAATTTGATAAAAGAAGAAATAAAATGAATGTGATTTATTTTTGTTATTATTTTTATGTGTTAAATTTGAAAGTAATGTTTTTGTCTTTAAAAGGGATAAAAAATAGTTAATTATATATTTTTATAAAAATATTTAAATAATAGTGTTCATGAATATCCGTAAATACCCGTGAGTATCTCAAATTCCACGGATATCCGTCTGACGAATACCTGCATGAATATGGGGTGGGTACGGGTATAATATTTACTAAACCGGACGGGTAGTGGGAAACTAGTATCTCTCCCATGGATATCCATTGTCATCCCTAGGCTTAAGTGATAAATAAACTTGGTTAATGGTGTGTAAAAGGGTTGGTTAATACAATTCATAATTTGGTTAATGAGTGTTCATACATAAAAAGTAGAATTTGGTTAATTTAGTGTAAAAGATTGATCATTACAGTTCATAATTTAATGTATGAAAGTGGTTAATGTTATATATTCTGTTAGTTAATGAAGTAGTGAAAGTGGTTAATAAATTATAAGAAAAATAAATTTCTAATAATGTGGTTAACCAAATGATGAAATTTTTTATTAACATAATCTTATATTTCTGTTACAATTTTTTTTAAAAGGCCCAGACTATAAAAAAAAATTAATTACAAAGATGGGGTTAGCCTTGACTCATGCAAAGAAAGAAAAAGTAAAATTTAAATAAACATAAAAAAAGGAACCCCGTTCGTAACATGTTTAGTAATCCATCTCCCGTCGAAGATCTCAAAGAAGCAAGCAACTAAGAAGTTTTTCATAATCAAAATCCTCTTCCAAGTTGGAATCGAAAACTTTCATTATCCTCAATGAGGATGATATTTTATGACACCCTTAAATGAGTCTTATATAGCTGACATGCATTTCTAGTTTTTGTATTATATTTTTTTGTGATATATGGGAGCTCTTCCTCTGTCATGTCTTCCTAAGCTTGTTTGATCAATGTGACATTTTTTTGGACTTAAAGAAATATCATAGACTTTGAGGAATAGAGTAGTCACTTTAACGAACTAGTATAAATCTCTTGTGTGATCTCTCTTAAACTCTACTCTCTTTATTTAGTGCAATTGCAATCGCACTCTCATACACACACAAAATTAAATATTGTCATCTTATATTTACACTAACTTGTATCCTCCAAAAATTTCTTAAGAGAACTTATTTTTTACTAAGCTAAAACTAAAATTTAAAAGGGTCACAATTCAACCCCCAAGTAATATTTATATATACTTCAAGAACATTTACATAAATAACATTAGACCACATCATAATCAGGCTACTAGATCTGCCACCACCATGAATGGAGCAATTAACATGATTTTTTTTCCAATTTGTCAAAAAAATAAAATCATTCTTAAAATGAGGGTCAACATATAACCTAACCGATTGGTCTTTATTTGAAAAAATAAGATAAGGATTAGAGAGGAAATGAGATTTTTGAGAGATTTGATCACCCATGGATTTATGATTGATGTCGTACGCAATCGAAATGATTGTAAACTTTAAATTTCAATGTATTACAAAGTTGTCAAACCTTGGTTGTTTCTCAATATCATCAGAATATCAATAGCCCAAAAAAAAAGAACAATAACATAAATAAATTTGGGGTTTGTTAGTAGAAAGCAACTTATAATTAAATATACACGTACAATTGAATTAAGATAGATAATTTATTGATAATTGATATTATTATGGGATATATTACATGTTCAATAGATAATAAGTTATTGATTTTATTAACATTTAAGTGTAAGCCTAATCAACTCACAGTTAACCTTAAATGAAAACTGAGCGATTGTTACAACGTGATTTTGATTCTTGCACGATGATTACAAAAAAAACATAACTATTTCAAACATATAACTACCGTTATATATTCTAACAAATCATATTCTAATTAAAATTCACAATCTTTCAGATTAAATTGAATAATCTTATTCGAAACTGAATCATCAACAAATTACTTTAATTCAAATTAAAAACCAAACATGAATTTCAAAGATTGTAAACAAGCTAAGAGACAAGTATTATGAGAAATGAGAAAATGAGAAAAAAAATTATCTAATATAATACTATAAAAGTGTGTAAAACTATATTGATCAGTTTCTCAATACACGTCAGTTCCAATAAATAGACCTCATTGCCCCTAGCCAACATTATTAATAAGGCTTACCAAAATATTGGTATTGGGATACCTCTTTCCATGCCTAGGCCATTATATTGTACCATACTTTTATTTTTAAAGGTATTTCCTCCATATTTACAACCCTTTGTAGAGGAAAAATAATGTTCAAGCCAATACATATTTTTTTTATTGATATTCTCTTGTTATGATGTTCCAAGTTTTTGTATCCCTGATGTACATTTCTCCTAGTTTAGTATTAGTTATTTGCCAAATCATAATGGTAAAGATAAAGGTGTAATTCATATTTCCATTAGGAATTTGTGTGGAGGCATATTGTCTTGTATACTTCATATCTACTAATTTTCTTGTAACAGTTTGTGCCCACATCCAGGTCCATGTAGAATTGGAAAAACTTCCTTGATTGAGATCTAAAACAACTATTTTATAAAATGCCCCAACATGCCCAATAATATCACACAGAAAGAGAAACATAGATAATATTTCATATTTAAATTCATCCAACAAGTATTATCTTTAGGAATAACAATGTACATGACAATCTATGTAGGCTTAGAAATATCAATGACAACCCTAACTTTAACTGCAATTGTCTACTCATGGAATCAAACATAATAATTGTGGAACCATATTTTGCAGGTCACTCAAGAAGTAATCAAAGCTCAAGATGAATATAAAGGTTTGTTGTTAATAATTTTCTTTTGATGATGACAACTTGTATGAAAAATTGATACAACATGTCAAGCGATTAAAGATACACAAGACATTTTTGCTCAAAGATTTTCCTCCGGATCAAGTAGATGAACCATAGTTATTTGATGATCTCTATTCTTTAACGATGGTACTCAACTTGAAAGTATCTCAACCCTCGTCTCCAAAAAGACTCAAGAAATTTCTTATATGAATGGTCCAATGTGTGAAAGAAGGGAAGTGTGAAAGCTCGCCCAGTCGTGTTTGAGTGAATAGTGTTTTTATCAAAACACAAGGGAATTCATGTAAAATTATATGGCTAAATTATAAACACACACACTCACAAAAAACATGTTTTAAGCCTCTTTTCTCCAATAAAATGACCTAGAAATATTTTGAAACCATGTCAGTTGAATCGGGAACTGACATAATAGTTTTGAACAAGTTTTAAAATTGCTCAATCGATTAGCACATATACCCAATCATTAGGTTAGTGCAAACGCAATCCATAAATGATTGTGACGATTTCTTAATGAAAGGAAACGTCTATGTATCATGTTTTTCCAAATTGAGCTAGTGCAAATGATTATTTGAGGCTCACAATCGTTTGGCCTAAGATCCCAATCGATGGAACATTTATTTTTCCCCATAGATCTTTCCTTTCTTATGTCAACCGATAGCCTATAAACAAAGGCCTATCCCTTCACATTTTCAAATCCAGAAAACTTGAGTTCTCTATCTCACTCCTCTCTCTCTCTCTCTCTAAAAATATTTCTTTATTTTCTCTCACTTTTGTTTATCCATGGCGCTTAGAGAAAGTCATTGTGTTTAAGTGAGGTCATTTTTATTCTAGAAAAGGGTGTTATTGTAAATTCACCAAGGAGTGTTTTTCTCTTAGCTGAATAATTTATCCTTAAGGGAGTGTTTGTTTAAGTTCAAAACTAACCCCATTAAAACCTTAGTTAGGGCATTTAGTTTCTAACTCGTTTCTTTAGTTCAAGAGGTCAGCCTGTATAAAAGCCCCACTTGCTTCAAGATTAGCCTAGTATAAAATCTCAATTCGGTTCGAGAACTCAACTCATATAAAAGCTCTGCTTGGTTTGAGATTAGTCTGGTATAAAATCTCAACTCAGTTCGTGAGCTCGACCCATGTAAAAGCTTCACATTGGTTCAAGATTATCATGATGCAAAATCTTAACTCGGTTCGTGGTCAGCCCGTGTAAAATATTGGTTCGGTTCGGAGGATAACCAGTTCAAAATCTGGTTCGGTTCGAGATACGTCCGTAGAAAATCTCGGTTTAGCTTGAGGACTAACCGCTTCAAGTTTATGTTTGGAAGAAAAACTAACCACTTCAGTCTGATGTTCGTTGTTTAGTTGGAATTTAACCTGAAACATCATTTTTCCTTATATAAGGGGGTTCGAGTAACCTACTAAAAGTTCTTAAGCATTACTGGATAATCTCAAGATTAAATCTTGTGGATATGATTAAATCTTCATGATTGAACATGTATAATTCTCCGGTGTCATTTCTCTTATGTTAAACTCATTATTTCCAGCATATTTATTATTCAGTGCTATTACTCAAATTTATTTTTCAAAATGTTTTTTAAACTCTAAAAATAAGAACAATATAGTTTTAAACTACAGTTTTCCAAACCCCTATAATTCACCCCCCCCCCCCCCCCCCCCCCCGAATATCTTGTGTGTGGATTCACATGTCCAACACTAGCATCTTTCACCTTGCTCAAATTGTCTTTGATATTTTAGTCAAAATAAATTATTTTACAATGAATAAGAAAACCCAAAATTTGAATCCAAATCGAAGTATTATAGAAGTCAATATTAGATAGGGCCACATGTCTTTCCTAAACCTTTCAAACTTTGGCTATTCATCATCACCGTATTCATCTAGATCTGAATTGTCCAATTCATCACTATAATATTCATCATCTTCAATTTTCTTTTGGGGCTTACCTAGTAATCATGCAACTATGTCCCTGTGATTGATAGGTACAACTACATCACCTCCATCAAATTCATCTACAAGAGCAGTAGCTCTATCATCCTCACTATCATCCAACCCTTCAATCACCTCGTCATATATTCCTTCCATGTATGTCACCCCATTAACACACTTAGGAACCCTTGCTTCCACTTCTATGTCTTTAACATCATGTTCCATAAAAATACCTTCATCATCTTGAGTTGCACATGCATATGCAACAAAGTCGTATGCATCAGCATCCTTCTTTATCTAAAAGAAATCCTCATCTATTTCCATAATCTTCGTCCACAACCTATAAGTTCCTTATTTATAACCCCACCTATTAACCAACTTAAGAATTTTAGTCATTGTCCATTTGCCAACGTGTTAACTAGAAATTATTGTATCCACACCCCCTATGTATATGATATCATTCTTGTTGGCCATTATAAATCCACTCCCATGGTGAAAAATAACATTAAAATGTTGCATGTCCTGTTAATGGGATTCAAAACTTAAATATTTGAGAGAGACAACGAAAAAAGAAACTCAACCATTTAAAGATAGATTGAAAAAACTTACCTCTGACATTGCAAGCTTCAATGGCTTCTTTGACCGTGTTTCGTCTTCAACCGTCTAGAAACAACCTCGTCTTCGTTTGTGTCGTCACTTTTGTCTTCTTCATAGGAACGATGAAGTTATCTGATTTAGGAACGAAAGTAACCCAAACATTTACAGGAGGGTAATTAAATGAAATATGACCAAAGGGCCACACTGGTATAAGGGGGAATAAATAATCCACATCATGTTCTGTTTGGATGCCACGCTGGAATAAATATGAAATCTGGGTTGAAATAGTGCACTCAGGGTTCATAGAGAGGAAATCTTCAAATTATAAGGGGGGAATAAAAAAAATCTTTTACAAGGGTGCAAACCAACTCTAACTTACATTGCAGTGGGTGTCACATATTTAACACTTATTATTATTATTATTATTATTATTATTATTATTATTATTATGATTATTATTATTATTACTTTGTTAAATATGAAACTATTATTATTTTGTTGAATCTAGTATAGTTATTTGATAAAAGAAGAAATAAAATGAATTATTTTTGTTATTATTTTATGTGTTAAATTTGAAACTACTTTTTTGTCTTTACAAGAGATCAAACAAAATAATTAATAATATATTTTTATAAAAATGTTTAAATAATAGTATCCATGGATATTCATAAATACTCGTGGGTATCTCAAAATCCATAGATATTCGTTTGAAGAATACCCGCATGAGTATGAGGTGGGTACCGGTATCAATTTACTAAACCGGACGGGTAATGGGAGACTAGTACTCCTCCCATGGGTACCCATTGTCATTCATAGTCTTAAGTGGTAAATCAACTTGATTAATGGTGTGTAAATGGTTGGTTAATACAATTTATAATTTGGTTAATGAGTGTTCATACACAAAAAGTGGCCTTAAATAGAAAAATAAGTTTGATTAATTAAATGTAAAAGGTTGGTCATCACAATTCATAGTTTAATGTGTGAAAGTCGTTAATGTTATGTATTTTGTTAGTTAATGAAGTAGTGAAAGTGATTAATAAGTTATAAGTAAAATCAATTCTTAATAACATATACTTTTGCGGTTAATAAAATGATAAAATTTGTTATTAACATAATCTTATATTTTTGTTACAATTTTTTTAAAAGGCCCATACTATATTATAAAAAAAAATTACAAACATGAGATTAGACCCGACTCATACAAAGAAAGAAAAGTAAAACTTAAATAAAACATAAAGCAAAAAATAATAAAAATTAAAAAGAAAGCACATCGTTCATAACATGCTGAGTAATCCATCTCATGTTGAAGATCTCAAAGAAGCAAGCAACTAAGAAGTTTTTCATAGTCAAAATCCTCTCCCAAGTTAAAATCGAAAACTTTCATTATCATTAACGAGGATGATGTTTTATGACACCCTTAAACAAGTGTTATATAACTGACATGCATTTCTAGTTTTTGTATTATGTTTTTCTTTTGCGATAGTGTCTTTTTGGACTTAAAGAAATATCACAGGCTTTGAGAAATAGAGTAGATATTTTAGTGAACTAGTATAAATCTTTTGTGTGATCTCTCTTAAACTCCACTCTCTTTATTTAATGCATTGTCAATCACACTCTCATACACACAAAAAATTAAATATTGTCAGCTTATATTTAAATTAACATGTATCCTCCAAATATTTTCTGAGAGGTCTTATTTTTATTAAGCTAAAACTAAAATTTAAAAGAGTCACAATTCAACCCCTTAGTGACATTTTTATACACTTCAAGAACATTTACATAAACAACATTAGACCACATCATAACCATGGAGCAATTAACATGATTTTTTCCAAGTTGTCAAAAAAAAGAAAATCATTCTTAAAATGAGGGTCAACGTCTAACCGTTTGGTCTTCATTGAAAAAATAACATAAGGATTAGAGAGGAAATGATATTTTTGAGAGCTTTAATCATTCATGGATCGATGTCGTACGCAGTCGAAATGATTGTAAACTTTAAATTTCAATGTAGTACAAGGTTGTCAAACCTTGGTTGTTTCTCAATATCATCAAAATATCAATAGTCGGAAAAAAGAACAATAACATAAATAAATTCGGGGGTTTGTTAGTAGAAAACAACTTATAATCAAATAAACAAGTAAAATTGAATTAAAATATCTAATTTACTGATAATTAAGATTATCATGGGATATATTAAGTTGTTGATTTTATTAACATTTGAGTGTAAGCCTAATCAACTAACAATTAACCTTACACGGATTTAAATTGAACAATTGTTAAAATCTGATTTTGATTCTTACACGACGATCACAAAGAAAACATAATTATTTCAAACATATAACTACCATTATAAATTCTAAAAAATCCTATTCAAATTAAAATTCACAATCTTTCAGATTAAATTGAATAACCTTACTCAAAATTGAATCATCAACAAATTACTTCAATTCAAATTAAAAATCAAACGCGAATTTCAAAGATTGTAAACGAGCTAAGAGACAAGTATTATGTATGATAAATGATTAAAAAAAATCTAATAGAATACTATAAAAGTGTGTAAAATTATATTGATCAGTTTCCCAACGCATGTCAGTTCTAATAAATGGACCTCATTGCCCCTAGCCAACATAATTAATAAGGCTTACCAAAATATTGGTATTAGGATGCCTCTTTCCATTCCAAGGCATTGTATTATACCATACTTTTGTTTTTAAAGGTATTTCCTCCATATTTAGAACCCTTAGAGGAACAATGATGTCCAAGCCAATACATATTTATTATTGATATTCTCTTATTGTATTATTCCAAGTTTTTGTATCCCAAATGTACATTTCTCTTAGTTGAATATTAGATATTTTCCTAATCATAATGGTAAAGATAAAGTTGTAATTCATATTTCCATTAGGACTTTGTGTGGAGATATATTGTCTTGTATACTTCACCTCTATTAATTTTCTCCTAACAGTTTGTGCCTGCATCGAGGTCCATGTAGAATTGAAAAAACTTCCTTGATTGAGATCTAAGACAACTATTTTATAAAATACCCCAGCATGCCCAATAATATCACATAGGAAGAAAAATATAGATAATTATTAATATTTAAATCCACCCAACAAGTATTATCTTTAGGACTAAAAATGTTCATGTCATTCTATATAGGCTTAGAAATATCCATGACAACCCTAACTTTAACCGTAATTGTCTTCTCATGGAATCAAACATGCTAGTTGTGGAACCATATTTTGCAGGTCACTCAAGAAGTAATCAAATCTAACGATGAATATCAAGGTTTGTGGTTATAATTTTGTTTTAATGATGACAACTTGCATGATAACTTGTATGGAAAATTGATGCAACACGTCAAGCGATTAAAGATGCACAAGACAGTTTTGTTCAAAGCTTTTTCTCCAGATCAAGCAGATGAACTATAGTTGTTTGATGATCTTTATCCTCTAATGATGGTACTCAACTTGAAAATATATCAACCCTCATCTCCAAGAAGACTCAAGTAATTTCTTATATGAATGGTTCAAAGTGTGAAAGAGGGGAAGTGTGAAAGCTCGTTCAGTCGTGTTTGAGTAAATAGTATTTTTGTGAAAACACAAGGGAATTCTTGAAAAATTATATGGCTAAATTTTAAACACACACACACACTAAAACATGTTTTTAAGCCTCTTTTATCTAATAAAATGACCTAAAAATGTTTTGAAACCGTGTCAGTTGAATCTGGAACTGACAGAATAGTTTTGGACAAGTTTTAAAATTGCCCAATCAATTGCCACATATAACCAATCATTAGGTCAGTGCAAATGCAATCCATAAATGCTTGTTACGATTTCTTAATGAAAGGAAAAGTCTATGTATCATATTTTTCCAAATTGAGCCAGTACAAATGATTTTTTTAGTGTCACAATCTATTGGTCTAAGGTCCCAATCGATTGGAACATTTATTTTGGCCAATGGATCTTTCCTTTCTTGTGTCAACCAATAGTCTATAAACATAGGCTTCTCCTTCACATTTTAAAATCTAGAAAACTTGAGTTCTCTATCTCACTTCTCACTATCTCTCTAAAAATATTTATTTATTTTCTCACAGTTTTGTTTATCCATAACGCTTAGAGAAAGTCATTGTGTTTAAGTGAGATAATTTTTATTCTAGAAAAGGGTGTTATTGTAAATTCACTAAAGAATATTTTTCTCTTGGTTGAATAATTTATCCTAAAGGGAGTGTTTGTTTGGGTTCAAAACTAACCCCGTTAAAAGCTTAGTTTGGGGATTTAGTTTCTAAGTTGTTGCTTCAGTTCAAGAGGCCAACTTGTATAAAAGCTACACTCGTATAAAAGCTTTACTTAGTTTGAGATTAGTCTGGTATAAAATCTCAACTCAGTTCGTGAGCTCAACCTGCGTAAAAGCTTCACATTGGTTCAAGATAATCCTGATGTAAAATCTTAACTCAGTTCATGGTCAGCTCGTGTAAAACCTTGGTTTGGTTCAGAGGATAACCAGTTCAAAATTCATGTTTGGTTTGAGATAAGTTAGTAAAAAAATCTCGGTTTAGCTTGAGGACAAACCTCTTCAAGTTTATGTTTGGAAGGAAGACTAATTGTTTTAATCTTATGTTCATTTTTGTTGGAACTTAACCTGAAACTTCATTTTTCCTTGTATAAGGGGGTTCGACAAATTAACCTACTAAAAGTTCTTAAGCATTACTGGATAATCTCAAGATCAAATCTTGTGGATATGATTAAATCTTCATGGCCGAACATGTATAATTCTCTGGTATCATTTCTCTTATGCTGAACTTTTTATTCTCAGCATATTTATTATCCGGTGCTATTACTCAAACGTATTTTTCAAAATGTTTTTTTAACTCTAAAAATAAGAATAATTGGTTTTAAACTACAGTTTTTTAAACCCCTACAATTCAACCCCCCCCCCCCCCCCCCCCCCCCCCCCCCCCCCCCCCCCTCTCCTCTTCTCTTGTGTGTGGAGTCACATGTCCATAGAAAGAAGAAATACCCATACAAAAAAAACTATTTAAAAAAGTACAACAAGAATTAAAACACTACACCAACCAAGACTCGATGCACATAGCCAAAGCAGAAAAACAACCAAGAAAAGATAAAAGTACATTACCACAAGGCAAGTTAAAGTCAAGGGAGGAGAACATATAGTATAAATAGATGAATTAATTGGGAAAAATTCAAACCCCATATTGATTAACGATATAAGAATTCAAGTCGCACATTAGTTAAAGAAAGAACCTAAAAAGGATTTAATTCAAGTCACAAATTAGTTAAGCAAGAACTTAAAAAGAATTTATATAAAGTGACACATCTCATCTTACAAGTTGTTTTTGTATTTTTCAAAGAGATGAAAAATTGTTCTAAGAAAATTTTATTCCATTTGATTTCTCTAAATTAAGAAAGCGATGAATGATTTTGAAACAAACACGATATGAGACAAGCAACTTTTAGATCAAAGGAAAAAATCTGATAATTTAGAATTGGATAAGAAAAATAAATAAATTTTAACCGAAAGTTATTTCGGCCAATAATCAGACTCAGTTATATATTTTTTTACAGTTTGTTGTGAACTCAAATATATCTAATTGTTTGTACTTAAGCAAAATTAATTAACCATTTAAATCACATCATTTTACTGTAGGCAATGTGATACAAGTCCAAATGCCTAAATAGTGAATACAATTGTGTTCCATTTCCGTAATCTATAGACCTTTTGGATTTCACCAAATTCTCGACAATGCGTTAAGTAAAGACATCTTGTTATGCATTTTCGCTCGGGGTTTATAGAGTTTCCATATTGAGATTTTTCCTTATATAGAGTTATTTGTTTTGTTTGTTAAATTTATATATATAATCAAGATTATACACAAATAGCAGGTAAACTGGCAATAAGTTACGCCACAACTCCTTTTTTGATGACAAAATCAATCATCTTAAAAACTACATTCATTATCATATGTGACACAACATTGCTATGCATGAACCTTTGCACTCTCTCTAAAAGATCTATTGCTTCTAGTAGTAGAAAAACAAAAGTGTCAAAGGAAAATGGTAAAGCATGTTGATTGTCAGAATACGCTTTCTCATGCTTGACCACTTTACATGGAGCAAATTTGAGAGCTACTTGTCCCACACTAAGACCTACAGTCCTCAGTCCCACCAATGGGGAAACCCTAGTCAAGTCTACACATTCATGTTTTCCTACTACCCACTCAAAAACCAGAACATCTGGTGGCCTAAGAGCCGATCTCCCTTCCTGTGGGTCAGTCAAGAAATTCACAGACATCATTTTCTTCACAAATACCCATGCACACTTAAAAATATGAAATATGACATTCCTAACAAAGTCATGTCGATATTTGAATCTTGGAAGCTCCTTACCATAAATAGTGTGTTCCCTAAATGTATCCAAGCACGTCTTGCGGCAAACTGGGAAAACCTCATCAACAAGAAATAAGGGAACCATAAGTCAATATTTAAGGATGGTACGATATTTGATCGGGTAAATATGTTGGCTTAGACCGTCAATAGGGATAGCAAGGAGAAAATCTTGAGAATGTGCTGCTTGTAAACAACCAAAAACTGCTTTATATCTTGTAGTCATGTCAAACTTCACATCCATGTCCTAAACACTTTTACTAAAAAGGGCATTCCCCAAAACATGTTGTTCTTTAGGAGGGACAATTCACTTTCTACAAGTCGGGTGATTCTGATTATTGATATAAGGTTTGTTGCCAAGACTAACTATTTGTTGTTGATGAAATATATTTCTTTTTATGTGCAAGGCTAAAACAAACATTACCCAAATTATCTTCATGAGGGATAATATGGGAGTTTAAATATTTGGAATTGAGTGAAGCTTGGATGATATTTATAATGAGGACATAGACATCCATCAGTGACATTTCCTGTGAGCCTTAAAAGAGTCGGGTGCAATAAAGAAAGGAGAAATAATTAGAAAAACTAAAATAAAAAAATAAAAACCAATGCACCACACCAATCAAGAGTCAAGACCCAAGGGAACATGGCACACTTCCAGAACAGGGAGCAACTCAACTAAAAAAGATAACATTTCACTACCATAAAGGCATGGCAAGGTCAAGGGAGGAGAAGAGAGCACAAAGAGATGGACTTGATAATTGTTTTTTCAAGAAAATAGAAAATTGCTCACAATAGTTTAATGTATGTTTGTTCTACGGTGAGGAAAATTGATTATGAATAATTAATTTTGTAGAATTGATTTTGATTAAAAGTGATTTGGATATAAAGTGATTTATGTTTTGATACATTTATGTAAAAGTGAGTTGAACAACAAATTATGGTGTAAAAATCACGTTTACACTTAAAATCTACAAATTGAAGCTTTAAGTATAATATATTCTATAGATAGAATCAATTTTACTTTAGAAGGACCAAACACCTCAAAATCATTCCAAAATCAATTTCACACCCATAAAACTGCTTTTGACTCTTCCAAAGGTTAAAACAAACATACAATTAGATTTTGTTATAGATCGTCCAAAGGCCTAATTGACCAAGGCTCAATCCATCTCAAATCCATTATACTCGACCCAAAGTATAAAAATAGTTCACATGCTAAAACCAAGATACAATATATGATCTCCACTTTAATTATACTCATCATAAATCTTGATTTACTTGGGCGTCGGAGTGCTAACTATGCAGGTCCATCATGTGCCACCGTAAAGGAGATTGGAGCCACCGTTCAAGATCATCGGTTATTAAACGGTAATAATGTATGGTTCTTTCGTGTAGCTAGATCATCCATTTTTGGTTCCCGAATGAAACAGTGGCGCCGTTTAGGGGAATCGAATTTCAATTCCTAGGATTTCCATGAGGATCACGTTCGTTTCATAAAAACCATCGATAAATCACATAAGCTCTAGATTTGGAATCCTGTGATTCATATCCAAATCTATGATATACCAGTTTGCAACCTTCATCGGGTTTCCGAATAAAGAGAAAACCACCTTTTGATTCCTATGTTCTCGCCAAATCTATAATCGTCTTTCAGTCTCACCTTTCATAGCTCTCCCGGATATCAAAATCAAGAGCGCTTATAAGTGAAAACAGAGGTTCATTGTAGTCGATTCGGTTAAACACCATTTATGCTTCAATTTATCTTGGTTAAAATCTTTGGTTTCGCCGAGAGCTCCACAGAGTAGTAAAAGGAAAAATCTCAAATCCAGACCTAGGGTTACATCGAAGTCTCAAGGAAAATTCCATGAAGATTAGGCCTAAAACTCGTGGACCACCCTCCAACCTAACGTCACTCGTACTTCCCGCCGATATCGGGGTACTTGTCGGTGCAACATCAAAGATATCACAAGTTCGTAGTTAACACTAGGTGTAGAGTGGGTGCCAGGACTCCCAATATGGGTACCAAAGGATCTCAGACCCACACCCCAAACCCCTTAGGCAAGTTCTAGTAGACTGGAGTGAAGTCGATCGAATATTTGTTGATTCCAGCAATGATCTATATCTAAACTACCTCGTCATTACTATCCCAATGCAGTATATTAAGAAGGAAAAGCTTTGAACCCGAATACGACCAGAGTAACGGAGATGGACAAGGTTCTTCGACCATGCAATCAAAGAGAAGACACCCCCAGATTCTGTTTGATAAGGTTATGAATTAATCGTAATACCAAAGCTCATTTGGAATCCCTTTGCTACAAAAGGAATTATATGTTGCATCCCAACTGTCTTCTGCAAATTTTTGCTTAAGTTTTCACGTGATCAGAAAAAGATAAAATATCCTCAAAGTCTGATAGTGACCTATTAGAATCTCCTTGATCCTTGTGTTGATTGGATCTTCAGAATTTGAATCTCCATAGTCTGGATCTTTAAAGGCTGACTTCATTCAGATTCTTAGTCTTCAGCTTCTGATCTTTCAGAATATGGATCTTTATATTCTCTTTAAATGTTCATTCTCTGTACCAATACTAGGTTCTCTTTAGAAATTTCAGTCTATCATCCTGCACACATGTATATTTGTTAGTATACCCTATTGTTTCTTAAATACTATATTATCCAGACCTAGGGTTACATCGAAGTCTCAAGGAAATTTCCATGAAGATTAGGCCTAAAACTCGTGGACCACCCTCCAACCTAACGTCACTCGTACTTCCCGCCGATATCGGGGTACTTGTCGGTGCAACATCAAAGATATCACAAGTTCGTAGTTAACACTAGGTGTAGAGTGGGTGCCAGGACTCCCAATATGGGTACCAAAGGATCTCAGACCCACACCCCAAACCCCTTAGGCAAGTTCTAGTAGACTTGAGTGAAGTCGGTCGAATATTTGTTGATTCCAACAATGATCTATATCTAAACTACCTCGTCATTACTATCCCAATGCAGTATATTAAGAAGGAAAAGCTTTGAACCTGAATACGACCAGAGTAACGGAGATGGACAAGGTTCTTCGACCATGCAATCAAAGAGAAGACACCCCCAAATTCTGTTTGATAACGGAATGAATTAATCGTAATACCAAAGCTCATTTGGAATCCCTTTGCTGCAAAAGGAATTATATGTTGCATCCCAACTGTCTTCTGCAAATTTTTGCTTAAGTTTTCACGTGATCAGAAAAAGATAAAATATCCTCAAAGTCTGATAGTGACCTATTAGAATCTCCTTGATCCTTGTGTTGATTGGATCTTCAGAATTTGAATCTCCATAGTCTGGATCTTTAAAGGCTGACTTCATTCAGAGTCTTAGTCTTCAACTTCTGATCTTTCAGAATATGGATCTTTATATTCTATTTAAATGTTCATTCTCTGTACCAATACTAGGTTCTCTCTAGAAATTTCAGTCTATCATCCTGCACACTTGTATATTTGTTAGTATACCCTATTGTTCCTTAAATACTATATTATCCAGACCTAGGGTTACGTCGAAGTCTCAAGGAAATTTCCATGAAGATTAGGCCTAAAACTCGTGGACCACCCTCCAACCTAACGTCACTCGTACTTCCCGCCGATATCGGGGTACTTGTCGGTGCAACATCAAAGATATCACAAGTTCGTAGTTAACACTAGGTGTAGAGTGGGTGCAAGGACTCCCAATATGGGTACCAAAGGATCTCAGACCCACACCCCAAACCCCTTAGGCATGTTTTAGTAGACTGGAGTGAAGTCGGTCGAATATTTGTTGATTCCAGCAATGATCTATATCTAAACTACCTCGTCATTACTATCCCAATGCAGTATATTAAGAAGGAAAAGCTTTGAACCCGAATACGACCAGAGTAACGGAGATGGACAAGGTTCTTCGACCATGCAATCAAAGAGAAGACACCCCAAGATTCTGTTTGATAAGGGAATGAATTAATCTTAATACCAAAGCTCATTTGGAATCCCTTTGCTGCAAAAGGAATTATATGTTGCATCCCAACTATCTTCTTCAAATTTTTGCTTAAGTTTTCACGTGATCAGAAAAAGATAAAATATCCTCAAAGTCTGATAGTGACGTATTAGAATCTCCTTGATCCTTGTGTTGATTGGATCTTCAGAATTTGAATCTCCATAGACTGGATCTTTAAAGGCTGACTTCATTCAGAGTCTTAGTCTTCAGCTTCTGATCTTTCAGAATATGGATCTTTATATTCTCTTTAAATGTTCATTCTCTGTACCAATACTAGGTTCTCTTTAGAAATTTCAGTCTATCATCCTGCACACTTGTATATTTGTTAGTATACCCTATTGCTCCTTAAATACTATATTATCCAGACCTAGGGTTACGTCGAAGTCTCAAGGAAATTTCCATGAAGATTAGGCCTAAAACTCGTGGACCACCCTCCAACCTAACGTCATTCGTACTTCCCGCCGATATCGGGGTACTTGTCGGTGCAACATCGAAGATATCACAAGTTCGTAGTTAACACTAGGTGTAGAGTGGGTGCCAGGACTCCCAATATGGGTACCAAAGGATCTCAGACCCACACCCCAAACCCCTTAGGCAAGTTCTAGTAGACTGGAGTGAAGTCGGTCGAATATTTGTTGATTCCAGCAATGATCTATATCTAAACTACCTCGTCATTACTATCCCAATGCAGTATATTAAGAAGGAAAAGCTTTGAACCTGAATACGACCAGAGTAACGGAGATGGACAATGTTCTTCGACCATGCAATCAAAGAGAAGACACCCCCAGATTCTGTTTGATAAGGGAATGAATTAATCGTAATACCAAAGCTCATTTGGAATCCCTTTGCTGCAAAAGGAATTATATGTTGCATCCCAACTGTCTTCTGCAAATTTTTGCTTAAGTTTTCACGTGATCAGAAAAAGATAAAATATCCTCAAAGTCTGATAGTGACCTATTAGAATCTCCTTGATCCTTGTGTTGATTGGATCTTCAGAATTTGAATCTCCATAGTCTGGATCTTTAAAGGCTGACTTCATTCAGAGTCTTAGTCTTCAGCTTCTGATCTTTCAGAATATGGATCTTTATATTCTCTTTAAATGTTCATTCTCTGTACCAATACTAGGTTCTCTTTAGAAATTTCAGTCTATCATCCTGCACACTTGTATATTTGTTAGTATACTATTGTTCCTTAAATACTATATTATCCAGACCTAGGGTTACGTCGAAGTCTCAAGGAAATTTCCATGAAGATTAGGCCTAAAACTCGTGGACCACCCTCCAACCTAACGTCACTCGTACTTCCCGCCGATATCGGGGTACTTGTCGGTGCAACATCAAAGATATCACAAGTTCGTAGTTAACACTAGGTGTAGAGTGGGTGCAAGGACTCCCAATATGGGTACCAAAGGATCTCAGACCCACACCCCAAACCCCTTAGGCAAGTTTTAGTAGACTGAAGAGAAGTCGGTCGAATATTTGTTGATTCCAGCAATGATCTATATATAAACTACCTCGTCATTACTATCCCAATGCAGTATATTAAGAAGGAAAAGCTTTGAACCCGAATACGACCAGAGTAACGGAGATGGACAAGGTTCTTCGACCATGCAATCAAAGAGAAGACACCCCCAGATTCTGTTTGATAAGGGAATGAATTAATCGTAATACCAAAGCTCATTTGGAATCCCTTTGCTGCAAAAGGAATTATATGTTGCATCCCAACTGTCTTCTGCAAATTTTTGCCAAAGTTTTCACGTGATCAGAAAAAGATAAAATATCCTCAAAGTCTGATAGTGACCTATTAGAATCTCCTTGATCCTTGTGTTGATTGGATCTTCAGAATTTGAATCTCCATAGTCTGGATCTTTAAAGGCTGACTTCATTCAGAGTCTTAGTCTTCAGCTTATGATCTTTCAGATTATGGATCTTTATATTCTCTTTAAATGTTCATTCTCTGTACCAATACTAGGTTCTCTTTAGAAATTTCAGTCTATCATCCTGCACACATGTATATTTGTTAGTATACCCTATTGTTCCTTAAATACTATATTATCCAGACCTAGGGTTACATCGAAGTCTCAAGGAAATTTCCATGAAGATTAGGCCTAAAACTCGTGGACCACCCTCCAACCTAACGTCACTCGTACTTCCCGCCGATATCGGGGTACTTGTCGGTGCAACATCAAAGATATCACAAGTTCGTAGTTAACACTAGGTGTAGAGTGGGTGCAAGGACTCCCAATATGGGTACCAAAGGACCTCAGACCCACACCCCAAACCCCTTAGGCAAGTTTTAGTAGACTGGAGTGAAGTCGGTCGAATATTTATTGATTCCAGCAATGATCTATATCTAAACTACCTCGTCATTACTATCCCAATGCAGTATATTAAGAAGGAAAAGCTTTGAACCCGAATACGACCAGAGTAACGGAGATGGACAAGGTTCTTCGGCCATGCAATCAAAGAGAAGACACCCCCAGATTCTGTTTGATAAGGGAATGAATTAATCATAATACCAACGCTCGTTTGGAATCCCTTTGCTTCAAAAGGAATTATATGTTGCATCCCAACTGTCTTCTGCAAATTTTTGCTTAAGTTTTCACGTGATCAGAAAAAGATAAAATATCCTCAAAGTCTGATAGTGACCTATTAGAATCTCCTTGATCCTTGTGTTGATTGGATCTTCAGAATTTGAATCTCCATTGTCTGGATCTTTAAAGGCTGACTTCATTCAGAGTCTTAGTCTTCAGCTTCTGATCTTTCAGAATATGGATCTTTATATTCTCTTTAAATGTTCATTCTCTGTACCAATACTAGGTTCTCTTTAGAAATTTCAGTCTATCATCCTGCACACATGTATATTTGTTAGTATACCCTATTGTTCCTTAAAGACTATATTATCCAGACCTAGGGTTACGTCGAAGTCTCAAGGAAATTTCCATGAAGATTATGCCTAAAACTCGTGGACCACCCTCCAACCTAACGTCACTCGTACTTCCCGCCGATATCGGGGTACTTGTCGGTACAACATCAAAGATATCACAAGTTCGTAGTTAACACTAGGTGTAGAGTGGGTGCAAGGACTCCCAATATGGGTACCAAAGGATCTCAGACCCACACCCCAAACCCCTTAGGCAAGTTTTAGTAGACTGGAGTGAAGTCGGTCGAATATTTGTTGATTCCAGCAATGATCTATATCTAAACTACCTCGTCATTACTATCTTAATGCAGTATATTAAGAAGGAAAAGCTTTGAACCCGAATACGACCAGAGTAACGGAGATGGACAAGGTTCTTCGACCATGCAATCAAAGAGAAGACACCCCCAGATTCTGTTTGATAAGGGAATGAATTAATCGTAATACCAAAGCTCATTTGGAATCCCTTTGCTGCAAAAGGAATTATATGTTGCATCCCAACTGTCTTCTGCAAATTTTTGCTTAAGTTTTCACGTGATCAGAAAAAGATAAAATATCCTCAAAGTCTGATAGTGACCTATTAGAATCTCCTTGATCCTTGTGTTGATTGGATCTTCAGAATTTGAATCTCCATAGTCTGGATCTTTAAAGGCTGACTTCATTCAGAGTCTTAGTCTTCAACTTCTGATCTTTCAGAATATGGATCTTTATATTCTATTTAAATGTTCATTCTCTGTACCAATACTAGGTTCTCTCTAGAAATTTCAGTCTATCATCCTGCACACTTGTATATTTGTTAGTATACCCTATTGTTCCTTAAATACTATATTATCCAGACCTAGGGTTACGTCGAAGTCTCAAGGAAATTTCCATGAAGATTAGGCCTAAAACTCGTGGACCACCCTCCAACCTAACGTCACTCGTACTTCCCGCCGATATCGGCGTACTTGTCGGTGCAACATCAAAGATATCACAAGTTCGTAGTTAACACTAGGTGTAGAGTAGGTGCAAGGACTCCCAATATGGGTACCAAAGGATCTCAGACCCACACCCCAAACCCCTTAGGCATGTTTTAGTAGACTGGAGTGAAGTCGGTCGAATATTTGTTGATTCCAGCAATGATCTATATCTAAACTACCTCGTCATTACTATCCCAATGCAGTATATTAAGAAGGAAAAGCTTTGAACCCGAATACGACCAGAGTAACGGAGATGGACAAGGTTCTTCGACCATGCAATCAAAGAGAAGACACCCCCAGATTCTGTTTGATAAGGGAATGAATTAATCTTAATACCAAAGCTCATTTGGAATCCCTTTGCTGCAAAAGGAATTATATGTTGCATCCCAACTGTCTTCTTCAAATTTTTGCTTAAGTTTTCACGTGATCAGAAAAAGATAAAATATCCTCAAAGTCTGATAGTGACGTATTAGAATCTCCTTGATCCTTGTGTTGATTGGATCTTCAGAATTTGAATCTCCATAGACTAGATCTTTAAAGGCTGACTTCATTCAAAGTCTTAGTCTTCAGCTTCTGATCTTTCAGAATATGGATCTTTATATTCTCTTTAAATGTTCATTCTCTGTACCAATACTAGGTTCTCTTTAGAAATTTCAGTCTATCATCCTGCACACTTGTATATTTGTTAGTATACCCTATTGCTCCTTAAATACTATATTATCCAGACCTAGGGTTACGTCGAAGTCTCAAGGAAATTTCCATGAAGATTAGGCCTAAAACTCGTGGACCACCCTCCAACCTAACGTCATTCGTACTTCCCGCCGATATCGGGGTACTTGTCGGTGCAACATCGAAGATATCACAAGTTCGTAGTTAACACTAGGTGTAGAGTGGGTGCCAGGACTCCCAATATGGGTACCAAAGGATCTCAGACCCACACCCCAAACCCCTTAGGCAAGTTCTAGTAGACTGGAGTGAAGTCGGTCGAATATTTGTTGATTCCAGCAATGATCTATATCTAAACTACCTCGTCATTACTATCCCAATGCAGTATATTAAGAAGGAAAAGCTTTGAACCTGAATACGACCAGAGTAACGGAGATGGACAAGGTTCTTCGACCATGCAATCAAAGAGAAGACACCCCCAGATTCTGTTTGATAAGGGAATGAATTAATCGTAATACCAAAGCTCATTTGGAATCCCTTTGCTGCAAAAGGAATTATATGTTGCATCCCAACTGTCTTCTGCAAATTTTTGCTTAAGTTTTCACGTGATCAGAAAAAGATAAAATATCCTCAAAGTCTGATAGTGACCTATTAGAATCTCCTTGATCCTTGTGTTGATTGGATCTTCAGAATTTGAATCTCCATAGTCTGGATCTTTAAAGGCTGACTTCATTCAGAGTCTTAGTCTTCAGCTTCTGATCTTTCAGAATATGGATCTTTATATTCTCTTTAAATGTTCATTCTCTGTACCAATACTAGGTTCTCTTTAGAAATTTCAGTCTATCATCCTGCACACTTGTATATTTGTTAGTATACTATTGTTCCTTAAATACTATATTATCCAGACCTAGGGTTACGTCGAAGTCTCAAGGAAATTTCCATGAAGATTAGGCCTAAAACTCGTGGACCACCCTCCAACCTAACGTCACTCGTACTTCCCGCCGATATCGGGGTACTTGTCGGTGCAACATCAAAGATATCACAAGTTCGTAGTTAACACTAGGTGTAGAGTGGGTGCAAGGACTCCCAATATGGGTACCAAAGGATCTCAGACCCACACCCCAAACCCCTTAGGCAAGTTTTAGTAGACTGAAGAGAAGTCGGTCGAATATTTGTTGATTCCAGCAATGATCTATATATAAACTACCTCGTCATTACTATCCCAATGCAGTATATTAAGAAGGAAAAGCTTTGAACCCGAATACGACCAGAGTAACGGAGATGGACAAGGTTCTTCGACCATGCAATCAAAGAGAAGACACCCCCAGATTCTGTTTGATAGGGGAATGAATTAATCGTAATACCAAAGCTCATTTGGAATCCCTTTGCTGCAAAAGGAATTATATGTTGCATCCCAACTGTCTTCTGCAAATTTTTGCCAAAGTTTTCACGTGATCAGAAAAAGATAAAATATCCTCAAAGTCTGATAGTGACCTATTAGAATCTCCTTGATCCTTGTGTTGATTGGATCTTCAGAATTTGAATCTCCATAGTCTGGATCTTTAAAGGCTGACTTCATTCAGAGTCTTAGTCTTCAGCTTATGATCTTTCAGATTATGGATCTTTATATTCTCTTTAAATGTTCATTCTCTGTACCAATACTAGGTTCTCTTTAGAAATTTCAGTCTATCATCCTGCACACATGTATATTTGTTAGTATACCCTATTGTTCCTTAAATACTATATTATCCAGACCTAGGGTTACATCGAAGTCTCAAGGAAATTTCCATGAAGATTAGGCCTAAAACTCGTGGACCACCCTCCAACCTAACGTCACTCGTACTTCCCGCCGATATCGGGGTACTTGTCGGTGCAACATCAAAGATATCACAAGTTCGTAGTTAACACTAGGTGTAGAGTGGGTGCAAGGACTCCCAATATGGGTACCAAAGGACCTCAGACCCACACCCCAAACCCCTTAGGCAAGTTTTAGTAGACTGGAGTGAAGTCGGTCGAATATTTATTGATTCCAGCAATGATCTATATCTAAACTACCTCGTCATTACTATCCCAATGCAGTATATTAAGAAGGAAAAGCTTTGAACCCGAATACGACCAGAGTAACGGAGATGGACAAGGTTCTTCGGCCATGCAATCAAAGAGAAGACACCCCCAGATTCTGTTTGATAAGGGAATGAATTAATCATAATACCAACGCTCGTTTGGAATCCCGTTGCTTCAAAAGGAATTATATGTTGCATCCCAACTGTCTTCTGCAAATTTTTGCTTAAGTTTTCACGTGATCAGAAAAAGATAAAATATCCTCAAAGTCTGATAGTGACCTATTAGAATCTCCTTGATCCTTGTGTTGATTGGATCTTCAGAATTTGAATCTCCATTGTCTGGATCTTTAAAGGCTGACTTCATTCAGAGTCTTAGTCTTCAGCTTCTGATCTTTCAGAATATGGATCTTTATATTCTCTTTAAATGTTCATTCTCTGTACCAATACTAGGTTCTCTTTAGAAATTTCAGTCTATCATCCTGCACACATGTATATTTGTTAGTATACCCTATTGTTCCTTAAAGACTATATTATCCAGACCTAGGGTTACGTCGAAGTCTCAAGGAAATTTCCATGAAGATTATGCCTAAAACTCGTGGACCACCCTCCAACCTAACGTCACTCGTACTTCCCGCCGATATCGGGGTACTTGTCGGTGCAACATCAAAGATATCACAAGTTCGTAGTTAACACTAGGTGTAGAGTGGGTGCAAGGACTCCCAATATGGGTACCAAAGGATCTCAGACCCACACCCCAAACCCCTTAGGCAAGTTTTAGTAGACTGGAGTGAAGTCGGTCGAATATTTGTTGATTCCAGCAATGATCTATATCTAAACTACCTCGTCATTACTATCTTAATGCAGTATATTAAGAAGGAAAAGCTTTGAACCCGAATACTACCAGAGTAACGGAGATGGACAA
Source organism: Lathyrus oleraceus (assembly GCF_024323335.1). Lineage (NCBI taxonomy): Eukaryota > Viridiplantae > Streptophyta > Magnoliopsida > Fabales > Fabaceae > Lathyrus > Lathyrus oleraceus. Next base: position 16,528,791 of record NC_066581.1, read on the forward strand.
GGTTCTTCGACCATGCAATCAAAGAGAAGACACCCCCAGATTCTGTTTGATAAGGGAATGAATTAATCGTAATACCAAAGCTCATTTGGAATCCCTTTGCTGCAAAAGGAATTATATGTTGCATCCCAACTGTCTTCTGCAAATTTTTGCTTAAGTTTTCACGTGATCAGAAAAAGATAAAATATCCTCAAAGTCTGATAGTGACCTATTAGAATCTCCTTGATCCTTGTGTTGATTGGATCTTCAGAATTTGAATCTCCATAGTCTGGATCTTTAGAGGCTGACTTCATTCAGAGTCTTAGTCTTCAACTTCTGATCTTTCAGAATATGGATCTTTATATTCTATTTAAATGTTCATTCTCTGTACCAATACTAGGTTCTCTCTAGAAATTTCAGTCTATCATCCTGCACACTTGTATATTTGTTAGTATACCCTATTGTTCCTTAAATACTATATTATCCAGACCTAGGGTTACGTCGAAGTCTCAAGGAAATTTCCATGAAGATTAGGCCTAAAACTCGTGGACCACCCTCCAACCTAACGTCACTCGTACTTCCCGCCGATATCGGCGTACTTGTCGGTGCAACATCAAAGATATCACAAGTTCGTAGTTAACACTAGGTGTAGAGTAGGTGCAAGGACTCCCAATATGGGTACCAAAGGATCTCAGACCCACACCCCAAACCCCTTAGGCATGTTTTAGTAGACTAGAGTGAAGTCGGTCGAATATTTGTTGATTCCAGCAATGATCTATATCTAAACTACCTCGTCATTACTATCCCAATGCAGTATATTAAGAAGGAAAAGCTTTGAACCCGAATACGACCAGAGTAACGGAGATGGACAAGGTTCTTCGACCATGCAATCAAAGAGAAGACACCCCCAGATTCTGTTTGATAAGGGAATGAATTAATCTTAATACCAAAGCTCATTTGGAATCCCTTTGCTGCAAAAGGAATTATATGTTGCATCCCAACTGTCTTCTTCAAATTTTTGCTTAAGTTTTCACGTGATCAGAAAAAGATAAAATATCCTCAAAGTCTGATAGTGACGTATTAGAATCTCCTTGATCCTTGTGTTGATTGGATCTTCAGAATTTGAATCTCCATAGACTAGATCTTTAAAGGCTGACTTCATTCAAAGTCTTAGTCTTCAGCTTCTGATCTTTCAGAATATGGATCTTTATATTCTCTTTAAATGTTCATTCTCTGTACCAATACTAGGTTCTCTTTAGAAATTTCAGTCTATCATCCTGCACACTTGTATATTTGTTAGTATACCCTATTGCTCCTTAAATACTATATTATCCAGACCTAGGGTTACGTCGAAGTCTCAAGGAAATTTCCATGAAGATTAGGCCTAAAACTCGTGGACCACCCTCCAACCTAACGTCATTCGTACTTCCCGCCGATATCGGGGTACTTGTCGGTGCAACATCGAAGATATCACAAGTTCGTAGTTAACACTAGGTGTAGAGTGGGTGCCAGGACTCCCAATATGGGTACCAAAGGATCTCAGACCCACACCCCAAACCCCTTAGGCAAGTTCTAGTAGACTGGAGTGAAGTCGGTCGAATATTTGTTGATTCCAGCAATGATCTATATCTAAACTACCTCGTCATTACTATCCCAATGCAGTATATTAAGAAGGAAAAGCTTTGAACCTGAATACGACCAGAGTAACGGAGATGAACAAGGTTCTTCGACCATGCAATCAAAGAGAAGACACCCCCAGATTCTGTTTGATAAGGGAATGAATTAATCGTAATACCAAAGCTCATTTGGAATCCCTTTGCTGCAAAAGGAATTATATGTTGCATCCCAACTGTCTTCTGCAAATTTTTGCTTAAGTTTTCACGTGATCAGAAAAAGATAAAATGTCCTCAAAGTCTGATAGTGACCTATTAGAATCTCCTTGATCCTTGTGTTGATTGGATCTTCAGAATTTGAATCTCCATAGTCTGGATCTTTAAAGGCTGACTTCATTCAGAGTCTTAGTCTTCAGCTTCTGATCTTTCAGAATATGGATCTTTATATTCTCTTTAAATGTTCATTCTCTTTACCAATACTAGGTTCTCTTTAGAAATTTCAGTCTATCATCCTGCACACTTGTATATTTGTTAGTATACTATTGTTCCTTAAATACTATATTATCCAGACCTAGGGTTACGTCGAAGTCTCAAGGAAATTTCCATGAAGATTAGGCCTAAAACTCGTGGACCACCCTCCAACCTAACGTCACTCGTACTTCCCGCCGATATCGGGGTACTTGTCGGTGCAACATCAAAGATATCACAAGTTCGTAGTTAACACTAGGTGTAGAGTGGGTGCAAGGACTCCCAATATGGGTACCAAAGGATCTCAGACCCACACCCCAAACCCCTTAGGCAAGTTTTAGTAGACTGAAGAGAAGTCGGTCGAATATTTGTTGATTCCAGCAATGATCTATATCTAAACTACCTCGTCATTACTATCCCAATGCAGTATATTAAGAAGGAAAAGCTTTGAACCCGAATACGACCAGAGTAACGGAGATGGACAAGGTTCTTCGACCATGCAATCAAAGAGAAGACACCCCCAGATTCTGTTTGATAAGGGAATGAATTAATCGTAATACCAAAGCTCATTTGGAATCCCTTTGCTGCAAAAGGAATTATATGTTGCATCCCAACTGTCTTCTGCAAATTTTTGCTTAAGTTTTCACGTGATCAGAAAAAGATAAAATATCCTCAAAGTCTGATAGTGACCTATTAGAATCTCCTTGATCCTTGTGTTGATTGGATCATCGGAATTTGAATCTCCATAGTCTGGATCTTTAAAGGCTGACTTCATTCAGAGTCTTAGTCTTCAGCTTCTGATCTTTCAGAATATGGATCTTTATATTCTCTTTAAATGTTCATTCTCTGTACCAATACTAGGTTCTCTTTAGAAATTTCAGTCTATCATCCTGCACACATGTATATTTGTTAGTATACCCTATTGTTCCTTAAATACTATATTATCCAGACCTAGGGTTACATCGAAGTCTCAAGGAAATTTCCATGAAGATTAGGCCTAAAACTCGTGGACCACCCTCCAACCTAACGTCACTCGTACTTCCCGCCGATATCGGGGTACTTGTCGGTGCAACATCAAAGATATCACAAGTTCGTAGTTAACACTAGGTGTAGAGTGGGTGCAAGGACTCCCAATATGGGTACCAAAGGACCTCAGACCCACACCCCAAACCCCTTAGGCAAGTTTTAGTAGACTGGAGTGAAGTCGGTCGAATATTTATTGATTCCAGCAATGATCTATATCTAAACTACCTCGTCATTACTATCCCAATGCAGTATATTAAGAAGGAAAAGCTTTGAACCCGAATACGACCAGAGTAACGGAGATGGACAAGGTTCTTCGGCCATGCAATCAAAGAGAAGACACCCCCAGATTCTGTTTGATAAGGGAATGAATTAATCATAATACCAACGCTCGTTTGGAATCCCTTTGCTTCAAAAGGAATTATATGTTGCATCCCAACTGTCTTCTGCAAATTTTTGCTTAAGTTTTCACGTGATCAGAAAAAGATAAAATATCCTCAAAGTCTGATAGTGACCTATTAGAATCTCCTTGATCCTTGTGTTGATTGGATCTTCAGAATTTGAATCTCCATTGTCTGGATCTTTAAAGGCTGACTTCATTCAGAGTCTTAGTCTTCAACTTCTGATCTTTCAGAATATGGATCTTTATATTCTCTATAAATGTTCATTCTTTGTACCAATACTAGGTTCTCTTTAGAAATTTCAGTCTATCATCCTGCACACATGTATATTTGTTAGTATACCCTATTGTTCCTTAAAGACTATATTATCCAGACCTAGGGTTACGTCGAAGTCTCAAGGAAATTTCCATGAAGATTATGCCTAAAACTCGTGGACCACCCTCCAACCTAACGTCACTCGTACTTCCCGCCGATATCGGGGTACTTGTCGGTGCAACATCAAAGATATCACAAGTTCGTAGTTAACACTAGGTGTAGAGTGGGTGCCAGGACTCCCAATATGGGTACCAAAGGATCTCAGACCCACACCCCAAACCCCTTAGGCAAGTTCTAGTAGACTTGAGTGAAGTCGGTCGAATATTTGTTGATTCCAACAATGATCTATATCTAAACTACCTCGTCATTACTATCCCAATGCAGTATATTAAGAAGGAAAAGCTTTGAACCCGAATACGACCAGAGTAACGGAGATGGACAAGGTTCTTCGACCATGCAATCAAAGAGAAGACACCCCCAGATTCTGTTTGATAAGGGAATGAATTAATCGTAATACCAAAGCTCATTTGGAATCCCTTTGCTGCAAAAGGAATTATATGTTGCATCCCAACTGTCTTCTGCAACTTTTTGCTTAAGTTTTCACGTGATCAGAAAAAGATAAAATATCCTCAAAGTCTGATAGTGACCTTTTAGAATCTCCTTGATCCTTGTGTTGATTGGATCTTCAGAATTTGAATCTCCATAGTCTGGATCTTTAAAGGCTGACTTCATTCAGAGTCTTAGTCTTCAGCTTCTGATCTTTCAGAATATGGATCTTTATATTCTCTTTAAATGTTCATTCTCTGTACCAATACTAGGTTCTCTTTAGAAATTTCAGTCTATCATCCTGCACACATGTATATTTGTTACTATACCCTATTGTTCCTTAAATACTATATTATCCAGACCTAGGGTTACATCGAAGTCTCAAGGAAATTTCCATGAAGATTAGGCCTAAAACTCGTGGACCACCCTCCAACCTAACGTCACTCGTACTTCCCGCCGATATCGGGGTACTTGTCGGTGCAACATCAAAGATATCACAAGTTCGTAGTTAACACTAGGTGTAGAGTGGGTGCAAGGACTCCCAATATGGGTACCAAAGGACCTCAGACCCACACCCCAAACCCCTTAGGCAAGTTTTAGTAGACTGGAGTGAAGTCGGTCGAATATTTATTGATTCCAGCAATGATCTATATCTAAACTACCTCGTCATTACTATCCCAATGCAGTATATTAAGAAGGAAAAGCTTTGAACCCGAATACGACCAGAGTAACGGAGATGGACAAGGTTCTTCGGCCATGCAATCAAAGAGAAGACACCCCCAGATTCTGTTTGATAAGGGAATGAATTAATCATAATACCAACGCTCGTTTGGAATCCCTTTGCTTCAAAAGGAATTATATGTTGCATCCCAACTGTCTTCTGCAAATTTTTTCTTAAGTTTTCACGTGATCAGAAAAAGATAAAATATCATTCAAAGTCTGATAGTGACCTATTAGAATCTCCTTGATCCTTGTGTTGATTGGATCTTCAGAATTTGAATCTCCATTGTCTGGATCTTTAAAGGCTGACTTCATTCAGAGTCTTAGTCTTCAACTTCTGATCTTTCAGAATATGGATCTTTATATTCTCTATAAATGTTCATTCTTTGTACCAATACTAGGTTCTCTTTAGAAATTTCAGTCTATCATCCTGCACACATGTATATTTGTTAGTATACCCTATTGTTCCTTAAAGACTATATTATCCAGACCTAGGGTTACGTCGAAGTCTCAAGGAAATTTCCATGAAGATTATGCCTAAAACTCGTGGACCACCCTCCAACCTAACGTCACTCGTACTTCCCGCCGATATCGGGGTACTTGTCGGTGCAACATCAAAGATATCACAAGTTCGTAGTTAACACTAGGTGTAGAGTGGGTGCCAGGACTCCCAATATGGGTACCAAAGGATCTCAGACCCACACCCCAAACCCCTTAGGTAAGTTCTAGTAGACTTGAGTGAAGTCGGTCGAATATTTGTTGATTCCAACAATGATCTATATCTAAACTACCTCGTCATTACTATCCCAATGCAGTATATTAAGAAGGAAAAGCTTTGAACCCGAATACGACCAGAGTAACGGAGATGGACAAGGTTCTTCGACCATGCAATCAAAGAGAAGACACCCCCAGATTCTGTTTGATAAGGGAATGAATTAATCGTAATACCAAAGCTCATTTGGAATCCCTTTGCTGCAAAAGGAATTATATGTTGCATCCCAACTGTCTTCTGCAATTTTTTGCTTAAGTTTTCACGTGATCAGAAAAAGATAAAATATCCTCAAAGTCTGATAGTGACCTTTTAGAATCTCCTTGATCCTTGTGTTGATTGGATCTTCAGAATTTGAATCTCCATAGTCTGGATCTTTAAAGGCTGACTTCATTCAGAGTCTTAGTCTTCAGCTTCTGATCTTTCAGAATATGGATCTTTATATTCTCTTTAAATGTTCATTCTCTGTACCAATACTAGGTTCTCTTTAGAAATTTCAGTCTATCATCCTGCACACTTGTATATTTGTTAGTATACCCTATTGTTCTTTAAATACTATATTATCCAGACCTAGGGTTACATCGAAGTCTCAAGGAAATTTCCATGAAGATTAGGCCTAAAACTCGTGGACCACCCTCCAACCTAACGTCACTCGTACTTCCCGCCGATATCGGGGTACTTGTCGGTGCAACATCAAAGATATCACAAGTTCGTAGTTAACACTAGGTGTAGAGTGGGTGCCAGGACTCCCAATATGGGTACCAAAGGATCTCAGACCCACACCCCAAACCCCTTAGGCAAGTTCTAGTAGACTGGAGTGAAGTCGGTCGAATATTTGTTGATTCCAGCAATGATCTATATCTAAACTACCTCGTCATTACTATCCCAATGCAGTATATTAAGAAGGAAAAGCTTTGAACCCGAATACGACCAGAGTAACGGAGATGGACAAGGTTCTTCGACCATGCAATCAAAGAGAAGACACCCCCAGATTCTGTTTGATAAGGGAATGAATTAATCGTAATACCAAAGCTCATTTGGAATCCCTTTGATGCAAAAGGAATTATATGTTGCATCCCAACTGTCTTCTGCAAATTTTTGCTTAAGTTTTCACGTGATCAGAAAAAGATAAAATATCCTCAACGTCTGATAGTGACCTATTAAAATCTCCTTGATCCTTGTGTTGATTGGATCTTCAGAATTTGAATCTCCATTGTCTGGATCTTTAAAGGCTGACTTCATTCAGAGTCTTAGTCTTCAGCTTCTGATCTTTCAGAATATGGATCTTTATATTCTCTTTAAATGTTCATTCTCTGTACCAATACTAGGTTCTTTTTAGAAATTTCAGTCTATCATCTTGCACACTTGTATATTTGTTAGTATACCCTATTGTTCTTTAAATACTATATTATCATCAAAATCTTAGAGATATGGTACAAACCAATTTTATTTCAACAATCTCCCCCTTTTAATGATGACAAATACAACTATTTAAGAATAATTATTGTTAAGTTAATTAACTAGTTTACTTCAGGATCTAAGGTATGTAAACTTCCCCCGAGTCTAATAGTTTAAAATGTGAGGTCTGTAAGTTCTCCCTAAGTTCTTTCTAAGTTAATTGAATTTATCTTAAAAGCACAATAAAATAATCTCCATAACTTAAGCATAAATAATTTTTAACTATCAGATTCAGACACTTAAATACTTATATATCTACTCCCTTTTTGCCATCAACAAAAATAATAAAGAATAAAGAAAGCAGAAAAAGTTCTTAACTATTAGATTCAAACACTTAAATATTTATATATCTACTCCCCCTTTTATCATCAACAAAAAGAAAAAAGAATAAAGGAAGCAAAAATAGTTCTTAATTATCAAATTTAGACGCTTAAATACTTATATATCTACTTCAATGATGAAACCACATTAAATCTATATGTTCCCCATTACTTTTTCAAAATTGATCCCAAACGATTCAGTTTCATTCCGCGTCGGATCACGACATGGAGGTCAATCAATGATACTTAAGGCTTCCCCCGACTCCTTCAGGCAAAGCCTTAAGGGTGATTCTTTTGAACCGGTCAAAGGTTCAATCCATTTCAAATCCACTATACTCGCCCCAAAGTATAAAAACAGTTTAAATACTAAAAGCAATGTACAATCTCCGATCTCTACTTTTATGATACTTATCTTGAATCTTAAACTAACTTGAACGTTGAAGTGTTAACCATGCAGGTTTATTCCGCAAAACCATAAAATATATCAGAGTCATCATTCACGATCATCGATTATTAAACTGTGTTCATTTCTAATTTTTTCGTGGAGTTAGATCATTTACCTTTTATTCTTGATCTGAACAAATTTCTATTTATTTCTCTAAAATAAGAAATAAATAAATTATTTTTGAAAGAAACGACACAAGTAACAAATTTTTTTCTTTGAACTTGACTTTAGATTAAAAAAAATAGATTTGATAATTTAGAACTTAATAAGAAAATAAATAAATGATAATCAAAAGTTATTTCGGCTAAAATCAAACTCAATTATATTTTCTTTTGAATTCAAATATTTAACCGTTTGAATTGAACCAAATTTTATGATTTAAACTCCATCATTTTACTCTAGACAATGTGATAACACACATAAACAATGAATAAAAAATTAGTAAATAAAATATCTATTATCGTTTCTCAAATACTCAGTTTTTGCAACTAATTTCACACTATATAATTAAAAGCATAGCTTCCCATTAAGAAAAGTGAAAACCACCACAAAATAAAATATAAAAACTTCACACTATTGCCATGAAGAATTATCCTTCTAAACTTTTTATGTATTTCTGAATGATTGAATTAAAGACCAGAACAAAAAAAAAAACAGAATGTACTCTAATGTACAACAATTCTAAGAATAGGGACTGATTTGATAATATCATAATAGTCCCAAAGGATGGGAAAACAATAAGATGATGAATAGCAGAAGAAAAAAAACAATGCTAAATTTGACTCAGTTTTTGAACTTGTTGCCAGGAAAATCTCCACCGTCCATCACTCTCTGATAAAACTATATAGACTACAACTGATCGTAGTGTAGTTTTTTTCTCTCTCACAGTTACCTGGTAGTGGTAGGAGAGAGAGAGTGAACACTTCTCTGTGCAACCAAACAGCATAAGAATCCTGCACCCGCTAACCCTTTGTTTCCCGCCAATTCTCTCACTCCATTCCAATCCTGCAACGCCGTCGTTTTGGGTGACGAAGACGACGTTGATGACTCCGTTTCATCCACTGATTCCGTACCACACGTGTCATTATCGCAAGATTCACTCGAAACTTCTTCTCCGGCCACCGCCACTTTCTGTTTCAGTTCCGGTTCCGGTAATTTTCTCCGGCGGTCTTTTATCTTTTCTCCCATTAGATCACGGTAACCTATCGCCGATATTTTTTCCAGTGCCGGAAAACCAGAACCGTCTACCACCATTGCTCCGATGTTCATTACGCCGTAGAAACTCCCCGACGGCCGACGTATTTGAACTGCGCTGAAGCAGGGACTTCTGTTACCATCACCGTTGCCGTCGCCGTTACCAGAGTTCGAAGAGAGAATATTGCTGACAAGGAACCTGACTGTACCGACTATGTGATCACGGAAGGTACCAACGGCGTAGATTGCTACACAGACGCCTGCGGTTTCGCTGGCAAGAAACTCCGGCGTTACGCGGAAGAGGAATTTATCGTTCCATGTAGGATTCTGGCCTCCGATTTTGTCGACTCGTGTTCGGAGCTTGGTGGAAGAATCGATCCACGTGAGAGCGTAGGTTTGAAACTTTCTCCGTGGTGATGGCGGTGGCTTCAAACCTTGTGCTGAGATCAAGTTGATCTCTAATACTAGCTGCGACTTCGCCGGAGACACCATTGATTATTCTCACTCTCTCGTTCTGGAGCCTTACCGTACCATCTTTTTCCTTTCTTCAACTTCCGGCGAGATGAACGGGCATGATGAATCAAGAAAAGATCAACGGTTGTGATTGCGGCGGAAAGAAGAAGAGAGAACGAAAATGGAAGGCTCGGTTAATAACCAGTGTGGGACCGATGTATATATATTTTATTTTACTGTTTGGAATTTTATTTTGTAGTTAAAGTTATAACCGTTATGGTGTCAGAAGGTAAATATTAGCTGTAAATAACTAATCAGGGGTTAAGGGGAGGTCATTAGTGAAAACCGTCTTATTGTCAGTTAACACTAACAGCGTCTTAACTGAAAAACAACAAACAAACGTCTCTAGACACCTATTTATTTAATAATAATAATAATAATAATAATAATAATAATAATAATAATAATAATAATACAAAATTAAAAGTAAGATAAAAAAAGTACAATTAAAGGTTAATCTAGTTTGTCTACTTTTACCATGAATCTCCTAATTATTTAAAAAAAAAATATTTTTCATTATAGTTGTTTTTGTTCGAAGTTATTAAATATGGAGTTTGCTATTTCCACTCTTATGTGTGCTCCTTCACTACTTTGAAAAGTCACAATCATCTTTAGTATTCGAAGATGCATCTCTAGACGCATTTTCTTAGACACTTCTATACATAAAACGAGGAGGCATCTTATTTTTGTCAAAATTTAATCTGGAGATACATCTTCGTATGTGTAAAATGTGAGTCCGAAGATGTATATCCTTAAACACCATTTATTCAAAAATTAGTGGTTGGTCCGGAGATACATCTTCGAACGCTTTTGTTTCATATCCTCGCGTCAGACCTTCCCTCTTCCTGCTTCTTCATTTTCTAAAAAATATTTATCATCCTTTCAAGCTTTTGAGTTCTCACATTCATTCAAGTGTCTCTCCATAGCAAACTTCTACCATTGAAACTCTTTCTCCTCCTTTCCAGTATCTCATACATTCAAAAATCCACTTCTCATCAATTTGATTTGGTAAGTTTTTTAAAATGCTATCTTTTTTTATGTTTTGATTTGTTAGTTGTTTAAGTTGCATTAGTAATTTTAGGTACATTAGATAGTAGCATAAACGAAATTGGTACCCTACAAGAACATACATTGACATATTTTTGGAGGTTTAGGGAAGCAATGGCGTTTCTGCCATGGCTGAGAATTGCAGGTTTGTCCGGAGATACATCTCTGGATTTTCTCAGTGTTATTTTTGGAGATGTATCTCCGAATTCGTTTCAGGATAAAATTTGGTTGATTTTGTGGGTTTGTCCTAACATGCTATTTTTCTTTGTGTTGGTTTGTAACGCAGGTGCAATTGGTGAAAATAATCCTGAAAAACACCATGGCAGAGTTAGGCTCTGACGTGTGTCTCAAACCGCGTCGATACGGCGTGAGAGAGTTGCAGCCAGGACCACAAAGCCACAAGTTGATGATAACTCGTTTGATGGTTTGCAACCATCTGGTTCGGAGTGTCGAGGTTCCAAACCATCTGGTTCTGCTTCTCATAGCCGCCTCTCTCAGGCATCCACTTCATGGGGCCACGAGTCTTCAAATGACGCAGCACACACTGAAGCCCCTGAAGCTTAGGAGGTGTTATCCAGGAGGCCCATTTGACACCTCCTTACTTCATGTCTATATATACCATGTTGCTACGTATGTTGGGAATGAGAGGTGTATTTTTTTTCTTTTGCAATGCATATGTTTTCAACTAATTAAATCTATATTGGTGGTGATATTTTCTTTTTAGAAGAGCGTATATGTTTGAAATTGGTAAACCACAATCGAAAGATATTGGAGTTGGGGCAGTCATTGGTGATGGGTTTCAGGATGTTCTTCGCTTCCGGTCTTTTCGATTTATATCCCGCTGCGTGCATGGCCGTACCCCACTGCATGCAAGCGGATTTTGCGAAGAGGTGACATTCAGAGACGTCGTTTTTCCATCTTCCTATACGTGAGATGACCATCACTTTGGATGACCTCTCATGCCTCTTGCATCTTCCCATAAAGGGAAATTATTGGGCCACAAAGGGCTCGGTCGAGAGGAATTCGTCGAGATAATGGTCACCCATTTGGGGGTTGACCCAGCTAAGGCCTCAAATGAGGCAGCTGACACAAGAGGTGGTCATGCAAGATATTTTTTTGGAAAAACTTTATAAATACCATATGCAATATGATGAGGATGACGAAGGTGACGATTTGCATGTTGACTACCATCATACTTGCGGATTGATGTGATATCTCTTGTTCTTGGTTGACACATCCACGTTTGTGGATAAAAGTGCAACCTATGTTATTAGAGTCTACCTTCAGTACTTCATCGACTTGACCGCAATTCACAAGTGTTTGATCTACCTATACTCAAAGTTGGGCGAGAGTTGTCTTTGGAAGACAAAGCAGATGACGGAGAGTTGCACGCTGCTTACGATAATTTATTATTATTAATATTGTAGTTGAACCATTTTCAAGGATGGATCATCACCCACTTCCCTCGCATCACTGGATGGAAAGTTATGCCTACACACATTGAGGACTGGTCGCGTGCTGCCACATTTCTTCTGTACATGAAGAATAATGCAGCCAAGCCATTCGAAATTCATCTTGACCATCATGTAACAAATGACATTTTCTTCTGCCCATACAGGGGTAACCGCGAGATGCGTCCATTTGACGTCTTTCCCTTAAACTACATATGGATGGCATGAATGATGCGACAATGTGGATATCTATAAATTATTCTGATACCCCTTATGAGTCCGCTCCTCCCACCATCTTCCGCAGAGATCTCAATGTGATACTTGACGATTTCGAGAGTCACGTGGTACCAGAGGAGTATCGCAGGGGTACTAGCTCATGAATAGTGAGTCTATGCAAATGACTACATGATATGATTTTGTAGGGTATGACACCCTATCATGACACCAGATTCTCCAAGAAGACCACCTAGGCCAGTTAACCAAGAGGTACTTAAGGCTAGGAATGACAACACCGAAGACGTGCCAGCGGTCTGTCGGTGTGTTGTGGAGATGCGTAACACACACATAGAGGCTCAAGTTTTTGTGGAAGCCAGTCTTCATTTGGACCTCGTGGAGAACATCATTTTCAAGTTACGGAGTGACGTGTAGTACAGGTGGAGGAGAAGGCAAGGGGTTAGACATACCCAATAGTTTATGTTTGGATGTATTATTCTTTTGTATTTTTGGACAAATGTTATGTATGATCTTTTACTTTCATTTAACTTTAATATAAACTTGATTTTAATTTAATATAATTTGGCCTAAAATAATTATGATGTTGGGACAATGATGTTTCTCTGAAATGATTCAGGGGGTTTCCGAAAATGCATCTCCAAAATAATCCCCCTTGCCATTAACATGCTTTCAATATCTTTTAAAGGATTTTAAGGGATATTTTGGAGATGCATCTTCGTGCACACCCAAGTAACATACATAGATGCATCTCAGGACCATATTTTGTTCAAAATAGGATGGATCTCATAAAAGTAAAGCCTGGTGTGATTCTGAGTGTGTCCGAAGATGCATCACTGAATGCATGAAGGGAATTTTTGGGTTTCCAGAGGTTTAGGATGCACCTTTAAGGATGGAAAGAACATTTCCCTTAAATATTAGTGTAGTTGCTTATTTTTATGTGTTTGAGTTTTAAAGAGAATAAATTACACTATCATTTTCTTCAGGGAATTATTAACCCCGCCCTAAGTGGTGAGAAAACACCCTATGAAAATCTGAAATTGTCCCTCAGATTCCGGAGATGCATCTCCGGACGCACCACGCGCTTTAGTTAAAATGTTAAAGTTGAGTCACACTCAAGATGATTTTCAAAATTTATTCTGGAGATGCATCTCTGGAACAATTTAATAAACACTCCATGCATTCCTCATCGAAATGCCTTTTTTTATAAATAAATTGAGCCAGAGATGTATCTCCGTATTCACACCAGACATAGTACGAAGATGCATATCCAAAATTAACTAGACATAAATTTTGACTTTGATTTTTAGAGATGCTCTGATGAATTAGGTGATATGTTATTGTTATACTATCATTTTCTATTTTTTTTTGTATAAATTAAACCATACAACCAATGTGAAGAAAATGACATATAAAGTAATGAATCCATAATACACAATGAAGTCAAAATAAGTAAAAATAAAATATAGCGTCCCTCATGTACTGCAGTGTCTCCCGTGTCTCCTCCATCATAGCATATAGAGTGTCCCTGGCCTCAGAGCCATCCGTAAAGAGTCCTTGATCAATACCTTCATGCGTAATCTCTATGATGTAGCGACATCTCAACAATAGATCAACAACATGATGTTCTCTAACATGCTCATCCCCTAGTATCTCCTGATGAGCTGACCTATATGGATCTCCCTAAGCATCATGTATCATATAAGGATGCCATCTCCCGGAGCATCATGTATTATATAACAAACATGATTTATAAAGAATGAATCTAATTAAATTTTACCTCCTCGTCCTAGACATGTCTGGTAGTATGGTTCGACTAAAGAGGCAGTAGTGACAAGTCTGACGGGCCTCTTCTAAACCCTCAAGTGCTTACGGTGCCTCACGTTCCTAGAGTGCCTTTAGTGCCTCATGTGCTTGGGGTGCCTCTGGTTCCCCGGGTACCTCTGGTGACTCTGGTACTTATGTGCCTCGAGTGCCTGTATAAGTTAAACATGTCTCTTATGATAAGACGGAGGTGGAGATGCATGAGTAGGTGACACCCATCTCCCACGGGAAGAAGAAGTCAGCGATGTTGAGCTCCCTAAGAGGGCGCATCCGCAGAAACCGGGCTAGAAATATTAGGTACCCATGATGGTTGAGTCTTTTCCCTTCGAACTGATGCATATCGTGCAATCTTGTCGTGCCTCAGTTTGTCTTGCCTATTAGCCGTAATACCTACAAGTTAACCACACAAGTGTTATACATATGAAACACAATGAGTTCACGCAATAAAAACAAAAAAAATGCAGACTTATAAATTTCGGAGATGCATCTCCAGTTTATGGAAACCAAAACGTTGAAATTTTTTAGAAATCCATCTCCGGAATTTTCTCCAACCAAGAATAGAATTTTCATATCCCAATTTTGCTCCTCATTCAATAAATCGATACATACATCGTGACATTCACATCATCTGCATATCATAACATACACTTCATCTTGCATAATGCCTAAAATGTTGACCAAGACAAATTTTCGGAACTACAAGCAGATCGGTCGAACTTATCCTCAAATATACGTGAAATTAGCAGGCGAAAAATTTCAGAATCGAGCTTGCAACGTCAATTTTATTAATCTATGGTTCACATAGTTTAACTTGGCGTGCTCGTTTTATTTTTCGACTACTTTTTCGATCGCATTTTGATCAGTCTGAACCTTTTAACCGGTCATTTTTTATTTCAAAATTTAATCAAAATTCGTATATTTTTCAGAAGTTTATTTTGCGCTAACCATTTTAGTGCATTCATTTTAATTTTTCGAGCATTTTCATGTCCGATTTTTATTCATTTTGAGTCATTTTATTTTTATTCTTTTATCAAATTGTTTGAAATAATTAAATAGGATTAGTTGTAGTCTCATTTTAATTTTATTCTGATTATTTTGAGATATTTGATTCTATTTGTTTTAATTTGTTTTAAGTCATTTTGTCACATAAGTAACACTAAAAAAACATATGTGGAATTGTAGATTTAATAACCCTAAATCGTGTGATATATATATATATATATATATATATATATATATATATATATATATATATATATATATATATATATATATATATATATATATATATATATATATGGGACTTCTCAAATGAGAGCAAATATTATAATGAGAAATGAAAGGAGAGCATGTAAACCGTTAGATTTAATTTATGGCTCAGATAATTTTGTCTGAAAATTTATGCATGTGAGTCACTATCTTTCTTCTACCCACATTTCTATTTTGCGCACAATTTTACTACACTACCTACGTCGGTTGCGTTATTCTTTTCCTCTCATCTTTATTACATTTTTCTCATTTTAGATTAATATACATGGGTGTCACACCCTGATTTTGACCCTGAATCACCAATTTAACACATTCGTCATAGTCGTTGCATCTTTGCATATCATAACATGCATTCCCTACCGCATAATGCCTAGAATGTTAGTCGAAATAAATTTTCAGATTTAGAGACAAAGCGATTGAATTAATTATCAGATGTGTGTCAAAACAACAGGCGATAAAGTTTCAAAATCAAACTTGAAGACATCAGTTTTATTAATCTACGTTTCACGTAGTTTAATCTGGTGTGCTCGATTTATTTTTCGGCTAATTTTTTGGTCACATTTTGGTTCGTCTAAGCATTTAACCGATCATTTTTCGTTTCAAAATTGGCTCAAACAATGCATATTTCCGAGAAGTTTATTTCGCATTGATTAGTGTGGTGCAGTCATTTTAATTTTTTGGGGCACTTTCATGCCCGATTTTTATACATTTTCAGTCATTATTTTTATTTTATTGTGGTTATTTTGAAAACTGTGAATTTTATTGGTGTTAATTAATTAAATTTGATTTTAATCAATTAAATTTTTTTAAAAGGGATAATTTTTACATTTTAAATCATTTAACAAATTATGCTTCTTTGTTTTGATCCTGACCGTCAGATTCAGTTAATCAATGAACTATAATTTCTATCTTTATGATTCCCTCTTAACCAATCAGAAATAAGAATATTAAAATAAAAAATGAAAATAGCGGGTGGCATAAGAGGGTGGCGTGACAATAGCTGACAAGAGAGGTTAGAGAAATGTCCATTTCATCTGTACCGATCCAAATGCAATACAATGAAAAAAGAGCATCCAATGCTCCTTTAACCCTCCCACATAATGCCATTTGTCCTCCAACAGTTCCACTAGCCAATTTTTGAATATTATCTTTCTGACTTTTTTGGGAGAAGGATAATAATACCTCTGCTCTATCAATTTTGGAAAGAAAAAAAACATAAACCATAAACTCATCCAGCAACTCACGTAACCCTCTCTACTTCATGCACTACCACCAATTTTTTCAACTCTCTCACTTCAAACACTCCATTCCTCCACCTTATAGCAACTTAAACTCTCCTCACACCCATTTTTTAACACATCTCATCTTTCTCATAAAAAAAAACACGACTTCCATCACCCCCATAATTTCCAAAAAAAAACAACCAAACTCCCTCTCTACACTATTCGTTATCCATCTTCCCACCTCATCTCATTTAAAAAAAAAATCAAAAAAACTTACTATATAAGAGAGACTACAGGAAAGAGGGTGTCAATTTCATGACATGAATTCTCTCTTTCAAGTTCTAAGGATGTGAAGAAAAGCAAAAGTAACACAAAAACAACTCATAAAACTTTACTCAAACCATAATGCCTCATAACTTGTTACTACGTCGAATCCGTATGCAATAACAACACTCACAACTCTCAACCATTACCACCTCTCAACCATACACCAACAACCATTTTCGTTCCTCGCTGTCACCTCCTTCTATCACCATTTGTTCACTTGCACAAACACCATGCAACAACAAACTCACGTTTGCAACAGACTTCCACCGAAATCAAGCTAAACTGGACCTAAACAATAATAAGCAATACTGCAAACTGCAACAAACTATCGACATCCTTCATACTGTCGGTTCTCCCTCCTTTCCTTCTCGCTCTAATCGCACAAAGCTAACCCCGTAGACGAGGTAAGCTTCTTCTTTCATCTTAGATTTTAGTTGGTAGTTGTTTTTCTTATGAGATAGTTCTAATGAGAGGTAAACATTGATAAATGATAGAGTTTTTGTATTGTTGAAAATCAAATATTGTTGTTGTCTCTTCATGAGTCAGGGGGAGTTTAAGTTTTAAGAAGAAATGTTTCTTTCTTTTTCTGTATTTTACATTGAGACAAGGAAGGATATATTACGTTTTTATTATTATTTCCTTAACCTGCCACATGTCCAGTCCGCATTAGTTAGTATTTGAATTTTAAAAAAAAAAAGAAAAGAGAAGGGATGCTTGAATCAGGAAAGCACTCCATTTCGGTCCTTATTTTTTCTTTCTTTCTTCTTTTTCTTTATTTGATAATATTAATTTTATTTAGGGCTTTAGAATATTTAATTGGGTTGGGCCCAATCTCCTTTCAATATTCACACCCCTGTCCATTCTTTCATTCGCCATTTTTCTATCTCCTTTTACTTTAGTTTTCGATTTTCTTTTATATATTTTGTTATTCCTTGATTAATTTTTAAATTGCTAACTAATTAATTATTCATTAATTTATTATTTTATTTGTAGTTTAATTAATTATTTGTTTTTTTATTTAGTAATTAAATAGTTTTTGATTAGAATGTTTTTTTTGTTTGTTAAAGAAGGATTTCATTTAAGTAATTGATGTGTCGGTTGTGTTGCGACTTTGGAGTTAAAATTCAATTTAACTTTCGAAAATTGTTTGGACGCATAGATTTCAGCTCGACTTTTAATAGAGTGACTCATATATGAATCCATTCTAAGTAAGTATGAACTAAATTCAGTTTGCTTTCAATTTCGGTCGGTTTCCGGTCCCGTGGCTTACTCTTGGGCCTTCTTACAATGAGTTTAATTTATTTCGGCTTCATGGCTTACTCTTGGGCCTTCTTACAATGAGCTTTTAAGCAATATAAACTTAATTTTCAATAATTTCATACCTTTTCACATTAATCATTTTAAATTTAATTTCAAATCTTTCCTCAATAAAATCTGAAGAAAAAGATTTCCCTGGATGGAATATCCAGTCGTAATCCCGAATATTAGGCCCAAGTTGTAAGAGCTTGTAAGCCCTATGTATTTGTCTTCTCCTCAAAATGCTACAACATTCAAATCATTTTCATAAGTGAATCTGAAGAAAAAGATTATCATGAATGGAATATCCAGTCGTAATCCCGAATATTAGGCCCAAGTTGTAAGAGCTTGTAAGTCATATGTAAATATTCAAACGTCTTTTCTCAATAAAATTGAAAGAAAAAGATTACCTGGGTGAAAGGTCCAGACGTAGTCCCGAGGATGAGACCCAAGTTGTAAGAGCTTGCAAGTCATAAATACTCGTCTTTCAAGCCCAAAAATACATTCAACCAATCAAACTTTTTCTTTTGCCGCCGTGCGATTGATCAGGAAAACATTTTCATAAAAGAAAGATGTTTTGTCTTAAGATGATGCAAAACAATGTTTCGTCCACAATTGTTGAGTTGAGATAAGTGATGTTTTTCCGAATGTTGATTTGTAAATCAATTCGATGTGTGGTATACGTCCGCTCCTTATCTATTTTGGGTAAAACAACGTTCTTCGTTGATTAATACAATATAACTTTCGCTAAAATCGATCAACAAACAAACATTTTTCTACCCAGAACTACGTAAGCCTTGAGTTCTCTATTGCACCCGGAGATACGTAGGAGCGGGATTTGTAAATCTTGTCAGGCCCATTAATAAAAAACTTAGGTTTAGTCCCCTTCGTTGCAAAATCCAAAAACATCTCCTCCTTTCTTTGGATCATATTCTTCTTTCCTTCATAATAACTTGAGAAGCTTAATATTTCAAGCTAACACTAACGCGCATAATTAACCTAATGGTTCCCATTGAGTACAACGGACGTGAGGGGTGCTAATACCTTCCCCTTGCGTAATCGACTCCCGAACCTTGATATCGGTTGCGATGACCATAATCATTATCGTTCTTTCTTGCGTTTTATCGATATTTCCCCTTTCCTTTTTAGGAATAGATAAAGTTCGGTGGCGACTTTGTTCAGTCCATCATGCGACCGTGCGATTGCGCTTCGCTAGGTCGTATTCTCATTTTACGAGGTGTGATAGATGGCGACTCTGCTGGGGAATGATGATTTCCCTAAGTGAGTCAAGCCTAGTTAGGTCGATTGTGTGCCTTTTTTTGTGTACTAGTGTGGCTTTTCTTTATTGTTTTTGCTATCTTTATTGTCATATTGATATAATCTGTTGTATTGGTTTCATTATATTTTGGTACTTGGATACCCTGATTGCAAACCTTGTGGGAAAGACTTTTTACTCGAGTCTCGAGTAAAAACATAAGATAGGACGAGGTTGAGTAGTGTGGGTCCACGAGATGAAATTCTAGTTGGGTCAGTACGAGAATCTTACTTAGAGTAGATCCTTGGGAGGATGTTGTCGCCCGACAAGTAAGTTGCCGTAAGCTTCAATATTTTCATTAGAATCCATGACTCTGAGGACCATTTGTAGAACCTTAATACTTTGACCAATTAGGAAAGATGGTTGCGTAGTGTGGGTCCGCGAGATGAATTTCTCGTTGAATCGATGCCAGAACCTCACTTGGAGTAGATTCTTTGGATGGAGTTGATGTCCGACAAGTAAGTTGCCACATGTAACACCTCAAAATTTGCCCTCCTCTCTTGGGATTAGCATATCATATTGCATATCATTTTTAGGTCATTAGGCATTGCATATTGCATATCATGTGGTTACATTGTGCAAGTCATTCTCCCAAGTCTTGATCAGAAGATGAGGAAGTTAAAGTGCAAAGCTAGGGTTTCATTGGACTGGTTATTAATCATCTGAGGATGTGGAGGTCCAAATTAGGGTTTCATGATTCTCAAAGGATATTGGTCTTCATCTTGATTGAAGTGATTCATCATCATCATCATGGTTTGTCATCATCAAGTGTTGAAGCACATTCCTTGAGATTAGGGTTTTGACCACTAGTCAACCCTAATCAGTTGTATTGGGCCAATCAGGGCATAATCAGGAGATGGGGTTTATGATGGATATGAGGATCATTTTATGATTATATGGAGCTAATTGAGGCTAGGGTTTCACCCTTGAGCTATTTCATCAGAAGATTGGAGCTCAGATTGATCTATGCATTGCCAGATTCATCTATCAGTTGAAAAGTCAACTGTGGTCAACTGTACATGATTTGATGGATTGGAGGTGGAAATGAGTTGGATACACTTCATTCATGTTGGAACAAGTGTTA
This sequence comes from Lathyrus oleraceus, assembly GCF_024323335.1. Classification (NCBI taxonomy): domain Eukaryota; kingdom Viridiplantae; phylum Streptophyta; class Magnoliopsida; order Fabales; family Fabaceae; genus Lathyrus; species Lathyrus oleraceus. The sequence continues at coordinate 16,549,619 of NC_066581.1, forward strand.
TTTGACATCTCAAAGCTCAAGAATGGAGAAAATCAAGTCAGGACAAAAACTGCCAAAAATAGAAAGTGACTTGTAATGGAAGTTTCCAAAAATGGAAAGTTTTTGACCTCAAGACCACGTGTCTAAAAATGCTTCAAATGAAAAAGTGTTCAACATGAAAGTTGTAGATATTGTTCTCACCTTTCCAAAAAGTCCAAGAACTTGAAAATCCCATGTATGGTTGTCAAGTTATGGTCCAGTGAATTTCAAAAATGACCCATAATCAGGAGGGCATAACTTCCACATGGAGTGTCCAAATTGGATGTTCTTTATATGCACAAACTCCATTTGACATGTACTTTCATGGTGCATAATTGGATTTCTTCAAAAATGGTCAATGCAAAAAGTCAAATTTCAACTGAATAGTTAAATGAACCAGGGGCAAAATTGTCCAACTTGTGAAATAATTGGAATTTTTGAGTGGGGATTTTTGCAACACTTCACAAATGGCATTTGAAACTTGTTGGAATACTCATAACATGCCTAGGTTTCATGGTTTGGAAATTGGCTTTTGAAATGAACTTGGAAAAATGAACAAAGTGCCATCACATGTGGAAATTCAAAAATACACATCCAATGAACCTCCAACAAGTGGCAACAGCTCATGACAGGTGTTTAGGGTTTGTATGAGGTGGCAGTGAGCTGTCATTAGCTGGCATGTGAAAGTACATTTTTGCCCTTGGTGTGAAAATGACACTTATGCTAATCATTTGCATTTTGGCTAATTGGTGTAATTAAGCATGGATTAATCATGAGTACAAAAGCTTAATTGTAACAAACTCATAACAAAAATCACAATTCCCAAAATCAGATCCAAAATTCTCCAAATTCATCAAATTCTTCTCAAGAACACATCACACAAAATTGACCAAATCTCTCTCAATTCTTCATCCTTTTGCACGATTTCTTTTGTGTTGATCTCCATTCATCATCATCTGTAACTGTTTTGGCAAATTGGATTGAGAAGAGCCTTAAATCGTGACTGTACAAGTTTGCTCCATCAATGGTGAATCGAGATTTGGCGCAGTAGAAGCAATCTCCCTCGAACCTGAGCTTTGTATTCAACTTCTTGCAGCTTCTAGTCCATCTGTTTCAAGGAATTGAGCATCAAAACTTCATGAATCGTCACTGCCTTCAAATCAAGGTTAGGTTTCGAATGTCACCATTGCCTTCGTGTTTATGTGCGTTTGGTAGAGCTTTTCATGTAGAGCATCGTGATACAATTGGTTTGTGGAATAGTGGATTATAGCTCGAGTTAGGTCGATTATAAGATATGTTGCAAAACCCTAAGTCGATCGATTCGAAGAATTTAGGAACAATTAGGTTAAGCCATGATGATATTTGAGATCCTCGTGATGAGACGGTTCCAACGAGTATTCGCATGAAGATTTTGGTGAAAGATTGATGTTCTTCGTGTTCATAGCTTTTCTGGAAAATTCTGGGAAGAAGGAGATGATTTCTGGAAAATAAAGCCATTTGATCCGTGTTTCTATTTGAATTTTTGAGTGACCTGTTTCCCGCGCCCGCGTGTCAATATTTACAAGAATGCCATTAATGAAACTTAATTAATTATAATATATTCAAATAATTATTAAAAAATCATAAACACCTTAAAAAATTCATAAAAAATAATTGGAAAGTCCAAAAAATGTGTGGATTTTTTGTTGACTTCCTAATTCTCTCTAGAATTTTGTTGACCTATTTTTGGAAGTTGTGCTTGGTAAAAAATAGGTTTGACTTAGAGATGTTTGACTTAGGTCATTTTTGTGCACATTTTGCCATTCCTATTGTGAAATCCTCATGCTCTAAAAGAAATTCTTGAAAATTTTTGTGGTGATTGTAGACATGTTGATGGTTATTTACATGAAAATTTTGTGAATTTTGGATACCTGATGATTGAGTTGTGAATTTTTGAATCTAGGTGTGACAATTTGTGTCACACCTAGCTAGGTCAACTTTCTGGATTTATTTTCATGACCTATGCTTGTTGAAATAAAGTGAAATTTTGCATGATGGATCAATGATATGTTAATATGCTATGTGAATTTTTCTGGATTTTTCCATTGCATTTTCAATTTGATTGGCATTTTTCATCTCTGTTGGTCAAATATGCAAGCTTGTGTGACATGTGTTTGGAATATCTTTGTGAAATGCTCATATGGTTTTGGATGGAAATGAAATTTGGTGTGATGATGCTAGACACATTATAGGACATTATTCTTTTGGTCCCATTCATTTATGATATGTTGTCACTCTGTTATGAATTTTTGAAGTGAATGCTTGGGTTGATGCCTTGAATTGGCTCATATAATTGTGTCTGTTTTTCTTGATTTTCATTGACATAGTTCCTTTTGTCCAATTGAGCTGAAAATTGACATGCTATACCTTGAATATGTCCTGTTTAGGTGTAAATTATTTGAGGATTTTTGGAATTGTTTTGATATGGAATTGAATGCAATAGTTCTGTTTGGACTTTTGATGTTGTGTTTGACCTAGTTTGACTTATTTTGGTCATGATATGAATATAGTGAATGATATAAACATGGGATCAATTGCATTTGCTTTTGTTTGACATTAATTTGACTTTGGTTAGAGATACCTTGCTGTTTAGACATTTTTGCCACCTTTGGACCCTAGGCTTGGCCTAGTGGTCTAGTTTCTCACATTTGCTTGATTTTTCAGGATAAAAAGCACAATGCTTAAGGAGATTGAACCAAGTGGATTCAATTGAGTTTATTTGATGTTTGTACACTAACATAACTTTGTTTTGTAGGTTGTGAAGCTTAGGCTTGAGCTTATAGCTTGCCTTGTTATGCATTGACTTGTATAGTCTGACTGATTAACATTTGCTGTTTACTGTTTGTCTGTCTGAGTACTGATGATACTTGATTGATTTCAGGTACATTTAGTTGCTTATAGTTCTTTAAGAACTTGCTTGCTGCTGCTTGGTTTTTAAACCACTTGAGATAGGACTTCTATTCTTCATGTAGTCTGGAGACCCGGTCTGTTACTTGGCCGGGCAAATAAATGTCTGAAGTCCTCCTTAAGAGGCGATGTTTGTGCTTGTTTACTTTTGTGCCTAAGCAGGTAAAGTCCTTAATCAAGGCAATTGGTGGAAGCCAAGGGATATGCAATCTATCCCCCACTATTCTGTGAGTCGTCCCTCTGCTCACACGGCTGTGTGTTGATGCATTGGGACACAAACCCAAGATCTTGTACTTTGTACAGTCGAGTCAGAGTCTTTGAGCGTAGAAGGGTCCCTCCATTCTGGACCCACGCTCCTTTGTCTGAAGCTCTCCTTGGTTAGGGATAAGAGCTGTGAGGTCTCATCCTCACTTCACCTTTTCATCTGCTTCACCTTAGTCTCGCAATGGCAAGGTTAAGAGCAAACACAGCCTGTACAGATGACTTGCTGAGGCAGTCAAACCTATTGATTGAGCCCACTTGTTTGGTTATAGTGTGTGCTATGTGGATATCTAATTAACATGTTTGTTTGAGATGCTTGTTCTCATTTGTTGATTGTATGCTTGTATGCTTGCTTCTTTCCTGGATAGGAGTAGCTTGCTTATGCAAGTAGGATAGAAACCTGAACGTAGGGCAATGATGCATGACAACACTAGGCTCGAGTCCAGCTCCCTGGTAGTGTGTCTTCCCTTGGTTTCTGGCTAGATTTTCTTTCCCTTGAGGGGGAACTACATCGCCCTGATCCTTGTTCCAGACGAGGTATGTAGGTAGGTGGTCGTGCGAGACCACTCCGGGCAACCTTTTTCTTTTTTGTGTGTGTTTACTGGTTATCTGCTTGTGTGTTTTGTGTTGTTTGGCGTGCGTAAGCCGAACTACAGTGGCTCTGATTCTCGTTCCAGACGAGATATGTAGGCATAGGATGCGATGTCCTATCGAGCTCCCTTCTCTTAACCCCACCTGCGTTGTCTTCGGTGTGTGTGTGTGTGTGATGTTTTAGCAACCTATTCTTTATTTTAGAACGTGGATCCCGTCGAGTACGACGGACGTGAGGGGTGCTAATACCTTCCCCTTGCGTAACCGACTCCCTTACCCTTTCTCTTTGGTCGCGAGACCATTTCCTTTCCAGGTTTCTCTGAGCGTTTCCTTTCCCTATTTGGGGATAAATAACGCGCAGTGGCGGCTCTGTGTTGTGTTTTTATTTGAGTCCCGCCGGTTGTTTTTTTCGCGGATGCGACAGCTGGCGACTCTGCTGGGGAAATGCAAAAGATGTTGACCTGTGCTTGTCCATCGTCCCTAAGTGAGTCCTTCCTAGCGTTCTAGGATAGTTTAGGTTGCTTGTGTTGTATTATTTATTGCATTTATTATTCTAACCAGTATATATTTGCATTAAATATTTGCATGCATCATTCTATCATGTTGTTGCCGTCCTCTGTGCAGGTGGTTCCTCTGTTTGGGGTGGGTGTTCTGAGTGGGGCTAAAACCCAGGCCTGAGTATACACCTAGGATTAGTGTGGTCTCATGTTGCCTCTTTCATGTTAGGTCAATATGTGCCTGGCAGCATGATGTACCACAAGCCGGACGAGGTTCATTTGATAGTGCTTTCCTCTGTGGGGTACTCCACTTTGGCTGAGTTACTTCATCTGAACTGTTGACTCTGGTGACCGATCATTTCCCGGATCTTTGGTTTAGACGATCTCAGGAGAGCTACAATGGCACACCCGAAAGGGCAAACCCATTGAGTATCTCTGCCCGATTGTCGAGACTTTTATCCGCCTTAGGATGACCTGTTTAGAATTTACCTGTGAGGGGAGGGTGATTCTTACAGATGCATGTTCTGTTGGTGACCCAGATGGTGACTTTTTGTTCCGTGGATCAGAGTCTAATTTATGAGTCGGATTTATGGCCATTTATTGCTGAGACGCCGGAGTGCTGTCCGTGGTATTTATCAGTGGGGATCCGTTTATTTCAGGATTCCCCGGGCCGAGATATTTATCAGTGGGGATCCGTTTATTTCGGGATTCCCCGGGCTGGTTCAGAGATTACTTGATGGGTCTGCTCAGAGACTGATGATGATGATGATGTATCTGTCTTCCGTTTATTTCGGAACCCGTGGGTCGGATTTGTGATTGTACATTCCTCAGATGGTTATGATCAGTTCAGAGACCGGTTTCAGTGCAGATGATCAGATGGCTTGGAGGATGGCAACGCATTGCATTCATTCATCAGCATCATTACATTTCGCATTAATTGCATCTAACACATGTTTACCCATATGCAGGGACACTTCTGATCAAGATCCTGGTTGAGAGATTTTCTGCGCAGACATGAGAACCGGTTTGAAGCATGATGTGGCTTACAGTTTCTTCGATCCTGAGATTGGTGTGCTGAAGGATATGATAGCATTGATCACACCCGATCATGTGGGGATGTTCAGAGAGTCATATGGTAGTATCCTGAAGATTGTTTTCAGACTCACTGACAGTGACAGAAGTGCCATTCATACACTCCTCCAGTTCTATGACCCGGGGCTGAGATGCTTTGTTTTTCCAGATTATTTGTTGGGGCCTCTGATGGAGGATTATGCTAGCATTCTGGGTATGCAGATCCGTGATCAGATTCCTTTCCATGCTACTAGGGTGGAGCCTGATGTCCTTGGGATTTCTCGTGCTCTTTATTTGAGTCCGGAATTGGTCAAGGAGGGTTTGAAGGAAAAGGGGAAGTTACCTGGATTTCATTTGAGTTTCTTGGAGGCTAATACCAAGGAACATGCTGCTATGGGTAACTGGAAGACGGTTTGCGCATTGATTGCTGTAAGCATTTATGGGATTATTATGTTTCCTAATCAGAAGAATTTTGTGGACCATAATGCTATCAGATTATTCCTGCAGAGAAACCCTATTCCTACTCTGATCGGAGATGTTTACTACTCGGTTCATAACAGGAATGAGAAGCGGCGTGGGGGCTTGATCAGGTGCTGTTCTCAGTTGCTCTTCAAGTGGTTTATGGGGTATTTGCCTTCCCGAGGTGCCTTTGCTCACATTGATCCCACTGTCAAGTGGTCATTCAGGTTGATGGGTTTGCGGGCTAATGATATTGCTTGGACTCATAATGGTTTGGCTGGACGGGATTTTATATACAGTTGTGGGAGTTTACCTAATGTGCCTCTTATCGGAGTTCAGGGTTGCATTAATTACAACCCGACGCTTCTCAGGAGACAGATGGGGTTTGCTGTAGAGGGTCCTCCTCTCGAGCGAGAGATTCAGGAGTCCTTCTATTTCCCGATTGAGGGTAACCAGACCAAGCTGAGGCAGGTATTGGATGAGTGGCGCAACATTCGGATGAAGGGTAAGGTTCTGTTTGGCAAAGTCAACTGCCGGTATTTTCCACTATTCGAAGATTGGTTGCGGAAGAGGATTGAGGTTACATTTCTACCATTTCCTGGAGGTGATCCTGTGTGTCCTATGATTGAGGGTCCAAGTTCTTCTGTTAGCATGGAAGAATTCCTCGAGATGAAGAGGGCCAGAGATCAGTTACTTGCAGAGAAAGCTGAATTGGAGAGAAGTGTTGCTCGGTTTCAGACAGCTAATCAGGAGATCAAAGTGAAGATGGAAGATCAAGACAAGCGACATGCCCTAGAAGCCAAGCGCTTTGAGATGGATACAGCCTACTATGGGAAGATTAGTCAGGCCTTAGCATCATCCAACAGGGAGCATGACATCACCAAAGAGAGATTGGCTAGAGCTTCAAAGGTTATTGAAGACGAGAAGAGAAGGCAAATCCTAGTGAAAGGTCAGAGGGATGACAGAGTCAGGGGTCTCATTGCTGAGTGGGAGACCAAGCTGAAGGTCAAGGAAGCAGAGAATCTGGAGATCACCGCTGAGAGAGATCACTACATTGCTGAGCGAGATCATTACTTCAGGCAGATGAAGATTCATCAGAAAGAAGTAGGGAGATTACAGCAGGAGAACACCGAGCTCAGGTTCGCCGCAGAGTTCGCGAAGATGGAAGGCGAGATAGGGCCATCTGCGGGACCCTCATCCAGCTAGTTCTTTCATTTGTTGTGGATTACCGTCAGGCTTGTTGACGGAATCTACTTGCGTGTATTTCTTTCCTGATTCTGGAGGCTTGTATTTGAATTTTATCTGACTTGATGTATGACTATGGCACTGTTTGTGCACTTTTTGCTATGTGATGGTTATTTGTCATTCAGTGATCAATCTTCAAGCTTTATTTGCTTTACCGTATGCACTCACACAAGCACACACATGGTTGGGGGTATCTTGCTAAATCACATATCTCCGATCTGCACGACAAAATCAAATGCTGAATATCAGAATATTGATGCCGGATTATTATTTGTCTCAATGATGCCAGGATCAAGAGATAAAGTGTCCTTCATATGGATAGACACTGCATTCATGCATTGATCATAATAACTTGTGCTTTATTTTGCAGGTATCCGTTTCTAACGTGCTTGATTGATGCAGGAATCATTCCTCGTGCTCGCAGAACTGTACCTTTGCACTCAACCAGACCTCACAGATACTATACCAGAAGAAATACACCCAGACTCATGGAGCTTCCCAGTGCAGATATGCTCGAGCTAAAAGACAAGATGAACGAGCTGATCAATATAATGCAAGGCTTTGCAATTGGTCAGAAGGCTCTGGCGGATAAAGTTGAGAAACTCGAGCGGGTTTCTGCCGCGAACAGTGGGGTTAACCTGGATGGAGTCTCCAACCAGGGGCAGGGGTCTCGAGATGGCGGAAAAAGGACGACTGTGGGTCTTGTGAATAATGCTGGTGGTGTTGGTGGCCAACCGGGTCAGAATCAGAAGGATAACTTTGTGCCTCCGTTCTACGGATTCGATGAAGATCAGGAGGAAGACAGGGAGGCTGACCAATTCTCTATGCAGAATGAACCTTTCGTGCCTTATAATGCTCCACCTCAGAACAGGGAGATTCAGCTGCTGGCTGAAAAGATCAAGCTGCTTGAGAGCTATGCCACTCCCGGGGTGGTGAACATGTCGAATATGGGGCTGGTAGATGAGATTGTGATCCCACAGAAGTTCAAGGCGCCCAGTTTTGACAGATATAACGGGAGTTCTTGCCCAGAGACGCACTTACAAGCTTTTGTCCGCAAGATATCTGCATACACAATGGACCAGAAATTGTGGATGTACTTCTTCCAGGACAGCCTGTCCGGAGGCTCCCTGGAGTGGTATACTAAGTTGAAATCGTCCGATATAAAGAATTGGCAGGATCTTGGAGATGCTTTCTTCAAGCAGTACTAGTTCAACGCTGACATGGCTCCGAGTCGTACCCAGCTACAGGGTATGTCTCAGAAAAATAACGAAGGATTCAAGGAGTATGCCCAGTGGTGGAGAGAACTGGCTGCGAGAGTTCAACCTCCTCTTGTTGATCGCGAAATGTCTGATTTGTTTATGGGGACCCTGCAGGGGCCGTTTGCTGAAAGGATGGTGGGATGTCCTGTCACCAATTTTTCCGATATTGTAGTGGCTGGTGAACGGATAGAAAGTTGGTTGAAGCTGGGTAAGATTCAGGGTAATGCATCTACTTCTTCTTCGGGATCGAAGAAACCGTTTGGTAATGGTGGGCAGAGGAAAAAGGAAGGAGACACCAGTGCTGTTTATACGCAACGAGGACCCGGTAGGGACCGTTATTTCCAGCACACTGCTGCGGTAACTATTCCTGCTGAGCCCCAACCTGCACCGCAACAACAACAGCAACAGCAACAACTGAGACAACCGTTTCAACAGAGGCAACAAAGGGCTGGTTATCAGGTCAGGGGCAGAGCTGTGGACAGACAATTTGATAGGCCTCCAGTGACTTATGCTTTCTTGTTCAAGAAGTTACAAGATTTGGGGCTCGTGCAAACCAGAACTCTGGCACCTTTGAGACCTGACCAAAGGCCAGCCAGCTATGATGAGAATGCCAAATGTGAGTTCCACTCAGGTGCGCCTGGGCATAATATTGAGAACTGTAAAGCTTTTAAGCACACAGTTCAAGACCTGGTGGATTCCAAGGCAATTAATTTTGCACCATCTCCCAACGTCAATGCAAATCCCATGCCTGCGCATGGTCAAAGGGGGGTAAATGCCATTTCTACGGAGAATCGAGTTGGGTTGTCTGATGTTGATCAGCTGAAGACGCCTCTGGCTGAGGTCAAGAGGCAGTTGTTGAAAAATGGGGTTTATCCGGGCTGCGGTCACGTGTGTGCTGAGTGCACTAATTCTGTCAACGGTTGCGAGCTTCTGAGGAAGTGTGTCCAAGGGATGATGGACGAAGGGGTTATCCTGATTGAGAGGGCTGATAAAGGAAAAGAAGAAGTCTCCACCATAACGATTTATTATGATCCGGTGGATTTGTCGAACCTAGTTGAGGAGGCTCCAGTTACCATCACGGTACCTGGGCCGATTCCCTACGACAAAGATGATGCCGTGCCATGGCATTATGGTGGGGAAGTTTATTGCAATGGGGAGAAGATGGAAGAGCAGACTGCAAGTGAAACCACCGTGCTAAAGGTGGATAATGCCGGTCCCAGCGGTTTCACTCGCAGCGGTAGGTTATTTGCCCCTGAGGCGTTGAGGAGGGGAGAAGAAGAAAAAGATAAAAAAGAAAAGGACGAGGCTTTAGCCAGGGCAAAGGGAAAGGCTGTGGTGGATAATGGTGATACTCCTGTGGTGACACCGGCGCCTGCGGGGTCGGAAAATAAATTTGATGATGATGCCGAAGAGTTCTTGAGGATCATTAAGAAGTCGGAGTATAAACTGGTTGATCATTTGCAGCAGACTCCTTCCAAGATCTCAATTCTTTCATTGCTGCTGAGCTCAGAGGGGCATAGGGAGGCCTTATTGAAAATTTTGAAGAAGGTGTATGTTCCTCAGGAGATCACTATTAATCAGCTGGAGACGGTCGTATCCAATGTGCATGCTAGCCATGGGTTGGGCTTTACGGATATGGACCTGACAGTGGACGGCAGAAATCATAATAGGGCATTACACATTGCGATGGAATGCAAAGGAGCCGTGCTTTCGCATGTGCTGGTTGATACCGGCTCCTCATTAAATGTGTTGCCAAAGAAGGCCTTGGCGAAGCTTAACTGTGATGGATTGATTTTGACCCCGACTGATTTGATTGTGCGGGCTTTTGATGGGTCAAAACGGGCCGTATTTGGGGAGGTTGAGTTGCCGGTGAAGATTGGACCTGAGGTGTTCAAGTCGACTTTCTACGTCATGGACATTCAGCCGGCATACAGTTGCCTGTTGGGTCGCCCATGGATTCATGCTGCAGGAGCAGTTACATCGACTTTGCACCAGAAGCTAAAGTATATCTGGGAAGGTCAAGTCGTCACTGTTTGTGGAGAGGAGGACATTTTTGTCAGCCACCTGTCTTCATTTAAATATGTGGAGATGGATGGAGAAATATGGGAGACGCCTAGCCAGGCATTCGAAACCGTCAAGGTGGAGAATGCTCTGTTCGCTAAGCAGGAAGAGGAGAAACCGTCTATCGCTTCATACAAGCAGGCCGCCGAGGTGGTCAAGAGTGGAGAGGCTCCTGGTTGGGGCAGAATGATGGAGGTCCCCGCGAAGAAAGACAGATTCGGGGTTGGATATCAGCCTGGCAGAGGCTCGTCTGGACAAGGAAGAGGACGTCGTACGTCGGTAACCTTCACCAGCGCCGGGATGCTGGATCCAGATCGCATCTGTATGACGAGTGAAGATGCTGATAGTGACTGCGACATCGACCAATGGATAAAGCCGTGCGCACCAGGGACGGAAATCCAGAACTGGAAGGCCGAAGAGATCATCCGGGTCACTCTCCTTGAAGAGTAATATTTTTCTTGTTTTCATTTTATATGCATGAAAGCCATGCGTGTTGCCCGACACGTAATGGTTCATTGTAAGGGCCACCTCATGTTTAAATTTGCAAGATTTTGCATCATAAATAAAAGGGTGTTTTTCAAGTAAAAGCGGTGTTCCCTGTTTTTCATTTATTTTTGCAGTTTAAAAATAAAAACAAAATAAAAATGGCAATGTTTTCATTTTTCTTTTTCGAATTCTCACACCGGTTCTAAAGCAATGCATGAATCAACATTCATGCAGATGCGATTCTTCTCCGGATCTCATTGATAACAATCCTGTTACACCCTTGTATGACTTCGACAATCCAATCTATCTTGCTGAAGAAGAAGACGAAGAAGATTGTGAACTGCCAGGGGAATTAGTCAGGTTGTTGAAACAAGAGGAGAAGGTGATTCAGCCGCATGAAGAGCCGATTGAGGTCGTGAATCTGGGTACCGACGAGATAAAGAAAGAAGTGAAAATCGGGGCTGCTTTGGAGGAAAGTGTCAAGAGCAGACTGGTAGTATTGTTGAAAGAGTATGTCGACATCTTTGCCTGGTCTTATCAGGATATGCCATGGTTGGATACCGATATCGTTGTGCATAAGCTACCTTTGCGAGCAGATTGTCCTCCAGTGAAGCAGAAGTTGCGCAGAACTCGACCTGACATGGTGATGAAGATTAAAGAGGAAGTGCAGAAGCAGTGGGATGCTGGTTTCCTTGTTGTCACTAATTATCCGCCATGGGTTGCGAACATTGTGCCAGTCCCGAAGAAAGATGGTAAAGTGAGAATGTGTGTGGACTACCGAGATCTGAATAGAGCTAGTCCGAAGGATGATTTTCCACTACCTCACATTGACGTGTTGGTAGATAATACAGCTCAATTCTCGGTGTTTTCCTTCATGGATGGCTTTTCTGGCTATAATCAGATCAAAATGTCGCCAGAGGATATGGAGAAAACAACGTTCATTACACCGTGGGGTACCTTTTGTTACAAGGTGATGCCATTCGGTCTCAAGAACGCCGGTGCTACTTATCAGAGGGTCATGGTGACTTTGTTTCATGATATGATTCATCATGAAATTGAATGCTATGTGGATGACATGATAGCAAAGTCCCAGACAGAAGAGGGGCATTTGGTAGATCTGGCCAAGTTGTTCGACCGGCTGAGACAGTTCAGACTGAGGTTGAATCCGAACAAATGCACATTCGGAGTGCGGTCCGGTAAATTGCTGGGGTTTATTGTAAGTGAGAAAGGAATCGAGGTTGATCCTGCGAAGGTAAAAGCGATAAGAGAAATGCCTGAACCGAGAACGGAGAAGGAAGTTCGTGGTTTCTTAGGTAGATTGAACTACATTTCACGGTTCATATCTCATCTAACCGCCACGTGTGAGCCAATATTCAAATTGTTGAGAAAAGATCAAACGGTCAGGTGGAATAATGATTGCCAAGCGGCATTTGAAAGAATAAAAGAATATTTGCAGGAGCCTCCGATTCTGATGCCTCCTGTGGAGGGAAGACCGTTAATTTTGTACCTGACAGTCCTCGAGGGGTCTATGGGGTGTGTATTGGGGCAGCATGACGAGTCTGGTCGAAAAGAGCATGCCATATACTATCTTAGCAAAAAGTTTACCGACTGTGAAACAAGATATTCACTGCTCGAGAAAACTTGATGTGCTTTGGTCTGGGCTGCTCGCCGACTAAGGCAGTATATGCTGGTTCATACCACTTTATTGATTTCCAAGATGGATCCAATCAAGTACATTTTTGAGAAGCCAGCATTGACCGGACGGGTTGCGAGGTGGCAAATGATTTTGACTGAATATGATATACAGTACACCTCTCAGAAAGCAATCAAGGGGAGTGTATTGTCTGATTACCTCGCTCAGCAACCTATTGATGATTATCAACCGATGAAGTTTGAATTCCCTGATGAGGACATCATGTTTCTCAAATCGAAAGATTGCGAGGAACCAATCCCGGAGGAGGGGCCTGACCCTGAATCCGAATGGATTCTGATGTTTGATGGGGCCTTTAACGTGAATGGAAGCGGTGTTGGTGTTGTTTTGGTTACGCCGAAAGGATCCCACATTCCTTTTGCTGCCCGGCTAACGTTTGAGTGTACCAACAACGTGGCTGAATATGAAGCTTGCATATTGGGGATTGAAGAGGCGATTGATTTGAGAATCAAGAACCTTGTCATATATGGAGATTCAGCTCTGGTGATAAATCAGGTTAACGGAAAATGGTATACGCATCAGTCTCATTTGGTTCCGTATCGAGATTATACGAGGAGATTGTTGACGTTTTTCACCAAGGTGAAGTTGCATCATGTGCCCAGAGAGGAGAATCCTTTGGCAGATGCTTTGGCTACTCTGGCTGCCTTGATTAAGGTGCAGAGGTGGAATCAGTTCCCCAGTGTTGAAGTAGGTCGTCTGGATAGACCGGCTTATGTGTTTGCTGTTGATGCAGCGTCTGATGATGAGAAGCCGTGGTATTACGATATCAAGCGCTATCTTGAGACGCAAGAGTATCCCGAGGGAGCATCTAAGAAGGACCGAAAGACTCTGCGGAGGTTAGCCATGGTGTTTTACCTGAATAAGAATGGGGTTCTGTACAAGCGGAATTTTGATTGGGTCTTGCTCAGATGTGTTGATGACAGAGAAGCAAGCCAATTGATGAAAGAGGTTCATGAGGGATCGTTCGGTACCCATGCCAGTGGGAATGCAATGGTGAAGAAGCTGCTGAGGGCAGGTTATTACTGGATGACAATGGAGGCCCAATGTTTTAATTTCGTGCGGAAGTGTCATAAATGCCAGATTTATGCTGACAAGGTGCACGTGCCTCCAAATACGTTGAGCTTAATGTCGTCTCCATGGCCGTTTTCTATGTGGGGCATTGATATGATTGGAAAGATTGAGCCTACCGCTTCGAATGGGCATCGATTCATATTGGTGGCTATTGATTACTTCACCAAGTGGGTTGAAGCAGCCTCTTATACGAACGTGACGAAGCAGGTTGTAGCCAGATTTCTCAAGAGAGACATCATTTGCCGATATGGGGTTCCCGAGAGAATTATTACTGATAATGGTTCTAATTTGAACAATAAGATGATGGCAGAGTTGTGCCGGGAATTCAAGATTGAGCATCACAATTCTTCTCCCTATCGTCCGAAGATGAATGGGGCGGTTGAAGCAGCCAACAAGAATATAAAGAAGATTGTGCAGAAAATGGTGGTAACCTATAAAGACTGGCATGAGATGTTGCCGTTTGCATTGCATGGGTATCGAACGTCGGTACGTACATCCACTGGGGCAACTCCTTTCTCATTGGTATATGGGATGGAGGCTGTATTACCTGTTGAGGTTCAGATTCCCTCTTTGAGAGTCCTGATGGACGTGAAATTGCAAGAGGCTGAATGGGTAAGGACCCGGTATGAAGAATTAAGCCTGATAGAGGAAAAGAGGCTAGCAGCCATCTGTCATGGGCAGTTATACCAACAAAGGATGAAGCGTGCTTTTGACAAGAAGGTACGACCTCGGGTGTATCACGTGGGTGATATGGTGCTGAAAAGGATCCTTCCTCCTCAAAACGATCGAAGGGGCAAATGGACACCAAATTATGAAGGTCCATTCGTGGTCAAGAAGGTTTTCTCTGGTGGAGCCTTGTTGTTAACGACCATGGATGGCGAAGATTTTCCATCCCCTGTGAATGCGGACGCAGTTAAAAAATACTTCGTATAAATTGACCCGCTGGACGAAAAGAATAAAATAGTCCAGGCAAAAATGGGGCATCCCGGCGAACCAAAAAAAAACAGAAAGAAAGGTTCGGGCAGAAATTAGGGATAAAATGAAAATGTACACCCGGCAAGTCGAAAACCCCACAAGGGCGACTTGGGCAAAAAAGGGTATCCCGGTGGACTGAAAACCCGAAAGGGCGGTCCATGCAAAAGAGGGATTGAAACGAATAACTGCGTCTAGCATGATCATTTTCGCTTTGGTTAAAGCATCATGGATAATACCCGGTAGGGATCAATCGGAATCGTCTTGTTCAGAAGGCAGAAAGCATGGAGAGTCTGAGGGCATATGGGGTGTAACCGGGTTGGAACTCGATGAGATCACGGGTTTCACATTGCCATTAGGATAGATTTTTCCTTTTGAGCGCAATTACCTCTTTTCAGGAATTGCTTCCTTTGTATTGCTCATTTGAGCCACACTTTTCCAATCAATAAAATGCATATTCAGTCAAATAATTTCGTTTTTGTTTTTCATTACCGCTTTGATTGCAAGAACGTCTGATTATTTGTGATAAAGAACTTTGCATTTTAAGACATACAGGTTCCTTCCAATGCATGTTTATAAGATTGAGAGCTTGAAATCTTATTTGGAAGGATGAGTGACCCAAGTGTTGAAATCTTGACACGCCTGGGGCACGGTTTTATCTAACGATCTGTTTTGCAGGAATTGTTAGATATTTTCACTCACTTGCAGGTTGTGATGTGGAAGCTTTGTAACAGATCCCCAGAGAGTTCGCTCAGGGATGAATGACTGAAGGGATGACGAAGAGACGTTGAGATGTACGACGATCCTTGATTTTAATCAAGAAGACTCTTCAAAATCGGAGATTTAAAAGTCTGTAGAAATTCCCCGCAGAGTCTGATCAGGGACGAATGAATATGAAGAGACGACGAGGGACGTCCGACGGCCTTTGGAATTAATCAAGAAGACTCTTCAAAATCGGAAGATTGAAGAATATGTATAAATCCCAGGAGTACGTTTCCGTCGAGCGCGGAGCGATTGGGAATACAAGATGATGGAGCAGAAAAGGTCCAGACGAGTCTGGGAATTCTCAAAAGTGGAAAGCTGATACGAGTTTGGGAGGTGGATACCATGGTTCGACGAGTCGAGGGGTGTTCTATACCAACTTTTCTCATTTCCCCAGCAGGATCTCCCAAGCAGAGTTGTGAGGACCAAATCCCTAGCAGATCAAGGTCTGTGGGTTTCCCCAGCCGAGTCAGGATGGTTATCCTCGGCAGGTTTAACCCGGGGTTTCCCCAGCAGCCAGGCCTGAAGGTTGCTATTCCCCGAGTGGAGCGGGTTTCAATGTAATATATCTCCAGCAGTGTTCATCATACCAGTGGATTGGATGAGTTTCCGTAGCAGACTGATATTTGCATCCCCAGCTGAGTTGATTCTACCTATGGATTGCATGGGTAGTCCCCAGCGGAGTAGCATTCGCTTCCCCTAGCAGGGTCAGGATGGTTATCCCCAGCAGATGTCAGATCGATGTTTCCCCAGTCGCCAGGCCTGGAGGTGGCTGTTTCCCAGCAGAGTATCTGTGAGTATTTCCCCAGTGAAGTTGCCGGATATCTGTGAGGGTTTCCCGAAGCAGAGTCGGGATTGATATCCCTAGCAAGTCAAAGACTGTTATATCCCCACAGAGTGTTGATGGTGCTTATCCCCAGCAGTTTCTCGAGAGGATTGGGTGCAAAGAAGGTTCTTCCCCAGCAAAGGGTACCTTATCCCAGCAGCGGTGCTTATCCCCAGCAGGGTGGAATCGGAGTATTGACGAGTTCCTCAGCAGAGTGTCTCGTGCTCCTCAGCAGAATCCCTTGAGGGGGATACGTTTTTATACATTCATCATGAAAAAATAAGCATAGCATATTGCATAGAGAAATAATAAAGCGCGTAGCATTTCCATAATTATGGAGCATTACGCAGAAAAAATCGATCATGCATCCTATTGCAAGCATAAGCTAGTCTCAAGCCGTGGTTATCGTTTGAGAAGTGGTTTTTTGCCAGACAGTGAAGATGTTACTCCGAGGAGTTTAGCATCAAGACGTCAGATCAGCAACGTTCCCCAGTAGTGCGATATTGGAGGAAATGTTTCCGTCGGACAGAGATGGAGATAAAATCAGAAGACGTTACGCGATCAGCGCGATTTCGGGGTTCAAATGGAGAAAAGAAATGCTGAGGCATGTTCTGAGGTTCAAACGGAGAAAAGGAGATACTGAGGTATTTTCTGGGGTTCAAATGGAGAAAAAGAAATGCTGAGGCATGTTCTGGGGTTCAAATGGAGATTGGAGTTGAAGATTATGTCCGGGATGAGGTCCTCAGGATTATCTTCTGTTCATGTGTCACCTTAGACTCTGGCTGAGGCCAATGGAGGTCGTTATAGGTGTCTTCTGAGGAAGAGATACACCTGCTACCTTCCTTTGTGAAGGTATACCCTCTGACATGTCGCCCTCAGAGTGGTTTGGTGTTATTTCCGACATTGCCAGCGGAATTATCACAGGAGATAGGAGATACTGAGGTATTTTCTGGGGTTCAAATGGAGAAAAGAAATGCTGAGGCATGTTCTGGGGTTCAAATGGAGAAAAGGAGATGTTGCGGCATTTTCTGGAGAACGGGGTTCATATTGACGATTGCGAGTCATCGTCAGGCGACTGGGGTTCAAATCGGAGAATGGGGTTCATCATTTTGGCAAACAGGAGAACGGGGTTCAAATGCGTTGATCCGAGGATCATTTGCGCAAGAGAAAATCTTGGGGTTCAAGAAAATGAAAAAAAGCAAAGAAGAGAAAATTTCGGGGTTCAAGAAAAGAAAAAAAAGAAGAAATAATAATAATCCCGAGTGGATGAGGTGTTTAGACCATGGTTATCCCTGTATTACCATTTATTTTGGTATCCAGGTCGACAGTTTCATTTCGGTGATCAGGCCGACTTTCTCCGTACCAGACGGATTTTGTTTCAAGATTGTGTTCTTCGCCGATTCCGACAGGCGTTGTTAATTTTATCCCATCAGAGTGCAAATTGTTCGTCTGTTCTTGGTATTCAATCACTCTTCATCCTGATCATCTGAAAGCCGAGGCTATTCATATCGACAGGTTCACAGTGGATTGAATAGGGGCAGCTGTAACACCTCAAAATTTGCCCTCCTCTCTTGGGATTAGCATATCATATTGCATATCATTTTTAGGTCATTAGGCATTGCATATTGCATATCATGTGGTTACATTGTGCAAGTCATTCTCCCAAGTCTTGATCAGAAGATGAGGAAGTTAAAGTGCAAAGCTAGGGTTTCATTGGACTGGTTATTAATCATCTGAGGATGTGGAGGTCCAAATTAGGGTTTCATGATTCTCAAAGGATATTGGTCTTCATCTTGATTGAAGTGATTCATCATCATCATCATGGTTTGTCATCATCAAGTGTTGAAGCACATTCCTTGAGATTAGGGTTTTGACCACTGGTCAACCCTAATCAGTTGTATTGGGCCAATCAGGGCATAATCAGGAGATGGGGTTTATGATGGATATGAGGATCATTTTATGATTATATGGAGCTAATTGAGGCTAGGGTTTCACCCTTGAGCTATTTCATCAGAAGATTGGAGCTCAGATTGATCTATGCATTGCCAGATTCATCTATCAGTTGAAAAGTCAACTGTGGTCAACTGTACATGATTTGATGGATTGGAGGTGGAAATGAGTTGGATACACTTCATTCATGTTGGAACAAGTGTTATTTGACATCTCAAAGCTCAAGAATGGAGAAAATCAAGTCAGGACAAAAACTACCAAAAATAGAAAGTGACTTGTAATGGAAGTTTCCAAAAATGGAAAGTTTTTGACCTCAAGACCACGTGTCCAAAAATGCTTCAAATGAAAAAGTGTTAAACATGAAAGTTGTAGATCTTGTTCTCACCTTTCCAAAAAGTCCAAGAACTTGAAAATCCCATGTATGGTTGTCAAGTTATGGTCCAGTGAATTTCAAAAATGACCCATAATCAGGAGGGCATAACTTCCACATGGAGTGTCCAAATTGGATGTTCTTTATATGCACAAACTCCATTTGACATGTACTTTCATGGTGCATAATTGGATTTCTTCAAAAATGGTCAATGCAAAAAGTCAAATTTCAACTGAACAGTTAAATGAACCAGGGGCAAAATTGTCCAACTTGTGAAATAATTGGAATTTTTGAGTGGGGATTTTTGCAACACTTCACAAATGGCATTTGAAACTTGTTGTAATACTCATAACATGCCTAGGTTTCATGGTTTGGAAATTGGCTTTTGAAATGAACTTGGAAAAATGAACAAAGTGCCATCACATGTGGAAATTCAAAAATACACATCCAATGAACCTCCAACAAGTGGCAACAGCTCATGACAGGTGTTTAGGGTTTGTATGAGGTGGCAGTGAGCTGTCATTAGCTGGCATGTGAAAGTACATTTTTGCCCTTGGTGTGAAAATGACACTTATGCTAATCATTTACATTTTGGCTAATTGGTGTAATTAAGCATGGATTAATCATGAGTACAAAAGCTTAATTGTAACAAACTCATAACAAAAATCACAATTCCCAAAATCAGATCCAAAATTCTCCAAATTCATCAAATTCTTCTCAAGAACACATCACACAAAATTGACCAAATCTCTCTCAATTCTTCATCCTTTTGCACGATTTCTTTTGTGTTGATCTCCATTCATCATCATCTGTAACTGTTTTGGCAAATTGGATTGAGAAGAGCCTTAAATCGTGACTGTACAAGTTTGCTCCATCAATGGTGAATCGAGATTTGGCGCAGTAGAAGCAATCTCCCTCGAACCTGAGCTTTGTATTCAACTTCTTGCAGCTTCTAGTCCATCTGTTTCAAGGAATTGAGCATCAAAACTTCATGAATCGTCACTGCCTTCAAATCAAGGTTAGGTTTCGAATGTCACCATTGCCTTCGTGTTTATGTGCGTTTGGTAGAGCTTTTCATGTAGAGCATCGTGATACAATTGGTTTGTGGAATAGTGGATTATAGCTCGAGTTAGGTCGATTATAAGATATGTTGCAAAACCCTAAGTCGATCGATTCGAAGAATTTAGGAACAATTAGGTTAAGCCATGATGATATTTGAGATCCTCGTGATGAGACGGTTCCAACGAGTATTCGCATGAAGATTTTGGTGAAAGATTGATGTTCTTCGTGTTCATAGCTTTTCTGGAAAATTCTGGGAAGAAGGAGAT
The DNA here is from genome assembly GCF_024323335.1 of Lathyrus oleraceus. NCBI lineage: Eukaryota > Viridiplantae > Streptophyta > Magnoliopsida > Fabales > Fabaceae > Lathyrus > Lathyrus oleraceus. Next base: position 16,569,503 of record NC_066581.1, read on the forward strand.
GATTTCTGGAAAATAAAGCCATTTGATCCGTGTTTCTATTTGAATTTTTGAGTGACCTGTTTCCCGCGCCTGCGTGTCAATATTTACAAGAATGCCATTAATGAAACTTAATTAATTATAATATATTCAAATAATTATTAAAAAATCATAAACACCTTAAAAAATTCATAAAAAATAATTGGAAAGTCCAAAAAATGTGTGGATTTTTTGTTGACTTCCTAATTCTCTCTAGAATTTTGTTGACCTATTTTTGGAAGTTGTGCTTGGTAAAAAATAGGTTTGACTTAGAGATGTTTGACTTAGGTCATTTTTGTGCACATTTTGCCATTCCTATTGTGAAATCCTCATGCTCTAAAAGAAATTCTTGAAAATTTTTGTGGTGATTGTAGACATGTTGATGGTTATTTACATGTAAATTTTGTGAATTTTGGATACCTGATGATTGAGTTGTGAATTTTTGAATCTAGGTGTGACAATTTGTGTCACACCTAGCTAGGTCAACTTTCTGGATTTATTTTCATGACCTATGCTTGTTGAAATAAAGTGAAATTTTGCATGATGGATCAATGATATGTTAAGATGCTATGTGAATTTTTCTGGATTTTTCCATTGCATTTTCAATTTGATTGGCATTTTTCATATCTGTTGGTCAAATATGCAAGCTTGTGTGACATGTGTTTGGAATATCTTTGTGAAATGCTCATATGGTTTTGGATGGAAATGAAATTTGGTGTGATGATGCTAGACACATTATAGGACATTATGCTTTTGGTCCCATTCATTTATGATATGTTGTCACTCTGTTATGAATTTTTGAAGTGAATGCTTGGGTTGATGCCTTGAATTGGCTCATATAATTGTGTCTGTTTTTCTTGATTTTCATTGACATAGTTTCTTTTGTCCAATTGAGCTGAAAATTGACATGCTATACCTTGAATATGTCCTGTTTAGGTGTAAATTATTTGAGGATTTTTGGAATTGTTTTGATATGGAATTGAATGCAATAGTTCTGTTTGGACTTTTGATGTTGTGTTTGACCTAGTTTGACTTATTTTGGTCATGAAATGAATATAGTGAATGATATAAACATGGGATCAATTGCATTTGCTTTTGTTTGACATTAATTTGACTTTGGTTAGAGATACCTTGCTGTTTAGACATTTTTTCCACCTTTGGACCCTAGGCTTGGCCTAGTGGTCTAGTTTCTCACATTTGCTTGATTTTTCAGGATAAAAAGCACAATGCTTAAGGAGATTGAACCAAGTGGATTCAATTGAGTTTATTTGATGTTTGTACACTAACATAACTTTGTTTTGTAGGTTGTGAAGCTTAGGCTTGAGCTTATAGCTTGCCTTGTTATGCATTGACTTGTATAGTCTGACTGATTAACATTTGCTGTTTACTGTTTGTCTGTCTGAGTACTGATGATACTTGATTGATTTCAGGTACATTTAGTTGCTTATAGTTCTTTAAGAACTTGCTTGCTGCTGCTTGGTTTTTAAACCACTTGAGGTAGGACTTCTATTCTTCATGTAGTCTGGAGACCCGGTCTGTTACTTGGCCGGGCAAATAAATGTCTGAAGTCCTCCTTAAGAGGCGATGTTTGTGCTTGTTTACTTTTGTGCCTAAGCAGGTAAAGTCCTTAATCAAGGCAATTGGTGGAAGCCAAGGGATATGCAATCTATCCCCCACTATTCTGTGAGTCGTCCCTCTGCTCACACGGCTGTGTGTTGATGCATTGGGACACAAACCCAAGATCTTGTACTTTGTACAGTCGAGTCAGAGTCTTTGAGCGTAGAAGGGTCCCTCCATTCTGGACCCACGCTCCTTTGTCTGAAGCTCTCCCTGGTTAGGGATAAGAGCTGTGAGGTCTCATCCTCACTTCACCTTTTCATCTGCTTCACCTTAGTCTCGCAATGGCAAGGTTAAGAGCAAACACAGCCTGTACAGATGACTTGCTGAGGCAGTCAAACCTATTGATTGAGCCCACTTGTTTGGTTATAGTGTGTGCTATGTGGATATCTGATTAACATGTTTGTTTGAGATGCTTGTTCTCATTTGTTGATTGTATGCTTGTATGCTTGCTTCTTTCCTGGATAGGAGTAGCTTGCTTATGCAAGTAGGATAGAAACCTGAACGTAGGGCAATGATGCATGACAACACTAGGCTCAAGTCCAGCTCCCTGGTAGTGTGTCTTCCCTTGGTTTCTGGCTAGATTTTCTTTCCCTTGAGGGGGAACTACATCGCCCTGATCCTTGTTCCAGACGAGGTATGTAGGCAGGTGGTCGTGCGAGACCACTCCGGGCAACCTTTTTCTTTTTTGTGTGTGTTTACTGGTTATCTACTTGTGTGTTTTGTGTTGTTTGGCGTGCGTAAGCCGAACTACAGTGGCTCTGATTCTCGTTCCAGACGAGATATGTAGGCATAGGATGCGATGTCCTATCGAGCTCCCTTCTCTTAACCCCACCTGCGTTGTCTTCGGTGTGTGTGTGTGTGTGTGATGTTTTAGCAACCTATTCTTTATTTTAGAACGTGGATCCCGTCGAGTACGACGGACGTGAGGGGTGCTAATACCTTCCCCTTGCGTAACCGACTCCCTTACCCTTTCTCTTTGGTCGCGAGACCATTTCCTTTCCAGGTTTCTCTGAGCGTTTCCTTTCCCTATTTTGGGATAAATAACGCGCAGTGGCGGCTCTGTGTTGTGTTTTTATTTGAGTCCCGCCGGTTGTTTTTTTCGCGGATGCGACACCACAGGCAGCAAACAGTCTAAGGGATCCATGACTCTGGGAACCTTTGTAACCCTAGATCGTACCCGGTGAGAACCTATTCTTGGAAAGTAATCACATTCATCAGTACCTTAGACTTTGAACCCGTGTATTAAGGAAAAAACAAATATGCATGGCTTGCATTGCATTCATTCACATTCCATTGCATCTGCATCTCATTATAATGGATGTCATTTTCCATTCAAAATACAAAAAAACATCATCCATCCTTTGTACATGATCAGCAAAGTGATTCCTGACACGCGTTTAGAATAAAGAACCATGTCTCAAGAGATGATGGACGAGCTAAGGAAAAGTCAAGAAGCACTGAAGGAGGAACTCAATCTTTTGAAGAGCCAAATGGGATGGATCGTGGAAACCCTGCAAGCCTTATTGAGAAAAGAGGGTCATCCCATACCCATTGCTGCAATGGAGGGAGATACTGCTCCACATCCTAGGTTGACGTTCACCCCCAAGCTTCCTTCTTGAAAGGCTATGTACCTGTTATCAATCAACTGTTATACTTTGGCTTTGAAAGCATTGCAGTCTTCAGTTGAATGCCCTTATGATCCGGCATGATATCCATATTTCACATTTGGGTTATATCCGGGTGGAGAAGGTTGTGGAATCGCCTTGAGAGACTTGGGAACCACCAACGAGTTTTGAATCATAGGCTGTAGAAGTTGGCTATATGTCATGAGGATTGGATGACGAGGAGCATTTCTTCTTTCCAAGTTATTTTTGAGGCCTAGGCTGATTTTGACGTTGATTTCGATATCTCGGGCCTTGGGCTCGTTGTATTGGATGAGATGCAAACCAGGATTATTGGTAATGAAGACCAAAAGGTAGTGGTTGCTCGTATGGAACTTTAGACATTGCTAATTGCTCATTTTCATCCACTTGAAGGTTGGGATCAACAAGCTTTTTGATATTGGCACGACGATCTTCAAATTCTTTTCCTTGAATCTCATCGTTGGATGCAACCCTCTTGGATCCACTACTCACTTCTTCTTTACTTCTGTTGGCATGAGTCTTGACATTGGAAATCCAAGGCGATATCTCAATGATCTTACCGGGAAACGACGATATCTCGTTAGACACATCCCTGGCCTTTTGCTTGTGGTACAAAACCTTGAGGGGTTTCTGAGGTCCTTTACCTTTCTCGCTACTTGGCCCAGAAATCAAGATGTATGTACCTGAGCTTTCCTCCTTGAGTGTTGGTGACCTAATGTCAATCAATCTTTGCAACTTGAACTTAAAACTCTTGCATTCCTTGATGGAGTACCCCATTGTTCCAATATGGTATCCACACTTGACCTTCGGGTGATCTTCTTCAAAGACTAAGCTCTTTTTGTTAATCAGCTTTCGTACCAAGGCTTTCAGCGCTAAGCAAGAATCTAGGTCATGTCCCACTGTCCCTTTATGGAATTCACATGTTACATTTGGATTGTACCATGGCAGGTATGGTGACGTAGGTGTGAGAGCTCGAGGGGTCACCAAGGCATTCTGGATCAGTTGCAGGTAGAGTTTGCTATATGGCACCAGAATCGAGTTGTTGAGATCTTTGTTCCCCTTGTTCTGATTCTGATTTTTGTTCCGAACTAGACTTAGGTGATTTTGAGGAGGAATATCCAGAGGATATTGATGGTGACATCCTGAGGGAGGGCCATATATCGGTAGATGAGGAGTTGCCACATAGAATCGCCCTTGACCTGGGGTAACACCTGATGGATGTGGAGTAGTAGCTCCCTCCATTGCAGCAATGGGTATGGGATGACCCTCTTTTCTCAATAAGGCTTGTAGTGTTTCCACGACCCATCCCATTTGGCTCTTCAAAAGATTGAGTTCCTCCTTCAATGCTTCTTGACTTTTCCTTAGCTCGTCCATCATCTCTTGAGACATGGTTCTTTGTTCTAAACGCGTGTCAAGAATCACTTTGCTGATCATGGAGTAAGGATGGATGAGTTTTTTTGTATTTTGAATGGGAAATGGCATGCATTATGATGAGATGCAGATGCAATGGAATGTGAATGAATGCAATACAAGCTATGCATATTTGCTTTTTCCTCAATACACGGGTTCAAAAGTCTGAGGTACTGATGAATCTGATTACTTTCCAAGAATAGGTTCTCACCAGGTACGATCTAGGGTTACAAAGGTTCCCAGAGTCATGGATCCATTAGACTGTTTATTGCCTGTGGCAACTTACTTGCCGGACATCAACTTCATCCAAAGAATCTACTCTAAGTGAGGTTCTAGCATCGATCCAACGAGAAATTCATCTCGCAGACCCACACTACGCAACCATCTTTCCTAATTGGCCAAAGTATTAAGGTTCTACAAATGGTCCTCAGAGTCATGGATCCTAATGAAAATATCGAAGCTTACGACAACTTACTTGTCGGGCGACAACATCCTCCCAAGGATCTACTCTAAGTAAGGTTCTCATACTGACCCAACGAAAAATTCATCTCGCGGACCCGCACTACTCAACCTCGTCCTATCTTATGTTTTTACTCGAGACTCGGGTAAAAAGTATTTCCCACAAGGTCTGCAATCAGAGTATCCAAGTACCAAAACATAATGGAACCAATACAACAGATTATATCAATATGACAATAAAGATAGCAAAAGCAATAAAGAAAAGCCACACTAGTACACAAACAAAGGCACACAAACGATCTAACTAGGCTTGACTCACTTAAGGAAATCATCATTACCCAGCAGAGTCGCCATCTGTCGCACCTCGAAAAATGAGAATACGACCTAGCGAAGCGCAATCGCACGCTCGCATGATGGACTGAACAGAGTTGCCACCGAACTTTATTTATTCCTAAAGAGGAAAGGGGAAATATCAATAAAACCCAAGAAAGAACGACAATGATTATGGTCGTCGCAACCGATGTCAAGGTTCGGTAGTCGATTATGCAAGGGGAAGGTATTAACACCCCTCACGTCCGTTGTACTCAACGGGAACCATTAGGTTAACTGTGCGCGTTAGTGTTAGCTTCAAATGTTAGGCTTCTCAAGTTATTATGAAGGAAAGAAGAATATGATCCAAAGAAAGGAGGAGATGTTTTTGGATTTTGCAACGAAGGGGACTAAACCTAAGTTTTTTATTAATGGGCCTGACAAGATTTACAAATCCCGCTCCTACGTATCTCTGGGTGCAATAGAGAACTCAAGGCTTAGGTAGTTCTGGGTAGAAAAATGTTTGTTTGTTGATCGATTTTAGCGAAAGTTATATTGTATTAATCGACGAAGAACATTATTTTACCCAAAACAGATGAGGAGCAGACGTATATCACACATCGAATGGATTTACAAATCAACATTCGGAAAAACATCACTTATCTCAACTCAACAATTGTGGACGAAGCATTGTTTTGCATCATCTTAAGACAAACCATCTTTCTTTTACGAAAATGTTTTCCTGATCAATCGCACGGCGACAAAAAAAAGTTTGATTGGTTGAATGTATTTTTGGGCTTGAAAGACGAGTATTTATGACTTGCAAGCTCTTACAACTTGGGTCTCATACTCGGGACTACGTCTGGACCTTTCACCCATGTAATCTTTTTCTTTCAATTTTATTGAGAAAAGACGTTTGAATATACATATGACTTACAAGCTCTTACAACTTGGGCCTAATATTCGGGATTATGACTGGATATTCCATCCAGGATAATCTTTTTCTTCAGATTCACTTATGAAAATGATTTGAATGTTGGAGCATTTTAAGGAGAAGACAAATACATAGGGCTTACAAGCTCTTACAACTTGGGCCTAATATTCGGGATTACGACTGGGTATTCCATCCAGGGTAATCTTTTTCTTCAGATTTTATTGAGAAAAGATTTGAAATTAAATTTAAAATGATTAATGTGCAAAGGTTTGAAATTATTGAAATTCAAGTTGATATTGCTTAAAAGCTCATTGTAAGAAGGCCCAAGAGTAAGCCACGAAGCCGAAATAAATTAAACTCATTGTAAGAAGGCCCAAGTGTAAGCCACGGGACCGAAAACCGACCGAAATTGAAAGCAAACCGAATTTAGTTCATACTTACTTAGAATGGATTCATATATGAATCGTTCTATTAAAAGTCGAGCTGAAATCTATGCGTCCAAACAATTTTCGAAAGTTAAATTGAATTTTAACTCCAAAGTCACAACACAACCGACACAACAATTACTTAAATGAAATCCTTTTTTAACAAACAAAAAAACATTCTAATCAAAAACTATTTAATTACTAAATAAAAAAAACAAATAATTAATTAAACTACAAACAAAATAATAAATTAATAAATAATTAATTAGTTAGCAATTTAAAAAATTAATCAAGGATTCACAAAATATAAAAGAAAATCGAAAACTAAAGTAAAAGGAGATAGAAAAATGGCGAATGAAAGAATGGGCAGGGGTGTGAATATTGAAAGGAGATTGGACCCAACCCAATTAAATATTCTAAAACCCTAAATAAAATTAACATTATCAAATAAAGAAAAAGAAGAAAGAAAAAAAAATAAGGACCAAAATGGAGCGCTTTCCGGATTCAAGCCTCCCTTATTTTTTCTTTCAAAATTCAAATACTAACTAATGCGGATTGGACATGTGGCAGGTTAAGGAAATAATAATAAAAACATAAATATCCTTCCTTGTCTCAATGTAAAATATAGAAAAAGAAAGAAACATTTCTTCTTAAAACTTAAACTCCCTCTGACTCATGAAGAGACAACAACAACATTTGATTTTCAACAATACAAAAACTCTATCATTTATCAATGTTTACCTCTCATTGGAACTATCTCATAAGAAAAACAACTACCAACTAAAATCTAAGATGAAAGAAGAAGCTTACCTCGTCTACGGGGTTAGCTTTGTGCGATTAGAGCGAGAAGGAAAGGAGGGAGCACCGACAGTATGAAGGATGTTGATACTTTGTTGCAGTTTGCAGTATTGCTTATTATTGTTTAGGTCCGGTTTTGCTTGGTTTCGGTCGAAGTTTGTTGCAAAAGTGAGTTTGTTGTTGCATGGTGTTTGTGCGAGTGAACAAAGGATGATGGAAGGAGGTGACGACGAGGAACGAAAATGGTTGTTGGTGTATGGTTGAGAGGTGGTAATGGTTGAGAGTTGTGAGTGTTGTTATTGCGTACGGATTCGACGTAGTAACAGGTTATGAGGCATTATGGTTTGAGTGAAGTTTTATGAGTTGTTTTTGTGTTACTTTTGCTTTTCTTCACTTCCTTAGAACTTGAAAGAGAGTATTCATGTCATGAAATCGACACCTTCTTTCCTGTAGTCTCTCTTATACAATAAGTTTTTTCGATTTTTTTTAAAAATGAGATGAGGTGGGAAGATGGATAACGAATAGTGTAGAGAGGGAGTTTGGTTGTTTTTTTTTTTGGAAATTATGGGGGTGATGGAAGTCATGTTATTTTTTTTATGAGAAAGATGAGATGTGTTAAAAAAATGGGTGTGAGGAGAGTTTAAGTTGCTATAAGGTGGAGGAATGGAGTGTTCGAAGTGAGAGAGTTGAAAAAATTGGTGGTAGTGCATGAAGTAGAGAGGGTTACGTGAGTTGCTGGATGAGTTTATGGTTTATGCTTTTTTTTTTCAAAATTGATAGAGCAGAGGTATTATTAGCCTTCTCCCAAAAAAGTCAGAAAGATAATATTCAAAAATTGGTTAGTGGAACTGTTGGAGGACAAATGACATTGTGTGGGAGGGTTAAAGGAGCATTGGATGCTCTTTTTTCATTGTACCGCATTTGGATCGGTACAGATGAAATAAACATTTCTCTAACCTCCCTTGTCAGCTATTGTCACGCCACCCTCTTATGCCACCCGCTATTTTTATTTTTTATTTTAATATTCTTATTTCTGATTGGTTAAGAGGGAATCATAAAGATAGAAATTGTAGTTCATTGATTAACTGAATCTGACGGTCAAGATCAAAACAAAGAAGCATAATTTGTTAAATAATTTAAAATATAAAAATTATCCCTTTTAAAAAAATTTAATTGATTAAAATCAAATTTAATTAATTAACACCAACAAAATTCACAGTTTTCAAAATAACCACTATAAAATAAAAATAATGACCGAAAATGAATAAAAATCGGGAATGAAAGTGCCCCAAAAAATTAAAATGACTGCACCACACTGATCAGTGCGAAATAAACTTCTCGGAAATATATAGCGTTTGAGCCAATTTTGAAACGAAAAATGACCGGTGAAATGCTCAGACGGACCAAAATGTGACCGAAAAATTAGCCAAAAAATAAATCGAGCACACCAGGTTAAACTACGTGAAACGTAGATTAATAAAACTGATGTCTTGAAGTTTGATTTTGAAACTTTTTTGCCTGCTGTTTTGACACACATCTAATAATTGATTCAATCGGTTTGTCTGTAAATCCGAAAATTTATTTCGACTAATATTCTAGACATTATGCAGTATGGAATGTATGTTATGATATGCAAAGATGCAACGACTATGACGAATGTGTTAAATTGATGATTCAGGGTCAAAATCAGGGTGTGACAATAGATGATAATACTTAACATGTGAGGTATTATAATAAGATTGTGTCAATTTCTTTCTCAATCACTCTTTAGTAATCATTTTTTTCCGTTGATAGATCAAGTCAAAGTTCTTAATCAACGTTAACAAAATAAAAATCAATACGTGGTAATTCTCCGCTCTTCTTGATTATGTGTTCTTAAATGCTTTATTTTTGTTTTTTTTGCCTTGTTTTTTTAAAAGAAACTGAATGCACCGCACTTTTTATGATATGATGCTTTGATTTTTTAAGGTTCAAATTTAAAGAAGCTCTAACCATTGACAAAAGTATTCCATAAAAAACTATTGAGTGGATATAAAACCCAACATGTTTAAAATTAGAGTTTTATTTGCTTCGTTGATGTCAAATTTGTACAATAACAACATATACATATTTAATCATTACATTTTTTATTAGGATTAAAAGCATTTAGCTTTCTACTCTTAACTTTACCATATATTGTTTATTTTAGTTATCAATAAATTATTTTATATTTCTTCTATAAAGAGATGAACAACATAAGATCACTATGGAGGACTTGCACTTCTCACGGTCCTAATATGGAAGATAATATGGAAGCGGAACAAAGTTATCATCCCCAAGCTGCCTCCTAAGATTACTCAATGCATTCTAACTCATCAGTCGTATCTTCGTTAGTCACTATAAGATATCAATTTTTTTTAAAATATGAGTTGTATTTACTATGTGTATTTTGTATTTTTAGAATGATGAATGGATGCCAAATTGTGATGAGGAATAAAACCTAAGGCTGGACAACTATTTGATACGTTAGAAGAAGGTGAAATTTTTTACAAAAAATATGCACATATTGTCGGATTTAGTGTGCGTTCTTCGTCGGAAACTAAAGATAAAAATGGTGTGAAGTGTTGGAAGTACTGTTTGTTCGAAAGAAATAGTTATTTACCAAATAAGACAAAAGAAAGAGAAAAGTAAATCAAATGTCAAGAATAGAAGAAGAAGTCTTACAAGAGAAGGATGTAATGCAAAAGTTGTTTTCAAACTTGTAGAAGGTAAATTTGAGCTTATTCGATTTCATGAAAGTCATAAACATTCACTTGCTTCACCTATGAAGAGACAATTTTTGAGATCAGCAAGAAAAGTAAATCATGTTTACAAGAGGTTATTGCATGCATATTGTTGAATTGTAATTCCTTGTGTCGAAGCAGGTTGTTCGACAAAACAAGGAAGTGTCGAACCACCTAGTATGTTGTGTTGTGTTAGTGTGTCAAAGTGTCGAAGTATGTTATCTCACACATAATTTTGACTTAGGTCTATTTTGGTAGTGTTATATATTTTGGGCTTTGGCTTGAGGTCCAAGTTAACCTAAATCTATAAATAGAGGGAGTAACCTTTATTTTTTGTAATGAAGTGAATAGAGCATTCATAACATTGTATTCACAGTATTTTGCAGTTGCAAAGTGAATAAGAAGTTTTCCATAGTTTGTGGGCAGAGAGAAACTCTGCAGAATTTAATTCTTCTTCTCCTTCATCGTTCTTTAATTTCTTTCTTTTTCCACTGTTCTTCTTTTCATTGTTATTGTGTAGGTGATAACAATCTTGTTCATCAAGATTGATTGAAATTCTTCATAGATTTTGGGGGATTCCCAACATATGGTATAAAGAACTCCGGTTTAATTGATTCGTGGGAAGAAAATCACCATGGCAACGAATCATCTAAACGGGCATTTTCCAACAAATCTTATGATTCTCAAGAACAACAAATGAGAATTGGTGCAAGCAGATAAAAGTTGTGTTCTGTTATGAAGATCTTTGGGATCTTGTGAAGGAAGGAGTAACAACGCTTGCAGAAGATGCGACAGATTAAGAAAAGGTTGCACATAAAGAATTGAAGAAGAAAGGTTATAAATCTCTCTTTATAATCCATCAATGTGTTGATGCAGATAACTTTGAAAAGGTTAGTGATGCAGACTCAGCGAAAGAATCATGGGAAATTCTAGAGAAATTGTTTGGAGGCGTGGTAAAGGTGAAAGAGGTGAGGTTACAAACTCACAAAAGACCATATGAATTGCTTCAGATGGAAGACAATGAAAGAATAAATGATTTCTTCACAAAGATTACAAAACTGGTGAATCAAATGAAGGTATATGGAGAAGTGTTGACATCAAGATCTTTTTTTGGAAAGATCTTGAGGTCGTTGGCTCCAAAGTTCGACCACGTGGTAGTAGCCATAGAAGAGTCGAAAGATTTATCAAAACTGACAAAGGAAGAGCTTCAATGGACGCTTGAGTCTCATGAACAAAGAATGGATGAAAGAGCTGCATGAAAGTTGAAGAGTGATATGGATTTTGAGGCTCAATCAGCAAAAAAAAAAGGGCAAAGGAAGCTGAAATGGCAACAAAGGCAGAAGAGGCTACAATAATTCGATTGATCAAAATCAGCAAGAAGGAAATTGGTCAATTCAGAGAAAACCTTGGAACCAAGACAACCAAAGAGGTGGTGTTGTAGGTAGAGGAATGGGTGGTGGTCAAAAGCCAGATAAGAGTCACATTCAGTGTTACAATTGTCAAAATTATGGTCATTGTTCTAGTGATTGTCCAGAAAAGTAGAAAAATCAAGAAATGTATGCAAAGTTGCCGAAGCATGAAGAAGAAGAGACGTTGTTGATGGTTACAACAAGAGATGAAGAGAGATTCAATGACCAGTGGTTCTTGGACTCAGGATGCTCATCACACATGTTTGGAAGGAAAGATTGGTTTATCAACATAAGTCCTAAGAGCATGGTGAAATTTGCAAATAACAACACTCTAGCAGCTAAAGGTGTTGGTGATGTTCTGATTATGAGGTATGAAGAGTAATTTGCTCATCATAGGGCAATTATTCGAAAATAACTACAAGGTGTTGATTAAAGATAAGATGATGAGAGTTCTCGAATCAAATGGAAGATTGATCTTAAAGGCTCCAATGTATCATAATAGAACCTCCAAGATTGAACTAAATATGATGGAGCATAAGTGCCTTGTAACAACAGCCAACAGAGATAAATGAATATGGAATTATAGACTTGGCAATCTCAATTTCAAAGACATCAGAGATTTTAAGAGAAGAAATATGGTTTCAGAATTATCAAAAATCTACATTCCAAATAAAGTGTGTGAAGAATGTGTGCAAGCGAAGTAGTACAAGAACAACTTCAGTAAGGATGCATGAAGCAGGTCGAAGGCAATTATTGAAGTCATATACGTTTATGTATGTGGTCCTCTCCAGGTGGACTCGATTGGAGGTAAGAAATACTTTGTTACATTCATAGATGATTTCAATCAAAAACGGTGGTCTTACCTGATCAAGAAGAAAAGTGAAGTGATTGAGGTATTTGCCAAGTTTAAATCTATGGTTGAAATACAGAGCGGTAGAAAGATCAAGATTTTAAGGACTAATGGTGGTGGAGAATATGTGTCTAAATACTTTGATGCATTATGTGGGAAAGATGGGATTGTGCATGAGGTGGTGCCACCCTACACTCCACAACAGAATGGGGTCGTAGAAAGAAAGAATATAACCATTATGAATATGGTTAGAAGTATGTTGAAAGGCAAGCATCTACCCAAAGAATTATGGGGAGAAGTTGCATCGACTGCGACATATATCCTGAACAGATGTTCGACGAAGAAGCTAGAACGAATCACACCAGAAGAATGTTGGTCTGGTGTCAAGCCTAGCTTGATTCATCTAAAGGTGTTTGGATCTATATCACATAGACATGTGTCAGATCAGTTGAGAAGAAAACATGATGGCAAGTCGAATCAGATAATCCTAATAGGATATCATTCGACTGAAGGATACAAGTTGTTCGACCTAGTGAATAAGCAAGTGGTGATGAGCAGGGATGTGATCATAGATGAGCTTAAGGAGTGAGATTGGACTGAGAATGTCAAGAAAGATTCAGTGAGAATCTTTTATGATGAACCAACTAGTGAAGTCGAAAGAGAAGTTCGACAGGAAGAAGTTAGAGGTGAAGCAAGCACAAGTAGACCTCAAAGAACAAGACACATGCCTTCAAGGTTGCAAGAATGTGTGATTACATCAGATGATGTAGTAAATGAAGAAGGTGAACTAGTACACTATGCTTTCTACGCAGATATCGAACCTGTCAATGCAGCTGAGGCATTGAAAGATTTGAAGTGGATGAAAGTAATGGACGAAGAGCTGAAGTCAATCAAAGTCAACAAAACTTGGTCACTTGCCGAATTGCTCCAAGACAAGAAGGCAATCGATGTGAAGTGGGTACAAGGTGAAGCTGGATCACAAAGGAGAAGTGACTCGACACAAGACAAGTCTTGTGGCGAAAGGATTTCTTCAGAAAGAAGGAATCGACTTCGATGGAGTTTTTGCACCTGTTGCTAGGATCGAAACAATCAAATTGGTTGTTGATCTAGAAAACATAAACAACTGGAAAATGTCCAGATGGATGTGAAATATGCATTCCTTAAAGGACCCTTAGAAGAAGAAGTTTATGTTGCACAACCAGCTGGGTTTGTGAAACATGGCGAAGAAAGAAAGGTGTACAGGCTGCATAAAGCCCTGTATGGACTTAAATAGCTCCAAGAGCTTGGAATTAGAAGATACATGGATTTATAAGGGATAAGGAATTTGTGAAGTGAAAATTTAAACATGGAGTATATGTAAGAATAAGCAAAAGTGAATTGCTTATACTATGCCTCTATGTCGATGACATGTTGATAACAGGTAGTTGCAAGAAGGAGATCGAAGAATTCAAAGGTGATCTCAACAAGGAATTCGAAATGTCAGATCTGAGTGACATTTCATATTTCCTTGGCATCGAATTCTACAAGAGTGATAGAGGTTTGATGATGCACCAAAGAAGGTATGAAGGCGAAATACTCAAGAGATTTGAGATGCAAGATTGCAATCCAACTTCGACTCCAATTGAGCCTAAATTACAATCGTCGAAAGATTTAGATGAAAATGATGTCGACCAACCCAATATAAAGAACTTATTGAGTCACTTAGATACCTTTGTCATACAAGGCTTGACTTAGCATACAATGTACATATGGTGAGCAGGTTCATGCAGAAGCCAAAGGTATCACATCTAGCAGCGGCGAAGAGGATACTAAGGTATCTAAAAGGAACTCTCGACTATGGCATTTTGTTTCCTGCAGTTGATGAAGGAAAAGAATGCAAATTAGTGGGATACACCGACTCAAGTTGGTGTAGTGATGCTAAGGATCGAAACTCCACAATGGGCTATGTGTTTATGCAAGGTGGGGCACCAGTTTCTTGGAGTTCGAGAAAGGAGCCAGTAGTGGCATTATCGTCATGCGTAGCAGAATATATAGTTGTTTCTCTTTGTGCATGTCAAGCAACGAGGATGGTGAATCTGGTCGAAGAGATAACAACGAAGAATCATGGAGCAATTACCATGAAGATCGACAACATGCCAACTATCAATCGGATGAAGAATCCGATAGCACATGATCGAAGAAAGCACATCAAAATGAGGTTCCATTATCTTCGAGAGAAGGTAACAAATGGGAAGATGAATGTGGAACACTGCAGAACTGAGAATCAGATTGCAGACATCATGACGAAGGGAGTGCAGGTCGAAGTGTTTAGAAGACTAAGAGCTATGATGAATGTGGATAGCTTAGACACAATGAATTAGGTGGTGTGTTGAATTGTAATTCCTTGTGCCGAAGCAAGTTTCTCGACAGAACAAGGAAGTGTCGAACCACCTAGTATGGTGGGTTGTGTTAGTGTGTCGAAGTGTCTAAGCATGTTGATTCACACAGGATTTTAACTTAGGTCTATTTTAGTAGTGTTAGCTATTTTAGACTTTTGTAGTTTTGGGCTTTGACTTGAGGTCCAAGTTAACCTAAATATATAAATAGAGAAAATAACCCTTATTTTTTGTAATGAAGTGAATAGAGCATTCATAACATTGTATTCACAGTATTTTGCAGTTGTAAAGTGAATAAGAAGTTTTCCACAATTTGTGGGCAGAGAGAAACTCTGTAGAATTTAATTCTTCTTCTCCTTCATCGTTATTTACTTTCTTTCTTTCTCCATTGTTCTTCTTTTCATTGTTATTGTGTGAGTGATAACAATCTTGTTCATCAAGATTGATTGAAATTCTTCATAGATTTTGGAGGATTTCCAAACATATAATAGAACAAATGTCGGGCCTTCAAAAACATATCAGTTATTGAAATAACAATGTATAGGTTATCAAAACATTGGGTGCACACAAAGAGATCTTCAAAATTATTCGAGATTTAAAGACATTGATTAAAGATTTTGATGCACATGTTTTTATCGATAACTTTAGAAGGAAACAAGAAGTTGATCCATCATTCTACTATGCATATGAGGTCGACGAAGAAGTTCGGCTGAAACATGTTTTTTAGGCAGATGATATTTGCATGAAAAATTATTTATTGCTTGGGGATGTGGTTTCATTTGATACTACATATAGAACAAATAAATATTCTATGATTTTTGCACCTTTTACCAGGGTAAACCATCATAGACAATCTATTACTTTCGGAGAATGTTTTCTAGCAAATGAAAAAGCTTACTCATTCATATGGTTGCTTAAAAAGTTTTTGGAAGAAATGGAAGGATACAATCCAACTCTTCTAATAACAGATCAAGATCATGCCATGAAAGTTGTCATTGATAATATTTTCACTTCTTCTATTCGTAGATTTTGTATGTGGCACATTATGAAAAAAGTTTCTGAAAAAGTGGATGTTTCATTAAATGCTAACGATGAGTTCAACAATAGTTTCAAATCATGTGTTTGGAGATCAGAGACAACATCTGATTTTGAAGAAACATGGAAGTCTATAATGAGTAGGTTTGAGTTGGAAAAGAATGAGTGGTTAGCTCATATGTTTGATATTCAAAGCATGTGGATTCCAGCATACTTTAAAGATATTTTTTTGATTGGAATATTGAGAACAACATCAAGGTCAGAAAGTGAGAATTCTTTTTATGGTAATTCTTGAATCCTAATGTTAGCTTGGTTGACTTTTGTATGAGGTATGAATCATCAATTGAAGCATAAAGACATAAAGAATTACTTGTTGATAATAATTCACTTCATTCAATACCAAAGCTAATGGTTGATCGTGCTTTTGAGAGGTATGGGAGAGATATTTATACTCATGAGAACTTTTACATATTTCAGAAAAAGTTATAGATTGCATGTGTAGATTGTACTGTTGAAAACAAAAAAGAGGAAGATGAGTTGAAAATATATCATATAATTGATAGTAGTGAGGCTAATAGTAAACTACGAGAAGTTATTTATGATTCATCACATCACAGTGCAAATCTGCATGTGGGAATTTTGATTTACAACAAATCAACAAATAAAAAGTTAAGATAGGAAGTATTCAATAAGAGTGACATTTCCTCAAACAATTGATATGCAACTACATAGACTAGGTGTAAATGAGAATAGAGAGAAAAAAAATTTAAAACATATTTACAGGACAAACAGAGACTCAATGACGAAATAAACTTAAAATCAAATAAATTCTTATAAAATCCATTAATTCTTTGTCTGTTCTCTTCTAATTTGACAGTGCAAAGCAAAAAAATTTAGATTAAAAAAAATACCAAAATACATATTCGTTATTTTAATCTCTATTGTTTGTAACTTATTTCCGAGATTGAAGAAAAAAATAATTTGAAGAAGACAATATCAGATAGAAGGAGTAAGAGTTTTTTTAATAATGGATATCAACAGTTTAAAAATGAAAAAAACAAAAATAAAAACGTGGGTAGAAGAAAGATAGTGACTCACATGCATAAATTTCAAGACAAAATTATCGTAGTCATAAATTAAATCTAATGATTTACATGCTTTACTCTCTTCTCTCATTATAACATTTGCTTTCATTAGATATGTCCCATATATATATATATATATATATATATATATATATATATATATATATATATATATATATATATATATATATATATATATATATATATATATATATATATATATATATATATATATATATATATATATATATAATATATATATATATATATATATATATATATATATATATATATATATATATATATATATATATATATATATATATATATATATATATATATATATATATATATATATATATATATATATATATATATATATATATATATATATATATATATATATATAAATAAAAATTGTATGAAAGAGTGGGGGGAAATAGACCAATCACTAACACACAACCGTTTCCAATGTTCACTCAGATCCAAAGCTAGTCATTTGATTGGTGAAGAGGAAAAAATTTGAAAACTCAAAAACACATTTTTTTCCGACTGTTCCTCTTCCCTCTCGTGCAAACTACCAAGCAATCTTCTCTTACCCAACTATCACCTCCGCCACCACCAACATACTCCACCATCACCATTTCATGCGGTCATTTCCTTCAACCTTCACATAACCACCTTGCTGCCTCTACCACAACCTTCATGCGGAGTCACTTACAACACCTCTCAACAACTTCAACCAAGTTATCTTCTTCTTCATTTTCCTGTGTAAAAGGCTAACCAACTCATATACTCCCTCTTCATTTTCATACTCTTTTCATCATCTTCATTCTCCATCTTCTACTCACACTAAAAACACCACTACACACAAGGGCTCGTTTGATTGAGTTTTGATTTTCTATTTTTAAAAATGATTTTATAAATCAGTTTTAAAAAATTGTTTTTAAAAAAATTAATGGAATAAAATCTGTTTGGTAGCTCTGTTTTTAAAAATCGTTTTAAAAATTTAAAAGTTAAAAACTTGTTTGGAGAAATTGTTTTTGGTTTCTAAAATCTAAAAATTGAAAAATTTATAGTTTTTAAAAACTATTTTATAAATCAATTTTAAAAGAGTTTTGAAGAAAAACAATAAAATAAAACATGTTTGGTAATTCTACTTTTAAAAATCGTTTTAAAAAATGTACCACTTTTCCTTGTTTTTTCCATAATTTCCAAAACTAAAAACCAAAAACCAAAACCTCTAAAACCTGTTTTAGTTTTTTAGTTTTTAAAACTCTCAATAGAAAATAGTTTTCAAAAACAATTTTATAAAATTAGACTACCAAACAAATTTTCTTATTTTCAAATTTTAAAAACTAAAAAACAGTTTTACAAAATCAAATCAAACAGGCCCAGTGTAGACTGTTTCAAAGTTCTATTAGTTTGGCCGCGTGAAGCTCGTGTGACGAGCGTAACAGGCGTAACAAACTGAATGCGTGACGGTCGTAACACGCCCATGACGGTCGTCACACTCACATTGCCTGTGACGGTCGTCACACGCCTGTGACGGCCGTCACACGAGCTTCACGCGAAATTTTGGGGTTCCTGTTTTGTGACTACGCAAGGGTTGTGTTCATGCAAAACAATGTCCATTTCAAATGAATTGTTCATTAAAATACGGTCAGCGGAACCACCGTAAGGGCAGCGGAACCCCCGGCTAACTCTGCGTAGTGTGATCGGTCGCCGAAATTTAATTTGGTTTTAATTAATTAAAGGAATTAAAATTTAATAATAACAATGTGTTTATTATTATTGCCTTGTGGTGATCAGTTATGGCCTTAGTTGTCCTTTATTTTGTTTTGGGTTTTTAAATACGACCTGCGTGTCGTGCCTCTCCTTTTGATCTCTTAATGTAACTTCTTTTCTCATCTCAAACCCTCGTATGTAAAACGAGTTTCTTCTGGAATGTAATGTTATGAATAAAGAGAAGAAGACAATGTTATGAAGAAAGAGAAGATTTCAATATCAAAGGAGGACAATCTTGAAGATCTTGCTTGGAGAAGCTTAGAGAAGAATTCAATATTAAAGGAGGACAACCTTGAAGATCTTGCTTGGAGAAGCTTAGATCGTTGTAGGTTAGCTTAGGTTCTCTCATTGGCTTGGGAGAACAACTGCGCTAGGGGCCATAACTGTTTCATTTTGTTTGTATGTATGTTGATGCATGTGAATATATGTTGATGCATGTGAGAGACGATTTATATGATAAATAAGCCGGTGAGATCAGAACAACTGCGAGGGGATAATGTAGGTTTCGCCAACGCGAGGTGCATGTTCTATATTAGTAAGGTGCGATGGGATAATAGTAATATCCAATTGCTAAAACAATGGGTCAAACTTAACTAAATAAATATATAATAAGATTATATATGTTTAGAAGCAAGAGTTGGGAATGATCCATATGATGGATTGGAATAAGGAGTTATTCACCCAACTGAAATTTTCGAGAGTTGTATGAGATACAATTGGAAGGAGTTCCTACCTAAATAACCTAGTTTTGTGTAATCCGCCTACGCGGACTTAGAACGAAGTGAAATATGGATCTCGACCCACTAGAAAATCTTCCAACGGGATTTTCCGAATCAAATGATGAGGGTCATTTGTTTTGAGTAAAATAGTGGGAGCATATTTGATTAAAGGCCTAATTAAATATGTCAATGATACTTATATTTCCATTAATTCTTATGTAGATTACCATGACAACAAACACCTCTAACAACATCTTGCGATCAATCCTTGACAAGGAAAAATTGTCTGGGACAAATTTCCTGGATTGGCACCGAAACCTGAGGATTGTCCTTAAACATGATAAAAAGCTGTATGTCTTGGATGAAGGTGAGAAAAACAAGAAAGGGGGGGTTTGAATTGTTTGGAAAATAAGCGCTTTTTCAAAATGAAAAACACACAAGGATTTTATACTGGTTCGCTTATAACACAAAGCTACTCCAGTCCACCCGGCCAAGGTGATTTCGCCTTCAACAAGGACTTAATCCACTAATCTTGAAAGATTGATTACAAACAACGTCTAAGAGAAAGATCTCTTAGTCCTCTCAAGTATACAGACTACACAGAGTCACTTGAGGAAATAAACAAACAATAGATAAAAGATTTATGTAATCTAGAGTGCTTCTAAGAAAGCAAATATTACAATAGTAAGAACAAAGTGATTCACGTTATAAGCAAAAGCTTCGTGAAGATTTAGAGAGCAGGAGTGTTTTCTTGAGCGTTGATGTTTCAGTATAATTTTTGCTTGTACATGTTCAATGTTGATTGCAGCCCATTTTATATATAAGTGAGGTAGTAGTTGAAACTGGTGAGTAATAAAATGAATTTACGCCATAACCTAAATAGCTTCTGCCAGGATAACTTTCTCTCCTTGAAATGACTACTTACCACATATAGTACCTTCTTTATTGAAATTGGAGATTAACGTCTCTTTCTGTATTAGGAAATCCATTTGCAATCCTTTACTTGACTTTAACGTTACTCTTTCATAATTAGTAATTCCATGATCAGAGTCTTCGTGTATCTGAGAATCTTGGAGTCTTCTATCTAGCTTCTGATGTTGATCTTTTGAGTTCTGAGGATTTCTTCAGATAGCACCAAGAGCTTCTGAAGTTTGATATACTGTTGTTCAGAATCAGAACTTCTAGAGCGTACTTCTTGTTCAGATGCTTCTGATATTTTGCTGTTTTGCTCAGAGTTAGACTTTCTTGAACGTGTTTCTACTTCAGATGCTTCTTATCTTCTGATAATTTGTATCTGATCTGGTTCTGTATCTGATGACATCATCAGATCTCTTCCTTCTTTCTTTAGAACCCTGCACACTTAGAAACTTTTCACTAGGGTGCCATTTTTGGTTTCATCCTTTGTTATCATCAAAATCATGGAATCTGTTGTAGAACAATTTTTGTTCTTACAATCTCCCCCTTTTTGATGATGACAAAACAATCTTAATTAGCAGATGAAACATATAAAATATCAGATCAGATAGACAAGAGCTCCCCCTGAGATAGTGCTAGGGAGTTCAGAAGTTCTTACCAGAGCTTCTAAGTAAAGAGGTTTCTTGATACCTTCTGCAATTTCTTAAGTCCAGGTCAGATAAATTTATTTTTAAGAAAAATATGTTGCAGAATGCTTAAGGTATTTAGACAATATTTTCATCAGAGCTATTAATGACTTCTCCCCCTTTTTGTCAGAATCAAAAAGACATAGCAAAAATAAATAATTGAAGAGAAAAACATTGTATTTAGATAAAAAAAACAACAGAGGCAAAAAGAACAAGTAAACATCAGAAACAGAGAAATCGGAGCAACAAGCAATAAGTCCTAAGTGCCTAAGGGTTCGGAGGCGGAGGCATTCTCTGAAGCAACATAGTCAGCATGTTCTGAATGTTGTCGTTGACAGTGTCTTGTTTATCCATTCTGGCACGGAGTTCATTCTGATCTTGCTTAAGTTCTTTCAGCGTCTGGAGAACCATAGGGATAACAGAAGAAGAAGAAGAAGAAGACTCCCCCTGAGTCAGAGCCTGCTGTGCTTCAGCAGCAGCCTGCGCTTCAGCAGCAGCTTGTGCTTCAGCTTCAGCAGCAGCAGCAGCATCAGCCAGAGCTTTAGCTTCAGCTTCCTTTATCCTTAGAATTTCAGCTTCTCTTGCTCTTTCTTCCTCCAGCCTTCTAGCCTCTTCTTCAGCTTCTCTTGCTAATCTCTCTTCTTCCAGCCTTCTGGCTTCAGCTTCTCTTGCAAGTCGTTCCTGAAGTCTTGCCTCAGCATCTCTGATGTAGCCATTTCTGACTTGTTCAGAGATGTTCTTCAGTCTAAAAGCCTCAGAGGTCATCTAGCCAATGACTCTGTTCCAGTGTGTCCTTACAGAGTCAGGATCATCACTGACTTCAGAGTTAGTGGTCAGAGACTTGACCTTTTGTACTGAAGCCCCTGCGACCAGCATTATGGCTTCCTCAAGGGTAGGTACAAAAAGGTTTGGTTCAGAGGTTTGAGGTGAAGAAATTGGAGGGCTGAGATTTAATGTGAGAGGTTCAGATTCTGCTTCAGGTTGAAGTTCAGATCTTTGGGGTGAAGCGTAAAAAGGGTTTAAGTCTAAAGGTTCAGTTTCAGCTTCAGGTTCAGGTTTAGTGGAGGTGTTTGGAGGGGTGATATCAGAGGTGTGGAGGTCAGAGGGTTGAGTTTCAGAGGGTTGGTCTTCAGAAGTAATGTTGGTTGTTTGTTCTGGTGGAGGTGAAGTTGCTTCAGAGTGTGTTTGTGTTGGTTGTTGTGAAGCAAGGTTTTGAGCCTGAATTTGGGCTAAGGTTGGGGAGTCAGGGTCAGAGTATTCTTGGTCAGAGGAGATTTGAAGGTATGGGGGTGATTCTGGGGCTGAAGATGATGAAGAGGAAGTGGTAGTGTGAGAAAGATTAACATTTGGTGGAGGTTGTGAAGTTCTGGTTATAGAAGGTGGAGTTTCAGAAGTTGTGTATATGGGAGGTGTTGGGAGAGGATTAGATGAAGAAGCCAAAATGTGTTCAGAGGGAATAGAGGGAGCAGACATACCAGTAGTTTCTTGCAGAGGCGCTGGAGATCTGCTTCCAGAAGTTTCTCCAATTCTTGCCTTCTTTGCCTGTGATGCTATCTTTTTCTCAGAGAGACCTCTCTTGTACCTGACGAAGTCTTCTTCTGAATCTAGACAGTCGTCGAGTCTGAAGTCAGAGATGTCAACACCTTCATCCAGCAGACGCTGAAGGTAGATAACAACCGCATCTCTGGGTTCATTCTTGTAGAACCTAGCAAGACCATGAGGCAGCTTCCTCTGATCTTTCAGGGCATCCCAGGAGGTATCCATAGTGGGTCTGACTTGAATCTTCTTCAGAATTCCCATACTCTTGAGATTTCTGGCGTTCAGAGGCTTCCCAGTATCTATTGCCAGATCCTCCATCAGTTTGGCCTTCTCCAGATGATCTACCAGCCCATTCTCGATGAAGACATCAGATAACAATCTTCCCAGAGGGATGTAGGTTCTGGGCTTCATGTTGTTTCTGGTCTCCCTGACAGAGTCTCTGAGGTATCTGAAGAGTAGTGCAGGAAGGCAGATCTTCACACCCTTGTGAATGCAATACAGAATGCACTTCTGATCTGCATTGATGTAGTCAGAGGAGTTTGATGCTGGGCGGTGGTGAATAGTTCCCAGAATGATCTTAAGCCATACTCTGAGGTTCTGATGAAGCTCTTTATTCTTTGAAGGATTTCCTTCAGTGTTATGCTTGAAGATGGTTGGATTGATTACTTCAGCAATGCGCTTTGACCTAGGGTTGATGTTGTAAATCCTTTTTCCTCTAGTTCTCTCCATGTTTAGTAAAGAAGCAATTGACTTTTCAGTAATTACTATCTTTACCCCCAAAACATGAGAGACGATGAAATGGTCATCAGCGTCTGCAAATCTCCAGAACTCCTTGATGAGAAGTGGGTAAACAGGACCATAAAGCCTTTGGAAGTAGTTTTCCCACCCTTGTATACGGAGTTCTTCAGTAAGATCTACTCCATTTCTTCTCATGTTGTCGAAGTCCACCAGTGTTTCACATAACACATCCAAGCCCTCAAAGGGAGTTGCTAGGTTAATGTGAGGTAGACGATCAAGGATATGGGGTTCCTTGTACACTGGAGTAATGGAAACTCCTGTAACAGTTGGAGTTGGAAGGCTTGAGCTTTGAGCGGTGGCGTTGGATTCCATTTGTTGAGAAAAGTTGAAAACTTCTTGTTGTTGAGCATCCATAGTTGAAGAAGAAGGAGATGAAGATGAGGAATTGAGAGACGCTTCAGAGAGGGTTTAGGGTTTGAGAGTGAGTGAGAGTGATAAGTGTGTGAAATGTGAGAAAAGTGTTTAAATACCCTAAGTTAAAACACATGCAAAATGACACATCATTCAGCGTTAGCACAAATTTCAAGTTAGCACGCTTGGGGGAGAAATGATTAAGGCTAATTAATGAATGTCTAATCCCAACAGTATGCACACTGCTCGAGGAGATCTCAAACGTTTCCCTTTGATTTTCTTCTGGACAGCTGTCTAGAAGTTCTAGGGTTGGACGCTGAGTGCTCCACGTGTTGATGTATCTGATCTTCAGGAATACCAAATGATTGGTTCCTGGAGATTTCTAACTTAGATATCTTCTTAACTTGGTAGAAGTATCAGAGTCAGAGGCAGAAACACATTTGTTTATGTCAGAGTCTCATTTTACATTTTCAGAGCCACACTTCATTCTGGGCAATTTTGAATGTTCAGATTTTCTAAGATAAAAAGAAATCTATCTTCAGCTAGAGGCTTAGTAAAGATATCTGCCCATTGATGATCTGTATCAATGAACTTCAATGTTACTATCCCTTTCTGAACATAGTCTCTGATAAAATGATGTTTTATTTCAATGTGTTTAGCTCTGGAATGTAGAATGGGATTCTTACTTAGACAAATGGCAGCAGTATTATCACAGAAGATAGGAATGTTACTCTCAAAAATTTGCAGATCTTCTAACTGATGCTTCATCCAGAGCATCTGAGTTGTGCACAGTGATGCTGAGATATATTCTGCTTCTGCAGTTGATAGAGCGATAGTTGACTGTCTTTTGCTAGCCCAGGAAATTAGATTGTTTCCCAGAAGCTGGCAATTTCCAGATGTGCTTTTTCGTTCTAGTCTATCTCTTGCATAATCTGCATCACAGTAACCAGAAAGTCTATACTCTGATGTTTTCTTATACATCAGGCCCAGGTTAGGAGTTCCTTTCAGATACTTAAGAGTTCTCTTAACTGCTGTTAAATGAGATTCTCTAGGATCTGATTGGAATCTGGCACAGAGACAGACACTAAAGAGAATATCAGGACGAGTAGCAGTCAGATAGAGAAGAGAGCCTATCATACCTCGATAGAGCTTCTGACAAACCTTTGCGCTTACTTCTTCTTTTTCAAGAATGCATGTTGGATGCATTGGAGTTTTTGCAGAGTTGCAGTCAGCCATGTCAAATTTCTTCAGAACATCCTTAATATATTTGCTTTGATGAACATATGTAACTTCTGAGGTTTGGTTAATTTGAATTCCCAGAAAGAACTTTAGTTCTTGCATTAAGCTCATTTCAAATTCTGCCTGCATTAACTTAGAGAATTCTTGACAAACAGAGGCGTTAACTGAACCAAAAATAATGTCATCAACGTATATCTGGCATATCATGAGATCATTGTTAAGGTTCTTACAGAAAAGTGTGGAGTCAACTTTCCCTCTGATAAAATTGTGTTCCAGAAGAAAATTGCTTAAACGTTCATACCAAGCTCTGGGAGCTTGTTTAAGTCCATATAAAGATTTTTTAAGTTTAAAAACATGTTCTGGAAAGTTTGGATTTTCAAAACCTGGAGGTTGGTTGACATAAACTTCTTCTGATATATAACCATTAAGGAATGCACTCTTGACATCCATTTGATATAATTTAATAGAATGGTTAATAGCAAAAGATACAAGAAGACGAATAGATTCTAACCTTGCGACTGGAGCAAAAGTTTCATTATAATCAATACCTTCTTGTTGACTATAACCTTGAGCTACCAGTCGAGCTTTGTTTCTGACGACTTCTCCTTTCTCATTCAGCTTGTTTCTGAATACCCATCTGGTTCCAATAACGTGAGTGCCTCTGGGCTTTGGAACAAGATCCCAGACATCATTCTTTGTGAATTGATCTAATTCTTCTTGCATGGCTGAAACCCAGTCGTTATCTTGAAGTGCTTCATCACAGGACACAGGCTCAATCAGAGACACTAGTCCCAGAGGAGTATCTTCAGAGGTCCTGAAGGTAGATCTGGTTCTGACAGGTTCGTCCTTGTTTCCCAGAATCAAATCTTCAGATATGTTGATACGACTTTTGACTTTCTTTGGGATTTCTGGGGATTTAATTTCTTCAGAGTTCTGAGTGACAGTTGCTTCTGGGGCGTTATCAGAACCTGCAAGAGTGATTTCTAAATCTGCAAAATTTTCAACTAGCTTTGACTTTTCAGGGTCAAGCTTATCATCAAATCTGACATGAATTGATTCTTCCACAATTTTGGTTTCTGTGTTGTATACTCTGTAGCCTTTAGAGCGTTCTGAGTATCCTAACATAATACCTTTCTGTGCTTTGGAATCAAACTTGTTCAGATGTTCTTTAGTGTTTAAGATAAAGCAAGAACATCCAAAAGGATGAAAATATGAAATGTTTGGTTTTCTTCCTTTACACAGTTCATAGGGAGTCTTTTCCAGAATAGGTCTTATAGAGATTCTATTCTGAATGTAACATGCTGTATTTACAGCTTCTGCCCAAAAATGCTTTGCCACATTGGATTCATTGATCATGGTTCTGGCCATCTCTTGGAGTGTCTTATTCTTCCTCTCTACAACTCCATTTTGTTGTGGAGTTCTAGGGCAGGAGAAATCATGGGATATTCCATTAGAGTCAAATAATTCTTCAAAATCTTTGTTTTCAAATTCTCCACCATGATCACTTCTGACTCTAACAATTTTAGCATCAAATTCTTTTTGCACTTTGGAGCAGAAACTAGTGAATACAGAGTGAGACTCACTCTTGTGCTTTAGGAATTTCACCCATGTCCAGCGACTGTAATCATCAACAATGACTAGTCCATACTTCTTTCCATTGACTGATGCTGTTTTCACAGGACCAAATAAGTCAATGTGGAGAAGTTCCAGAGGCTTAGAGGTAGAAACAACATTTTTCTTTTTAAAGAATGTTTTTGAAAATTTTCCTTTCTGACATGCTTCACACAGAGCATCTGAAGAAAACTTCAGTTTAGGTAGGCCTCTGACTAACTCGAGTTTATTTAGCTGAGAAAGTTTCCTCATGCTAATGTGGCCCAAGCGTCTATGCCATATCCATTGCTCTTTGTGAACAGACATCAGACATTTAACGTTTTGTTCTTTTAAATCAGAAAGATTAATTTTATAAATGTTGTTTTTCCTCTTGCCTGTGAAAAGGACAGAGCCATCATTCTGATTAATGGCTTTACATGGTTTTTGATTAAAGATTACATCATAACCGTTATCACTTAATTGACTTATGGATAACAAGTTATGCATCAATCCTTCTACGTAAAGGACATCAGATATAGAGGGAAGAGTACCATTACCAATAGTTCCGGAGTCTCTGATCCTTCCTTTCTGATCTCCTCCGAACCCTACAAATCCAGCGTCTTTAAGTTCCAGACTTTGGAACATAGACTTTCTTCCCGTCATGTGTCGCGAGCATCCAAATTCCAGGTACCATGACTGGTGTCTGAACTTTGCTGCATAGGATATCTGCAACATATACAATCTTATCTTTTGGTACCCAGAATCTCTTGGGTCCTTTCTGATTAGTTTTCCCAGAGTTTCTTATGACCTTGGGTTTTCTAGCATTTTCAAATTTTTGTTCTTGTGTGTGTGTATAGTGATATGAAAATGGAGATTTAAGTTGGTCACTAGAAGAAGTTTTAACTTCCTTAGGATCATACCCAATTCCCTTTTTATTGTTCTGACTGACTCCATAAATCATGGATGCCATAATACTCCTACCTATTCCATTTTTCAGAAATTCTTGAAAGGCTTCTTCGTATTCAAAAATAATTTTATTTGAAGTTTGTGGTGCTTGAGACAACGCTTCTTCTAATTCTAAGCTTTTTCTTTTTGCTCCATCTCTTTCTAATGTTAAAGATCTGATTGTATCTTCTCGTGCTAGAATTGTCATCTCAAGCTCGCCACATTCTTCAAATTTTGCTTTAAAACAGCCTTTTATGTTTTTAAGCTTTTGTTTTAATTTCTGATATGAGCTAAGAGTTTCTGACAATCATGATTCTAGATCAGATCGAGAGAGTTCAGAAAATACCTCTTCAGATTCTTCATCTGAGCTGCTCCTGGATGTGGTAGCCATAAGTGCCACGTTGGCCTTTTCATCAGAGTCAGATTCTGATGACTCAGATTCACTATCATCCCAGGTAGCCATTAATCCTTTCTTTGTCCTGAAGGTATTTTTCTTGAAACTTTCTTTTCTAGAATTGTCTTTCTTTAGCTTGGGGCATTCATTCATGTAGTGACCTGTTTCTTTACATTCATAACAAGTAATATCTTTGTTAGTTTTACCTTTTGAGGTTGATTCTGATCGATCCCCTCTGGGTCTTGGTCTTCTGAAGTTGTTGTTCCTCTTTCTCCAGAGTTGTTTAACTCTTCTGGTCAGGAGGGACAATTCTTCCTCATCATCAGAATCTTCTAGTTCAGAGTCATCAGTATCTTCAGTTTCTGCCTGGAGAGCTTTGGTTCTGTCAGGTTTGCGTCTTTCATATCTGGACTTTAATGCTATGGACTTGTTCCTTTTCTGAGGCTCATCTTCCTCTAGTTCTATCTCATGACTTCTGAGGGAGCTAACAAGTTCTTCAAGACTGATATTGTTCAGATCCTTTGACAGCTTCAGAGCAGTAACCATGGGTCTCCATTACTTTGGCAGACTTCTGACTATCTTTTTGACGTGGTCTGCAGTTGTGTATCCTTTGTCTAGAACTTTGAGACCTGCAATCAGAGTTTGGAATCTAGAGAACATTGCCTCTATGGCTTCATCATCTTCCATTTTGAAAGCTTCATATTTCTGAATAAGCGCCAGAGCCTTTGTCTCTTTGACCTGAGAGTTTCCTTCATGAGTCATCCTTAGAGAGTCAAGTATGTCTTTGGCTGTTTCTCTGTTGGTGATCTTTTCATACTCGTTATAAGATATAGCATTGAGGAGTATGGTTCTGGCCTTGTGATGATTCTTGAAAACTCGCTTCTGATCATCTGACATCTTACTTCTGGGAACTTCAGCTCCATCCTCTGTGACAGGAGGTTTGTATCCATCTGTGACAATGTCCCAGAGATCAGCATCATAGCCTAGAAAGAAACTTTCAATTCTATCTTTCCAGTAATCGAATTTCTCTCCATCAAAGACAGGAGGCTTAGCATTGTAACTATCCTTTTCATTTGTGTGGGCCATAGTTTTTCTCTTTCTGGATCTCTCTACACTGTTAAGTGTTTGATTAGAAAATCAATAACAGAGCCGGAGCTCTGATACCAATTGAAGGTGAGAAAAACAAGAAAGGGGGGGTTTGAATTGTTTGGAAAATAAGCGCTTTTTCAAAATGAAAAACACACAAGGATTTTATACTGGTTCGCTTATAACACAAAGCTACTCCAGTCCACCCGGCCAAGGTGATTTCGCCTTCAACAAGGACTTAATCCACTAATCTTGAAAGATTGATTACAAACAACGTCTAAGAGAAAGATCTCTTAGTCCTCTCAAGTATACAGACTACACAGAGTCACTTGAGGAAATAAACAAACAATAGATAAAAGATTTATGTAATCTAGAGTGCTTCTAAGAAAGCAAATATTACAATAGTAAAAACAAAGTGATTCACGTTATAAGCAAAAGCTTCGTGAAGATTTAGAGAGCAGGAGTGTTTTCTTGAGCGTTGATGTTTCAGTATAATTTTTGCTTGTACATGTTCAATGTTGATTGCAGCCCATTTTATATATAAGTGAGGTAGTAGTTGAAACTGATGAGTAATAAAATGAATTTACGCCATAACATAAATAGCTTCTGCCAGAATAACTTTCTCTCCTTGAAATGACTACTTACCACATATAGTACCTTCTTTATTGAAATTGGAGATTAACGTCTCTTTCTGTATTAGGAAATCCATTTGCAATCCTTTACTTGACTTTAACGTTACTCTTTCATAATTAGTAATTCCATGATCAGAGTCTTCGTGTATCTGACAATCTTGGAGTCTTCTATCTAGCTTCTAATGGTGATCTTTTGAGTTCTGAGGATTTCTTCAGATAGCGCCAAGAGCTTCTGAAGTTTGACATACTGTTGTTCAGAATCAGAACTTCTAGAGCGTACTTCTTGTTCAGATGCTTCTGATATTTTGCTGTTTTGCTCAGAGTTAGACTTTCTTGAACGTGTTTCTACTTCAGATGCTTCTTATCTTCTGATAATTTGTATCTGATCTGGTTCTGTATCTGATGACATCATCAGATCTCTTCCTTCTTTCTTTAGAACCCTGCACACTTAGAAACTTTTCGTTAGGGTGCCATTTTTGGTTTCATCCTTTGTTATCATCAAAATCATGGAATCTATTGTAGAACAATTTTTGTTCTTACATTGGAGACTCCTGTTCCTGAAGAGGAACCTCCTAGTTATGCACCTAAGGCAGAAAGAGATGCTTATAAGAAGCATGTCGATGATGCCAATGAAACTGCTTGTCTCATGCTAGCTACCATGAACTCAGAATTGCAAAAGCAACATGAGAACATGTCAGCGTTCGATATGATCGAACACCTGAAGTTGCTCTATCAAGAGCAAGCAAGGCATGAGAGGTTTGAGGTTTCAAAAGCCCTTTTTCAAAGCAAGTTAGCTGAGGGAGCCCCTGTAAGTCCCCATGTGCTCAAGATGATTGGGTATGTGGAAAACCTTGAAAGGTTGGGTTTTCCCCTCGGAAAGGAACTTGCGACTGATTTGATCTTGTAATCGTTGCCAGAAAGATTCAGTCAATTTGTCCTAAATTTCAATATGAATGATATGGATAAATCTCTTCCTGAACTGCTAGGCATGTTGAGAACAGCTGAGCAGAATCTGAAGACAAAAGGGAAGTCCATTCTGATGATCGGAAATGGAAAGAGACAGAACAAAAGGCCTACCAAGCAGGGTGATAAAGGGAAAGGCAAGGAAGTTGCCAAACCCAGACCCACTGTTGCTGCTTTGAAGCCTAGAGGAGGCATAGCAAAGGCAGGCACCTGCTTCCATTGCGGTAAGACCGGACACTGGAAGAGAAACTGCCCAAAGTACCTCGAAGATACGAAGAATGGAGTAGAGACTTCAACTTCAGGTATTTTTGTTATTGAAATAAATTTATCTACTTCTGCATCATGGGTATTAGATACTGGATGTGGTTCTCACATTTGTACAAATGTGCAGGGGCTAAAAAGAAGTAGAGATTTGGCAAAAGGTGAAGTTGACCTACGAGTTGGCAATGGAGCAAAGGTTGCTGCTTTAGCCGTAGGAACTTATGTATTAACTTTACCTAGTGGTTTAATAATTCAGTTAGAGAACTGCTATTATGTACCTGCAATTAGCAGGAATATTATTTCCATTTCTTGTTTGGACAAGTTTGGTTTTTCATTTATAATAAAGAACAATTGTTGCTCAATTTATTTGAATGATATATTATATGCTACTGCACAAATGAGCAATGGATTGTATGTCCTTGATCTCGAAATGCCTATATATAACATTAATACTAAAAGGATGAAACCTAATGAGTTAAATCCAACTTACCTTTGGCATTGTCGATTAGGCCACATAAATGAGAAACACATTTCCCAACTCCATAAAGATGGACTCTTGGACTCTTTTGATTATGAATCATATGAGACATGCAGATCTTGTTTAATTGGAAAGATGACAAAGTCTCCATTCACAGGAAAAGGTGAAAGAGCGAATGATCTTTTGGGCCTAATACATACTGATGTATGTGGACCACTGAACATACCAGCCAAAGGAGGTTTTCAGTACTTCATCACATTCACTGATGATTTCAGTAGATATGGTTATGTGTATTTAA
Organism: Lathyrus oleraceus; assembly: GCF_024323335.1. Taxonomy (NCBI): domain Eukaryota; kingdom Viridiplantae; phylum Streptophyta; class Magnoliopsida; order Fabales; family Fabaceae; genus Lathyrus; species Lathyrus oleraceus. The sequence goes on from NC_066581.1 coordinate 16,601,314, forward strand.
TGAAACACAAATCAGAGTCCTTTGAAAAGTTCAAGGAGTTCAAGAATGAAGTACAAAACCAACTAGGTAAGAATATTAAAACTCTTCGATCAGATCGAGGTGGTGAGTATTTAAGCCTAGAGTTTGATGACCATCTGAAAGAGTGTGGGATCCTATCCCAACTTACTCCTCCTGGAACACCCCAAAGGAATGGTGTATCTGAGAGAAGAAATCGAACCCTGTTAGACATGGTCCGATCCATGATGAGTCACACCGATCTTCCAAACTCCTTTTGGGGACATGCACTATTGACAGCAGCTTACACACTTAACCGTGTTCCATCCAAAAAGGTTGAGAAGACACCATATGAGATATGGAGTGGTAAGAAACCACATATGTCTTACATGAAGATTTGGGGTTGTGAGGTTTATGTGAAACGACAAATTTCAACTAAGCTTGAGCCCAAATCTGACAAATGCTTATTTGTGGGGTATCCTAAAGAAACAAAAGGGTATTACTTCTACAATCCTTCTGAGGGCAAAGTGTTTGTCGCTCGAACTGGAGTTTTCCTAGAAAAGGATTTTATTTCCAAAGGAACCAGTGGGAGGAAAGTAGAGCTTGAAGAAATTCAAGAATCACAAAGCATAGATACACATATGGAGGAATTAGAGCAGGAAACACAAGAAGTTGTGGAAGAGCAACCTGCTCAAGTAGAACAAAACCAGCGTAGGTCAAACAGGATATGTCAACTACCTGAGAGATATGGATATCTCATAACTGATCAAGGTGATGTATTACTCATGGATCAAGATGAGCCTGTGACCTACCAAGAGGCCATAACTGGTCCCGAGTCTGAGAAGTGGCTAGTGTAACACCTCAAAATTTGCCCTCCTCTCTTGGGACTAGCTAACATGTTTGCATATCATTTTAGGTCATTAAGCATTGCATATTGCATATCATGTGGTTACATTGTGCAAGCCATACTCCCACGTCTTGATCAGAAAATGAGGAAGTCAATGTGCAAGCCTAGGGTTTCATTGGACTGGTCATCAATCATCTGAGGATGTGGAGGTTCAACTTAGGGTTTCATGGTTCTCAAAGGATATTGGTCTTCATCTTGGTTGAAATGATACATCTTCATCATCATGGTTTGTCATCATCAAGTGTTGAAGCACATTCCTTGAGATTAGGGTTTTGACCACTGGTCAACCCTAATCAGTTGCATTGGGCCAATCAGGGCATGATCAGGAGATGGGGTCTATGATGTATATGGGGATCATTATATGATTATATTGAGCTAATTGAAGCTAGGGTATCATCCTTGAGCCATTTCATCAGAGGATTGGAGCTCAATGGGATCTATGCATTGCCAAATTCATCTGTCAGATGAAAAAGTCAACTGTGGTCAACTGTACATGATCTGATGGATTTGGAGGTGGAAATGAGTTGGATACACTCCATTCATGTTGGAACAAGTGTTATTTGACATTGCAAAGCTTAAGAATGAAGAAAATCAAGTCAGGACAAAAATTGCCAAAAATAGAAAGTGACTTGTAATGGAAGTTTCCAAAAATGGAAAGTTTTTGACCTCAAGACCAAATGTCCAAGGAAGCTTCAAATGAAAATTTGTTCAACATGAAAGTTGTAGATCTTGTTCTCACCTTTCCAAAAAGTCCAAGAACTTGAAAATCCCATGTATGGTTGGCAAGTTATGGTCCAGTGAATTTCAAAAATGACCCATAATCAGGAGGGCATAACTTCCACATGGAGTATCCAAATTGGATGTTCTTTATATGCACAAACTCCATTTGACATGTACTTTCATGGTGCATAATTGGATTTCATCAAAAATGGTCAATGCAAAAGGTCAAATTTCAACTGTACAGTTAAATGAACCAGGGGCAAAATTGTCCAACTTGTGAAATAATGGGAATTTTTGGATGGGGATTTTTGCAACACTTCACAATTGACATTTGAAACTTGTTGGAATACTCATAACATGCCAAGGCCTTGTGGTTTGAGAATTGGCTTTTGAAATGAACTTGGAAAAATGAACAAAGTGCCATCACATGTGGAAAATGCAAAATACTTGTCCAATCAACATGAAACAAGTGGCAACAGTTCATGACAGGTGTTTAGGGTTTGTATGAGCTGGCATTGAGCTGTCATGAGCTGGCATGTGAAGTTACCATTTTGCCCTTAGTGTGAAAATGACACTTATGCTTAACACATTCCAATTGGTTAATTAGAGTGATTAAGTGTGGATTAATCAAGAGTATATATTCTTAATCACAACCAATTCATAACAGAAAATCACAATCATCAAAATCAATCTAAAAACCTTCCAAATTCATACATTGCTCTCAAGAACACAAAAGACCAAATTCCATCAAACTCTCTCAATTCTTCATCCTTTTGCACGATTCTTTTTGAGTTAATCTCCAATCAACATCTTCTTCTGCTGTTTGTGAGAATCCACACCAAAAGCCCTGCCAATCGTGACTGTCCAAGCTTGCTCCATTAATGGTGAATCGAGATTTTGTGCATTAGAAGCAACCTCAATCAAACCTGAGTATTGCATTCAATTTCTTGGAGCCTATATTGCATCTGTTTGGAATCAAAACACGCAAACTCATCACGATCCATCACTGTCTTCCAAATAAGGTGACAAATCGAATCTCATATATTGCTTAATTATCATATGCGTTGTGTAGGCCATTGATCATAGGTTAACATGTAGCAATTGGTTTGTAAAATGATTGAGTGAGTTGAGAGAAATCTGGACTCAAAGTTATGTTGCCAAACCCTAACTCCATCGATTCGTGAGATTTAGAGACAATTAGGTTAAACCATGGACATATTTGGATTCTACGTGTTGAGACCGTTCCAATGACTATACGCATGTTAATTTTCATTGAAGTTGAGTGTTCTTCGTGTTCTTGAAGAATCTGGGAATTTCTGGAAAAAAAGAGTTTAGGAAGCGCGTTTGATCCGTTTTTCTGTTTGAATATTCAAAAGTTGTGTTTACCGCGCCACTGTTCCACTAATTACAAGTTTGCCATTAATGAAACTTAATTAATTAATATTAATTCCAAATAATTATTAAAAAATCATAAACACCTTAAAAAATTCATAAAAAATAATTGGAAAGTCCAAAAAATGTGAGGATTTTTTCTATGGATTCCAAATTCCCTGTAGAATTTTATGGGCATGAATTTGCAAGTTGTGCTTGGTAAAAAAATAGGTTTGACTTAGAGATGTTTGACTTGTGGTATATTTTGATACATTTTGCCATTTCTATTGTGAAATCCTCATGCTCTAAAATAAATGCTTGAAAATTTTTGTGGTGATTGTAGACAGGCCAATGGTGATTTACATATGAATTTTGTGAATTTTGGATACCTGATGTTTGAATTATGAATTTTTGAATCTAGGTGTGACAATTTGTGTCACACCTAGCTAGGTCAATTTTCTGGATTTATTTTCATGACCTAGAGATGTTGAAATGGCTTGAAATTTTGCATGGATGTTGATGAATATGTTGAGATGCTATGTGAATCTTTCTGGATTTTTATGTGGCATTTTCAATTTGATTGGCATTTTTCATCTCTGTTGGTCAAATATGCAAGTTCATGTGACATATGTTGGTAGATCTTGTGTGAGATGCTCATATGGTATTGAATGAACATGAAATTTGGTGTGATGATGCTAGACACATGATAGGACATGATGCTTTTGGTCCCATTCATTTCTTTATTGTTTTCATTGACTTATGATTTTTTGAAGTGAATGCATGTGTTGATGCTATGATTTGGATCATATATTTGTGTCTGTTTTTCTTGATTTTCATTGACATAGTTCCTTTTGTCCAATTGAGCTGAAAATTGACATGCTATACCTTGAATAGGTCCTGTTTAGGTGTAAATTATTTGAGGATTTTTGGAATTGTTTTGATATGGAATTGAATGCAATAGTTCTGTTTGGATGTTTGATGTTCCATTTGATCTAAATTGAATTGTTTTGTGCATGAAATGAATATAGTAAATGATATGAACATGGGATCAATTGCATTTGCTTTTGTTTGACATTAATTTGAGTTTGGTTAGAGACCCCTTGCTGTTTAGACATTTTTGCCACTTTTGGACCCTAGGCTTGGCCTAGTGGTCTTGGTTCTCACATTTGCTTGATTTTTCAGGATAAAAAGCACAATGCTTAAGGAGATTGAATCAAGTTAATTCAATTGAGTTTGTTGGATGTTTGTACACTAACATAACTTTGTTTTGTAGGTTGTGAAGCTTAGGCTTGAGCTTATGTGCATTAACCTGTGTTGCATTGACTTGTATAGTCTGACTGATTAACATTTGCTGTTTATTGTTGTCTGTCTGAGTACTGATGATACTTGATTGTTTTCAGGTGCATTTAGTTGCTTACAGTTCTTTAAGAACTTGCTTGCTGCTGCTTGGTTTTTAAACCACTTGAGGTAGGACTTCTATTCTTCATGTAGTCTGGAGACCCGGTCTGTTACTTGGCCGGGCAAATAACTGTCTGAAGTCCTCCTTATGAGGCGATGTTTGTGCTTGTTTACTTTTGTGCCTAAGCAGGTAAAGTCCTTAATCAAGGCAATTGGTGGAAGCCAAGGGATATGCAATCTATCCCCCACTATTCTGTTGAGTCGTCCCTCTGCTCACACGGCTGTGTGTTGATGCATTGGGACACAAACCCAAGATCTTGTACTTTATACAGTTGTGTCAGAGTCCTTGAGCGTAGAAGGGTCCCTCCATTCTGGACCCACGCTCCTTTGTCTGAAGCTCTCCCTGGTTAGGGATAAGAGCTGTGAAGTCTAATCTTCACTCACCTTTCATCTGCTTCACCTTAGCCCCTCAATGGCAAGGTTAAGAGCGAATAATACCCATGTACAGATGAATTGCTTCGGCAGTTAAACCCATTGTGTGAGCCCACTTGATTGGTTATAGTGTGTGCTATGTGGATATCTGTTTGAGATGCTTGTTCTCATTTGATGAATTGCTCGTATGCTTGTATGCTTGCTTCCTGGATAGGATTAGCTTGCTGTTGGGCAAGTAGATAGAAACCTGAACATAGGGCAATGATGCATGATAACACTAGGCTCGAGTACAGCTCCCTGGTAGTGTGTCTTCCCTCGGTTTCTAGCTAGATTTTCTTTCCCTTGAGGGGGAACTACATCGCCCTGATCCTTGTTCCAGACGAGGTATGTAGGCAGGTGGTCGTGCGAGACCACTCCGGGCAACCTTTTTCTTTTTTGTGTGTGTTTACTTGTTATCTGACTATGTGTTTGGTTCGGATGCCGACGTAAGTCCAATGATTGGCTGTCGGGCTCCACGTTTGCCATTTTGTGTTGTTTGGTTCGGATGCTGACGTAATTCCATCGAGTGGTTGTCGGGCGCCATGTTTGCCATCTGTTGGTGTGATTTGTGTTGTTTGGCGTGCGTAAGCCGAACTACAGTGGCTCTGATTCTCGTTCCAGACGAGATATGTAGGCATAGGATGCGATGTCCTATCGAGCCCCTTCTCTTAACCCCACCTGCGTTGTCCTCGGTGTGTGTGTGTGTGATGTTTTAGCAACCTTTTCTTTTCTTTTAGAACGTGGATCCCGTCGAGTACGACGGACGTGAGGGGTGCTAATACCTTCCCCTTGCGTAACCGACTCCCTTACCCTTTCTCTTTGGTCGCGAGACCATGCTTTTTCCAGGTTTCTCTGAGCGTTTCCTTTCCCTATTTTGGGATAAATAACGCGCAGTGGCAGCTCTGTTTGTTTTTTTTGTTTTAGCCCGCCGGTTGTTTTTTTTGCGGATGCGACAGCTGGCGACTCTGCTGGGGATTACATAGATGTAGACCTGTGCTGGTCCATCTTCCCTAAGCGAGTCCTTCCTAGCGTTCTGAGATAGTTTAGGTTGCTTGTGATGTTTGATTTATTGCATTTATTATTCTAACCAGTATATATTTGCATTAAATATTTGCATGCATCATTCTATCATGTTGCCATCCTCTGTGCAGGTGGTTCCTCTGTGTTGGGGTGGGTGTTCTGAGTGGGGCTAAAACCCAGGCCCGAGTATACACCTAGGAGTAGTGTGGTCTCATGTTGCCTCTTTCATGTTAAATCAACATGTGCCTGGTAGCATGATGTACCACAAGCCGGACGAGGTTCAGTTGATAGTGCTTGCCTCTGCGGATATTCCGCTTTGGTTGAGTTACTTCATCTGAACTGTTGACTCTGGTGACCGATCATTTCCCGGATCTTTGGTTCAGACGGTCTTAAGGGAGCTACAATGGAACACCCGGAAGGGCAAACCCATTGAGTATCTCCGCCCGATTGTCGAGACTATTATCCGCCTTAGGGTAACCTGATTAGAATTTACCTGTGAGGGGAGGGTGATTCTTTCAGATGCATGTTCAGATGGTAACTTTGATGGTGACTTTTTGTTCTGTGTATCAGAGTCCTATTTATGAGTCGGATTTATGGCCATTTATTGCCGAGACGCCGGAGTGCTGTCCGTGAGATTTATTAGTGGGGATCCGTTTATTTCAGGATTCCCCGGGCCGAGATATTTATCAGTGGGGATCCGTTTATTTTGGGATTCCCTGGGCCGATTCAGATGGTTGTGAGTGTCTACTCAGAGACTGGTGATGATGATGATGTATCTTTCTTCCGTTTATTTCGGAACCCGTGGGTTGGATTGGTGGTTACTTGTTCCCTCAGATGGTTATGATCGATTCAGAAACTAGGTTTCAGGGCAGATGATCAGATGACGTGGAGGATGGCAACGCATTGCATTCATTCATCAGCATCATTACATCTTGCATTAATTGCATCTAACACATGTTTATCCATATGCAGGGACATTTTTGATCAAGATCCTGGTGGAGAGACTTTCTGCTCAGACATGAGAACCGGCCTGAAAGATAACATTGCCTACAGTTTCTTCGATCCTGAGATTGATGTGCTGAAGGATATGATAGCATTGATTACTCCCGACCATGTGGGGAGGTTCAGAGAGGCATACGGTAGTATCCTGAAGATGGTTTTCAGACTCACTGACAGTGACAGGAGCGCCATTCATACTCTTCTTCAGTTCTATGACCCGGGGCTGAGATGCTTTGTGTTTCCAGATTATTTGTTGGGACCTCTGATGGAGGATTATGCTGGCATCCTGGGTATACAGATCCGTGATCAGATTCCTTTTCATGTCACTAGGGCGGAGCCAGATGTCCTTGGGATTTCCCGTGCTCTTTATCTGAGTCCGGAAATGGTCAAGGAGGGTTTGAAGGAAAAAGGAAAATTACCCGACTTTCACTTGAGTTTCTTGGAGGCTAATGCCAAGGAACATGTTGCTATGGGTAACTGGAAGGCGGTTTGCGCATTGATTGCTGTGAGCATTTATGGGATTGTTCTGTTTCCTAATCAGAAGAATTTTGTGGACCATAATGCTATTAGGTTGTTCATGCAGAGAAACCCTATTCCTACTCTGATCGGAGATGTCTATTACTCGGTTCATAACAGGAACGAGAAGCGGCGTGGGGGTTTGATCAGGTGCTGCGCTCAGTTGCTCTTCAGGTGGTTTATGGGGTATTTGCCTTCTCGAGGTGCTTTTGCTCAGATTGATCCCACTGTCAAGTGGTCATTCAAATTGATGGGTTTGCGGGCTGATGACATAGCATGGACTCATAATGGTCTGGCTGGCCGGGATTTCATATATAGCTGTGGGAGATTTCCCAATGTGCCTCTCATAGGTGTTCAGGGTTGCATTAATTACAACCCGACACTTCTTAGGAGACAGATGGGGTTTGCTGTAGAGGGTCCTCCTCTCGGGCGGGAGATTCAGGAGTCCTTTTACTTCCCGATTGATGGCAATCAGGCCAAGCTGAGGCAAGTATTGGAAGAGTGGCGAGATATCCAGAGGAAGGGTAAGGTTCCTTATGGGAAGGTCAACTGTCGGTATTTTCCACTATTCGATGATTGGTTGCGGAAAAGGATTGAGGTTACATTTCTACCATTTCCTGGAGGTGATCATGTGTGTCCTATGATTGAGGGTCCAAGTTCTTTTGTCGGCATGGAAGAATTCCTCGAGATGAAGAGGGCCAGAGATCAGTTACTTGCAGAGAAAGCTGAATTGGAGAGAAGTGTTGCTCGGTTTCAGACAGCTAACCAGGAGATCAAAGTGAAGATGGAAGATCAAGACAAGCGGCATGCCTTGGAAGCAAAGCGTTTTGAGATGGATACTGCCTATTATGGGAAGATCAGCCAAGCCTTGGCCTCATCCAACCGGGAGCACGACATCACCAAAGAGAGATTGGCTAGAGCTTCGCAGATCATTGAGGATCAGAAGAGAAGGCAAATCTTGGTGAGGGATCAGAGGGATGACCGAGTCCGAGCCCTTGTTGCTGAGTGGGAGGCAAAACTGAAAGTTAAGGAGTCAGAGAATCTGAGGATTACCACTGAGTGTGAGGCAAAGTTGAAGGTCAAGGAAGCAGAGAGTATGAAGATCATCGCCGAGAGAGATCATTACATGGCAGAGAGAGATCACTACTTCAGGCAGATGAAGATTCACCAGAAAGAAGTAGGGAGACTACAACAGGAGAACACCGAGCTCAGGTTCGCCGTAGAGTTCGCGAAGATGGAAGACGAGATAGGGCCATCTGTGGGACCCTCATCTAGCTAGTTCTTTCATTTGTTGTGGATTACCGTCAGGCTTGTTGACGGAATCTACTTGCTTGTATTTCTTTCCTGATTCCGGAGAATTGTATTTGATTTTTATCTGGGTTGATGTATGACTATGGCATTTATTGTGCACTTTTTGTTATGTGATGGGAATGTTTCAGTCAGTGATTGGTTTTCAAGCTTTATTTGCTTTACCGTATGCACTCACACAAGCACACACATGGTTGGGGGTATCATGCTAAATCACATATCTCCGATCTGCACGATGAAATCAAATGCTGAATACAAAATATTAATGCCGGATTATTGCTTGTCTCGATGATGCCAGGATCAAGAGACGAAGTGTTCTTCATATGGATAAACACTGCATTCATGCATGATCATAATAACTTGTGTTTTATTTTGCAGGAATCTGTTACTAACGTGCTTGTTTGTGACAGGAATCATTGCTCGTGCTCGCAGAACTGTACCTTTGCACTCAACACGCCCTCACAGATATTACACCAGACGCAATACTCCCAGACTCATGGAGCTTCCTAGCGCAGATATGCTCGAGCTAAAGGACAAAATGAACGAGCTGATCAACATCATGCAAGGCTTTGCAGTTGGTCAGAAGGCTCTGGCAGACAAAGTTGAAAAGCTCGAGCGGGCTTCTGCAGCAAACAGTGGGGTTAACCTGGATGGTGTCTCCAACCAGGGGCTGGGTGGTTCTCGAGATGGCGGAAAGAGGACAACTTTCGGTATTGTGAATAATGCTGCCGGTTTTGGTCCTGCCGGTGGTCAACCTGGGCTGGGTCAGAATCAGAAGGACAATTTTGTGCCTCCATTCTATGGGTTTGATGAAGACCAGGAGGAAGATAGGGAGGCTGATCAGTTCTCGATGCAGAATGAACCTTTCGTACCCTATAATGCTCCACCTCAGAACAAGGAGATTCAGCTGCTGGCTGAGAAAATCAAGGTCTTGGAGAGTTATGCCACGCCCGGGGTGGTGAACATGTCAAACATGGGGCTGGTAGAGGGGATTGTGATCCCACAGAAGTTCAAGGCGCCCAGTTTTGACAGATATAACGGGAGTTCTTGCCCAGAGACGCATTTACAAGCTTTTGTCCGCAAGATCTCTGCGTACACGGTAGATCAGAAACTGTGGATGTACTTCTTCCAGGACAGCCTGTCCGGAGGCTCTCTGGAGTGGTATACTAAGTTGAAATCGTCTGATATAAAGAATTGGCAGGATCTTGGAGATGCTTTCTTCAAGCAGTACCAGTTCAACGCTGACATGGCTCCGAGTCGTACCCAGCTGCAGGGTATGTCTCAGAAACATGATGAGGGATTCAAGGAGTATGCTCAGCGGTGGAGAGAACTGGCTGCGAGAGTTCAACCTCCGCTTGTTGATCGCGAAATGTCAGATCTGTTTATGGGGACCCTGCAGGGGGCATTTGCTGAGAGAATGGTTGGTTGTCCGGTGACCAACTTTTCTGACATTGTGGTGGCAGGTGAACGAATAGAGAGCTGGCTGAAGCTCGGGAAAATTCAGGGTGCTGCTTCTTCTTCGTCGTCTGGGTCAAAGAAACCATTCGGTAATGGTGGCCAGAGGAAAAAAGAGGGCGATACCAGCGCCGTGTATGCTCAACGTGGACCCAGTAGGGATCGTTACTTCCAGCACACTGCTGCGGTAACTATTCCTGCTGAACATCAACCTGCACCGCAACAACAGCAGCAGCAGCAACAGAGACAACCCTTCCAGCAGAGGCCTCAGAGGGCTGGTTATCAGATGAGGGGTAAAGCAGTGGACAGACAGTTTGATAGGCCTCCGGTGACCTATTCTTTTCTATTCAAGAAGTTGACAGATTTGGGGCTTGTGCAGACACGGACTCTGGCACCTTTGAGACCTGATCAAAGGCCAGCCAGCTATGACGAGAATGCCAAATGTGAGTTCCACTCAGGTGCGCCTGGGCATAATATTGAGAACTGTAAAGCTTTTAAGCACACAGTTCAGGATTTAGTGGATTCCAAGGCAATTAACTTTGCACCATCTCCCAACGTCAATGCAAATCCCATGCCTGCGCATGGTCAAAGGGGGGTGAATGCCATTTCTACGGAGAATCGAGTTGGGTTGTCTGATGTTGATCAGCTGAAGACGCCTCTGGCTGGGGTCAAGAGGCAGTTGTTGAAGAATGGGGTTTATCCGGGCTGCGGTCACGTGTGTGCTGAGTGCACTAATTCTGTCAACGATTGCGAGCTTCTGAGGAAGTGTGTCCAAGGGCTGATGGACGAAGGGGTTATCCTGATTGAGAGGGCTGGTGAAGAGAAGGAAGAGGTCTCCACCATAACAATCTATTATGATCCGGTGGATTTGTCGAACCTTAGTGAAGCGGCTCCAGTTACCATCACGGTACCTGGACCGATTCCATACGACAAAGATGATGTCGTGCCATGGCATTATGGTGGGGAGGTGTATTGTAACGGCGAGAAGGTGGAAGAGCAATCTGCAAGTGAAACCACCGTGCTAAAGGTGGATAATGCCGGTCCCAGCGGTTTCACTCGCAGTGGTAGACTATTTGTTCCGGAGGCCCTGAGGGGAGGAGAAGGAGAAAAAGATAAAAAAGAAAAGGCCGAGGCTTTAGCCAGGGCGAAAGGAAAAGCTGTGGTTGATAATAGTACTCCTGTGGTGACATCGGCGCCTGCGGGGTCGGAAAACAAACTTGATGATGATGCTGAGGAATTTTTACGAATCATCAAAAAGTCGGAGTATAAATTGGTTGATCATTTGCAGCAGACTCCTTCCAAAATCTCGATTCTATCATTGCTGTTGAGCTCAGAGGGGCATAGGGAAGCTTTGTTGAAAATTTTGAAGAAAGCTTATGTTCCTCAAGAGATAACAATCAATCAATTGGAAACTGTGGTATCTAATGTGCATGCCAGCCATGGGCTGGGTTTTACAGATATGGATTTGACGGTGGACGGGAGAAATCACAATAGGGCACTACACATTGCGATGGAATGCAAAGGAGCCGTGCTTTCGCATGTGCTGGTTGATACCGGCTCCTCATTAAATGTGTTGCCAAAGAAGGCCTTGGCGAAGCTTAACTGTGATGGATTGATTTTGACCCCGACTGATTTGATTGTGCGGGCTTTCGACGGGTCAAAGCGGGCCGTATTCGGGGAGGTTGAGCTGCCAGTGAAGATTGGCCCAGAGGTGTTTGAGTCAACTTTCTATGTCATGGATATTCAGCCGGCATACAACTGCTTGTTGGGTAGACCATGGATCCATGCTGCTGGGGCAGTAACCTCGACTTTGCACCAGAAGTTAAAGTACATCTGGGAAGGTCAAGTCGTCACTGTTTGTGGAGAAGAGGATATATTTGTCAGCCACCTGTCTTCTTTCAAATACGTTGAAATGGACGGCGAAATCTGGGAAACGCCCAGTCAGGCTTTCGAAACCGTTAAGGTGGAGAATGCTCTGTTTGCTAAGGAAGAGGAGAAACCGTCCATCGCTTCATACAAGCAGGCCGCCGAGGTGGTCAGAAGTGGAGAGGCTCCTGGTTGGGGCAGAATGATGGAGGTCCCTGCGAAGAAGGACAGATTCGGGGTCGGATATCAGCCGGGCCGAGGCTCAGGGCAAGGCGGAGGACGTCGTACGTCTGTCACCTTCACAAGTGCCGGAATGCTGGATCCGGATCACATCTGCATGATGGGTGAAGATACTGATAGTGACTACGACATTGACCAATGGATAAAGCCGTGTGCACCAGGGATGGGAATCCAGAACTGGAAGGCTGAAAAGATCATCCGGGTCACTCTCCTTGAAGAGTAATATTTTTCTTGTTTTCAGTTTTATATGCATGAAAGCCATACGTGTTGCCCGACACGTAATGGTCCATTGTAAGGGCCACCTCATGTTTAAATTTGCAAGATTTTGCATCATCAATAAAAGGATGTTTTTCAATTAAAAGCGGTGTTCCCTGTTGTTTCATTTATTTTTGCAGTTTAAAAATAAAAACAAATAAAAATGGCAATGTTTTCATTTTTCTTTTTTCTCACACCGGTTCTAAGCAATGCATGAATCAACATTCATGCAGATGCGATTCCTCCCCGGATCTCGTTGATAACAATCCTGTTACACCCTTGTATGACTTTGACAATCCAATCTATCTTGCTGAAGAAGAAGACGAAGAAGATTGTGAATTGCCAGGGGAATTAGCCAGGTTGTTGAAACAAGAGGAAAAGGTGATTCAGCCGCATGAAGAACAAATTGAGGTGGTGAATCTGGGTACCGATGAGGTGAAGAAGGAAGTGAAAATCGGGGCTGCTTTGGGGGAAAGTGTAAAGAGCAGGTTAGTGGCATTGTTGAAAGAGTATGTCGACATCTTTGCCTGGTCTTATCAAGATATGCCAGGATTGGATACCGATATCGTTGTGCACAAGCTACCATTGAGAGCAGATTGTCCTCCAGTGAAGCAGAAGTTGCGCAGAACTCGACCTGATATGGCAATGAAAATCAAAGAGGAAGTGCAGAAGCAGTGGGATGCTGGTTTCCTTGCTGTCACTAATTATCCGCCATGGGTTGCAAACATTGTGCCAGTCCCGAAGAAAGATGGGAAAGTGAGAGTGTGTGTGGACTACCGAGATCTGAATAGAGCTAGTCCAAAAGATGATTTTCCACTACCTCACATTGACGTGTTGGTAGATAATACAGCTCAATTCTCGGTGTTTTCCTTCATGGATGGCTTTTCTGGCTATAATCAAATCAAAATGTCGCCAGATGATATGGAGAAAACAACGTTCATCACACCGTGGGGCACTTTTTGTTACAAGGTGATGCCGTTTGGTCTCAAGAACGCCGGTGCTACTTACCAGAGGGCCATGGTGACTTTGTTTCATGATATGATTCATCATGAAATTGAATTCTATGTTGATGACATGATAGCCAAGTCCCAGACAGAAGAGGGGCATTTGGTAAATCTTGCCAAGTTGTTCGACCGGCTGAGACAGTTCAGACTGAGGTTGAATCCGAACAAGTGCACGTTCGGAGTGCGGTCCGGTAAATTGCTGGGGCTCATTATGAGTGAGAAAGGAATCGAGGTCGATCCTGCAAAAGTAAAAGCGATAAAAGAGATGCCTGAACCGAGAACAGAGAAGGAGGTTTGTGGTTTCTTAGGTAGGTTGAACTACATTTCGCGGTTCATATCTCACCTAACAGCCACGTGTGAACCGATATTCAAATTGTTGAGAAAAGATCAAACGGTCAGGTGGAATAATGATTGCCAAGCGGCATTTGAAAGAATAAAAGAATATTTGCAGGAGCCTCCGATTCTGATGCCTCCTGTGGAGGGAAGACCATTAATTCTGTACCTGACAGTCCTCGAGGGGTCTATGGGGTGTGTATTGGGGCAGCATGACGAGTCTGGTCGAAAAGAGCATGCCATATACTACCTTAGCAAAAAGTTTACCGACTGTGAAACAAGATATTCACTGCTCGAGAAAACTTGCTGTGCTTTGGTCTGGGCTGCTCGCCGACTAAGGCAGTACATGTTGGTTCATACCACTTTATTGATTTCCAAGATGGATCCAATCAAGTACATTTTTGAGAAGCCAGCATTGACCGGACGGGTTGCGAGGTGGCAAATGATTTTGACTGAATATGATATACAGTATACCTCTCAGAAGGCGATCAAGGGGAGTGTATTGTCTGATTACCTCGCCCAGCAACCTATTGATGATTATCAACCGATGAAGTTTGAATTCCCTGATGAGGACATCATGTTTCTCAAATCGAAAGATTGCGAGGAACCAATCCCGGAGGAGGGGCCTGACCCTGAATCCGAATGGATTCTGATGTTTGATGGGGCCGTTAACGTGAATGGAAGCGGTGTTGGTGCTGTTTTGGTTACGCCGAAAGGATCCCATATTCCTTTTGCTGCCCGGCTAACATTTGAGTGCACCAACAACGCAGCTGAATATGAAGCTTGTATATTGGGGATTGAAGAGGCGATTGATTTGAGGATCAAGAACCTTGTCATATATGGAGATTCAGCTCTGGTGATAAATCAGGTTAACGGAAAATGGTATAGGCATCAATCTCATTTAGTGCCGTATCGAGATTATACGAGGAGATTGTTGACGTTTTTCACCAAGGTGAAGTTGCATCATGTGCCCAGAGAGGAGAATCCTTTGGCAGATGCTTTGGCTACTCTAGCTGCCTTGACTAAGGTGCAGTGGTGGAATCAGTTCCCCAGTGTTGAAGTTGGACGTCTGGATAGACCGGCTTATGTGTTTGCTGTTGATACAGCGCCTGAGGATGAGAAGCCGTGGTATTATGATATCAAGCGCTATCTAGAGACTCAAGAGTATCCCGAGGGAGCATCTAAGAAGGATCGGAAGACTCTGCGGAGGTTAGCCATGGTGTTCTACCTGAATAAGGATGGGGTTTTGTATAAGAGGAATTTTGATTGGGTCTTGCTCAGATGTGTTGATGACAAAGAAGCAAGTCAATTGATGAAAGAGGTTCATGAGGGATCGTTCGGTACCCATGCCAGTGGGAATGCGATGGTAAAGAAGCTGCTGAGGACAGGTTATTATTGGATGACAATGGAGGCCCAATGTTTCAATTTCGTGCGGAAGTGTCATAAATGCCAGATTTATGCTGACAAGGTGCACGTGCCTCCAAATCCGTTGAGCTTAATGTCGTCGCCATGGCCGTTTGCTATGTGGGGCATAGATATGATCGGAAAGATTGAGCCTACGGCTTCGAATGGGCACAGATTCATATTAGTGGCTATTGACTACTTCACCAAGTGGGTTGAAGCAGCCTCTTATACGAATGTGACGAAGCAGGTGGTAGCCCGATTTCTGAAGAGAGACATTATTTGCAGATATGGGGTTCCCGAAAGAATCATTACTGATAATGGCTCTAATTTGAATAATAAGATGATGGCGGAGCTGTGCCGGGAATTCAAGATTGAGCATCACAATTCTTCTCCTTATCGTCCGAAGATGAATGGGGCGGTTGAGGCAGCTAATAAGAATATAAAGAAGATTGTGCAGAAAATGGTGGTAACCTACAAAGACTGGCATGAGATGCTGCCGTTTGCATTACATGGGTATCGAACGTCGGTGCGTACATCTACTGGGGCAACTCCATTCTCATTGGTATATGGGATGGAGGCTGTATTACTTGTGGAAGTTCAGATTCCCTCTTTGAGAGTCCTGATGGACGTGAAGTTGCAAGAGGCTGAATGGGTAAGAACCCGGTATGAAGAGTTGAGCCTGATAGAGGAAAAGAGGCTGGCGGCCATCTGTCATGGGCAGTTATACCAACAAAGGATGAAGCGTGCTTTTGACAAGAAAGTGCGACCTCGGGTATATCACGTGGGTGATATGGTGCTGAAAAGGATCCTTCCTCCTCAAAACGATCGAAGGGGCAAATGGACACCCAATTATGAAGGTCCATTCGTGGTCAAGAAGGTTTTCTCTGGAGGAGCCTTGTTGTTAACGACCATGGATGGCGAGGAATTTCCATCCCCTGTGAATGCGGACGCAGTTAAAAAATACTTCGTGTAAAGAGACCCGCTGGACGAAAAGAATAAAATAGTCCAGGCAAAAATGGGCATCCCGGCGAACCAAAAACAGAAAAAAGGTTTGGGCAAAAATTAGGGATAAAATGAAAAAAACTGTACACCCGGCAAGTCGAAAACCTGAAAAGGCGACTTGGGCAAAAATGGGTATCCCGGTGGACTGAAAACCCGAAAGGGCGGTCCAGGCAAAAGAGGGATTAAAACGAACAACTGCGTCTCGCATGATCGTTTGCGCTTTGGTTAAAGCATCATGGATAATACCCGGTAGGGATCAGTTGGAATCGTCTTGTTCAGAAGGCAGAAGCACGGAGAGTCTGAGGATATATGGGGTGTAACCGAGTTGGAACTCGATGAGATCACGGGTTTCACATTGCCATTAGGATAGATTTTTCCTTTTGCGCAATTACCTCTTTTCAGGAATTGCTTCCTTTGTATTGCTCATTTGAGCCACACTTTTCCCATCAATAAAATGCATATTCAGTCAAATAATTTTGTTTTTGTTTTTCATTACCGCTTTGATTGCAAAAACATCTGATTATTTTGATATAGAATCTTTGCATTTTAAGACATACAGGTTCCTTCCAATGCATGCTTATAAGGTTGAAAACTTGAAATCTTATTTGGAAGGTTGAGTGACCCAAGTGTTGAAATCTTGGCACGCCTGGGGCACGGTTTTATCTAACGGTCTGTTTTGCAGGAACTGTTAGATATTTGCACTCACTTGCAGATTGTGAAGTGGAAGCTTTTGTTGAAAACAAATCCCCAGGAAGTCCGATCAGGGACGAATGAATAGAAGAACGACGAAGAGACGTCGAGACGTACGACGATCCTTGATTTTAATCAAGAAGACTCTTCAAAGTCGGAAGACTTGAAAGTATGTATTTCCCCAGAGAGTTCGCTCAGGAACGAATGTATGGGAAAGGGTGACGACGAAGACGTTGAGACGTACGACGATCCTGAATGATATCAAGAAGACTCTTCAAAATCGGAAGATTGGAAAGTCTGTAGAAATTCCCCGCAGGGTTCGGTCAGGGACGAATAGATAGAGAAGCAATGAGAGACGTCGGGACGTCCGACGACCCTTGGAATTAACCAAGAAGACTCTTCAAAAGTTGGAAAATTGAAAAGTGTGTATAAATCCCAGGAGTACGCTTTCCGTCGAGCGCGACGCAACCTTGGAATACAAGATGATGGAGCAGAAAAGGTCCAGACGAGTCTGGGAATTCTCAAAAGTGGAAAGCTGATACGAGTTTGGGAGGTGGATACCATTGTTCGACGAGTCGACGGGTGTTCTATACCAACTTTTCTCATTTCCCCATCGAGATCCCCAGGTCTGTGGATTCCCCAGTCGAGTCAGGATGGTTATCCCCGGCAGGTTTAAAACGATGTTTCCTCAGCAGCCAGGCCTGAAGGTTGCTATCTCCCCGAGTGGAGCGGGTTTCAATGAAATATATCTCCAGCAGTGTTCATCCTACCAGTGGATTGGATGAGTTTCCGTAGCAGACTGATATTTGCATCCCCAGCTGAGTTGATTCTACCTATGGATTGCATGGGTTGTCCCCAGCGGAGTAGCATTCATTTTCCCTAGCAGGGTCAGGATGGTTATCCCCAGCAGGTTTCAGATCGATGCTTCCCCAGTCTCAGGCCTGGAGGTGGCTGTTTCCCAGCAGAGTATCTGTGAGCATTTCCCCGGTGAAGTCGTTGGGTATCTGTGAGGGTTTCCCGAAGCAGAGTCGGGATTGATATCCCCAGCAAATCGAAGACTGTTATATCCCCACAGAGTGTTAGTGGTGATTATCCCCAGCAGTTTCTCGAGTGGATCGGGTGCAAAGGAGGTTCTTCCCCAGCGAGGGTTGCCTTATTCCCAGCAGCAGTGTTTATTCCCCAGCATGGTGGAGAGTGGAGTATTGACGAGTTCCTCGGCAGAGTGTCTCGTGCTCCTCAACAGAGTCCCTTGAAGGGGATATTTCTTTTTATGCATTCATCATGAAAAAAATAGCATGGCATATTGCATAGAAAAATAATAATCGCGTAGCATTTCCATAATTATGGAGCATTACGCAGAAAATCGATCATGCATCATATTGCAAGCATAAGCTAGTCTCAAGCCGTGGTTACCGTTTGAGAAGTGGTTTTTGCCAGACAGCAAGATGTTACTCCGAGGAGTTTAGCCGCATGATTTAATCAGCAGCGTTCCCCAGTAGTGCGATACTGGAGGAAATGTTTCCGTCGGACAGAGATGGAGATAAAATCAGAAGACGTTACGCGATCAGCGCGATTCTGGGGTTTAAATGGAGAAAAGGAGATACTGAGGTGTTTTCTGGGGTTCAAATGGAGATTGGAGATGAAGATTATATCCGGGATGAGGTCCTCAGGATTATCTTCTGTTCATGTGTTGCCTTAGACTCTGGCTGAGGCCAATGGAGGTCGTTATAGGTGTCTTCCGAGGAAGAGATACACATGTTACCTTCCTTAGTGAAGGTATACCCTCTGACATGTCGCCCTCAGAGTGGTTTGGTGTTATTTCCGGCGTTGCCGGCGGAATTATCACGAGAAATTGGAGATCGGGGTTCAAATGGAGAAAAGAAGATGTTGAGGCATTTTCTGGAGATGGGGTTCAAACGGAGAAAAGGAGATGTTGCGGCATTTTCTGGAGAACGGGGTTCATGTTGACGGTTGCGAGTCATCGTCAGGTGACTGGGGTTCAAATTGGAGAATGGGGTTCATTATTTTGGCAAACAGGAGAACGGGGTTCAAATGCGGTGATCTGAGGATCATTTGCGCAAGAGAAAACTTCGGGGTTCAAGAAAATGAAAAATGAAAAATAGAGAAAATTTCGGGGTTCAAGAAAAGAAAAGAAAAAAAGAAGAAAGAAATAATAATCCCGAGCGGATGTATGGTGTTTAGGCCATGGTTATCCCTGCGTTACCATTTATTTTGGTGTCCAGGTCGACGTTCTTGTTTCGGTGATAAGGCCGACCTTCTCCGTACCAGACGGATTTTCTTTCAGAGATTGTGTTCTTCGCCGATTCTGACAGGCGTTGTTAATTATATCCCATCAGAGTGCAAATTGTTCGTCTGTTCTTGGTATTCAATCACTATTCATCCTGATCATCTGAAAGCCGAGGCTGTTCATATCGACAGGTTCACAGTGGATTGAATAGGGGCAGCTGTAACACCTCAAAATTTGCCCTCCTCTCTTGGGACTAGCTAACATGTTTGCATATCATTTTAGGTCATTAAGCATTGCATATTGCATATCATGTGGTTACATTGTGCAAGCCATACTCCCACGTCATGATCAGAAAATGAGGAAGTCAATGTGCAAGCCTAGGGTTTCATTGGACTGGTCATCAATCATCTGAGGATGTGGAGGTTCAACTTAGGGTTTCATGGTTCTCAAAGGATATTGGTCTTCATCTTGGTTGAAATGATACATCTTCATCATCATGGTTTGTCATCATCAAGTGTTGAAGCACATTCCTTGAGATTAGGGTTTTGACCACTGGTCAACCCTAATCAGTTGCATTGGGCCAATCAGGGCATGATCAGGAGATGGGGTCTATGATGTATATGGGGATCATTATATGATTATATTGAGCTAATTGAAGCTAGGGTATCATCCTTGAGCCATTTCATCAGAGGATTGGAGCTCAATGGGATCTATGCATTGCCAAATTCATCTGTCAGATGAAAAAGTCAACTGTGGTCAACTGTACATGATCTGATGGATTTGGAGGTGGAAATGAGTTGGATACACTCCATTCATGTTGGAACAAGTGTTATTTGACATTGCAAAGCTTAAGAATGAAGAAAATCAAGTCAGGACAAAAATTGCCAAAAATAGAAAGTGACTTGTAATGGAAGTTTCCAAAAATGGAAAGTTTTTGACCTCAAGACCAAATGTCCAAGGAAGCTTCAAATGAAAATTTGTTCAACATGAAAGTTGTAGATCTTGTTCTCACCTTTCCAAAAAGTCCAAGAACTTGAAAATCCCATGTATGGTTGGCAAGTTATGGTCCAGTGAATTTCAAAAATGACCCATAATCAGGAGGGCATAACTTCCACATGGAGTATCCAAATTGGATGTTCTTTATATGCACAAACTCCATTTGACATGTACTTTCATGGTGCATAATTGGATTTCATCAAAAATGGTCAATGCAAAAGGTCAAATTTCAACTGTACAGTTAAATGAACCAGGGGCAAAATTGTCCAACTTGTGAAATAATGGGAATTTTTGGATGGGGATTTTTGCAACACTTCACAATTGACATTTGAAACTTGTTGGAATACTCATAACATGCCAAGGCCTTGTGGTTTGAGAATTGGCTTTTGAAATGAACTTGGAAAAATGAACAAAGTGCCATCACATGTGGAAAATGCAAAATACTTGTCCAATCAACATGAAACAAGTGGCAACAGTTCATGACAGGTGTTTAGGGTTTGTATGAGCTGGCATTGAGCTGTCATGAGCTGGCATGTGAAGTTACCATTTTGCCCTTAGTGTGAAAATGACACTTATGCTTAACACATTCCAATTGGTTAATTAGAGTGATTAAGTGTGGATTAATCAAGAGTATATATTCTTAATCACAACCAATTCATAACAGAAAATCACAATCATCAAAATCAATCTAAAAACCTTCCAAATTCATACATTGCTCTCAAGAACACAAAAGACCAAATTCCATCAAACTCTCTCAATTCTTCATCCTTTTGCACGATTCTTTTTGAGTTAATCTCCAATCAACATCTTCTTCTGCTGTTTGTGAGAATCCACACCAAAAGCCCTGCCAATCGTGACTGTCCAAGCTTGCTCCATTAATGGTGAATCGAGATTTTGTGCATTAGAAGCAACCTCAATCAAACCTGAGTATTGCATTCAATTTCTTGGAGCCTATATTGCATCTGTTTGGAATCAAAACACGCAAACTCATCACGATCCATCACTGTCTTCCAAATAAGGTGACAAATCGAATCTCATATATTGCTTAATTATCATATGCGTTGTGTAGGCCATTGATCATAGGTTAACATGTAGCAATTGGTTTGTAAAATGATTGAGTGAGTTGAGAGAAATCTGGACTCAAAGTTATGTTGCCAAACCCTAACTCCATCGATTCGTGAGATTTAGAGACAATTAGGTTAAACCATGGACATATTTGGATTCTACGTGTTGAGACCGTTCCAATGACTATACGCATGTTAATTTTCATTGAAGTTGAGTGTTCTTCGTGTTCTTGAAGAATCTGGGAATTTCTGGAAAAAAAGAGTTTAGGAAGCGCGTTTGATCCGTTTTTCTGTTTGAATATTCAAAAGTTGTGTTTACCGCGCCACTGTTCCACTAATTACAAGTTTGCCATTAATGAAACTTAATTAATTAATATTAATTCCAAATAATTATTAAAAAATCATAAACACCTTAAAAAATTCATAAAAAATAATTGGAAAGTCCAAAAAATGTGAGGATTTTTTCTATGGATTCCAAATTCCCTGTAGAATTTTATGGGCATGAATTTGCAAGTTGTGCTTGGTAAAAAAATAGGTTTGACTTAGAGATGTTTGACTTGTGGTATATTTTGATACATTTTGCCATTTCTATTGTGAAATCCTCATGCTCTAAAATAAATGCTTGAAAATTTTTGTGGTGATTGTAGACAGGCCAATGGTGATTTACATATGAATTTTGTGAATTTTGGATACCTGATGTTTGAATTATGAATTTTTGAATCTAGGTGTGACAATTTGTGTCACACCTAGCTAGGTCAATTTTCTGGATTTATTTTCATGACCTAGAGATGTTGAAATGGCTTGAAATTTTGCATGGATGTTGATGAATATGTTGAGATGCTATGTGAATCTTTCTGGATTTTTATGTGGCATTTTCAATTTGATTGGCATTTTTCATCTCTGTTGGTCAAATATGCAAGTTCATGTGACATATGTTGGTAGATCTTGTGTGAGATGCTCATATGGTATTGAATGAACATGAAATTTGGTGTGATGATGCTAGACACATGATAGGACATGATGCTTTTGGTCCCATTCATTTCTTTATTGTTTTCATTGACTTATGATTTTTTGAAGTGAATGCATGTGTTGATGCTATGATTTGGATCATATATTTGTGTCTGTTTTTCTTGATTTTCATTGACATAGTTCCTTTTGTCCAATTGAGCTGAAAATTTACATGCTATACCTTGAATAGGTCCTGTTTAGGTGTAAATTATTTGAGGATTTTTGGAATTGTTTTGATATGGAATTGAATGCAATAGTTCTGTTTGGATGTTTGATGTTCCATTTGATCTAAATTGAATTGTTTTGTGCATGAAATGAATATAGTAAATGATATGAACATGGGATCAATTGCATTTGCTTTTGTTTGACATTAATTTGAGTTTGGTTAGAGACCCCTTGCTGTTTAGACATTTTTGCCACTTTTGGACCCTAGGCTTGGCCTAGTGGTCTTGGTTCTCACATTTGCTTGATTTTTCAGGATAAAAAGCACAATGCTTAAGGAGATTGAATCAAGTTAATTCAATTGAGTTTGTTGGATGTTTGTACACTAACATAACTTTGTTTTGTAGGTTGTGAAGCTTAGGCTTGAGCTTATGTGCATTAACCTGTGTTGCATTGACTTGTATAGTCTGACTGATTAACATTTGCTGTTTATTGTTGTCTGTCTGAGTACTGATGATACTTGATTGTTTTCAGGTGCATTTAGTTGCTTACAGTTCTTTAAGAACTTGCTTGCTGCTGCTTGGTTTTTAAACCACTTGAGGTAGGACTTCTATTCTTCATGTAGTCTGGAGACCCGGTCTGTTACTTGGCCGGGCAAATAACTGTCTGAAGTCCTCCTTATGAGGCGATGTTTGTGCTTGTTTACTTTTGTGCCTAAGCAGGTAAAGTCCTTAATCAAGGCAATTGGTGGAAGCCAAGGGATATGCAATCTATCCCCCACTATTCTGTTGAGTCGTCCCTCTGCTCACACGGCTGTGTGTTGATGCATTGGGACACAAACCCAAGATCTTGTACTTTATACAGTTGTGTCAGAGTCCTTGAGCGTAGAAGGGTCCCTCCATTCTGGACCCACGCTCCTTTGTCTGAAGCTCTCCCTGGTTAGGGATAAGAGCTGTGAAGTCTAATCTTCACTCACCTTTCATCTGCTTCACCTTAGCCCCTCAATGGCAAGGTTAAGAGCGAATAATACCCATGTACAGATGAATTGCTTCGGCAGTTAAACCCATTGTGTGAGCCCACTTGATTGGTTATAGTGTGTGCTATGTGGATATCTGTTTGAGATGCTTGTTCTCATTTGATGAATTGCTCGTATGCTTGTATGCTTGCTTCCTGGATAGGATTAGCTTGCTGTTGGGCAAGTAGATAGAAACCTGAACATAGGGCAATGATGCATGATAACACTAGGCTCGAGTACAGCTCCCTGGTAGTGTGTCTTCCCTCGGTTTCTGGCTAGATTTTCTTTCCCTTGAGGGGGAACTACATCGCCCTGATCCTTGTTCCAGACGAGGTATGTAGGCAGGTGGTCGTGCGAGACCACTCCGGGCAACCTTTTTCTTTTTTGTGTGTGTTTACTTGTTATCTGACTGTGTGTTTGGTTCGGATGCCGACGTAAGTCCAATGATTGGCTGTCGGGCTCCACGTTTGCCATTTTGTGTTGTTTGGTTCGGATGCTGACGTAATTCCATCGAGTGGTTGTCGGGCGCCATGTTTGCCATCTGTTGGTGTGATTTGTGTTGTTTGGCGTGCGTAAGCCGAACTACAGTGGCTCTGATTCTCGTTCCAGACGAGATATGTAGGCATAGGATGCGATGTCCTATCGAGCCCCTTCTCTTAACCCCACCTGCGTTGTCCTCGGTGTGTGTGTGTGTGATGTTTTAGCAACCTTTTCTTTTCTTTTAGAACGTGGATCCCGTCGAGTACGAAGGACGTGAGGGGTGCTAATACCTTCCCCTTGCGTAACCGACTCCCTTACCCTTTCTCTTTGGTCGCGAGACCATGCTTTTTCCAGGTTTCTCTGAGCGTTTCCTTTCCCTATTTTGGGATAAATAACGCGCAGTGGCGGCTCTGTTTGTTTTTTTTGTTTTAGCCCGCCGGTTGTTTTTTTCGCGGATGCGACAGCTAGAAGCCATGAAATCTGAAATGGATTCCATGTACACAAACCAAGTTTGGACCTTGGTAGAGCCTCCTGTAGGAGTTAACCCTATAGGATGCAAGTGGGTCTTTAAAAAGAAGACTGACATGGATGGTAAGGTACATACCTATAAGGCAAGACTGGTTGCAAAAGGATATAAACAAATTCATGGGATTGACTATGATGAAACCTTTTCACCAGTTGCAATGCTTAAATCTGTTCGGATTTTACTTGCTATCGCTGCATATCATGATTATGAAATATGGAAGATGGATGTCAAAACTGCTTTCCTTAATGGAAATCTTCTTGAGGATGTGTACATGACACAGCCTGAAGGATTTGACATACCAGAGGAAGCCCAAAAGATATGTAAGTTACAAAGATCAATCTATGGATTGAAGCAAGCTTCCAGAAGCTGGAATCTTCATTTTGATGAAACAGTAAAACAACATGGATTCATCAAGAACGAAGATGAGCCTTGTGTCTACAAGAAGGTTAGTGGGAGCATGATCATTTTCCTGGTATTATATGTAGATGACATATTACTCATTGGAAACGATATCCTTACCCTACAACAAGTAAAGTCTTGGTTGGGGAAATGCTTTTCTATGAAGGACCTAGGTGAAGCAGCCTATATATTAGGAATCAGAATCTATAGAGATAGATCACAAAAACTGCTTGGCCTAAGTCAGAGTACATACATAGACAAATTGTTGAGACGCTTTAATATGCATGATTCCAAGAAAGGATTCATACCTATGCAACATGGCCTGTGTCTATCAAAAACACAATCCCCTTTAACTAAGGAAGAAAGGGATCGCATGAATAAGATTCCATATGCATCTGCAATAGGATATATCATGTATGCCATGTTATGTACTCGACCAGATGTCTCGTATGCTTTAAGTGCAACGAGTAGGTACCAATCTGATCCTGGTGATGCTCACTGGGTAGCTGTCAAGAATATCCTTAAGTATTTAAGAAGGACTAAGGACTCATTCTTGATATATGGAGGTTAGGAAGAGTTGGCTGTAATTGGATACACCGATGCTAGCTTCCAGACAGATAAGGATGACTTTAGATCGCAATCTGGTTATGTGTTTTGCTTAAATGGTGGCGCTGTGAGCTGGAAAAGTTTAAAGCAAGATACAGTTGCTGATTCTACAACCGAGGCCGAGTATATTGCTGCCTCAAGTGCAACAAAGGAAGTTGTTTGGATCAAAAAGTTCATTAGTGAACTTGGCATAGTTCCTAGCATTGTGGATCACATTGGTCTCTACTGTGATAACAATGGTGCTATCGCACAAGCCAAGGAGCCTAGATCTCACCAACGATCCAAACACATACTTAGGCGTTATCATCTCATTCGAGAGATAATAGATAGAGGAGATGTGAAAATATGCAGAGTACCTACACTTGACAATATTGCTGACCCACTGACAAAGCCTCTTGCGCAGCAGAAGCATGATGGCCATACTAGATCTATGGGTATTAAGGGTATGCCTGATTGGCTCTAGTGCTAGTGGGAGATTGTTGGTGTAAGCCCTAGAGGCCAATACTTTTGGTACTTGTATCGAATTATTTATTAATAATAAAAGGCTTTTTCTTTATTACGTTTGTTTAATAAAGTCCCTAGAATAGCTAGTCTGTTTAATGTATCAAGTATGACTTAATCATGAGATCACATTAAACATAAGGAGGACACTATTCTTAAAGTATCCGTAGTCGAGCTTTAATGTGAAGTGGGATAACATTAAAGCATTAAGACTATTATGTTTGTAGACTGATGATCGCATCTCATGGATCATGGATAAAGAGTTATCAAGTCTTAAACATAGGTATGAATATTAAGAGTAATATTTATACCGGATTGACCCGCTATGAGAATACTATATAGAAAGTTATGCAAAGTGTCATAAGTTGTTCTCATGGTGATAATGGTGTATACCACTCTTCGACCTGAAACCACTGTGGACCCTAGATCTAGAGTCGAGTGCTTTATTGCTGATCCAACGTTGTCCGTAACTGGATAACCATAAAGACAGTTGATGGGTACTCCACGAAGCATGCTAAGGGACATGAGTGACCTAGATGGAATTTGCCCATCCTGCATAACAGGATAAATGTCTATGGGCCCAATATTGAACTGGACAAGGATGACACGGTCTATGCCTTGTGTTCAATATAGACATAAGGGCAAAAGGGTAATTATACACATAATTATTATCACAGATGGTTTTGTCAGATCACATGACATTTTCGTGTCTTGGGTAGCAGTGATGTGTTGCTAGATACCGCTCACTGTTTATTATATTAAACGCGTGATTTAATATAATTGCCAACGTCGCGAAAACCTACAGGGTCACACACAAAGGACGGATTGATGAGAGATAGAGTAACTAAGGAATACCGTAAGGTACGGTGCCCTTAAGCGAATTATAGAACATCGTAAGGTACGGTGTACTTGAGTAGAATACGAAATATGGTAAGGTACCATGGGCTTAAGTGATTTTGGGCATATTATAAGATATGGGCCAAAATACACTTAAGTGGGCTTTTAGCTTGAAGCCCACACAAGTGGTTCTATAAATAGAACCCTTGTGCAGAAGCATTGATTGCGGTTGCATTATTTTCGTTTTCTATCACTCTCTCTCTCTCACTCAAAGCCTTCATTCGTACCAGCTAGCACTGAGATTGAAGGAACCCGTTCGTGTGGACTGAGTAAAGACGTTGTCATCGTTCAACGTTCGTGATCGCTTCGTGGATTTGCATCAAAGGTTTTGATCGTCACAAGAGATCTGCACCAAAGGTTTCAACCGTCACAAGAGGTAAATATTCTATCACTGATCATGACCATTCGTAAGGATCTCTAAAGGAGAAATTTTTATTTCCACTGCGTTTTGGACCGCAATTCTCCTTCATCCAGGTCCACTACTGTAGCGCGCCAGGATTTAAATCCATACTCCCTTCGATCCCGCTCCAGTGCATTTCCACTTTTGCCTTTTCCATTTTTTCTTCATATATGCTATACATATTTCACCATGCCATTTCATTTTTTTTTATTTTTTTCTTCCATTCAAAATTTCATAACTCCTAAACCATTAATCCAATTGATGTGAGATTTTTTGTGCCATGATCCTTGTAATCTCTACTATTTTTTGATTATTTTTGCAAAAATTGTGCACGTGTGGTTTTTAACATGGCCTAGGGTTTGTTCACATGTGTTCTTTCATGCACCTTGCTTGATGTTTTGATCATGAAATGATGATGCTTAATCCAAAATTCTTGAAATTTTACATGTGTAATCTAGACACTTTGATGAACATTTTGGTATAGAGTTTGTGATTTTTGCTTTTCTGGTTTGTGAGATATGAGATGTTGAGTCTAGGTGTGACAATTTGTGTCACACCATTTCTTGTCTAACTTCCTGATTTTATTTGCCATGCCATATGAACTTGAAATGAGCTGAACTTTTGCATGTTGATACTTCTGGTTGTTAAGATCACTTGTGAATTTTTATGGAATTTTTGGATGCAGTTTCAATTTGTTTGAGAATTTCCTTTCTGTTTGACCAATTGTGGACTTTTTGTGAGTCATGATCTTAAATGATTTGAGAAATTCTTGATATATATTGGATGGACTTGAAATTTTGTGGAGTGATTCTAGACACATTGAAGTTTACCATGGCTTTGGTTTGGTTCATTTATCATGTTCCTACTCTGTTTTATGCTTGCTTGAAGTTGATGCATGATTTGATGCCTTGTATGAGCTTGTTTTGCCTTGCCTTGACTTAGGGATTTTAATTGACTTGCTTCCACTTGTCAAAATGGCCTGAAATTTGGTGTGATGATCCTTTATTGAGTGCTGTTTAGCCATGATTTTTCCTGGGATTTATTGAATTAGTTTTGATTGAGTTTGGATTGATTCATTCTGTTTGGTCCAATGAGCTTCAAATTGCATGCTTTGCACTAAATGCTTTGTGAAATGAAATTGATTGATGATATGAATGTGAGACCAATTGGATGATATTTTAATTTGATTGAACTTGATTTGTGCCAATTTTCATGTTCTGTTTTGAATTATTTTTCCCCCTTTGACCCTAGGCTTTGTCCTAGGGGTTTGCTTATGTTTGAGTTGTGTTTTCAGGACAAAGAAGCATATGGCATGGAGGAATTAATTCACTTGGCTTGAGTTGCTTGTTTTGATTGATGTTGATTAACATTAAGTTTGTTTTGTAGGTGGCTTCTAAGTCATTTGTGTTGAGCATGGGCTTATGCTTTGCTTGATGCATTGCTTGTGTACAGTTAACTGTTGACCATTAGCTTATCTGTTTGACTGTTTGAGTTGTGTACTGATTATGTTAGATTGATTTCAGGTACCTTAGTTGCTATAGTTCATTTTGAACTTGCTTTTGCTGTTGCTTGGTTGCTTAACCAATTGAGGTATAGCATCACTAACTCCATGTAGTCTGGAAGACCTGGCCTGTTACTTAGCCAGGCACCTGTCTGAAGTCCTCCTTAAGAGGCAATGCTTGTGATTGTTTATCTTTGTCCCCAAGCAGGAAAAGACCTTTGTTAAGGCAATTGGCAGACACAAGAGATGTGCAATCCATCTCCTGCTATTCTGTTGCGTCATCCCTTGGCTCACATTACATGTTGATGCCTTGAGGATAGTAACCCAAGATCCTTGTACAGTTGTACTGTTGAGTCAGTCATAAGTGTAGAAGGGTTCCCACTTTCTGAACCCACACTTCCTTTGTCTGAAGCTCTCCCTGGCCAGGGATAAGAGCTGTAAGGCACACCCCTCACTTCCTATTTCATCTGCTTCACCCTAACTCTCAATGTTAGGGTTAAGAGCTAACATCACCTGATACAGTTGGTTTGCTTTTGCAGCCTAACCCTTGTGTGAGCCCACTTTGTCTGTATATAGTGTGTGCTATTTGTGATTATTTGCTTTGATTGCTTGTGCTGTTTAGGTTTAGCTTGCTGCCTGTGCAAGTTAGGATAGAAACCTTAACTTAGGGATGATATGCATGATAACATCTAGGCTCGAGTCATAGTCTCCCTAGTTGTGTCTCCCTCTGTATCTGGTTAGGAGAAAGTTTCTCCCCTATTAAGGGGAACTACGTTGCCCTGATCCTCATACCAGATGAGGTACGTAGGCAGGAGGTCGTACGAGATCTCTCCGGGCACCCTTTTTCTTTTTGTGTGTGTTTGCTTGACAGTTGCTAGGCTCGAGTTCCCGACTCCTTAGTAACTTGTTGGTTGTTGTTTCTTGTGTGTGTAGGAGACGGGTGTAAGCCCAGCAATTGGCATTCCGTATCCTCTTGTTGTGTGCTTGGAGTCCGGTATAAGTCCATCAAGTGGCATCTGGTTTCCAGTGTGGGTTTGTTTGGTTCGGAAGCTGATGTAAGTCCAGCTATTGGCGTTCGGGTTCCATGTTTGCCTTTTTGTGTTTTGTTTTGTTTGGCGTGCGTGAGCCGAACTACGGCAGCTCTGATTCTCGTTCCAGACGAGATACGTAGGCATAGGATGCGATATCCTAGCGAGCCCTCTCCCCTCTTCCTCCACTTGTGTTGTCTTCAGTGTGTGTGTGTGTGATGTTTGTTTTAGCAACCTTTTCTTTCTTTTAGAGCGTGGATCCCGTCGAGTACGACGGATGCGTAGGGGTGCTAATACCTTCCCTTCGCATAACCGACTCCCGATCCCATTCTCTTTGGTCGCGAGACCATGCTTTTCCCAGGTTTACTTCAAGCGTTTCCTTTCCCTCTTTTGGGATAAATAACGCACGGTGGCGGCTCTGTGTTGTTTTGTTTTAGCCCGCCGGTTGTTTTTCGCGGATGCGACACCTACGTATCCATATAGTTCAATAAGGAAATCAGAGCTTTCATAGTTCATCCCACTAGGGCTGAAATCAAGAATGACTAAGGAGGCAAGAGGAGATGATAAATTGATTGAAAGAGTGAAATAGACTTGATAGTTACTTGATAAGAATCACACTAAAGTCTATGAGTAAAGGTGGATACGATAAGCAACAAGCCAAATGTCTCGCACCCAAAGATATCCAGAATGAGTGTAGGAAATCTCCAATCTCATTCCTTCTTTACTACTTAAGGCTCGTGGATATGATCCTCATCCTAACTTTCGAGTCGTTGGAGGAGAATCTTTGTTGTTGTTGTATTGATTGTGAAGAGAGAGAGACTCGTCAATCGTATGATTTGAATTGTGCTAAAGTCTATGAATAAAGGGGAATACGATGAGCGATTGGTCATTCGTCCCATACCCAAAGATATTCAAAATGGGGGTAGGAATTCTCCAGTCCCAATCCTTCTCTATTACTTAAGGCTCATGCCACACAACTCTGGCTTTAATTTGACAAGCTCTTGAAGTTGCTGTCGCATCCGCGAAAAAAACAACCGGCGGGCTAAAACAAAAACACAAACACAGAGCCGCCACTGCGCGTTATTTATCCCAAAATAGGGAAAGGAAACGCTCAGAGAAACCAGGAAAAAGCATGGTCTCGCGACCAAAGAGAAAGGGTAAGGGAGTCGGTTACGCAAGGGGAAGGTATTAGCACCCCTCACGTCCGTCGTACTCGACGGGATCCACGCTCTAAAAGAAAGAAAAGGTTGCTAAAACATCACACACACACAAGGAACGCAGGTGGGGTTAAGAGGAAGAGAGCTCGATAGGACATCGCATCCTATGCCTACATATCTCGTCTGAACGAGAATCAGAGCTGCTGTAGTTCGGCTTACGCACGCCAAACAACACAAAACGCACAAACAGATGGCAAACATGGAGCCCGACAACCACTCGATGGAATTACGTCAGCATCCGAACCAAAACACAAAATGGCAAACATGGAGCCCGACAACCAGGTACTGGACTTACGTCGGCATCCGAACCAAACACAATCAGATAACAAGTAAACACACGCAAAAAAGAAAAAAAGTTGCCCGGAGTGGTCTCGCACGACCACCTGCCTACATACCTCGTCTGGAACAAGGATCAGGGCGATGTAGTTCCCCCTAAAGGGAAAGAAAATCTAGCCAGAAACCGAGGGAAGACACACTACCAGGGAGCTGGACTCGAGCCTAGTGTTGTCATGCATCATTACCCTATGTTCAGGTTTCTACCTACTTGCACAACCGCAAGCTACTCCTATCCAGGAAGAAAGCAAGCATACAAGCATTAACAAAGCATCTCAAGCAAACATGTCAAACAAATATTCACAAAGCACACACTATAACCAATCAAGTGGGCTCAAACAATGGGTTTGACTACCTAAGCAAGTCATCTGTACATGGGTATTATTCGCTCTTAACCTTGCCATTACGAGGCTAAGGTGAAGCAGATGAAGAGGTGAAGTGAGGATGAGACCTCACAGCTCTTATCCCTATCCAGGGAGAGCTTCAGACAAAGGAGCGTGGGTCCAGAATGGAGGGACCCTTCTACGCTCGAAGACTCTGACACAACTGTACAAAGTACAAGATCTTGGGTTTGTGTCCCAATGCATCAACACACAGCCGTGTGAGCAGAGGGACGACTCAACAGAATAGTGGGGGATAGATTACATATCCCTTGGCTTCCACCAATTGCCTTGATTAAGGACTTTACCTGCTTGGCACAATATTAAACAAGCCCAAACATCGCCTCTTAAGGAGGACTTCAGACATTTATTTGCCTGGCCAAGTAACAGACCGGGTCTCCAGACTACATGAAGAACAGAAGTCCTACCTCAAGTGGTTTAAAAACCAAGCAGCAGCAAGCAAGTTCTTAAAGAACTGTAAGCAACTAAATGTACCTGAAAACAATCAAGTATCATCAGTACTCAGACAGACAAACATAAACAGCAAATGTTAATCAGTCAGACTACACAAGTCAATGCATAACAAGGCAAGCCATAAGCTCAAGCCTAAGCTTCACAACCTACAAAACAAAGTTATGTTAGTGTACAAACATCCAACAAACTCAATTTTATTGACTTGAATCATTCTCCTTAAGCTTTGTGCATTTTATCCTGAAAAATCAATCCAAATGTGAGAAACTAGACCACTAGGCCAAGCCTAGGGTCCAAAAGGGATAAAAAATCCTTAACAGCAAGGGATTCTCAACTAAAATCAAATTAATGCAAATAGAAAGCCAATGCAATTGATCCCATACTCATATCATTCATCATTATCATTTCATGATCAAAACAAGTCAAACTAGGTCAAACACAACACCAAAAGTCCAAACAGCATGACTTCAATCAAAAGCATATTAAAACAATTCCAAAAATCCTCAAATAATTCACACCTAAACAGGACATATTCAAGGTATAGCATGTCAATTTTCAGCTCAATTGGACAAAAGGAACTAGGTCAATGAAAATCAAGAAATCCAGACACAATTATTCAAGCCAATTCATAGCACCAACACAAGCATTCACTTCAAAAATTCATAACAGAGTGACAACATATCATAAATGAATGGGACCAAAAGCATGATGTCCTATAATGTGTCTATAATCAGCACATCAAATTTCACATTCATCCAATACCATATGAGCATTTTACAAAGATAATACAAACATGTATCACATGGACTTGCACATTTGACCAACAAAGATGAAAAATACTAATCAAATTGAAAATGCCACATAAAAATCCAGAAATATTCACATAGCATCTTAACATGTTAATGATCACACATATAAAATTTC
Source organism: Lathyrus oleraceus (assembly GCF_024323335.1). Lineage (NCBI taxonomy): Eukaryota > Viridiplantae > Streptophyta > Magnoliopsida > Fabales > Fabaceae > Lathyrus > Lathyrus oleraceus. Next base: position 16,634,423 of record NC_066581.1, read on the forward strand.
AAGTCATTTCAACATCTCTAAGTCATGAAAATAAATCCAAAAAGTTGACCTAGCTAGGTGTGACACAAATTGTCACACCTAGATTCAAAAATTCACATCTCACACCACAGGTATCCAAAATTCACAAAATTTACATGTAAATCACCAGCAACATGTCTAGAATCACCACAAAAAATTTCAAGAATTTATTTAAAGGCATGGGAATTTCACAATGGAAATGGCAAAATGTGTCAAAAATGACCTAAGTCAAACATCTCTAAGTCAAACCTATTTTTTACCAAGCACAACTTCTAAAAATATGTCCATAAAATTCTAGAGACAATTTGGGATCTACAGGAAAAATCCTCACATTTTTCTGACTTTTAAATAATTTTTTATGAATTTTTAAAGGTTTGTATGAATTTTTTAATAATTATTAAGATGTTATTATTTAATTAAGTGAATTTGAATTACAGCAATGGCAGTATCGTAATTAACCTAGGCCGGTCCAATTCATTAATGCGGTGGCACCTTCCGGTTGGTCCAAACCGGCGCCAAACAACATTTGAAAATTGCATCGTGCTTCAGTGGATTAACGCAGCTTTTCTCCAGAACTTCATCATCTCCTTCGCGCGGCATGCACAAGCTTGGAACGGCAAATTCGGTTTCGCTCATTTCTCAACCAAATCTCACAAATGAATAACCGTTGGAAAGGTCACGTCACGTGGAGTACGAATATCATCATAAAAACGTCCCGAAATTCACGTATCTCACGGATCGAATGAATTAAGTTTTCACATCCTAACTTCTAATCAAGATAACTCGAGCTATGTTTCACCATTGCAAAAACTAATTATATCATGATAATCTACATGGAAAACTCTACAAAATGCATACAACAATTGAAGCAATAGCGAGATTCGATTTGTCACCTTAATTTGAAGTCAGTGATGAAATTGGAGGCTTCAAGGTGTTTTGATCCAAAACAGATGAAGCTTAAGCTTGTGGAAGTGGACTGGAATGCTCAGGTTCGATTGAATTAGCTTCTAATGGAAGAATTCTTCAAAAGCCATGGATGCACCTTGCTTGAACAGTTGCGAATGGTGAGGAGTTTGATGTTGATTTCCAAAAACAGTCCAAGAGGAAGTTGAATGAAGATCAAACCAAAAAGAATTTTCGAGTTTGATGAAGAATTGGAAGAGATTTTGTGATTTTTGCCTTTTGTGTTCTTGAAGAATTTTGGTGAATTTGGAGAATTTGAGATTGTGATTTGTGAAATTGTGATTTCTGTTATGAGTTAGTTATGCTTAAGAATATATACTCATGATTAATCCATGCTTAATTACACCAATTAATCAAAATGCAAATGATTAGCATAAGTGTCATTTTCCAAACTAGGGGCAAAAATGTACTTTCACATGCCAGCTCATGCCAGCTCATTGACACCTCACACACCTCCTAAACACCTGTCATGAGCTGTTGCCATTTGTTTCATGCTCATTGGATGTGTATTTTAGAATTTCCACATGTGATGGCTATGCCATATTTTTTCAAGTCCATTTTAAAAGTCAATTTTCAAACCATGAAGCCTTGGCATGTTTTAACTGTACAGTTGAAATTTGACTTTTTGCATTGACCATTTTCAATAAAATCCAATTATGTACCATGAAAGTACATGTCAAATGGAGTTTGTGCATATAAAGAACATCCAATTTGGACACTCCATGTGGAAGTTATGCCCTCCTGATTATGGGTCATTTTTGAAATTCACTGGACCATAACTTGACAACCATACATGGGATTTTCAAGTTCTTGGACTTTTTGGAAAGGTGAGAAAAAGATCTACAACTTTCATGTTGAACAAATTTTCATTTGAAGCATTTTTGGACACGTGGTCTTGAGGTCAAAACCTTTCCATTTTTGGAAACTTCTATTACAAGTCACTTTCTATTTTTTGGCAATTTTTGTTCTAACTTGATTTTCTTCATTCTTAGGATTTGAGATGTCAAATAACACTTGTTCCAACATGAATGAAGTGCATCCAACTCATTTCCACCTCCAAATCCATTAAATCAAGCACAGTTGACCACAGTTGACTTTTTCAACTGATAGATGAATTTGGCAATGCATAGATCAATCTGAGCCCCAATCTTCTGATGAAATGGCTCAAGGGTGAAACCCTAGCCTCAATAATCTCAATAAAACCATGGGGTGATCCCCCTATCCATTATAGACCCCATCTCCTGATTATGCCCTGATTGGCCCAATGCAACTGATTAGGGTTGACCAGTGGTCAAAACCCTAATCTCAAGGAATAAGCTTCAATCTCCTGATGATGACAAACCATGATGATGATGATGAATCACTTCAATCAAGATGAAGACCAATATCCTTTGAGAATCACAAAACCCTAATTTGGACCTCCACATCCTCAGATGATTAATGACCAGTCCAATGAAACCCTAGTCTTGCACTTTGACTTCCTCATCTTCTGATCAAGACTTGGGAGTATAATTTGCACAATGTAACCACATGATATGCAATATGCAATGCCTAATGACCTAACAATGATATGCAATATGTTATACTAGTCCCAAGAGAGGAGGGCAAATTTTGAGGTGTTACAGCTGCCCCTATTCAATCCACTGTGAACCTGTCGATATGAATAGCCTCGGCTTTCAGATGATCAGGATGAAGAGTGATTGAATACCAAGAACAGACGAACAATTTGCACTCTGATGGGAAATAATTAACAACGCCTGTCAGAATCGGCGAAGAACACAATCTCTGAACAATCCGTCTGGTACGGAGAAGGTCGGCCTGATCACCGAAAAGCGTTGACCTGGATACCAAAATAAATGGTAACACCGGGATAGCCATGGCCTGAACACCACTCATCCGCTTGGGATTATTATTTCTCCTTCTTTTTATGCTTTTCTTGAACCCCGAAATTTTCTTCTTTGCTTTTTTCATTTTCTTGGACCCCGAAATTTTTCTTTGCGCAAATGATCCTCGGATCTTTGCATTTGAACCCCGTTCTCCTGTTTCCCAAAATAATGAACCCCGTTCTCCTGTTTCCCAAAATAATGAACCCCGTTCTCCGATTTGAACCCCAGTCGCCTGACGATAACCCGCGATCGCCAATATGAACCCCGTTCTCCAAAAAATGCCGCAACATCTCCTTTTCTCCATTTGAACCCCATCTCCAGAAAATGCCTCAACATCTTCTTTTCTCCATTTGAACCCCGATCTCCAATCTCTCGTGATAATTCCGCTGGCAACGACGGAAATAACACCAAACACCACTCTGAGGGCGACATATCAGAGGGTAGACCTTCACTAAGGAAGGTAGCATGTGTATCTCTTCCTCAGAAGACACCTGATAACGACCTCCACTGGCCTCAGCCAGAGTCTAAGGTAACACATGAACAGACGATAATTCTGAGGACCTCATCCCGGATACAATCTTCATCTCTAATCTCCATTTGAACCCCAGAAAATACCTCAGTATCTCCTTTTCTCCATTTGAACCCCAGAACATCGCGCTGATCGCGTAACGTCTTCTGATTTTATCTCCATCTCTGTCCGACGGAAACATTTCCTCCAATACCGCACTACTGGGGAACCTCGCTGATTTGACGTCCTGATGCTAAACTCCTCAGAGTAACATCTTCCAATCGGCGAAACAAAACTCCAAGCGGTAACCACGACTTGAATTGTATTGATCGCAAAATAATTCCCATCTCTGTCCGACGGAAACGCAAATCTCCTCCAGTATCGCACTACTGGGGAATATCTTTGATTAAATCATGCGGCTAAACTCCTCGGAGTAACACCTTCACTGTCTGGCAAAAACCACCTCTCAAACGGTAAACACGGCCTGAGACTAGCTTATGCTTGCAATATGATGCATGATCTTTTTCTGCGTAATGCTCCATAATTATGGAAATGCTACGCGATTTATTTATTTTTCTATGCAATATGCTATGCTTATTTTTTCATGATGAATGCATAAAAAGTATCCCCCTCAAGGGATTCTGCTGAGGAGCACGAGACACTCTGCTGAGGAACTCGCCAATACTCCGATTTCGCCCTGCTGGGGAATAGCACTGCTGGGAAAAGGTAACCCTTGCTGGGGAAGAACCTTCTTTGCACCCAATCCTCTCGAGAAACCGCTGGGGATAAGCACCGCCAACGCTCTATGGGGATACAACAGTCTTTGACTTGCTGAGGATATCAATCCCAACTCTGCTTTGGGAACCCTCACAGATACCTGACGACTTCACTGAGGAAATGCTCACCGATACTCTGCCGGGAAACAGCCACCTCCAGGCCCATTGACTGGGGGAAACATCAATTTGACACCTGCTGGGGATAACCATCCTGACCCTGCTAGGGAAAATGAATGCTACTCCGCTGGGGACAAACCATGCCATCCCTAGGTAAAATCAACTCAGCTGGGGATGCACACTGCTGGAGATATACTTCATTGAAACCCGCTCCACTCGGGGAGTAGCAACCTTCGGGCTTGGCTGCTGAGGAAATATCGTTTAAACCTACCGGGGATAACCATCCTGACTCGGCTGGGGAATCCACAGACCTTGATCTGCTAGGGATTTGGTCCTCTAAACTCTGCTTGGGGATCCCGTTGGGGAAATGAGAAAAGTTGGTACAGAATACCCGTCGACTCGTCAAACCATGGTATCCACCTCCCAAACTCGTATCAGCTTTCCACTTTTGAGAATTCCCAGACTCGTCTGGACCTTTTCTGCTCCATCATCTTGTATTCCAAGGTCGCACCGCGCTCGACGAAAATCGTACTCCTGGGATTTATACATACTTTTCAATTTTCCGACTTTGAAGAGTCTTCTTGGTTAATTTCAAGGTCGTCGGACGTCTCGACGTCTCTCCGTCCTTTCCTCATACACTCGTCCCTGATCGGACTCTGCGGGGAATTACATACTTTCAAGTCTTCCGACTTTGAAGAGTCTTCTTGGTATCATCAAGGATCGTCGTACGTCTCAACGTCTTCGTCATCCTTCCACTCATTCGTTCCTGATCGAACTCTCTGGGGATTTGTTTTCAACAAAAGCTTCCACTTCACAACCTGCAAGTGAGTGCAAATATCTAACAGTTCCTGCAAAACAGATCATTAGATAAAATCGTGCCCCAGGCGCGTCAAGATTTCAACACTTGGGTCACTCAACCTTCCAAATAAGATTTCAAGTTCTCAATCTTATAAACATGCATTGGAAGGAACCTGTATGTCTTAAAATGCAAAGATTCTTTATCAAAATAATCGGATGTTTTTGCAATCAAAGCGGTAATGAAAAACAAAAACAAAATCATTTGACTGAATATGCATTTTATTGATTGGAAAAGTGTGGCTCAAATGAGCAATACAAAAGGAAGCAATTCCTGAAAAGAGGTAATTGCGCACAAAAGGAAAAATCTATCCTAATGGCAATGTGAAACCCGTGATCTCATCGAGTTCCAACTCGGTTACACCCCATATGTCCTCAGACTCTCCATGCTTCTGCCTTCTGAACAAGACGATTCCAACTGATCCCTACCGGGTATTATCCATGATGTCTTAACCAAGCGCAAACGATCATGCCAGACGCAGTTGTTCGTTTCAATCCCTCTTTTGCCTGGACCGCCCTTTCGGGTTTTCAGTCCATCGGGATACCCATTTTTGCCCAAGTTGCCTTTCCAGGTTTTCGACTTGCCGGGTGTACAGTTTTTCATTTTATCCCTAATTTTTGCCCGAACCTTTCTTTCTGTTTTTGGTTCGCCGGGATGCCCATTTTTGCCTGGACTATTTTATTCTTTTCATCCAGCGGGTCTCTTTATACGAAGTATTTTTTAACTGCGTCCGCATTCACAGGGGATGGAAAATCCTTGCCATCCATGGTCGTTAACAACAAGGCTCCACCAGAGAAAACCTTCTTGACCACGAATGGACCTTCATAATTGGGTGTCCATTTGCCCCTTCGATCGTTTTGAGGAGGAAGGATCCTTTTCAGCACCATATCACCTACATGATATACCCGAGGTCGCACCTTCTTGTCAAAAGCACGCTTCATCCTTTGCTGGTACAACTGCCCATGACAGATAGCCGCCAGCCTCTTTTCCTCAATCAGGCTCAACTCTTCGTACCGGGTCCTTACCCATTCAGCCTCTTGCAACTTCACGTCCATCAAGACTCTCAAAGAGGGAATCTGAACCTCAACAGGTAATACCGCCTCCATCCCATATACCAATGAGAAAGGAGTTGCCCCAGTAGATGTGCGCACCGACGTTCGATACCCATGCAATGCAAATGGCAACATCTCATACCAGTCTTTGTAGGTCACCACCATTTTCTGCACAATCTTCTTTATATTCTTATTGGCTGCCTCAACCGCCCCGTTCATCTTCGGACGATAAGGAGAAGAATTGTGATGCTCAATCTTGAATTCCCGGCACAGTTCTGCCATCATCTTATTATTCAAATTAGAACCATTATCAGTAATGATTCTCTCGGGAACCCCATATCTGCAAATGATGTCTCTCTTGAGAAATCTGGCTACGACCTGCTTCGTCACGTTCGTATAAGAGGCTGCTTCCACCCACTTGGTGAAGTAATCAATAGCCACTAATATGAATCGATGCCTATTCGAAGCAGTATGCTCAATCTTTCCAATCATATCAATGCCCCACATAGCAAACGGCCATGGAGACGACATTAAGCTCAACGGATTTGGAGGCACGTGCACCTTATCAGCCTAAATCTGGCATTTATGACACTTCCGCACGAAGTTAAAACATTGGGCCTCCATTGTCATCCAATAATAACCTGCCCTTAGCAGCTTCTTCACCATAGCATTCCCACTGGCATGGGTACCGAACGAGCCCTCATGAACCTCTTTCATCAACTGACTTGCTTCTTCATCATCAACACATCGGAGCAAGACCCAATCAAAATTTCTCTTATACAAAACCCCATCCTTATTCAGGTAAAACACCATGGCTAACCTCCGCAGAGTCTTTCGGTCCTTTTTAGATGCTCCCTCAGGATACTCTTGCGTCTCCAGATAGCGCTTGATATCGTGATACCACGGCTTCTCATCACCAGGCGCTGTATCAACAGCAAACACATAAGCCGGTCTATCCAGACGACCTACTTCAACACTGGGGAACTGATTCCACCACTGCACCTTAATCAAGGCGGCCAGAGTAGCCAAAGCATCTGCCAAAGGATTCTCCTCTCTGGGCACATGATGCAACTTCACCTTGGTGAAAAACGTCAACAATCTCCTCGTATAATCTCGATACGGAACCAAATGAGACTGATGCGTATACCATTTTCCGTTAACCTGATTTATCACCAGAGCTGAATCTCCATATATGACAAGGTTTTTGATTCTCAAATCAATCGCCTCCTCAATCCCCAAGATACAAGCTTCATATTCAGCCACGTTGTTGGTGCACTCAAATGTTAGCCGGGCCGCAAAAGGAATGTGGGATCCTTTCGGCGTAACCAAAACAGCACCAACACCGCTTCCATTCACGTTAACAGCCCCATCAAACATCAAAATCCATTCGGATTCAGGGTCAGGCCCCCCCTCCGGGATCGGTTCCTCACAATCTTTCGATTTGAGGAACATGATGTCCTCATCAGGGAATTCAAACTTCATCGGTTGATAATCATCAATAGGTTGCTGAGTGAGGTAATCAGACAATACACTCCCCTTGATTGCTTTCTGAGAGGTATACTGTATATCATATTCAGTCAAAATCATTTGCCACCTCGCAACCCGTCCGGTCAATGCTGGCTTTTCAAAAATGTACTTGATTGGATCCATCTTGGAAATCAACAAAGTGGTATGAACCAGCATGTACTGCCTTAGTCGGCGAGCAGCCCAGACCAAAGCACAACAAGTTTTCTCGAGCAGTGAATATCTGGTTTCACAGTCGGTAAACTTTTTGCTAAGGTAATATATGGCATGCTCTTTTCGACCAGACTCGTCATGCTGCCCCAATACACACCCCATAGACCCCTCGAGGACTGTCAGGTACAGAATTAACGGTCTTCCCTCCACAGGAGGCATCAGAATCGGAGGCTCCTGCAAATATTCTTTTATTCTTTCAAATGCCGCTTGGCAATCATCATTCCACCTGACCGTTTGATCCTTTTTCAACAATTTGAATATTGGCTCACACGTGGCGGTTAGATGAGATATGAACCGTGAAATATAGTTCAATCTACCTAAGAAACCACGAACCTCCTTCTCAGTTCTTGGTTCAGGCATTTCTCTTATTGCTTTTACTTTTGCAGGATCGACCTCGATTCCTTTCTCACTCACAATGAACCCCAGCAATTTACCGGACCGCACTCCGAATGTGCACTTGTTCGGATTCAACCTCAGTCTGAACTGTCTCAGTCGGTCGAACAACTTGGCCAGATCTACCAAATGCCCCTCTTCTGTTTGGGACTTTGCTATCATGTCATCAACATAACATTCAATTTCATGATGAATCATATCATGAAACAAAGTCACCATGGCTCTCTGATAAGTAGCACCGGCGTTCTTGAGACCGAATGGCATCACCTTGTAACAAAAGGTACCCCACGGTGTGATGAACGTTGTTTTCTCCATATCCTCTGGCGACATTTTGATTTGATTATAGCCAGAAAAGCCATCCATGAAGGAAAACACCGAGAATTGAGCTGTATTATCTACCAACACATCAATGTGAGGTAGTGGAAAATCATCTTTCGGACTAGCTCTGTTCAGATCCCGGTAGTCCACACACATCCTCACCTTCCCATCTTTCTTCGGGACTGGCACGATGTTCGCGACCCATGGCGGATAATTAGTAACAGCGAGGAAACCAGCATCCCACTGCTTCTGCACTTCCTCTTTGATTTTCATTGCCATATCAGGTCGTGTTCTGCGCAACTTCTGCTTCACTGGAGGACAATCTGATCTCAATGGTAGCTTGTGCACAACGATATCGGTATCCAATCTTGGCATATCTTGATAAGACCAGGCGAAGATGTCGACATACTCTTTCAGCAATACTACCAATCTGCTCTTGACACTCTCCTCCAAAGCAGCCCCGATTTTCACCTCTTTCTTAACCTCGTCGGTACCCAGATTCACAACCTCAATCGGCTCTTCATGCGGCTGAATCACCTTCTCCTCTTGTTTCAACAACCTGGCTAACTCCCCTGGCAGTTCACAATCTTCTTCGTCTTCTTCTTCAGCAAGATAGATCGGATTGTCGAAGTCATACAAGGGTGTAACAGGATTGTTAACAATGAGATCCGGGGAAGAATCGCATCTGCATGAATGTTGGTTCATGCATTGCTTTAGAACCGGTGTGACAAATTGAAAAAGAAAAATGAAAACATTGCCATTTTTATTTTTGTTTTTATTTTTAAACTGCAAAAATAAATGAAAAACAGGGAACACCGCTTTTAACTGAAAAACATCCTTTTATTGATGATGCAAAATCTTGCAAATTTAAACATGAGGTGGCCCTTACAATGAACCATTACGTGTCGGGCAACATGTATGGCTTTCATGCATATAAGACTAAAACAAGAAAAATATTACTCTTCAAGCAGAGTGACCCAGATGATCTCTTCGGCCTTCCAGTTTTGGATTTCCATCCCTGGTGTGCACGGCTTTATCCATTGGTCCATGTCGCAGTCACTATCAGCATCTTCACCCATCATGCAGATGTGATCCGGATCCAGCATTCCGGTGCTTGTGAAGGTTACCGACGTACGACGTCCTCTGCCTTGCCCTGAGCCTCGGCCCGGCTGGTATCCAACCCCGAATCTGTCCTTCTTTGCAGGGACCTCCATCATTCTACCCCAACCAGGAGCCTCTCCACTTTTAACCACCTCAGCAGCCTGCTTATATGAAGCAATGGACGGTTTCTCTTCTTCCTTCGCAAACAGAGCATTCTCCACCTTAACGGTTTCAAATGCCTGGCTAGGCGTTTCCCAGATTTCCCCGTCCATCTCCACATATTTGAAAGAAGACAGGTGGCTGACAAAAATGTCCTCCTCTCCACAAACAGTGACGACTTGACCTTCCCAGATATACTTTAGTTTCTGGTGCAAAGTCGATGTTACTGCCCCAGCAGCATGAATCCATGGCCTACCCAACAGGCAACTGTATGCCGGCTGAATATCCATGACATAGAAAGTTGACTTAAACACCTCTGGGCCAATCTTCACTGGCAGCTCAACCTCCCCGAATACGGCCCGCTTTGACCCGTCGAAAGCCCGTACTATCAAATCAGTCGGGGTCAGAATCAGCCCATCACAATTCAGCTTTGCCAGAGCCTTCTTTGGCAACACATTCAAGGAGGAGCTGGTATCAACCAGCACATGCGAAAGCACGGCTCCTTTGCATTCCATTGCGATGTGTAGCGCCCTATTATGATTCCTTCCATCCACTGTCAGGTCCATATCCGTAAAGCCCAGCCCATGGCTAGCATGCACATTGGACACGACCGTCTCCAACTGGTTTATAGTTATCTCTTGAGGAACATAAGCCTTCTTCAGAATTTTCAATAAAGCCTCTCTATGCCCCTCAGAGCTCAATAGCAACGAAAGAATGGATATTTTGGAAGGAGTCTGCTGCAGATGATCAACCAATTTATACTCGGACTTCTTGATGATTCGTAAAAATTCCTCTGCATCATCATCAAGTTTGTTTTCCGACCCCGCAGGCGCCGGTGTCACCACATGAGTATTACCGTCAACCACAACCTTTCCTTTTGCCCTGGCTAAAGCCTCGGCCTTTTCTTTTTTATCTTTTTCTCCTTCTCCTCCCCTCAGGGCCTCCGGAGCAAATAACCTACCGCTGCGAGTGAAACCGCTGGGACCGGCATTATCCACCTTTAGCACGGTGGTTTCACTTGCCGATTGCTCCTCCATCTTTTCCCCATTGCAATAGACCTCCCCACCATAATGCCACGGCACGGGATCATCTTTGTCGTAGGGAATTGGCCCAGGTACCGTGATGGTAACTGGAGCCGCTTCAGCTAGATCCGACAAATCCACCGGATCAAAGTATATAGTTATGGTGGAGACCTCCTCCTTTCCGTTATCAACCTTCTTCTCAACCACAATACTCCCCTCGTCCATCAGGCCCTGGACATTCTTCCTCAGAAGTTCACACCCATTGATAGAGACAGTGCACTCAGCACACTCATGGCCACAACCCGGATAGACCCCATTCAACAATAACTGCCGTTTGACCTCAGTCAACGGAGTCCTCAACTGATCAACCGACACCAACCCAATCCTGTTCTCTTCAGAAATGGCATTCACCCCCCTCTGACCATGCGCGGGAATGGGATTAGCATTGACGTTGGGAGATGGTGCGAAGTTGATTGCCTTCGAATCCACCAGGTCTTGAACTGTGTGCTTAAAAGCTTTACAGTTCTCAATGTTATGCCCAGGCGCACCTGAGTGGAATTCACATTTTGCATTCTCGTCATAACTGGCTGGCCTTTGATCAGGTCTCAAAGGTGCCAGAGTCCGTGTCTGCACAAGCCCCAAATCTGTCAATTTCTTAAACAGGAAAGAATAGGTCACCGGAGGCCTATCAAACTGTCTGTCCACCGCTTTACCCCTCATCTGATAACCAGCCCTCTGAGGCCTCTGCTGGAAGGGTTGTCTCTGTTGCTGTTGCTGCTGTTGTTGCGGTGCAGGTTGATGTTCAGCAGGAATAGTTACTGCAGCAGTGTGCTGGAAGTAACGGTCCCTACCGGGTCCACGTTAAGCATACACGGCACTGGTATCGCCCTCTTTTTTCCTCTGGCCACCATTACTGAACGGTTTCTTTGACCCAGACGACGAAGAAGAAGCAGCACCCTGAATTTTCCCGAGCTTCAGCCAGCTCTCAATTCTCTCCCCTGCCACAACAATATCAGAAAAGTTGGTCACCGGACAACCAACCATTCTCTCAGCAAATGGCCCCTGCAGGGTCCCCATAAAGAGATCTGACATCTCACGATCAACAAGCGGAGGTTGCACCCTTGCAGCCAATTCCCTCCACCGCTGAGCATACTCCTTAAATCCTTCATTGTTTTTCTGAGACATACCCTGCAGCTGGGTACGACTCGGAGCCATGTCAGCGTTAAACTGATACTGCTTGAAGAAAGCATCCCCAAGATCCTGCCAGTTCTTAATGTCAGAAGATTTGAGTTTGGTATACCATTCCAAGGAGCCTCCGGACAGGCTGTCCTGGAAAAAGTACATCCACAATTTCTGATCCATGGTATATGCAGATATCTTGCGGACGAAAGCTTGAAGGTGGGTCTCTGGACAAGAACTCCTATTATATCTGTCAAATGTGGGCGACTTAAACTTCTGTGGGATAACAATCCCCTCAACCAGCCCCATATTAGACATGTTCACCACCCCGGGAGTAGCATAGCTCTCCAGCACTTTAATCTTTTCAGCCAGCAGCTGAATCTCCTTGTTCTGAGGCGGAGCACTGTAAGGAACAAACGGTTCATTTTGCATTGAGAATTGATCAGCCTCCCTATCTTCCTCTCTATCCTCATCGAAGCCATAGAATGGAGGCACAAAATTATCCTTCAAATTCTGACTCGGCCCAGGTTGACCACCAGCACCACCAAAACCACCGGCATTATTCACAATTCCAACAGTCGTCCTCTTTCCGCCATCACGAGACCCCAGCCCCTGGTTGGAGACTCCATCCAGGTTTACACCACTATTTGTTGCAGAAGCCCGCTCGAGCTTTTCAACTTTGTCTGCCAGAGCCTTCTGACCAACTGTAAAGCCTTGCATGATGTTGATCAGCTCATTCATTTTGTCCTTCAGCTCGATGATGTCTGCACTGGGAAGCTCCATGAGTCTGGGAGTATTGCGTCTGGTATAGTATCTGTGAGGGCGTGTTGAGTGCAAAGGTACAGTTCTCCGAGCACGAGCAATGATTCCTGCATCAATCAAGCACGTTAGAAACAGATACCTGCAAAATAAAGCACAAGTTATTATGATCAATGCATGAATGCAGTGTTCATCCACATGAGGAACACTTTGTCTCTTGGTCCTGGCATCATCGAGACAAATAATAATCCGACATCAATATTCTGTTAATCAGCACTTGATTTCATCGTGCAAATCGGAGATATGTGATTTAGCATGATACCCCTAACCATGTGTGTGCTTGTGTGAGTGCATACGGTAAAGAAAATAAAGCTTGAAGATCAATCACTGAATGAAAAATACCATCACATAGCCAAAAGTGCACAGTAAGTGCCATAGTCATACATCAAATCAGATAAAAATTCAAATACAATCCTCCAGAATCAGGAAAGAAATACAAGCACATGGATTCCGTCAACAGGCCTGACGGTAATCCACAACAAATGAAAGATCTAGCCGGATGAGGGTCCCACAGATGGCCCTATCTCATCTTCCATCCTCGCGAACTCTGCGGCGAACCTGAGCTCTGTATTCTCCTGCTGCAATCTCCCCACTTCCTTCTGGTGAATCTTCATCTGCCTGAAGTAGTGGTCTCTCTCTGCCATGTAGTGATCTCTCTCGGCGATGATCTTCAGACTCTCTGACTCCTTAACCTTCAGCTTTGCCTCCCACTCGGCAATGAGGACTCGGACTCGGTCATCCCTCTGATCCCTCACCAAGATTTGCCTTCTCTTCTCATCTTCAATGATCTGTGAAGCTCTAGCCAATCTCTCTTTGGTGATGTCGTGCTCCCGGTTGGATGATGCCAAGGCTTGGCTGATCTTCCCATAATAGGCCGTATCCATCTCAAAGCGTTTGGCTTCTAGGGCATGCCGCTTGTCTTGATCTTCCATCTTCACTTTGATCTCCTGGTTGGCTGTCTGAACCCGAGCAACCGTCATCTCCAATTCCGCTTTCTCCGCAAGCAACTGATCTCTGACTCTCTTCATCTCGAGGAACTCTTCCATACTAACAAAAGAACTTGGACCCTCAATCATAGGACACACAGGATCACCTCCAGGAAATGGTAGAAATGTAACCTCAATCCTTTTCCGCAACCAATCATCGAATAGTGGAAAATACCGACAGTTGACCTTCCCATAAGGAACCTTACCCTTCCTCTGGATATCTCGCCACTCATCCAATACTTGCCTCAGCTTGGCCTGATTGCCATCAATCGGGAAGTAAAAGGACTCCTGAATCTCTCGCCCGAGAGGAGGACCCTCTACAGCAAACCCCATCTGTCTCCTGAGAAGCACCGGGTTGTAATTGATGCAACCCTGAACTCCTACCAAAGGCACATTAGGTAAACTCCCGCAACTGTATATAAAATCCCGACCAGCCAAACCATTATGAGTTCATGCTATATCATCAGCCCGCAAACCCATCAACCTGAAGGACCACTTAACAGTGGGATCAATATGAGCAAAAGCACCTCGAGAAGGCAAATACCCCATAAACCACCTGAAGAGCAATTGAGAACAGCATCGGATCAGACCACCACGCCGCTTCTCGTTTCTGTTATGAACCGAGTAGTAAACATCTCCGATCAAAGTAGGAATAGGGTTTCTCTGCATGAATAACCTGATAGCATTATGGTCCACAAAATTCTTCTGATTAGGAAACAGAATAATCCCATAAATGCTCACAGCAATCAAAGCACAAACCGTCTTCCAATTACCCACTGCAGCATGTTCCTTGGCATTAGCTTCCAAGAAACTCAAATGAAAACCAGGTAACTTTCCTTTCTCCTTCAAACCATCCTTGGTCACTTCCGGACTCAAATAAAGAGCACGGGAAATCCCAAGGACATCTGGCTCGGCCCTAGTGACATGAAAAGGAATCTGATCACGGATCTGTATACCCAAGATGCTAGCATAATCCTCCATCAGGGGTCCCAACAGATAATCTGGAAATACGAAACACCTCAGCCCCGGGTCATAGAACTGGAGAAGAGTATGAATGGCGCTCCTGTCACTGTCAGTGAGTGTGAAAACCATCTTCAGGATACTACCGTATGCCTCTCTGAACATCCCCACATGGTCGGGTGTAATCAATGCTATCATTTCTTTCAGCACACCAATCTCAGGATCGAAGAAACTGTAGGCAATGTTGTCTTTCCGACCGGTCCTCATATCTGAACAGGAAGGCTCTCAACCAGGATCTTGATCAAAAATGTCCCTGCATATGAGTAAACATGTGTTAGATGTAATTAATGCATTATGAAATGATGCTGATGAATGAATGCAATGCGTTGCCATCCTCCAAGTCATCTGATCATCTGCACTGAAGCCTGGTTTCTGAATTGATCATAACCACCTGAGGGATGTGTAACCACAAATCTGACCCACGGGTTCCGAAATAAACGGAAGACAGATACATCATCATCATCACCATCAAACCATCTCTGAGCAGATAACCACAACCATCTGAATCGGCCCAGGGAATCCCGAAATAAACGGATCCCCACTGATAAATATCTCGGCCCGGGAATCCTGAAATAAACGGATCCCCACTGATAAATACCACGGACAGCACTCCGGCGTCTCAGAAATAAACGGCCATAAATCCGACTTATAAATATGACTCTGATCCACGGAACAAAAAGTCACCATCAAAGTCACCAACAGAACATGCATCTGAAAGACTCACCCTCCCCTCACAGGTAAATTCTAATCAGGTCACCCTAAGGCGGATAATAGTCTCGACAATCGGGCGGAGATACTCAATGGGTTTGCCCTTTCGGGTGTGCCATTGTAGCTCCCTTAAGATCGTCTAAACCAAAGATCCGGGAAATGATCGGTCACCAGAGTCAACAGCTCAAATGAAGTAACTCAACCAAAGTGGAATATTTACAGAGGCAAGCACTATCAAATGAGCCTCGTCCGACTTGTGGTACATCACATTGCCAGGCACATGTTGACTTAACATGAAAGAGGCAACATGAGACCACACTAATCCTAGGTGTATACTCGGGCCTGGGTTTTAGCCCCACTCAGAACACCCCACCCCAAACAGAGGAACCGCCTGCACAGAGGACGGCAACATGATAGTATGATGCATGCAAATATTTAATGCAAATATATACACTGGTTAGAATAATAAATGCAATAAATAACAGCACAACAAGCAACCTAAACTATCCTATACCGCTAGGAGAGACTCGCTTAGGGAAGATGGACCAGCCTAGGTCAACATCATGACTTTTTTTTCATTCCCCAGCAGAGTCGCCAGCTGTCGCATCCGCGAAAAAAATAACCGGCGGGCTAAAACAAAAACACAAACACAGAGCCGCCACTGCGCGTTATTTATCCCAAAATAGGGAAAGGAAACGCTCAGAGAAACCAGGAAAAAGCATGGTCTCGCGACCAAAGAGAAAGGGTAAGGGAGTCGGTTACGCAAGGGGAAGGTATTAGCACCCCTCACGTCCGTCGTACTCGACGGGATCCACGCTCTAAAAGAAAGAAAAGGTTGCTAAAACATCACACACACACAAGGAACGCAGGTGGGGTTAAGAGGAAGAGAGCTCGATAGGACATCGCATCCTATGCCTACATATCTCGTCTGAACGAGAATCAGAGCTGCTGTAGTTCGGCTTACGCACGCCAAACAACACAAAACGCACAAACAGATGGCAAACATGGAGCCCGACAACCACTCGGTGGAATTACGTCAGCATCCGAACCAAAACACAAAATCGCAAACATGGAGCCCGACAACCAGGTACTAGACTTACGTCGGCATCCGAACCAAACACAATCAGATAACAAGTAAACACACGCAAAAAAGAAAAAAAGTTGCCCGGAGTGGTCTCGCACGACCACCTGCCTACATACCTCGTCTGGAACAAGGATCAGGGCGATGTAGTTCCCCCTAAAGGGAAAGAAAATCTAGCCAGAAACCGAGGGAAGACACACTACCAGGGAGCTGGACTCGAGCCTAGTGTTGTCATGCATCATTACCCTATGTTCAGGTTTCTACCTACTTGCACAACCGCAAGCTACTCCTATCCAGGAAGAAAGCAAGCATACAAGCATTAACAAAGCATCTCAAGCAAACATGTCAAACAAATATTCACAAAGCACACACTATAACCAATCAAGTGGGCTCAAACAATGGGTTTGACTGCCTAAGCAAGTCATCTGTACATGGGTATTATTCGCTCTTAACCTTGCCATTACGAGGCTAAGGTGAAGCAGATGAAGAGGTGAAGTGAGGATGAGACCTCACAGCTCTTATCCCTAACCAGGGAGAGCTTCAGACAAAGGAGCGTGGGTCCAGAATGGAGGGACCCTTCTACGCTCGAAGACTCTGACACAACTGTACAAAGTACAAGATCTTGGGTTTGTGTCCCAATGCATCAACACACAGCCGTGTGAGCAGAGGGACGACTCAACAGAATAGTGGGGGATAGAGTACATATGTAACACCCTTCTAAAATACCCCAATAATTAATTAAAATAACAAAATATAAATCAGAGTAAATATGCAGTTCAAGGGTGTCACACAATTATTTCACACCATTTTCCAAGATATCCTGTCATGCTCATTTATTTAATCAAATAAAACATTTGCATAATACGCAGCGGATACAAACTAACAACATTCAAACCATGTAATACATTACATGTAAAGTTGTTCAACAACTAAAAGAAAACATAGTAAAAACATCCCATCCCGATGTTACATCTACCAGAGCATGACCCACTAAGGACTACACTAGACTCCAAGGACTAGCTTCTATTCAATCACTGCTCGTTACCTGAAAACATAGTTGTAAGGGTGAGTTCCTCAATCGATATAATTAAGCATTATAAAATATCATGTAATGCTAAGTAATATAACACATATCATCACCCTAATCAGATTACACATATTCAGCAACGGCAATATCAACTCATAATCATCACCATCATCATACTCAAACTCAAAACAACCATAAAACACACGTATAATATTGGAATACATCCATTCATATTATACGCTATACATACATATATTATGCAATGAGACTCCATGCATGCGGTACCGACTATTTGTGAACATATAGTTCAACCTCACCGACCAAATCCAGGTACGGCTACCAAGCTCACTAGTCCCACTCATTTGAGACATAGTGACTCACATCACTAATTCCTCACCATGGGAATTAGCTACCACCATAAAGGCCACATATGCATGCTAATCACCTAGCAATGCAACATCAACAACAATTCAAGAATAGACATATGCTCACACTCTAAGCCATAAAACAGTCTATTCACAATGCATACATTCACAACATCATGTATACCATCACATATCATCAACACATTCATTACACATGCATATCATATCATGCCACATAATCAATCATAGTATCAGCACACTCTACTAATACCTATACTACTTAAAACCATGGGAAATGATCCCTACAACATCATACCTCAGCTAAGTACATCACTCAGCCTAAACAACCAAAAACTGCACAACAACAGTTCAGGAAAATCACAAATCTGCCCATACGCGTATTGCCTATGCCCATACGCGTATTGCCCACGTCTGACCAAGTCCATACGCGTATTGCCCATGCCCATACGCGTATGCTACGCGTACCACATCCTCATACGCGTACCAACAGAGACAATTTTCACGTTCAAAACATCTTCTTCCTCATCCATACGCGTATTGCCTAGTGCCATACGCGTACCATGCCATCTCATACGCGTATTGCCTAGTGCCATACGCGTATGACCAGAAACCAGAATTTCCAGATCTGCAATGGTTTTCTCTGCTACGAGATCTATCCGATTCAACCTTCCACAGTCCAATTTTTTCACAATAATCGTTCATATCATCTAACACGAATCATAACCTATTCGATTTCACCAATTACAACACTTTTACATCTAATTCCTACGAATTCCATTCCTACAAATTCCTTTCAATCGTAACCCAATTTTTCATTCATCCAATATTTCACAATTTTCATCATGCATTATTCAAATCAGGGACAAATCAATAGTCTATCACTACCCATGACATGTTATCCCATAATACCCGTTAATCGACGATAAACCCCCCTTACCTGAGTTAATCCGGCGAATCTTTTAAGCTTCAAGCTCTTCCTCCCTTCAACCCTTGTTCTCTGGCTCTCTTTGCCCTTTTTCACGTTTTTGTCTCTTTTCCCTTTTCACGTGAAAAAATAAACTTTTTACCAAATGGGACCTTTTTACTGATTTCTACTTTTATTCCAATAATAATAGTAAAAATAATCCAATAACAATAATCCAATTATTTAATTAAATTAATAATATACTATTAACTCAATTTAAATAATTATTTTATTTTATTGGGGTGTTACAACTCTCCCCCACTAAAAGAGTTTTCGTCCTCGAAAACATACCTCAAGTGAACAACTCTGGATAAGACTCCTTCATCTGACTCTCCAGTTCCCAAGTCACATTGCCACCTGCTGGTCCTCCCCAAGCTACCTTTACCAAAGCAATCTCTTTACCCCGGAACTGCTTCAACTCTCTATCCTCGATCCTCATAGGTGATGTTTCAACAGTCAGGTTATCTCTCACCTGTACATCATCTACTTGGACTACATGTGACGAATCATGAATGTACCTCCTCAACTGAGACACATGAAAAACCTCATGCAAATTCGCAAGCGACGGCGGTAAAGCGATACGATAGGCTACTTCCCCTATCCTCTCCAAAATCTGATAAGGACCAATAAATCGAGGTGTCAACTTCTTCGACTTCAAAGCTCGACCAACACCAGTTATCGGAGTAACGCGAAGAAACACATGATCTCCCTCTTGGAACTCAAGTGACTTCCTCCTCTTATCGTGATAACTCTTCTGACGACTCTGAGCAATTCTCATCTTCTCCTGAATCATCTTAATCCTTTCCGTAGTTTGTTGAACAATCTCCGGTCCAACCACAGCACTCTCACCGGATTCATACCAACATAAAGGTGTCCGACATCTCTTACCATACAAAGCTTCAAACGGTGCCATACCAATGCTCGAATGAAAGCTATTGTTGTAGGTGAACTCAATCAAAGGTAAATAACAATCCCAAGCACCTCCCTTTTCCAAAACACAAGCCCTCAAAAGATCCTCCAGTGACTGAATCGTCCTCTCAGTCTGACCATCAGTCTGCGGATGATATGCAGAACTCAATCTCAGCTTAGTTCCCAAAGCCCTCTGCAAACCTTCCCAGAACTTCGATGTAAATCTAGGATCTCTGTCCGAAACAATACTCGACGGAATACCATGCAAACTCACAATTTTCTCAATATACAACTCAGCTAATCTCTCTAACGGATAATCCATTCTGATCGGAATGAAATGAGCCGATTTCGTCAATCTATCAACAATCACCCAAATAGCTTCGAAATTCTTACTTGTCCTCGGTAAACCAGAAACAAAATCCATACTGATACTATCCCACTTCCACTCTGGAATAGTCAACGGTTGCATTAACCCAGACGGCTTCTGATGCTCAATCTTCGACTTCTGGCAAGTCAAACAAGAATAAACAAAACTCGCTATTTCTCTTTTCATTCCCGGCCACCAAAATAACTTTTTCAAATCATGATACATCTTCGTAGCTCCCGGATGAATACTCAGGCCACTACGATGTCCTTCCTCCAGAATACTCTTCTTAAGTTCGGTAACATCCGGAATACACACCCGATTACCAAATTTCAAAACACCATTCTCATCAACTCTGAATTCACCACCTTGACCTTGATTCACTAGAGTCAACTTATCAACCAAAAGCACATCGGATTTCTGACCCTCTCTAATCTCGTCCAGAATACCACTCGTTAACTTCAACATTCCCAATTTAACACTATTGTGAGTACTCTCACACACCAAACTCAAGTCTCTGAACTGCTCAATTAAATCCAATTCTTTAACCATTAACATAGACATATGCAATGACTTCCGGCTCAATGCATCAGCCACTACATTTGCTTTACCCGGATGGTAATTCAAACCAAAGTCATAATCCTTCAGAAACTCTAACCATCTCCTCTGTCTCATATTCAGCTCTTTCTGATCAAACAAATACTTTAAACTCTTATGATCACTGAAAACCTCAAATCTTGATCCATACAAGTAATGCCTCCATAATTTCAGAACAAATACCACAGCTGCCAACTCTAAATCGTGCGTCGGATAGTTCCTCTCATGAACCCGCAGTTGTCTCGAAGCATAAGCTACGACCTGCTTATTCTGCATCAACACACCACCTAAACCCAACAATGAAGCATCACAGTAAACCTCAAATGATTCTGACGGACTCGGTAATATCAGAACAGGAGCAATAGTTAGCCTTCTCTTTAACTCTTGGAAACCTTCTTCACACTTTGAGTCCCAAACAAACGCTTGCCCCTTTCTAGTCAACATCGTCAACGGTAACGCCAACTTAGAAAATCCTTCAATGAACTTCCGATAATAACCTGCAAGTCCAAGAAAACTCCTTATCTCAGAAACTGACTTCGGAGCTTCCCACTTAGATACCGCTTCTATCTTAGAAGGATCAACAGCAACACCACCTCTTGAAATCACATGACCAAGAAAACTTACCTCTCCTAACCAAAATTCACACTTGGATAGTTTAGCAAATAACTTCTTTTCTCGCAGAACTCCTAAAACCACTCTCAAATGCTCAGCATGCTCTTCTTCAGATTTCGAATACACCAAAATATCATCAATAAACACCACAACAAACTTATCTAGGTACGGGTGGAAAATCCTATTCATATACTCCATAAATACTCCAGGCGCATTAGTCACCCCAAAAGGCATTACAGAATACTCATAATGTCCATACCTTGTCCTGAAAGCAGTCTTCTGAATATCCTCAGTTTTCACACGTATCTGATGATACCCAGATCTCAAATCTATTTTGCTGAACACACTCGCACCAACCAACTGATCCATCAAATCATCAATCCTCGGCAAAGGATACCGATTTTTGATCGTCACTTTATTCAGTTGCCTGTAGTCCACATACAACCTCATAGTACCTTCTTTCTTCTTAACCAATAACACTGGTGCACCCCACGGTGACACACTCGGACGAATAAATTTCTTATCCAACAGATCTTCCAGCTGACTCTTCAATTCAGCTAACTCAACAGCAGACATACGGTAAGGAGCCATCGATATCGGCCTAGTACCAGGTACTAAATCAATCGAGAACTCAACTTCACGCTCTGGCGGCAATTCATTCACTTCTTCAGGAAACACATCAGGAAAATCACACACCACGGCTAGATCGCCAATCACCAGTTTATCTTTAGCTTCCAAAGTCGCTAACAGCATAAACAACGCTGCCCCATCTGCTACTGCCTCATTCACCTGCCTTGCTGATAGAAACAAACTCTTTCCTTCCTCAATCTCAGGAAAGATCACAGTCTTATCAAAACAGTTGATATAAACTCGGTTAAACACCAACCAGTTCATACCTAAGATAACATCAATCTGCATTAACGGAAGACACACAAGGTCTATCCCAAAGTCTCTACCGAAAATACTCAAAGGACAACTCAAACAAACTGAAGTAGTAGTCACTGAACCCTTTGTAGGAGTATCAATCACCATACTTCCATGCATCTCAGATATCTCTAACTTAAGTTTCACAGCACAATCCAAAGATATAAAAGAATGAGTTGCACCTGTGTCAATAATAGCTACAAGAGGAACGCCATTAATATAACACGTACCTCGGATCAAACGATCATCTGCAGAAGTCTCAGAACCCGATAAGGCAAAGACCTTGCCTCCCGACTGATTCTCTTTCTTCGGTTTAGGACACTGTGGACTGATATGACCCACCTCTCCACAGTTGAAGCAAGTCACAGTCTTCAACCGGCAATCTGCAGCCAAATGACCACCTTTCCCACATTTGAAACACTTCTTCTCAACACTGGTACACTCGTGAAAACGATGTCCAGCCTGACCATATCTGTAACACTTAGCAGGGGCACTGGAGTCTCCCCCACTAGGCCTCTTCATCCCACTCTGTCTCTGGAAACTTTTGCCAGCTGCATACGGTTTCCCACGATCAATCTGATTCTTACCTTTCCTATCAACCCTCTGCTGATAGCTCTCAGCTCTGGCCTTGGTATCCTGTTCGAAAATCCTGCAACAGTCAACCAAATCAGAAAACACTCTGATCCGCTGATATCCAATAGCCTGTTTGATCTCGGGACGCAACCCGTTCTCAAACTTCACACATTTCGAAATTCCCCAGCAGCCTCATTATAGGGAGTGTAATACTTTGACAGCTCTGTGAACTTAGCAGCATACTCAGTAACAGTTCGATTACCCTGCTTCAATTCCAAGAACTCTATCTCTTTCTTTCCTCTAACATCCTCTGGAAAGTACTTCCTCAGAAATCTCTCTCTGAACACAGCCCAAGTGATCTCAGCATTCCCAGCAGCTTCCAACTCAGTGCGGGTAGCAACCCACCAATCATCTGCTTCCTCAGACAGCATATGCGTACCGAACCTGACCCTTTGGCTATCGGCACACTCAGTTACTCGGAAGATCCTCTCGATTTCCTTCAACCACTTCTGAGCGCCATCTGGATCGTATGCTCCCTTGAACATTGGAGGATTATTCCTCTGGAACTCACTCAGTTGGCGAGCAGCTCCCAATCCCACAACATTCGCATTCCCTCCAAGTACTCCAGCCAGCATACCCAGAGCCTCAGCAATCGCAGCATCATCTCTACCTCTTCCAGCCATCTCTACTCTGAAAACCCAACAAGCTAAAACAATAAGTACTGATAGGGTTACACAACACCTATCCCGTACAGGGGAAACAGAATAATTACGACTCGACTCGACCGACTATGCTCTGATACCACTAATGTAACACCCTTCTAAAATACCCCAATAATTAATTAAAATAACAAAATATAAATCAGAGTAAATATGCAGTTCAAGGGTGTCACACAATTATTTCACACCATTTTCCAAGATATCCTGTCATGCTCATTTATTTAATCAAATAAAACATTTGCATAATACGCAGCGGATACAAACTAACAACATTCAAACCATGTAATACATTACATGTAAAGTTGTTCAACAACTAAAAGAAAACATAGTAAAAACATCCCATCCCGATGTTACATCTACCAGAGCATGACCCACTAAGGACTACACTAGACTCCAAGGACTAGCTTCTATTCAATCACTGCTCGTTACCTGAAAACATAGTTGTAAGGGTGAGTTCCTCAATCGATATAATTAAGCATTATAAAATATCATGTAATGCTAAGTAATATAACACATATCATCGCCCTAATCAGATTACACATATTCAACAACGACAATATCAACTCATAATCATCACCATCATCATACTCAAACTCAAAACAACCATAAAACACACGTATAATATTGGAATACATCCATTCATATTATACGCTATACATACATATATTATGCAATGAGACTCCATGCATGCGGTACCGACTATTTGTGAACATATAGTTCAACCTCACCGACCAAATCCAGGTACGGCTACCAAGCTCACTAGTCCCACTCATTTGAGACATAGTGACTCACATCACTAATTCCTCACCATGGGAATTAGCTACCACCATAAAGGCCACATATGCATGCTAATCACCTAGCAATGCAACATCAACAACAATTCAAGAATAGACATATGCTCACACTCTAAGCCATAAAACAGTCTATTCACAATGCATACATTCACAACATCATGTATACCATCACATATCATCAACACATTCATTACACATGCATATCATATCATGCCACATAATCAATCATAGTATCAGCACACTCTACTAATACCTATACTACTTAAAACCACGGGAAATGATCCCTACAACATCATACCTCAGCTAAGTACATCACTCAGCCTAAACAACCAAAAACTGCACAACAACAGTTCAGGAAAATCACAAATCTGCCCATACGCGTATTGCCTATGCCCATACGCGTATTGCCCACGTCTGACCAAGTCCATACGCGTATTGCCCATGCCCATACGCGTATGCTACGCGTACCACATCCTCATACGCGTACCAACAGAGACAATTTTCACGTTCAAAACATCTTCTTCCTCATCCATACGCGTATTGCCTAGTGCCATACGCATACCATGCCATCTCATACGCGTATTGCCTAGTGCCATACGCGTATGACCAGAAACCAGAATTTCCAGATCTGCAATGGTTTTCTCTGCTACGAGATCTATCCGATTCAACCTTCCACAGTCCAATTTTTTCACAATAATCGTTCATATCATCTAACACGAATCATAACCTATTCGATTTCACCAATTACAACACTTTTACATCTAATTCCTACGAATTCCATTCCTACGAATTCCTTTCAATCGTAACCCAATTTTTCATTCATCCAATATTTCACAATTTTCATCATGCATTATTCAAATCAGGGACAAATCAATAGTCTATCACTACCCATGACATGTTATCCCATAATACCCGTTAATCGACGATAAACCCCCCTTACCTAAGTTAATCCGGCGAATCTTTTAAGCTTCAAGCTCTTCCTCCCTTCAACCCTTGTTCTCTGGCTCTCTTTGCCCTTTTTCACTTTTTTGTCTCTTTTCCCTTTTCACGTGAAAAAATAAACTTTTTACCAAATGGGACCTTTTTACTGATTTCTACTTTTATTCCAATAATAATAGTAAAAATAATCCAATAACAATAATCCAATTATTTAATTAAATTAATAATATACTATTAACTCAATTTAAATAATTATTTTATTTTATTGGGGTGTTACAACATATCCCTTGGCTTCCACCAATTGCCTTGATTAAGGACTTTACCTGCTTGGCACAATATTAAACAAGCACAAACATCGCCTCTTAAGGAGGACTTCAGACATTTATTTGCCCGGCCAAGTAACAGACCGGGTCTCCAGACTACATGAAGAACAGAAGTCCTACCTCAAGTGGTTTAAAAACCAAGCAGCAGCAAGCAAGTTCTTAAAGAACTGTAAGCAACTAAATGTACCTGAAAACAATCAAGTATCATCAGTACTCAGACAGACAAACATAAACAGCAAATGTTAATCAGTCAGACTACACAAGTCAATGCATAACAAGGCAAGCCATAAGCTCAAGCCTAAGCTTCACAACCTACAAAACAAAGTTATGTTAGTGTACAAACATCCAACAAACTCAATTTTATTGACTTGAATCATTCTCCTTAAGCTTTGTGCATTTTATCCTGAAAAATCAATCCAAATGTGAGAAACTAGACCACTAGGCCAAGCCTAGGGTCCAAAAGGGATAAAAAATCCTTAACAGCAAGGGATTCTCAACTAAAATCAAATTAATGCAAATAGAAAGCCAACGCAATTGATCCCATACTCATATCATTCATCATTATCATTTCATGATCAAAACAAGTCAAACTAGGTCAAACACAACACCAAAAGTCCAAACAGCATGACTTCAATCAAAAGCATATTAAAACAATTCCAAAAATCCTCAAATAATTCACACCTAAACAGGACATATTCAAGGTATAGCATGTCAATTTTCAGCTCAATTGGACAAAAGGAACTAGGTCAATGAAAATCAAGAAATCCAGACACAATTATTCAAGCCAATTCATAGCACCAACACAAGCATTCACTTCAAAAATTCATAACAGAGTGACAACATATCATAAATGAATGGGACCAAAAGCATGATGTCCTATAATGTGTCTATAATCAGCACATCAAATTTCACATTCATCCAATACCATATGAGCATTTTACAAAGATAATACAAACATGTATCACATGGACTTGCACATTTGACCAACAGAGATGAAAAATACCAATCAAATTGAAAATGCCACATAAAAATACAGAAATATTCACATAGCATCTTAACATGTTAATGATCACACATATAAAATTTCAAGTCATTTCAACATCTCTAAGTCATGAAAATAAATCCAAAAAGTTGACCTAGCTAGGTGTGACACAAATTGTCACACCTAGATTCAAAAATTCACATCTCACACCACAGGTATCCAAAATTCACAAAATTTACATGTAAATCACCAGCAACATGTCTAGAATCACCACAAAAAATTTCAAGAATTTATTTAAAGGCATGGGAATTTCACAATGGAAATGGCAAAATGTGTCAAAAATGACCTAAGTCAAACATCTCTAAGTCAAACCTATTTTTTACCAAGCACAACTTCTAAAAATATGTCCATAAAATTCTAGAGACAATTTGGGATCTACAGGAAAAATCCTCACATTTTTCTGACTTTTAAATAATTTTTTATGAATTTTTAAAGGTTTGTATGAATTTTTTAATAATTATTAAGATGTTATTATTTAATTAAGTGAATTTGAATTACAGCAATGGCAGTATCGTAATTAACCTAGGCCGGTCCAATTCATTAATGCGGTGGCACCTTCCGGTTGGTCCAAACCGGCGCCAAACAACATTTGAAAATCGCATCGTGCTTCAGTGGATTAACGCAGCTTTTCTCCAGAACTTCATCATCTCCTTCGCGCGGCATGCACAAGCTTGGAACGGCAAATTCGGTTTCGCTCATTTCTCAACCAAATCTCACAAATGAATAACCGTTGGAAAGGTCACGTCACGTGGAGTACGAATATCATCATAAAAACGTCCAGAAATTCACGTATCTCACGGATCGAATGAATTAAGTTTTCACATCCTAACTTCTAATCAAGATAACTCGAGCTATGTTTCACCATTGCAAAAACTAATTATATCATGATAATCTACATGGAAAACTCTACAAAATGCATACAACAATTGAAGCAATAGCGAGATTCGATTTGTCACCTTAATTTGAAGTCAGTGATGAAATTGGAGGCTTCAAGGTGTTTTGATCCAAAACAGATGAAGCTTAAGCTTGTGGAAGTGGACTGGAATGCTCAGGTTCGATTGAATTAGCTTCTAATGGAAGAATTCTTCAAAAGCCATGGATGCACCTTGCTTGAACAGTTGCGAATGGTGAGGAGTTTGATGTTGATTTCCAAAAACAGTCCAAGAGGAAGTTGAATGAAGATCAAACCAAAAAGAATTTTCGAGTTTGATGAAGAATTGGAAGAGATTTTGTGATTTTTGCCTTTTGTGTTCTTGAAGAATTTTGGTGAATTTGGAGAATTTGAGATTGTGATTTGTGAAATTGTGATTTCTGTTATGAGTTAGTTATGCTTAAGAATATATACTCATGATTAATCCATGCTTAATTACACCAATTAATCAAAATGCAAATGATTAGCATAAGTGTCATTTTCCAAACTAGGGGCAAAAATGTACTTTCACATGCCAGCTCATTGACACCTCACACACCTCCTAAACACCTGTCATGAGCTGTTGCCATTTGTTTCATGCTCATTGGATGTGTATTTTAGAATTTCCACATGTGATGGCTATGCCATATTTTTTCAAGTCCATTTTAAAAGTCAATTTTCAAACCATGAAGCCTTGGCATGTTATGAGTATTCCAACAAGTTTCAAATGCCATTTGTGAAGTGTTGCAAAAATCCCCATCCAAAAATTCCCATTATTTCTCAAGTTGGACAATTTTGCCCCTGGTTCTTTTAACTGTACAGTTGAAATTTGACTTTTTGCATTGACCATTTTCAATAAAATCCAATTATGCACCATGAAAGTACATGTCAAATGGAGTTTGTGCATATAAAGAACATCCAATTTGGACACTCCATGTGGAAGTTATGCCCTCCTGATTATGGGTCATTTTTGAAATTCACTGGACCATAACTTGACAACCATACATGGGATTTTCAAGTTCTTGGACTTTTTGGAAAGGTGAGAACAAGATCTACAACTTTCATGTTGAACAAATTTTCATTTGAAGCATTTTTGGACACGTGGTCTTGAGGTCAAAACCTTTCCATTTTTGGAAACTTCTATTACAAGTCACTTTCTATTTTTTGGCAATTTTTGTTCTAACTTGATTTTCTTCATTCTTAGGCTTTGAGATGTCAAATAACACTTGTTCCAACATGAATGAAGTGCATCCAACTCATTTCCACCTCCAAATCCATTAAATCAAGCACAGTTGACCACAGTTGACTTTTTCAACTGATAGATGAATTTGGCAATGCATAGATCAATCTGAGCCCCAATCTTCTGATGAAATGGCTCAAGGGTGAAACCCTAGCCTCAATAATCTCAATAAAACCATGGGGTGATCCCCCTATCCATTATAGACCCCATCTCCTGATTATGCCCTGATTGGCCCAATGCAACTGATTAGGGTTGACCAGTGGTCAAAACCCTAATCTCAAGGAATAAGCTTCAATCTCCTGATGATGACAAACCATGATGATGATGATGAATCACTTCAATCAAGATGAAGACCAATATCCTTTGAGAATCACAAAACCCTAATTTGGACCTCCACATCCTCAGATGATTAATGACCAGTCCAATGAAACCCTAGTCTTGCACTTTGACTTCCTCATCTTCTGATCAAGACTTGGGAGTATAATTTGCACAATGTAACCACATGATATGCAATATGCAATGCCTAATGACCTAACAATGATATGCAATATGTTATACTAGTCCCAAGAGAGGAGGGCAAATTTTGAGGTGTTACAGTTGCCACCTTTGATATGCTTGTATTATCCACTGCTTAGTATGACTGAGGATTCCTTGATTGAAGATCTCGACTTGAGGCCTCTTGCTCCATAGCTTACAGAAAAAGTCTTATTAAGTGACCAATGGTCTTTTGGTCACTCAAATTAGACTGTGGGATTATATAATATCAAAGGATTTAACTGATCAAAATTACTTTTGATCAATTTGAATCGTGTGTTTGATTTGATTTTGACCTAGGTTAATCCTAATCTAATGGTTAGAATGTAATACAAGTTGTTCTAAGGGAGCATGACATTGTTAAGGTATAATCGATACAAAGTCTAATATCATGTGTAATTAACTGATCAAGAATTGACCTGATCAACTAACCAAGGGTAATGATCATGCTAAAGATGTTTTAACCACATGGATTTAATTAGAAGCTAAGGTCATAAAAAATTAGGATTAATATGTATCAACCCTAATCTCTAATTTGTCATCAATGAAATTAAAGGAAAATCTAATAAGACTAAGTCCAATTAAAGTCTAAAAATCTATCCTAACATGAGTTATACATTTTGATGTGTATTTTTAACTAGGTAACTAATGTATATATTTCTAAAGTATTAATTTCTAAGGTAAAATTAACATTTGTTCTAATTAAAACTAATGTTATTTCCTAAACCAAAGGTATTAATTTTCTAATCTAAATGATGTATCATTTCTAACTAAGATTAAAAGTATTAATTTTTCTAAACTAATATTCCTAACTAACGTATATAATGAAATAAAGCTAATGATAACTAATACGTCAATTTCTAAGCTAACTAATGTATGTATCTAACTGAACAACTATATTAATCTAGATTAAAATTAAGGTACTATTCCTATATTATCCTAAGCTAAGGTTAACACTTTCTAAGCTAGCATTAAATGTCGATTAATGTGAAGCTAATATATAAAAAAAGGAAACAAAAGGAAAAAGAATAAAATCTCATGTTAATGCTCAGTACACGTGAAACAATAGAAGTTTCATAGCAGCACATGCTTTGTTACATTAAGTATCATCCTACTACTCAGATTTTCTCGGTGAACCATCTAGCTATTATCTCCATCAATGTTTTCATTGGCCCATGACGGTACACAATGTCACATAGACAAGCTTTGACCCTCTTTTATAAGAGTTACTACTAGTGACGTTTCCTGATACAAATGTTGTATTAGCATCCGAGCTTAACTTATTTCACTAAAGGATCTTGGACGTGCATGCTAGAATCATTATTGTTTATGATCGAGTACCGGACCCACACTATCGCACTATTAACCAGTATCTGAGTGCTTTCGCTGTCGCACAAAGCTTTTTAATTTTTTAAAATAAAATTTAAAATCAAAAAAATAATTTAATGTTGAAAACCAATGCCTATATATTTTGTCGAGTCCCGTCGGAACGAAGGTTCTCACATCCCGAACTCTAAGAATTTAACCGGACATGATTACGGAAAACATACTGTTAATAGTTGAATATATTAATCTAAACATAAAATAATTTTAAATAAATAAAAACAAAAACAAAAAAGGATTAATATATATTAGTGCAGAACAAACTTGCAACGAAGCAATGGTTTCACAACATGCAGAACCAACAACTGGCTTGCAACTTCATTGTCAGGAGATGGAATGAATTCCATTTGAGACTCATATGACATGATAGTGCATATCCAACAAAGCTTTTCCATATTTCCTAGCTTTGCTTCGGTGCAGATTTACGTTACAGTTTGGAATTTATTTTTAGTTTTATGGTTCTGTTTGCAACTCGGTTCAGCAGTCGGTTGGTTCAGCATTGTGCTTGGTTTTTACGGTTTTTGAATTGGTTAATGTAGCGGTGTATTCATCACTTTATGATTTATTGATTAAACCAAAAGCAAAGCATACAAAGATAGAGTCGCCACCGCACTTTTATTTATCCAAAGGAATGGCTAAAAAGCGAACAAAAGCCTAAGAAGTTTTACACATAGAAAACCAATAAAAGGTCAGAGATCTGGGTAAGGGGGTAATTATGCAAAGGGAAGGTGTTAGACACCCAATGCATCCTAGGTACTCCTAGGGAACCTCTTTTCACAACTTATTGTATCAATTTATTTGTTTATGAAATATTTTTGTGCAAACATTGATTGAAGGGATGAGAGAAGAATATACAATTTTTATTATTTTTGTGTTTGGATGGATGAAACCCATTGCCTACGTACCTTTTCATGAAAGATAAGGATCAAAACGCCGTAGTTCGGCTAAAAGATTTCCAAAAGTAAGTGGATTGATTTTAAATAAAAGCCCTAAGGTCTTTCATTATCCATGGGAGAAAACTCAACCTATACAACCACAAGTCCACCTGTCGCGGCGCGAAAAATACCCGAGCGTAGGGAACGCTCGAAATATAAATAAAACAGAGTCGCCACCGAACTTTATTTATTCCCAAAGAGGGAAAGGGGAAATATCGATAAAACCCACAAAAATAAAAAAAAGAAATGGTCGTCGCAACCAAATCGGGTTCGGGAGTCGATTATGCAAGGGGAAGGTATTAGCACCCCTCACATCCATCGTACTCGATAGGACCCATTTAGTTAGTTTCGTGTTAGAGTGTTAGCGTGATACCGTTTGTAAACTTCTACTTATCGAGTGAGAAAAGAGAAAGAAAGAAAGGAAAGACTTAGGGGTGTTTTAATATTAATGTGCCTGACAAGATTTCGCAATCCTGCTCCTACGTATCTCCAGGTGCTATGAAGAACTCAAGGCATACGTAGTTCTACCCCTGAGAACTACTGGGTGGATTGCTTTTAAAGAGAGTGATGCTTGGATCACATTTGAGCGATTAAACCTTTACTTGCTGCTCACTCTTGGAGGCTAAAGTCTTTGTTTGTTTCGCATCAAAATAGATGTTGCATACTCTTTTCTGGAAATGTTTTCGGATTCGCACAAGGGCGGAAAACAAGTTTGATGAGTTTGAGTTGATTTTAAGCGGAGACAAGCATCTAAGCAGGGAGCTCTACTGCAGTACTCAGATGCTCAAAAAGGAAGAGGCCTAAGCCCAATCACTCTCTTTTCATCCAAAAGTTTATTATGAAAATGTATGACAAATTAGGCCAAAGTTCATTAACGGAAGACGATTAGTCAGACAGAGACTCTACAGCAGTGTCCAAATAATCGGGAAAGAGAAGGTCGATACCCAATCAATCTTTTTCTTCTATAAGAGAAATGACCAAATTCTGGTAATTACTGTATGTTAGTATGGAAGACGAATGTTTGAACATTGAGCTCTACAGCAGTATCCTAACATTCGAAACAGAGAAAGTCTAAACTTAATCAGTTTCTTCCATTTTTATTGTGAAAAGATTTTAAAAACAGGGGGACGACTTGACGTTGGATCAAGTGTCTCAAGTTGACTTATGAAAATAATTTGGATGTGGCGGGGGTACATTTGACTTTGCAATTAATTTGGATTTGATTTGGGAAAAAAGACTCGACGTTGGATCGAGTGTTTGGTTTTGTTCTTTTCTAAAGGGGTTGATTTTAATCTTTGTTAACAATCCACTAGTACCGTAAAGTAAATGAAAGCGGTAAATTTATTACACATGTTTAGGAATGGGGGTACCGTTTATCGAATGGGGATACAACACGATAATTAAATTATATAAGCTTTGAAAGACAATTGAAAAAATAAAAGAATCTCGTTGTAAGAAGGCCCAAGAGAAAGCCACGGGACTCGAAGTAAAAATCAGAAGTTAAATTGAATTTTTAACTTTAAAATTGCTACGCATCTGAGTAAAACCGATCAGACAAATAAATCAATTTTTTTCTATTTAATAATTAAAATAAAATAACTAATTAATCAATAAAAAAAATATAACAATAATAATAATAATAACAATCAAATAAAAATAAACAAATAATGATAAATAAAATAAATAAATAAATAATAATAATAATAATAATAATAATAATAATAATAATAATAATAATAAATAATAACAATAATAAAAATTAATAATGATAATGCTAATAATAATAATAATAGTTAAATGATAATGATAATTAGTAAAACAAAATAATAATCAATAATGATATTTAACAATAATAATTTAACAAAAATAAATATGAACAAGAATAATGAATAATAATAATAATAAATAAATAAATAACAACAATAAATTTAATTAGTAAATAATAATAATTAATAATCAAATAATAATAGACAATAAGTATTAACAATTGTAAATAATAGAAATAATAATAATAATAATAATAAATAACAAAAATTAATAATAAGCAATAATAACTAATAATAATAACTGATAGAAAGAATAATTATAATAACAATAGTAATAATAGCAACAATTAATAACTTAAAAATAGTGATTAATAATAATTATTACCCATGATAATAAATAATAATAATAATAGTTAAAAGAAAGAAAAAAAAATATAAGCGAAACATATAAATGATAGATAAAAGATAGTAATAATAATATTTAATAATAATAATAATAATAATAAAATAAAACAGTAGAATATTAATAATAATAAATATATAAAGAAAAAGGGAGGGAGGCGGTTCATGCTTATCTTCAGCCACCCATTACACTTGTGACACATGGCACCCAATTTATTAAATCAAAATACATAAATAAATAAAAAAAGTAAATATAAGATGAATCATTAAAATAAATGAACGATTCAGATTTTTTTTGTCAAAAGTTTTAATAATCATCCAATCTCTATTGGACACATGGGAGAGAGAGTATAATAAAATGGTAAAAACAAATTCCTCACCATCTTCCTCAAGACTAGTTTCTTCTGTTTACAGTAATAACAAACCCATTTTTTTTATTAAAAAAAATAAATTAAACAAACATATCTCTTCCAATCTCTCATGTTATGCCATGAACATGTAAGATCAATCAAAAATAAAACCTATAATAATAAAAATAGCCGTAAAATTAAAATGAAATAAACCTTTTTTTTTGTGATTTCCGACGAGTTTGAAGTTAACGGGAGGTGGTATAACAACAGTGGACAGAACATATGATGGTGTTGTCGTCGAATGTTATTGTTGCACGACTGTGTGAAGCAAATGCTGGTGTTCAGTTATCGTCGGAAAAGATAAAGCGGTGGTAGTTATATTGTGATTATTTTTATGATGTTATTGAGAGGTTTTTATGTTGTTGATGAACTGAGATGTGAGATGAGGGAATGAGAGAGGAGGTTTGTGTTTTTGTTTTTGTTTTTCTTAAGTGATGAAGAGGAGTAAGATATAAAAGTTGTTTATGTTGGAGAGAAGGAGTAATGAGAGAAAAAGTGGAAAAGATGTTGTACTTTGTTGTGTATGTGTAATAGCAGAGATGGGTGATGGATTTGAAAAAGTCAGATGAGGGTTAGTGAAAGTTGACATGCTTTTTGATTGGTTTCTTTCAAAAGTCAGTCCCCAACAAAATGGTGCCGTTTGTCCACTAGATTAAAGGAAATATTTTCTAATTTATTTCATTTTCTTTAAATAAGATTTGATTAAAAAAAAAAATTAAAATTGAAAACTTACTAATTAAAATAAAATCAACACATAAAATAAAATAAAATTTTAACAACACAACTAATTCTACTAATTAATTTGGAAAAAATACAAAAATAACCGGACAAAAACGGAATAAAAATCAGGCGCAAAAATGCTAAAAATAAATAAATAAATAAATAAATAAAATGATTGCGCTAAAATGATCAACATGAAATAAATTTATTGGAAACATTCAGGTTTTGGTCGAATTTTGAAAATAAAAAAAATGACTGGTATAAAGGCTTAGATTGTTTGAAATGCGACCGAAAAAAGTAGTCGAACAAAATAAAATGAGTGCGTCAGATTAAACTACGCGGATCGTAGATTAATAAAATTGACATTTGCAAGCTCAGTTTTGAAATTTTTCGCCCGCTAATTCGACATACAGTTGAGAAATAGTGCGACCGATTTGTCGGTAGATCCGAAAAATTAACCTAGCTGAAATTCCAAGCACTATGCAAAATAAAATGCATGTGGTGACAAGTATAAAATGCAAACGTCTAGTGAATGCACTGATTCATTGACTGAATAAATATGAACAGACAATTAGACGCAGATGAATCGCTTTTGTACAATTTGCTGTTGATTCTCAAGCACAAACAAAACCTACAAAGATTCAGACGATGACAATTACTCTTGATTATCACATTCCGAACCTCTAAAATACAATGCAATAAAAATAAGCGATGCAACGAGATTGAGAAATCAAGTCCTTTGACTTCTTAATCAACAGACGACTGAATGAGTATTATCAAAGTCAGATAAAATGTCAGAATTCCTGACTTTTTACCTGAACCCTGATGAATGCTTTAAACTGATGAAATACACGACAAAAATGGATTGATTTATGCTGGTGATGCGAGTGAAAACTCAGGGTAAAATTTAGGGTATGACACCACCATGTGAGAACAGCTTCAACTTGCTAGTGAGGGACCATGCCCTATAATAAGCAAGGAAGTCTTACAATTCAATCACTAAAGACAAAAGGTGAGATTTACATCAACCACTAAGATAATTGAGATCTATGGCTAATGTATGAAAACTTATCAAGAATGGGCAAAGCCACAAAACAATTGAGTGAGTGAAATTAACCAATTAGAATTATTCACAAAATGGTCAAAGTTGACATTAGAGTTCAATTCAGAAGAAGTATTGTGAAAATGAAGTTTGAAAATCAGAGGCTTAAGGCCTAGGTTTCTAGTTTTGAAAACAAGTGAGAATGTTTGCACAAAAGTTTTCTGGTTTGGGTTAACATGCAAATGGAGGTTGTAAGGAAACAAAAGGTGGGGATGAGGGGTAAAACTTCTTAGGAGTTCACCTGTTGAGATCATATGTAGATGATCCAAGTGATTCCTTTGGAATAGGCAATAAGAAAGCAAAGTAAACATGTTCAAAGAGAACAAAACTGGAAATGGATTGCCAATAACTGGTCTTACATCCAACTCCACAACAAGAAGCAAAAATAGGAAACAAGTTGCCAATCAATGGTCTTATACCTGACTCCACAAAATGATCACAGGAAACAGATAGCCAATCAATGGTCTTACATCTGACTCCTCACAAGACAAAATAAAATAGGAAATGGAGTGCCAATCAATGGTCTTATGTCCACCTCCACAAAACAAAGATGGAAACCAGATGCCAATCAATGGACTTACACTAGTCTCACAAAGCAAAGAAAACGAATGCCATAAGCAAGAGGAAACAAGTTGCCAATAAATGGTCTTACACTCGACTCCAAGGAAATGGAATGCCAATCAATGGTCTTAGTTCCAACTCCTACCAGATCACAGGAAACAAATGCCAATAGCTGGACTTACAATTGACTCCTCAATGGACAAAACAAAATGTCACAAAGTATGAACAATGATCATGAAATGATATACAATTAATGCTCAAAGATGAAAACAATGCACAAGGCTCACACAAACAATTATGCACAGATGGACAAGTAAGCAAACAAACAGTCAATTATCACACACTATACACAACCAAGGGGCTCAAGCAAGGTTGGGCTTTAGTCAAGGGGTCATATCAACCTCGACAAACAAGCCAAATACTGGAATGAGTAGTCAGGCTCTTAACCTCTAACATTGAGAGTTAGGGTGAGCAGATGAAATGGAGATGAGGGTTATGCCTCATAGCTCTTATCCCTGGCCTGGGAGAGCTTGAATCAATAGAAGGTGTGGGAGTCCAGAATGGGGAACTCTATTCCACAATGACATGACTCTATGTACAAGATTTTTGGTTTTTTATTCAAAGTGCATCAACACATGGTGTGAGAAAAATGAAAGACACAACTGAATAGCAGGGGATGGATTGCACATCCCTTGTATCTGCCAATTTCCTCTTAAGAGGACTTAACCTGCTTGGCACAAACATTAAACAAACAAAAACATGGCCTCTTAAGGAGGGCTTCAGACAGGTGCCTGCCAATAACAGCAGGTCTTCCAGACCACATGAAGAATAGGGATTATACCTAAGTGGTATGCCAACCACAAGCAAAGCAAAGTTCAAATGAACTTAAAGCAACTTAGGTACCTGTGTAAACAACTAAACAAATCAGTACAGTATTCAGACAAACAGACAACAGTCAACAACAAACAGGCAATCCCAATGTACAACAAATAAGCCATAAGGCAAACACTAAGTGAATTATCATCAACCTACAAAAAAACCAAATGGTAGCAATCAATAGCAAATATCAACATTCAAATGATGAAGCAACATCAACCATGGAGATTAGGTGCTTGGTCCTGAAATTCAAAGCTCACATGTAAGTACAAACCACTAGGTCAAAGCCTAGGGTCAAAGGTGAAGAAAAAATTCAAAACAGGAGCTAATATTCAACACAATGCAACTTTAAACACATATTAACATGTCCTAAAAAGGACCAAGTCAAAATCATTAAGCAAGGCCATGTAATAAGCAAGAGAAGTCAAAGACAATTTCAAAGCATTCAAATGGACATTGAGAATGAAAATTCCAAATCAAAACAGAAATGATTCAAATAATTCTGGAAAATTTCATGAGCATTCAAAACATCTAATACAATCATCATACAAAAAATCAGAATCAACAGAGGTCATTTGATATAGAAATGAAATTGCACAAGTTGAACATCAAATTGTGTGACACAAATTGTCACACCATACAAACATGTACATAAAACAGAAATGGTAAATGGGAAAAATACCAAACCAAGCCTAAAACATCCATCAACATGTCAAGAATCATCATGTAAAATTTCATGTCCATTGGATTAAAATCAAGCATTTCATGATAAGATGAATGGAGCAAGGTCACAAATGTACACATGATCACAAAGTCTAGCACAATCCAAAATCCAACCATGCACAACTTCAGAATTTAACATCATAAAATAGAGGACATGTCAATGAACAAGTAGCAAAAAACCAGGGATTATTTGGAGCAATTTTCAATTTATTATGAATTTTTAAAGTTGGATAAAAAAATTTGAAATGAAAATGAAACATAGCATGAAATATGGAGGGAATTGGATAAATGATGAATGGATTTGAAAATATGCTTCAGCAAGGAATCGAACCATGTTCATTTTCAAAAATAAGCGCGCTGAAGAAAATAATCCAAAAACGCCACAGTGTGGAATCGAAGTGAGGAAAACGGATC
This sequence comes from Lathyrus oleraceus, assembly GCF_024323335.1. Taxonomy (NCBI): domain Eukaryota; kingdom Viridiplantae; phylum Streptophyta; class Magnoliopsida; order Fabales; family Fabaceae; genus Lathyrus; species Lathyrus oleraceus. The sequence continues at coordinate 16,673,271 of NC_066581.1, forward strand.
AAACGCGTTCTGGCGCCTGTTCTTCATCAAGAACCCTAGCGCCATGCAGATTGAAACCAGGCGGACGCAAGGTGGACGCAAAGCCGTCGCTACATCGTCTTCCTCACGAAGACGATGATGAACAGTAGCAACACACAATTTTTTTTTCCAGAATCATGAAATGAATGCATCAATCGAATCCTTATGCAACGCAGGTTACAAATCAAGCATTAATTCACTCCAAATCATCACCAATTGTGCAAATCGATCAAAATAAGTTTGATGCACCAAACTTCAATCACTCATATCTCACTCAATAATGCACCATTTCACATGAAATTTAGCTCAGAATTATCAGCAACACAAGATCTACATGAACATACACATAAAACAGAGAATTAAAAGGATCGAAAATGTGACCTCTTGAAGAACAGCTCCTTGAAAACGCACGATCCAAGGCTTGCAATGATCCAAATCCAATCCAGAATACTTGTAATGATGTTTGATGAAGAAATTGAAGCTTGAAACCGTGTAGATCTAGCTTATCAATCAACTTCCATTCTTGAGTTCTTGAGCTTGCTATGCACACATTCTAACCAAAATCAATGATCCAAGGCTTGATTCTCCATCTACTCCACTCAATGATTCAGAATATCAAAGAAAAATGCAAGGTTATGTGAAGAAATTGCAAGTTTTGGTTGAGAGGAAAATTTTGATATGAGATGAAAACTAGATCTAAAATGATGAGTCCTCCAAAATTCTGTTAGGATTATCAATATATACTCTGTCTTAATCTCATTTTAATTAAAGTTAATCATGGTTAATTTGAGATTAAGCAAAATAAGGGTGTTTGGCAAAATTTGAAAATTGCATGGTGCATGTAGTAAACCCACGTGAACAGTGTCATATGCTTGATCAAAGTCACTCAAAATCATTTTTTAAACACATTGGCAATGGTAAAAAGCTCCCATGATGCACCATTTTTGAATTTTTGAATTTCCCTCCAAAAAAGACTTGAAATAGCAAATGATCATGTGATGCAAATTCATGCAATGTAATGAATGTTTTGGAAACTTCATGTCATGACAAGCAATTTAGAAAAAGAGGCACCAAATTTGGAGTTATGAATCAAAAGTTATGGCCATTTGAAGTTCCATGTACACTTGGCAATGATTGGACCATATCTCTTCAACCATTCATCAGATGCTCATGATCTTGGACTTTTTGGAAATGGGAGAGAGAGATCTTCAACTTTCATGTTGGACAAAATTTCATTTGAAGCTTATTTGATGTTGGAAAGTTGAGTTGAAGTTGGACCAAAAACTTTCCATTTTTGGAAAGTTGAAATTATAGGTCACTTTCCATTTTTGGAAACTTTTGACTTGACCTCAAATTCTTCAATATTGATGTTTGAAATGATGAATAAGCATGATTTGGACATGAATGGGATGAAGACACTTAATTCCCACACTCAAAACCCACTGTTGACTTTTCAGTTGACTGCATTGGCCCTCAGATGACCTGAAAATGTTCTGATGAATTTGGGCCTCAACCACTTGGTGATTTGCTCCAAAATGAACCTATAACTCAAATAAGCTCCATGTAATGATCACATGATCCATATCTCAAGAAAATACCATATGCTCTTTGTACCATGAATTCACCTGATGCCTTGACCTGTTGACTGCTTAAGCTGCAAGTAATAAAGGTTAATGACATATTTTTGTACATTTTGGTTAGTGATTAAAAGAAAAGCAAATGATATACAAATTCAAGCAATGCTTAGTGATCAAGAACCACTCTCAAGGAAGGATCCCACCCACAGGGAAGGAAGCAAGGTGTCCAATGATCCTTGAGGCAATGCAATGATATGATATGATGCCATGAGGGATCTTAGGGACAAAATTGAGGTCTTACAGTTAACTTATTTGATGTTCCGTAACTTGCATACCAACTTTTTGATGAATTGTTTCAACCAAGTTTGACTTTTTTTTCTTTGACATGTTTCGGCTACGTTACATATTTTATTTCTCACTATTTTGGATTATGAATCAATTCGTCTAAGGGTTATAATTGTTTTTATCGGATTTTGATTTGGTATTGGTAGGGATTCTTGGTGAAGTTTCTTGAGATTTATGGTAAATTAATGATGAAGGAGGTCAAGTTTGGCATTGACAAGATGCTGAAATTTTATGGTTTGTGTTCATATCAAGATTTGGATTCTCAGGGCGAGCATCCATACATGATGAAAAGTAAGATAATGCAAACACAAACAAGCATGTAAAGACAACTCAAATAAGCAAGAAAGCATCAAAGACAAAAAGAAGCTAACATTCATGGAGTGATAAATAAAGTTTGAGGCTTACCGATCGGAGACCCTCGATGGTTCTTCAATGGCGACACCGATTCAATACGGCAATCAATTCTTCAATTTGTCTTCATTTTTTCTTCATCCCCTTTCTTTTCTTCCATTTGTTTTCTTGTTTTTGTTGATTTTTTGGTGCTTGAATCATGGAAAACTATGAGATGAGGATACGTCGTGCACATGGTACATCTTTTTTGTACATGATATGATGACTTAAAGACGGAGGATGAATATGTTTAGGAATGCCTATGATAGTGGTCTAATATCTGGTCAACAGTGTCGACCATGTTGACCAAAAGTCAACCACTTCTTTACTTTCCATTTTCCAGATTCAAGATACTTCCTGATTTAAGAAAAACATCATCACCAAAGACCCTTTGAACTAAATTTTGCAAATGAAGATGGAATGATGATATGTAGATAAAATGAATGTTTCATAAATGCATGTAGATGAATAAAGTCGTAAGTTGGGTAAAAAAAGAAAAAGTAGGGCAAATTTTGGGGTACAACACTCGGTTTTCTTATTTGAAACCCTCAAAGATCTCAACCCAATTTACAATTCAATCAACCTAAATTGGAAGTTATCAACCCTAATTCTAGATGATACCCAAATAAAGAATGATTATGTGTGGTTTATTTGTGTGTATGCATAAAATGATGTTGAAGATGATGAGAATGCTTTGAAATCTTGATTTTATATAGGTTTACTCTAGAACCTTGCTCTAGAATCTTACTAGAAATGATGCATGTATGAAGTATTTATATGCATGCATGTTTGAGGCAAAATGAATGCAAAAGATTTGGAAAGTTGTGAATTTTTGGAAAATTACGTTGCATGAGTCGACCTGTGTAAGTTAAGAGCCGACATGTTCGAAGCATATGTCGACCTATATAGGTCATGCTTCGACCTGTATAGGTCATGCATCGACCTGCAGAGGCGACACATCAAACAAAAGTTACAAACTTCAAAAATGCAGGACACGTGTCGACCTGAAAAACAGATGTTTTGACACATGGAAAACTTTTTCTTCTATGTGTCGACCTGAAACATGTATGTGTCGACACATAAGTTATTTTGCCCATAAAAATTGTTTTTAATACATTTTTGATGCATGAAGCCTTTTCCAACTTATTTCCAAATGTTTTTATACTTCCTAATGCTAAGATGCACATTGAGAATCAGAGGCTACCGTCCAATATACATCAACGCTAAAGTATCCCAGTTTTGACATCATGCAAATATATCTAATAGAAAGTTACACTCACACTCTGAATCCATTCAGTTTGTTTCCTTTCTCTTATTCTTTCTATTTTTTATTAAGCAATGATGATGATGTTGGCTTGTGTTCTTGCTTTTCTTTGACGTATTTATTTGCTTGCATTTTTTTCTTTGCTCGTAGCAAAGAAATTGAGAGTAGAAAGAGAGATACTACCAGAGAGAATAAAATTGTATAAAAAAGGGTGGGGGTGTTGCCGCCTCTGCTGGGCTGGTCAGTCGACTGTCTCCGTTGCTTTATATCTTTCTTTTGTTTTCTTTGAGATTAAGTTTGAAACTTGTTTTTTTTTCTTTTTTCCATTCTGCAAAAGCAACGCAGAGAGAACCACAGGTTGTTCATGGCGTGCTGTTTCCCCCATACATGCTTGACACATGCCAGGATGTGGTTAGGGGATTTGTCTAAATGTTGAAAATGAATTACTTTGCCCGTCATCCATGTTGGGGCGCTATTTTTGTTTTATCACTTTTTTCTTTCTTTTTTTTCTTCCTTTTATAGTAGTATTGATAATTAGGGTTAGATGATGGGCCTTAGGCCCATCTTTGCTACTTAGTGATACACCTCACATACTACATACACCTTCTTGTAATTAATTATTTTATTTATTTATTTATTTAGTTTAATGATTTAACTTAGTATTTATTTAATTGATTAAATTTTATTTAATTAGTTTGATTAGATCTGAATTAATTAATTATTTATTTTAACTACTAAGTGGATCTCTATCCATGTTCATATTGTCCTGTAAATAATTTCGCTAAATTTTGTAAATAGTTTGCGTTTGTGCTGCCATTTTCATTTTGGTTTGCGCAACTTTGATTTTATAAACTAACAATATGTTTGGTTGTTGTTTGGTTTATTATTGCATTGCAATTTTGGAAGTTTAAATTCAATTTATCTTTTGAAAATCGTTTGGGATGCATATATTCGGTTGCTCGGCTTCTTATAGAGTGATTCCTACATGAATTCACTTTAAGTTAGCCTAGAGCTAAATTCGTTTCTTTTGTTTTTGGTTTGTTTTCATTCCCGCTACTTACTCTTGGGCCTTCTTACAATGAGCTCTTTTCTTTTTTGTGTTTTCATTTACTTGTTTGACAGTTTGTACTTTAATTGTTTCATTATATTCCCCAATTGTCAAGTGTATCCCCCACCCTTTGTTTGTAATCGTTAATTATCTTTATCGCTTTCATTTTTGTTAGCTAAATAATTAATTAGATAATAGATAAAAAACAAAATATAAAATCAATCTTCCATTTTCAAAAACACTTGGTCAGCACCAAGTCTCCACCACTCAACTCCAAATCCATTTCAACCATAAATCATCTTCACCATCCATTTTACTATAAATCATTTTCAATCATTCCGCATTAAAATAAAATACTTGATACAACGTCAAGCCATTTTCCCAAATAAAAAATGACTAATAAAAAACTTTGACCATTTCAAAATTGAAAGAAAAAGACTACCTGGGTGAAAGGTCCAGTCATAGTCCCGAGTGTTAGACTCTAATTGTAAGAGCTTGCAAGTTATGAATACTTGTCTTTTGCTAAAAAAATCCAAATGCGCCTCTCTTATTTAAAAAATTGGAAGAAAAAGACTACCTAGGTGAAAGGTTCATTCATAGTCTCGGATGTTAGGCGCAAATTGTAAGAGCTTGCAAGCCATAAGCGTTCGTCTTTCCATCAAAACACTTGTAAATATTCAAACCCCTTTTCATAAAAAAATTGGAAGGAAAGACTACCTAGGTGAAAGGTCCAATCATAGTACTGAGCATTAGACCAAAGTTGTAAAAGCTGCAAGTCATAAATACTTTCAACCAAAAAGACATCCAACACATCAAACTCTTTTTTTTCTCGCCGTCGTATGAACTTCAAAAACCTTTTCAAAAAACGAAAGCATCTTGTATCGAGATGATGCAAAATAATGCTTTGTCCATAGTCGTGTGAGTTGAGATAAGTGACATGTTCCCATGAATGTTGATATATAGAAATCCATTCAATGGGATGCAAACGTACGCTCCTCACTTGTTTTGGGTATTAAGCAATGTTTTTTCGCCGATTGAGACAAAGTAGCTTTCAATAAAATGGACCAATAAATAAAAAATTTCTACCCAGAGCTACGTAGCCTTGAGTTTTTCATTGCACCCGGAAATACGTAGGAGCGAGATACAAAGTCTCGTCAGGAACCTTAATAAAAAATAAACTTTCTTGTCCTATTTCTTTTTCCCTTTGAAATAACTCAAGAAGTCTAACATTTCAAAGCAAACACTAACGCATGCAACTAACTAAACGGTTCCCATTGAGTACAATAGACGTGAGGGGTGTTAATCCCTTCCTCTTACGTAATTGACTCTCGAACCCTGATTTGGTTGCGACGACCATATCTTAGTCGTTCTTTTAGGGGTTTTATCAATATTTTCCCTTTCCCTCTTTGGGAATAAATAAAGTTCGGTGACGACTCTATTAGTCCATTCCACGAGCGTGCGATTATGCTTCGTAGGCGTCGGGTTCTCATTTTTCGAGGTACGACAGATGGCGACTCTGCTGGGGACACCTCCCTAAGTGAGTCAAGCATAGTTTGGTTTATTGTGTGCTTATGTGTGTTTACGTGTGTGACTTTTATTTATCTTGCTATTTTTATCTTTATTGTTATATATATATATATATATATATATATATATATATATATATATATATATATATATATATTGTTGGTACTTGGCTCTGATTGCAAAAAACTTGTGGGAAAGACTCTTTACCCGAGTCTAGAGTGAAAACATGAGATATGACAAGGTTGAGTAGTGCGGGTCCGTGAGATGAATTTCTCATTAGGATCGATATGAGAACCTCACTTAGAGTATATCCTTTTGAGAATGTTGTCGCCCAGGAAGTAAATTTCTGTATGCTTCGATATTTTCATTAGGGTCCATGACTCTAAGGACCATTTGTAGAACCTTACCCCTATTGACCAACTAGGAATGGTGGTTGTGTAGTATGGGTCTGTGAGATGAACTTCTCGATCGGTCGATACGATAACCTCACCTAGAATAGATTCCCTAGATGGAGTTGAAGCCCGACAAGTAAGTTATCGTAAGCGGCAAACAATCTTGTGGATCCATGACTCTGGGAACCTTGTCTAGAACCAATGTAGTCGACGATTTCATAGTATGGGTCTGTGAGATAAATTCCTCATTGGATCAATACGAGAACCTCACCCAAAATAGATTCCCTTGATAGAGTTGAAGCCCGACAAGTAAGTTACCGAAAGCGACAAACATTCTTGTGGATCCATGACTATAGGAATCATGTCTAGAAACCTTTGTAACCTAGATCATATCCGGTGAGAACCCTATTCCATGAAAGCAATCAAATTCATCCATACCTCGGACCTTTGAACCTATACCTAAAACAACAAAAAATGCATTGCATCTATTTTCATACCATTGCATTTGCATTAATTAGCATGCATGCATAAATAATCAAAAAATCATTTTGTTTTCTTACTTCAGTTTCACCCTGAGTTCTCAACACCACTACAATACTCGAGTCAGCGCTCGTTAAAGGATGACTGATCAACAACAAGAACTAGAAACAATGAGTTCAAAACTCGATGATCTAAGAGGAAATGTGGGTCAGATCATGGAGATGGTTCAAAATCTATCCACCAAGTTGGACACTCCTCGAGTAACATTCCTTTTATAGGTCTCCGGTCCTACCTTCGAGCCTTAACCTATGAGGAATGTTCCTTCTACTTGGCCAATTTTTTGTCTACCTCCTGGCTACACGCTACCGTTGGAAGGGGCCCCATGCATTATGCAATCTACCCAACAAATGGTACCTTTACCCTTCGCCACTGAGGCACATCCTGTGGTTCATATGATCGTACCACCAATCATCCATACACATGTACAACCACAGTTTGAAGATCATCATCAAATATACCATGCTCCTGAACCTTCTAATAAACATGATGAAAGACATGAGGATATTAAAGGCATAAAGGAGAATTACCAAATTCTTGAGAAAATATTGAGAGCTATGGAAGGCCACAAAGTCTTTGGTGTTATTGCCAGAGAAATGTGATTGGTATATGATGTGTTGTTATCCGTAAGTGCATGGAACAATCAATTATAGTATAAAAAATGTTGAATCCACAGAGACCAATGTCACCCTACTGTGATCTATTGTCGCTTTGTAAATATAAGGATATCATAAAATATTTTGTTTGAGAACAAATTTAAATTAATTAGTTTGAAAATTAAAATGAACGGAGTTCGGAAGGTAATTTTCGGATACCTATAAATTTCAGCACTTCGTTTGATTTTAAAATATTTTTTGGAGGGAATACTAATTTAAAAGCATTACCCACTTTCGCGCAACCCGTGTTATGTTTCGAAATTGTAGTTTCCTGGTGTCGCTCCGCAAGTTACAATTTTGAAACAAGTTTTGAAAACCGATAAGTCCTATTTAATTAATAAAACATTATTGTTGTTTTTAGAAATTAAATATCTAGATTTTATGATCGAGTACCGGACCCACACTATCGCACTATTAACCAGTATCTGAGTGCTTTCGCTGTCGCACAAAGCTTTTTAATTTTTTAAAATAAAATTTAAAATCAAAAAAATAATTTAATGTTGAAAACCAATGCCTATATATTTTGTCGAGTCCCGTCGGAACGAAGGTTCTCACATCCCGAACTCTAAGAATTTAGCCGAACATGGTTACGGGAAACATACTATTAATAGTTGAATATATTAATCTAAACATAAAATAATTTTAAATAAATAAAAAAAACAAAAAAGGATTAATATATATTAGTGCAGAACAAACTTGCAACGAAGCAATGGTTTCACAACATGCAGAACCAACAACTGGCTTGCAACTTCATTGTTAGGAGATGGAATGAATTCCATTTGAGACTCGTATAATAGTGCATATCCAACAAAGCTTTTCCATATTTCCTAGCTTTGCTTCGGTGCAGATTTACGTTACAGTTTGGAATTTGTTTTCAGTTTTATGGTTCTGTTTGCAACTCGGTTCAACAGTCGGTTGGTTCAGCAGTGTGCTTGGTTTTTACTATTTTTGAATTGGTTAACTTATTCGATGTTCCGTAATTTGCATTCCAACTTTTTGATGAATTGTTTCAACGAAGTTTTATTTTTCTTCTTTGACATGCTTCGGCTACGTTACATATTTTATTTCTCACTATTTTGGATTATGAATCAATTCGTCTAAGGGTTATAATTTTTTTATCGGATTTTGATTTGGTATTGGTAGGGATTCTTGGTGAAGTTTCTTGAGATTTATGGTAAATTAATGATGAAGGAGGTCAAGTTTGGCATTGACAAGATGCTGAAATTTTATGGTTTGTGTTCATATCAAGATTTGGATTCTCAGGGCGAGCATCCATACATGATGAAAAGTAAGATAATGCAAACACAAACAAGCATGTAAAGACAACTCAAATAAGCAAGAAAGCATCAAAGACAAAAAGAAGCTAACATTCATGGAGTGATAAATAAAGTTTGAGGCTTACCGATCGGAGACCCTCGATGGTTCTTCAATGGCGACACCGATTCAATACGACAATCAATTCTTCAATTTGTCTTCATTTTTTCTTCATCCCCTTTCACAAAACATCAATCATAAAACCCTTTATTCAACGTCAAATGGCCTTTTTCCAATCAAATTCAAAACATAATAAAATACGATTAGGATTATGTGCCACGAGCCTTAAGTGGTAGAGAAGGAGCGAGAATGGAGCTTTCCTGCCCTCATTCTGATTATTTTGAACATAAGATGCTTGGCTTGGTTGTTTGAGATAGTCGTCTCCACTCATAGTCTTTAGTGCAATTTAAATCAAAATAACATCTCTCAAAACCTAAAAAAATATAAACTCATCAAATGCAATTTTGCACCTTAGGGCATCACTATAAAAACCTTTTTTCAAGGTCAAAACAACCAACAAACGATCATTTTCTACTTTGAACTATGGAGCTCTGATTCCTCATTCCATTGTGAGGATACGTAGGCACAAGGACCCCAATCCTTGACGAGCACACTAATAAAAAACCACATATTTCCCCTTTAGTAGGTAACCTTTAGATAATGACACTCATTCAAGCGTAAACAACCTAGATGAGTCCCGTCGAGTACGACAGATGTGAGGGGTGCTAATACCTTCCCCTTGCATAACCGACTTCAGGACCCGAATTTGGTTGCGAGACCATTTTCTTCACCTTTGGGGTTTTATCGATATTTTACCTTTCCTTTGGAATAAATAAAATCTGATGCTGACTCTGTGTCATTTTTCGCGTAGCGACAACTGGGGACTCTTCCCTAAGCATGTCAAGCCTAATCTTGGTTGCCCTCTTCGCATGTTTGGGTGTTTATCTTTACGTTTTGCTTGCTCTCTACTTTCTTCCCTTTTGCTTTAAATATTCAGATATTATCCGTTCTATTATGTTGTGGTATTGAATGGATACTTTGATTGCAAGAAACCTTGAGGGAAAGAATCTCTACCGAGAAGCTTTTATCGTAAGGGTCGACACAAGAACCTCACTTAGAGTAGGTTCTTTTGAGGATATTAACTATTGGTAAGCTTTTGTCGTAAGCGTCTAAGTTTTCATTGGGATCCATGACTCTAAGGACCTTTGTAGGACCTTGAATCTTTTGCTAAGTAGAAATGATGGTCGCGTAGTGCATGTCCCTTAGAATCTTTTTTTGCTTGGGCCAGTACGAAGACCTCATTCAGAATAGATTTCCTTGATGGAGTTGATGCCTAACAAGTAAATTGACATATATGGAAAACAATCAAGGAAATCGATGACTCTGAAATCCTTGTCTAAAACCCAAGATTAATGGTCGTGTAGTGCGGGTCCCTGAGAAGCTTTTCTCGCGTGGGTCGGTACGAAAACCTCACCCATAATAGATTCATTTAATGGAGCTGTCGATCAACATGCTTTTGTCGTAAGCGACAAACATTCATATGAATCCATGACTCTGGAGTCCCTGTTTAAACCCTATATCATGCCCAGTGAGGTCCCTGATATGGAAAGAAATTCGTGTTATCATCCATTCGTACATCAAACTTTTGAGTCCATATGCCTGGATTTCGTTCATTCACTCATTCATGCATCATAAATAAAAAAACTTCGAACATAATATTCATGCATCATTTTGCATTTCATCAGACAAAGACAAATCTTGGGGTTGATAATATAAGGTCATTATGGATCAAGTAGGTTATAGAAAAAAGGTTCTCAAAGACATGGACCACATCCAAGTTATCAACATATTAAGGGCTAACCCTACTATGAAGATAACTTTGGGGGGTCTATTCTGAATGTAGCTTCCATGTATCTTTGAGATGCGGAACCTCACATAAAACATTTCAGTTCTACGTCTTAACTTAAGTTTTTCTCAAGTTGGGGTTTTAGCTTCTCACATAATAACATTTCCATCAGATGACATGACAATATATATAATGATAAAGACATAAAATATGGAAAGAAAAATCAAATAAATAAGAAAGAAGCGACTAAATAGATAGATAAAGAAAATAGAGAAAACAAACACACAAAACCCTAGAGCTAGAGGTTGGGATGGACTCTCTTTAGGGAAGTAGGGGTCCCTAGCGAAGTCATCAGTTGTCGTAGCTGGAAAATTTATAGAGTCACCACCATATTTTATTTGTTCCTAATGAACAGAGAAATAATGATAAAGCCTATAAGTTAAGGGGAGAGACTAGGGCTCGAGAGTCAGTTAAGCAAGGGGAAGGTATCATACACCCCTTACTTCCATTGTACTCAATGTTTGTCTATGTTTCCCATCTATTTATTTATGAAGAAAATTCTATTGTTTAGAAGAAAATAGTTTAATCTATACTATTCCTAGCCTATAACTTTAAAATGTTTTTTATTATCGTACTCGCTAGAGTGCTAAGACTTTATGCCTACGTACCTCCACATTAGGTGAAGGATCAGAGCACCGCAGTTCTTCTAGAAAATATTTGTTTGTTTTCTATTTTTTAGATTTTTCGTGAAAGTACTCAACACATCAGGGATGGAGAAATTATTAATTTCGAAAATGCCTCAATGCACAAGGGCAGAGGACTTAAACTTTGAGTATGTGGTATTGATTTTAAGTTAATTGATCAGTTAGCAAAAATGTTATAATTAACTTATTTAGAAATTAAATTACGCGACGTAACTATATACATAATTGATTTTATCTGAAATTTTAAACATAATTAAATAAATGATGTGAAATAACATTACGAACTCGATTAAACCCCATCTATCCTTAGTAATATCCCAAAAGTTAACCCTATAATTAATCATAAAGATGCACTAATAAAAACCTAATTTCCCAAAGTATATTTTTGTATTTTTGCAAATTAAAAATTGAATTAAATAAACCATTGACTTAGAAAATTAATTACCTTAATTAAATCAACTAATTATTAATTAGATTTTAAAAAAATATTAACTTTAAAGTTTCTTATTAAAAAAATAAGTTAATTAGTTAAAATCAAATAAATTAAGGAAGGGGTGTATATTAAAAGGGATTAGCAATTAGCCTCTGATTGGGGGTGTTAAAAGTAATGAATTTGAGGCCCATTGTGTAATACCCTAATTTTGACCCTAAGATCCCTCATGGCATCATATCATTGCTCAGTGCATTGCCTCAAGGATCATAGCATGTTTGGCTCCTTAACCCTAGGGGTGGGATTTGTGTGAGTGGCTTGAGACCACCAAGGATGCTTGTATTGTATATTATTGCTTTTCTTATTTTGATTACTAACCAAAAGCACAAAAATATGTCACTGACTCTTTTTGTTTTGAAGCTCAAGTGATCATGTGCCACAATGCTCCTAGGAGGCTCCTAAGCTCAATGATATGGCTAGATGAAGATGAGAAAAAGCATGACAATGGTTCACAAAGTTCCTAATCATCATATATTTCCCCCAAGTATCTCAATTTGCCAATTTGATGAAGATAACCCAAAGGGCTTGAGGATTGTTTCCCAAGGAAACCCTAATTCAATTGTGCTTTGACTGTGCCTTGCTCATGAAGCAACCTCAACCTATGATCAAATTAAACCAAGGTAAGTTCTTTCATTTATAATTTTATTCATATATGAGCCTATGTGAGGCCCCTCAATCCTTTATTCATCAAGATTGGAAGTTTGGCTTTGAAAAGTTGACCAGTCAAATCATCTGACTAAACTGAGGATCACTGAGATGCAACTTTTGATGTGTTTGTCAAATGAAGATAACCCCAAGAGACAAAATTTTATTAAGAACCATATGAAAAACTTCCATGTTCATCAAAAATCCATTTGAAACTTGTACGGTCATCATTTATTTCAAAACATTATAGGTCATTTTGATTGAAACCCTAATTTTGGTTCAACTTCCCAAGGACCTAACTTCCTTAATTTTTATGATTTTGAGGTGAGACCAAATGAATTGGAAAGCTTAAGATGTCTACTTCAAATGTTATGTGGGACAAAATTTCATAATCCTAAAATAAATACATGTGATAATACAAAACATTATAGATCACTTTGGACTTAAGTCATTGAATTTGAAAAATGCCCAACTTCAAATGCCCATAACTTTCTCATGGAAAATTCAAATGATTCAAAATTTGATTATAAATTTATCACCTTAAAAAGATATACAACTTTAATGTTGGAAGTTTTTTAATTTGAGGCTTGCATCATAGAAACAGAGGGGCTTGAAGAGGTTTGCTTTTGACAAAAAAATTCAAAGGTAACTTAAACATGTTTTGTGCCCAAACTTTCACAACCAGTTTTCACTAATTTCCAAATTCCAAATGAATTTTTTACCAACATGACTTTTGTTCCTTATTTCAAGAGCTTTCCAACCATTACTCACATTAATTTTTTGGACTTTCCATGTGGGAGTTTCGAAGAGCTTTCTATTTAGGTTCATTTTTGCATTTCACATTAAAACTTGATGTGAAAGCTTGTGCAATCCATTGTGCATGTCCAATTCATTTCCAGGTGGTATCAACAAGGACTTGCACCCATCATTGGGCCTTACATGTGTCTGTACAGGCCCATGCAAGAAGAATTCAAATCCCATGCACACGAGGGAACCATGCCTTGCAATCCATTTCAGCTATAAATAAGTGTTCATTCTCATTCAATTGGCAACCAAGTGGAGATCTGAATTGCTGCTGAATTGAAATCCCAACCCTCACAAAAGGAATTTTCAGTTTTCTCTTTCTCTTTCAAGCTTGAAATTCAACATCATTAGTTGATTTTCAAAGCTCAATTCCTTAACCTATCATCTCCATCACACTTCTGGAGCAAAAGCAGATCAAGATCTTGAAGGATTCGTGTTGTTTGAAGCTTCATTTCAGAGGTAGAACCTCAAACTTTTTTGATCTAGATCTTGCAATACAATGTGATTTTCTTTGGTTTGTGTTGTTTTCTGAAGTCCTCTCACTTGAGGCAGGCCAATGGTGGTCTTAATTATTCAAATCGTGCCATTTCAGTTCACACACCATGATTTTCAAGCTCACATTTCTCTCTAAATAGGAATGGTGAGGATGATCCATGGTTACAGTGGTGATGTACATCACCTCAACTTCATTTTGATGTCTTCATTTTTCATTTTCATTGCAATTTATTTTCCTGCGCGTGGTGGCCGGAAATGGTTAGATCACCGGAGAAGATGGTGGTTTCCACCACCACCCCCACGTGTTTGAGTCCCAACCATTGGATCGTGCCTAAATGTTTTAATCTTGGCCATTACATGTGTTGACTTGTTTTAATGCAATGTGTTACGCGCTTGACTCATGTGTAACTTGTATCCGCGCCCCTGAGCCCTTGATGCCTTACCACGTCAATTAATGAAATGATCTGATGGCGCTGGATTTTTCTATTTTTCTTATTTTCTTTTAATTTCGGTTAATTCCTTTTATTTTCAAAAATTCATAAATATTTTATTTGAAGTCACAAAAATATGAGACCAATGCCAAAAAATTTCTTGAAAAATCTAGTTTCATATTTTGATTTTTAATTATTTTTGTGACTTCATTTAATATTTTTTGTGAATTATTTGATTTTTAATAGTTTTAATTCATTTTTAATTACTTTTTGATATTTGAAAAATCTAAAAAATATTTTCCTAACACCTATGGATCATGATAAGTCAATGAAAAATAGTCTCATCAATTTCTTAATTGATTTGAGATTTTAATTCATATTGTGTTATTTTTCATTGTTTTTAATTGTTTTTAAATAGTTTCTGATTTAAAAAAATGGTTGGAAAAATTTGTCAAAGTTTGTTTGACCATGTTAGACCTATGAGAATTTAATTGGACTTGTCGAAGTTGATTTGAATTAAATTTGAGATTTGACCATATTTTGTTTATTTTATTTTGCATTTATTTTTTATTCAAAAAAATTACCAAAAAATATGTTTGACTTGTTGACTTGTGATCTTCACTTCTTTTCTGTTTAGCATTGATTGATGATGATTTGGTTCCCTTTTGACTAATTGAGCTTGATACTTGAATTCTCTTTCCATCCATTTCATCTTCATCCCTTTCTTTTCATAATTTGGCCAATGAGTTAATGTCTTATGGTTGGTCTTGACAAATGAGAGGTTTAACCTTCTTTGATCCAAACCAAACTCAACTTGATCCAAGATCAAGTGAGTTGTTTTGTGTCCAAGATAGGTTGCTTCTTGGTCAAGCAAAAAACCTAAAGTCCATACAAGGCCCTTCCCCTTTTTTTTTGGCATGACAAATTTTAGGAGCTTGACTTACTAGTCATGATCTCTAACTTGTGTTTATTTGCCTATAGTTTTATTGACCGGCCTCAGATAGGTGTGACTACTATATTAGTCCACTTACGATTGCTTAACATAGCGCTACATTGTCTTATGACAAACTAACATAACTTCACTAATTACTAACTTTAATTTGAGCATTTAATTTCTTGCCCTTTACTTTAATGCAATTTATTTATTGCTCATTTATTCATATTGCTTTTCATTTTACTCACTTTAGCACATATTTTATGTTTATGTCATTTTTCTTTTGCTCATTTGAGCTCATTATTGTATATAAATATATTGTTGTCTTGTAATTGTTTTGTGAGAACCTAATGCAAAAAGGAGAAAGGACTTAGAATTAGGACATACCTATGCTTAAATGAGTCCAAGAGCAACTAGGCCTCATGCCTTTAGAATGCTAAACTTGTTGAAGAGCAACTAGGCCTCGTGCCTTTAGAATGCTAAATTTCAAAGTTGACTTTAAAGGAATTCCTTTCCAAAACTTATTATTTATCCATTCCTCTTATTGTGTTGTGAACTTTTTGATGTTTGCTCTTGTGTGATAGGGATTCCATCTTGAGATAGTAAAGAGGACCATTGTCATGAGTAACCAAGTTAAGAGAGACAAGCCAAATGGAGATCCTAGGAGCTTGAATCTATAATTATTTGATTGCTTGATTGTGTGCTAAGTCCAAAGGAAAGGAGCATCTTGAATCATCTCTATGATTTCAAGAAAAGGAACTCCAAGGGTTTTATCTTCTCTCTTATTTTTGATTACCTTAGGACTAGCCCTTCTCTTCTTTTCCCCACTCTAACCCAAGCCA